>NC_089841.1:240789050-241391550 GCF_035609145.1 Eleutherodactylus coqui | reverse complement strand
TTAAAATACAACAATGTGTGGCATCGTGCCAAAATATTGATGCAACCATTAAGTGCTGTAAAGTTCTGACTGCCTGGTCTAACACTGAGGCCCAATGCCCACTGGTGGGTGTGATTTGCGGAATCTGCAAGGGGCACCTATGCGTAAGATCCACAAATCAAGCCACCTATAGGAAAACATGGGCGTACACAAATGAAAGAAAAGCATATGGATTTGATTTGCAGACTTTTTGGTTCAGAAGAAAAATCGCAGCTTGCTCCATTCCAGTGCGGATCCCACATGGACCACTTCTACTGAAGTCAATGGAAGCCGTTTGATCCGCAGGAAAGCAGGAATTCAAAAAAGAAAAAATATAATGCGCATGTGTGCCGGCGCGTTGGTCGAAACTTCCACACGCATCCGCAGGCAAGGAAATAGAAGACCCGACCGTGGGCAGGGGCGGATTCTGCTGCGGGCTCCCACATACAGAATGCGATTCGCCCATTGACATGAGGCCTTAGGCTGGGTTCACACGGCCGTATGGTCACACCGTATTACGTGTGCTGATTCTCTGCACGTAATATGCGGTACTAATCACCCAAAGGCTCCCATGTTGCCATTTAAACGAATTGCGCAAAATAAGCGTGCAAGAAAAATTGTAGTATGTTCTATCTTGGCACATATTATGCACATACATGTCTCTTGCGCACAGCACGCTGCGAATACCGGCCGTGTGAGCTCAGTTTAAACAGACAGGATTACTACACCTGCCACATTATCTCTATAGCTTATCTGCTTGAGGACACTATACCAGTGTAGTACCATAATCCTGTTATCTCACATAGCTGAGTTGCATCCTTAATTGCATCCTTCCAATACCTGCTGCAGTGGACCATAAATGTTGTGAGAATTGGGGTCTTTTACTTTCTTTCTGCTGGTTTCTGTAACATTTCATTTTCTTCTCATACCTGCTGAGTGGGTGGACTGTTCCTGATGTGATGTCAGACTTTAGCTGGGAGACAGAGAGACTGTGACTTGACTCCCCCCTCCCTTCTCCTCCTACTACAGTCACCTTCCTCCATCTAGTATTAATTGTTTTACTCTTTCTGAATATATACAGAAAGCCTTCAGGCAAAGACAGAGGAATTAAAAGGTTGCTAGAATGTGAGGAAAACAATTTTCCTTCATAGTATATAATATTTCTTGATTTAATACTTAAATTTGCAGCATCCTGATGTATCTTGGCTGTTTACTCAAACTCCTTGAGGATGCATTGGGAGCCTTTAAAATGCAGTTTTTTTTTAACTGTATGAGGACTTCCTTTGTTATCAAAATTCTGGAGTACAAATAATTTAATATTTCTTATTTTTTAAAGTGTGGAATGGAAAAAATAAAATCAATAGCAATTTGCCATTATTTTTATGGATTTGTTTTCTGGCTGTTCAATACACGGTGTGAATAGCATATTATGTTATGATGATGTAAAATATTTCTATTTTTTTTTGTTTGGTTTATTAATTTTCCATGGTTTGTTTTCTCTCCAAAACATTATTTTCAAGAAACTCCATATAATTTACTTTTTAGTCCCACTAGGGGATGTAAATTTGTTATTCTCTCATCGGTTCTATAATACACCGCAATACTACTAATATAGTAATGACAGACCTAGGTGATCTTTTTAGGCTACTATGGCCATCCATTTGTACCATGTGCTTGTATTACCAGGGTGTTCATGGAGTGATAGAGGGAGTCCCGTCCCTCTGCAAAAACCACTTGGGTGCTATGGTGGCTACTGACATTTACCGGATCAGAATTATCTCAGATTATAGTACAGTAATCACCTACTGCTGATGGTGGGGGCCAAGGACTTGTACCTGCAATATCCTACACGTATACTTCACCATACGGGAACAACGTGATGTCGTAACTTTACATATATGGTGTGAAAAGGTTACATTTAGGCATACTTTTGTATAAAATGTGTTGCCCAGGAGATGCTGACAGAACAACACAACTTGTTGGTGTGAAATTAGCCTTAGAGGTCAGAGGATTCTCAGAAAGTATAATTGCTCTAGTTAATTGTTACATTTTTTTTATTTCAGTATAACAGAAAGTTCCTTTAATAAAAACTTTACTTCGAATCAGTTTCATCAGTTATAAATGATATGGTCATTACTGATATTATAAAGAGCCTAATTATGGATTTCATGCAGTTTTGTACAAAGTAAGTTATGTAAGATTCAGCCACATAAAAATTTCATGCAACATTTTTTTTATTTACATTGGAAAACAGCCTCCGAGTGCATTTAATTCAATAGCTTCCCAAAGCACAGAAAAGCCTTAAGTAATCAGCAAATATATACCAAATGAAAACTTTGATCATTCAATAATATAGATTTCACACAGGGGCGTAAAAAAATATGATACTAGTTACATTTAACATCCACTCCTCTTCTTGTAGTCCTATCTTAATAACAAGGTAATCAAAATTATAAAAAGAATCTCTCCCTCTGAGAATCTCATCTTCCTTCTCCCTATGCGGTACAACTGACACGTTTGTCTCTGGATTAAGGCCCCCATACACTTTAGTGATAAGTCATCTGAACTTGACAATTTCTGCGGGACCAGATGATTATCGGATGTGTAAGGGGTCTAGCCCAACTTTCCTTCGATAGATGATGTCAGGGTAAAGAAGGATCGATCACACTGAATTTCAACACCCAAACCAGGTCTTTCTGGAGATAAGCCACCATCAGAGGTGTCTAACAGCAGTGCCGATGGAAAACACCTAAAGGCTTGGTTGAACCAAGTGGTAATGTATATGGGGAAGTCAAGCAAAATAGGTGTTGGGCATAAGCTATTGAAGATGTATGGCCCCTGTACTGCGCATAAGCGGCACTTTTTATTTAAGTCCTGCGACTTTCGAATTTAACCCTTAAAGGACCAGACACTTTTTAGGGATGTTAGCCATGTGGCGGTTTAACTGCCCTATTTTTTTTCCTTCGGCTTCCAAAATTATTTTTGCTGCATTTTTTTTCCTGTGACACATAGGGCGATTTTTTATGATCCTTTTCACTGACTTTATTTTCCGTTTTTTTAGTTTTATTGGTGGTAAAAAGCTAAAAAAAATGTTTTGTTTTTTTTAACATTTATAGTTTTTTTTTATTAGTATATTTACAATAAAATAAAGTATGGCAATGGGTTCTTCATTTTGTTTCAGACATTTTTGATATATAATATGTGAAAAAGTACAGGTTCATAAAAAATAAAGAATCTGTCTCAAAATGGCCGCTAGATACAAAATGGAGCATTATAAGACGTAAATAAGCTTGTGTGTAGTGAAACAATAATTCAAGCAGAAATAGCTTTAGAGCAGGAGATTTGTTGCAATGCGTAATGATGTGTCTCTCTGTTCTTTTTCATGAGAACCAAGTCTGGACACAGCTGTTATCAGGAAAAGTCCTCCCACACCTGCGGAGAAACTTGGACAAGGGAATTGACTGTACTAAAGCGAGCTGAATAACAAAGTGAATACAAGGGAGGACCAGGGAGGACGAGATAACGCTGAAGAGAAACAGACGCTTGAGAATATAACAGATATATTCTCACTAAACAATGCATGATTCTGATGTTTTTTCTAACCCAATAAGATTAACCTCGTGACTAATGACGTATTGCTTTCCTGTTTTAAGAAATATACTCAGTCAATAAAGATTCAGTGTGTACGCGCCTTAAGCAGAGTGGGCTGTATATACTTGCCGCGGCCCATCTCTACATATCTGTGAGAGCTAATTACTATAAATCATAGTTTTTGGCCTCTCTGATGCATCCAGGTATGAACTAATTTGGAACCCAAGGCTTGAAAGGTTAATGTGACCGGTCATGTGTAACGGTCCTTAACAATATGTATGAATTTGGATTACAGGAAGCTTACAACAATGCTTTGGGCTGATGTCGGCTTTGGGTTATTTTCTTTTTAACCCCTTCATGACGCGGCCCTTTTTTTTTTTTCATTTTCGTTTTTTCCTCCCCCTTTAAAAAAATAATAACTCCTTTATTTATCCATCGACGTCGCTGTATGAGGGCTTGTTTTTTGCAGGACGAGTTGTAGTTTTTAATCGTGCTATTTAAAGTACCATATAATGTACTGAAAAACTTTTTAAAAATTATAAGTGGAGTAAAATAAAAAAAAAAGGTATTCCGCCATCTTTTAGTGCGTCTTGTTTTTACGGCGCACAAACTAAAACAAAAGCGACATGATAACTTTATTCTATGGGTCAGTATGATTGCTACGATACCAAACTTGTTTAGTTTTTTTTCACTATACTACACTTTTTTTTTCAAAGACATTTAATTTTTTTCAATTATTTTCTGCCGTCATCTTGGACGCGCAATAACTTTTTTATTTTTCTGTCAACAAGGGCTCATTTTTTGCGGGATGTTCTATAGTTTCCAATAGTACCAATTTGGAATATATACGACTTTTTAATCGCTTTTTATTGCGTTTTTTCTGGGAGACAGGGTGACTGAAAAAGTGCATTTCTGGCGTTCTTTTTTATTTTTCGGACGACATTCAACGAGCAGGAAAAATAATGCACTCCTTTGATAGATCGGACTTTTACGGACGCGGCGATACCAAACATGTATTTTTATTTTATGATTTAGATTTTTTAATAATTGATATGGCAAAAGGGGGGTGATTCAAACTTTTATAACTTTTTTTTTTTACAATTAAAAAAACGTTATTGATTTTTTTTTTTTTTACTTTACTTTAAAGTCCCCCTGGGGGACTACAACCAGCGATGCTTTGATTGCTCCTGCAGTATGACATAATGCTATAGCATTACGTCATACTGCCATTTGACAGGCAGTCTATCAAGCCACCTCACGGGGATGGCTTGATAGGCAGTCTGCTAAGGCAGCCCTGGGGCCTTTCTAAAGGACCCTGGCTGCCATGACACCTGCACGTCTCCCCCGATCTCACCGCGGGGGGCCGTGTGGGACCCCCGAACATTGTTCGGGGGATTTAAATGCTGCTGTCAGGATTGACAGTGGCATTTAAAGGGTTAATAGCCGTGATCGGATGAACAGCGATCGTGGCTATTGCCCACGGGTGTCAGCTGTAGTAAACAGCTGACGCCCGCGCTGTATGTAGAGAAGTCGCCCCGCGACCTCGCTGCATACACACCCCGGCGCTCCAGGATATAAATGTACGTCCTGGAGCGGGAAGGGGTTATTGTATATATTTTTATTTTATTCAGTAATTTTGTTTTACTTCTTTATATAATAATTTTTTTTTTTCAATCTATGTCCCCCATGACATCATATGCACTCATTGAGCGCTGATTGATTGCAGAAGCAGGGGCTTTAATCCCCTGCTGTTTTTTTTACAATCGTCTGGGATTCAAGCCCAGGACCAAGCACAGTAAATTTACAGTGTTTGGTCGTTAATGGGGTAATACAAAATGAGCTGGTTAAAATATCAGTTTTGATCTCATTTACAGTGGTTTACTATTGAGTGTGGTGTAAAAAATCACAATACAACAAGAACTCTCGACACACAAGATGTGAATGTCCTTATTTTGACCAAAATATTGTATCTACTGATACAGATGTGTCCATCCTTACCTTTCTATGAATAGTGTTAAATGGTCACTAACTTTGCAAGCAGCTTGAGCTTATATGGTAGCCAATGTAAGAGCTAGCAGATCTGTTATTTAACTAAAATGATGTTTTTTTTCCTGAAAATTACTCTAAAGTGCTGGCTACTACCTCCTAACTTGCTGTCCACTGCCTGGAGTGTATTACTGGAGATGGCCCATCAGCAGAACAGTAAGTGGAGGAGGACTATGAATCATTATGCTCATTGAAGACCATGAGAGCAGCTTATTCTGAAAAGTCATCTGAAAAGTTAGGTATGCTTTAATGACTCCAATTTCATATTATACAAAATCAATACATTCTTGTGACATGCTTGAAAAACCCTCGACAGACTAAAACTCACATCACAGCCACTGGATGGATACAAATAGACACATTTAACAATTTTTTTGCGCATCGTGTTTGCTCAGCTCAAGATATGTTGAGTTAAGAGGAAAAGTAAAGAAGGGAACATCTATAGCTTATTTTTATTTGATTTTGTGAAATGCAGTCCTGCTTTATGATATAGGAGGAGAAAAGGGTGTCAGTATGCTGTGGGGTATACTTAGGCCTTAGTCAGACGGGCATTTTTTGCCGCGATTTGCGCATGCGTCCGGCGATTTTACAAAACCATTGCTTTGCAATGGTATCGGACACATGAGCGCTTTTTATGCGCTCGTCCGATAAATTCTAGAACAGAAATCGCAGATCGCACCTATCTGCGATCTGCGATTCCTGTTCTCTTCTCTATACGCGCTCAATGGGGCCGGCGGCAGCAGCGCCGACCCCATTGAGAACATATAGAAGACAAATCCTTCTTCTCTGCCACAGCTGTAACAGCTGTGGCAGAGAAGAACGATGTTTGCCCATTGAATTCAATGGAGCCGGCAATACAGCGCTGAGCCAACCAGGGGGCAGGTCTGACTCACACCCCCTTCACACCCACTGCAGGCCGGCCGCGCGGAACTCCGGCTGCCGGGAGCAGGTAAGTGTATATATATTTTTTATTTTAACACTTTTCTGGATGAATTGCAGGGAAGGGCTTATATATTTAAGCCCTTCCCGACAATTCATCCCACACTCGCCCGCAGCGCATTGCTTTCAATGGAGCGGGCTGTATTGCTGGCTCCATTGAATGCAATGCGCTGGACAGCTCCGGCCCGTTTCTAATGAAACGCGGCTAGGAGCAGATTTTCGGGCGATTTTCAGGCCCCGGTCACGCGATTTGCGGATGTGCATCCGTCATGCGATCCGCAAATCGCGCGAAAAAACGCCCGTCTGACTAAGGCCTTAGAAGGTAATAGGCAGCCCACCTAATCTGCAAAAAACAAGCCCTCATATAAATATGTCGCTGGAAAAAAAAAAAAAAAAGTTATGACCTTACTTGGTCATGAAAGGGTTCGTTTACTTTATGGGACTCACAGGAGAAAACAAAGTTTCTTTAAATTGTGCTTATGTTTGTGTATAAGGGCTTCTTCAGACGAGCGTTTATGCAATGTATTTGCGCAATGAACAAGGTTGATTTTTGCACGTATCACGTTAAGTACTGTATGTTTTTGCGCACACAGGGCCTATTCATATACACACGCCCTGCCCTGATTTAAACGGCTATGTAGCTTAATGAAGTCTAGACGTGTCCTATTCCTAATAGAATTGTGCAGCGTGTAGCAAATTTGCACACCTTCCGTAGATTTCTATGGGGACCTTTGCAGTGCAAGTATGCAGAAAGATAGAACAGTTCTTAATTTTTTGTGCATGACCGCAATGCGCGCAAAGAAAAAAAATCTGTGGGTTCGATTCTCTGTGTATTGCACGTGCTATTTTTCAATGTGCAATGCACAGCGCAAATACGTCTGTCTGAAGAAGCCTTAATATGTTCATACAGGGATACATTGTCTACAGCAGATTTTGCTATGATTCCGCCACAAAGCAGCAGTACATGCAGATTTGCCATAGATTTTGGTACAGATTCACTGGGGGTTTCACGCACTTAATTGAAGCGGTCAAATCTGTGGTGAAGATCTGCAGCACAAATTGACACGCTATGGACATGTCACACCGCAAGTAAATTTACACTGCGGATTTCTACACAGCATGTGGATGATAATTCTCGAACTCTCACCCATATTGCTCGTACTCTAAGGCCTCATATACATGGGTGGATTAGCGGAATCTGTGCGGGAGATCCGCAAATCGAGCCCATAGGTATGCATGGGCGCCACAAATTAATTAAAGCGTGCAAATTTGATTTGTGGACCTGCTGGTCTGAAAAACAAATCACAGCATGCTCCATCTCTGTGTGGATCCCGCACTGTTGGCTTCCATTGAAATCAATGAAAGCCGCCTGATCCGCCGCACACTCACAGCTGACGTGCCGCAGATCCACGGGAAAGCAGAAGTTTAAAAAAGTGGACTGTGCATGCACATGGTGCGCTGGCCAGGGCATCTGTAGTGCACAAGAAAGAAAATCTGGACAAGAATGAGAAGACCCGGCCAGGTCCACAGAAGACCCACGAAGGTAAAAAAAATGTCCTTGGCCATGGATAGGGTTGGCTCCCGCTGCAGGCTCCTGCGGACAGAATCCGACCCGCTCGTGGACATGAGGCCTAATACTCTGCAGATTTTCCACATGCGTTTCCACACTGGAAAATACTACATGTGAATGTACCCTAAAAGTATGGCTATGTGTTTGTAAGATTTGCCACTGTATGTTATTGCTATGTGCATACATGTAGATAAAAGTGTACACATGGGTGAAAACATTTTTAGATGTTTGGGGAATTCCTAAGTCTCCTTCAGACAAGCGCATGCACAAATACGCTTGCCTCAGCACAATACAGTTGCACAGTGAATGAGGTTGATTTGTCCATCCATCGGCGCTTTGTACTGTACTTTTTTTGCTTACTAAAGCCTGTTCATATGCATGTGACATTCCCCCACCCTGATTCAGGCCATTTAGCCTAATGATGTCCAGAAGGGTTCTTTTCTCGGTGGGTTTGCTCAGTGTTTCCCGCATCCCGTTGCGGATTCTGTGTGTATTTGTGTATCTCTTATAGATTTCTATGGGAAATGCGCAGAAAGATAGGGCAGGCCATGTTTTTTGCACACACATGAAATGTGAGCAAAAAAATCTTTTATGAGAACAAACCCATTAACTTCAATAGGCATTATCGACTACAGATTGCACGCGCAATGCGTGGCGCAAATACATTTGTTTGAAGAAACCCTAAATCTGTAATTTGTGTTTTCTGAAAGTATTTTTGTTTCCATCCTAGATTTCCACCAGAATTGCCAAAATCTGCATTTCATCGGAACTCTAAGCTTAAAATAGTTTGGTTCCTTTCCAGCACTTTAGAAGGACAAAAAAGCACAGTACATATATCTGTCCCTGTAAAATTCCAAAAAGGAATGGAAACTATGTTAAATACATCCGTTTGATACATTAAGGGCTTAGTCAGATACGCGTTATTTTTTGCGCAATTATCTGTGCAAAAAACCCCCCCAAAAATGCTCCATGCATGTTAAAAATGCACGTGACCGTAGGGTGGGCACTACTGCAGCCGGCCACATTAAAAGCAATGGGATGCAGGCAACCCCCGCAGTGATTTTCGGGGAATTGCTTTAAATATAAGCACTTCCCTGAAAATCATCCCTAGTGTAAAATATATATATATATAAATATATATATATATATATATATACATCACCTTCAGCCACTGTCAGGGCTCTAGCGCGTCTTGTAGCTTGGTCCCCGGCACTGCTCTGAAGCATTTTCTGCTGACTGGGGATTTAAAAATCCCTGCCTCCAGAAAATGCTAGTCTGATTGGCTGAGTGCTCAGCCAATCACAGGCAGTGCTCAGTCATTCATTGATTGGTCACAGTGCTCAGCCAATCAGAGGCAGTGCTTAGCCATTCATTCTGACAGCGGCAAAAGGTAATGTGTATACATTTTTTTTACAGCAGCTAGGGATGATTTTCAGGAAAGGGCTTATATTTAAGAGTCCTTCCCTGAAAATCACTGCGGGGACTACCTGCATCCCATTGCTTTGAACGGGGCCAGCTGTAGTGCTGGCCCCATTGAAAGCAATGGGAGAAGATCGCAATCCTCTACCACAGCTGTGACAGCTGTGACAGGAGATTCCTTCATCCCTGTGGGGAGTCCCCTTGTCACTGAACACTGTGACAGTGATGTCACAGTGTTCACTGATGAGAGACTGCCTGCAGGGAAATTTTACTTGCAGCACAGATGTCCTATCTTTTAAAGGTGTGAGTATTTTGCACCTGTAAAAGGCAGACATCTGAACACTACAAAGGGAACCAGTGGTTCTAACAGACACGCTTTTTTTTGCGCACATAGGCGCATGCAAAAAAACACTCGTCTGACTTCACCCGACCATATGCATTTCTACGTTCGCCTGTACGCGCTTTATAAATGCATGAATGAAGATTTGCCGCGATGGAGTGCCAATCTTTAGTCGCATATTTTATGGCAATCACACAGGGCGCTGCTGCGTATAGGCAAAAAAATAAGCTGAAGTGTTGAAAAGCAGTGAAAGGCAGAAATCCTTGGAATGATTAATAATGCTTAAACAGGGCAAGCTGCCTGCTTTCCCTCCCTTTTTTCCAGCTTCCATAGAAGTCTATGGAAACTTACTGCGTATTTTGGCAAAAGATAGGGAAGACCTATGTTTTTACGCCGCATATAAAACCAACGAATGAACCGTCTGTCGCATATGCTCTATTTTTCGTGGTGCAATTATTTTATGCGGCCAAAAATCGTTCTTCTGAATGAATACATTGGAATCCAATGATTCTCATGGTTGCAATTTTTCATCAATTTTTTTATGCAGCTAAATACGTGCATAAATACGGTTGTCTGAATAAATCCCAAAGTCTAGATTTTTCAAAGGAAACCCTAAGATGAAAGATCACAGCAAAAAACAAAAGATTGAATAAAAAAGACTCTTAAGTTAGGTAAGGATAATATCACATTTTCAAATGTATCCAGATATGTACAAACATTGGAACATAATTGTATGTCACCTGTATGCTTTTTCTTTTTATGGATCTGTTTGGTTTTTTTTACAGTGATGATGGATATTATCTTAAGGATGTACAACGTTTGGTTTTATTGTTGCATCTCTTTAGTAAGCTCAGTTCTGTTGCTATACCCATGTAGCAAGCTTGTTCTGGTATCATATTACATCTATGTAGTAATCTTCATTCTGTAATTATTTGGATGACATGCACATTAAGGAGCTTGCCTGTTTCCTAATACCTGGCCATCATGTCTAGGAAGGGGGCCCACTTATGACACCCTTGCAATGGGCCCACCAGAATGTTAAAACAGCCCTGGCTACACTACCTGCATTTTATCAACACCCTTCATGGGTCTAGTGACAGTAATACTAACCAGACAGCCCCTTGTGATTTGTAGGTGTGAGTGGTTGTTCATCAATATTTGCACCTGTGCTGCTCCCCATCGAACATTGCAGTTTGTCTGCTGCGGACAGGTACAGGATTCTAACCTGTTCTTGTATGAGTACCTATGGTGTATAAGGGCCAAAGATCGCAACTCCTAATGCAAGCAAATGTGTTCATGTTGTGACTCACTTGTGAAATACAAGCCTGATGGATGTCTGTTAAAGCATATGCTAGGTGTGAAAACCATAGCAGTTTTCGCCCTCTTATTTAGGCATGGTTCACACATTTGTTAATACTGTGCTACGCTCAGCCAAAACAAGTTATGTGTTTGTAAACAAAGTACAATTCTACTTGTAGTAATAATAACACTTGTAATATTTTGTATTCTCTTTGCTTGATAATGAACGAATTCTCAGATACATCATGCCAAATATTTTACCTTATGAAAAAGGTAATATCTGCAGTAAGACAGGTCTGAGATCATTCTCAGATCAATAATCTGATTGTATTTATATGAGATCACTTCATCCATGACCTGGATTTCTGCACAATAAACCATTTCTCCTTGCTTCTGGTAGAACAAAGAAAATCGCCCTGGGCTTACAAAGAGTAGATTATCCATTTGTTTAATGCAAGCAGCAAGTATGAAACATAGCCCCAGGTGAGTTTACAGGAAGCCTATCGCTTTACTGTATCCAGTCATTCAGAATAAATGTAATAACATGTTACAAGTTCTGTCATACATTACACTGGAATGTAGGTTGTTTGTTCAAATAAGCAAACATATGAACGGTGTAGAAGTGTCATCAAATCGATGTTATATGTCTCACTATGGCATCTAATTGAAAAATAAACAAAATAATATGCAGTAATACATCTGTGAAATGACTGGGACTATATCTGTGCCTGGAACTGCAGAATGGCCACATTTACTGTCAGTCTATGGGGTTTTGCTGCAGTTCTCTTCAGTCAGTGACCACTTGCTACACTGCAGTGAGAACAGGGGGGCACAGCTTTAAAACAGGACTGTTTTGTTCTCAGGGAGGGTGGAGGTCCTAAGTGATGTCATATCTTTATAAGATGGGGGAACTTTTTAAAGGCCTTGTTAGGGATTAGACACAATTGTCATAAAGGCAAGCGATGGTGTAATGTAACTAAATAAGCACTATTTTCCAGTTGAATCTTGCAGCATTCTAGCATCTTTTCACTGCTTCTCCCCACCTATATCTGTATACAGGGCTGCAGTGTTAATGCCATGTTGATAATGCATGATTACTGCAGCCAGTCACTGACCTCAGTATGCCCCTGTAAACATAGACAGGTAGGCACCATCCTTTGTCTTTGTCCCAATTTTGTCTGATTGGACCACCTCTTTAAGGGCCACCATCTCCTTGTAAATTCTCATGACAAATCCCTTTTTCATTTTCATGATGTTCGCGCTCTCTTTCAAAATACTCACAATATATCCCCACTCTTTGTTTATCCCAATCCCTTTTTCTAATTTTTAGCTCAATCTCCTAATCGGAGAGCCAATACACAGATATCTCAGCAGCCCTGCAAACAAAAACTGTTTCTGCCCCAGTTGTGTCCATACAATCTCTTTTATGGATTACAAGAAACTTTCTTCATTACCAAGACCTCCAGTCTTGGACTTTATTGGCATTTGTTGTACTTTTGGCTGCTTGGAAGGGGTTTACTGAAGGATTAAGCCCTTTCCCTAAGTGTAAATTCTCCACCTTTAAATAGGATCCTTTTGAGAGCGGTGGACATTTTTCCCTGTGTTTAAGGCCTCGTTCACATGGGCTACAAAATCTCACTACAAATCACTGCTATGTTTTGTAGCCTGTAAGAACCCATTGAAAACCACAGGCTTCACATACATGCATTTTGTAGCAATGATTTTTTAGCGAGATCTTGTAGCCTGTGAACGAGGCCTAATACTTTTCTTCACCCATTTTCTATTTTGACTGTGGGTTTGCCTGCTGACGCTCTCCCAATACGGATTTCCTGTGGGATTCAAGAAACCTATACAGAGCCTACCAGGACTTTAGGTGCGAGTGGACTGGTCTCTACCAAAGGCCTCCCC
This sequence comes from Eleutherodactylus coqui, assembly GCF_035609145.1. NCBI lineage: Eukaryota > Metazoa > Chordata > Amphibia > Anura > Eleutherodactylidae > Eleutherodactylus > Eleutherodactylus coqui. The sequence continues at coordinate 241,378,420 of NC_089841.1, read as the reverse complement.
ACTTGCGCCAGTTGAATCCATTGCCATTTATTCATTATCTTCAAACTTGTTCCATCCTCTAGAAGGCATTGTTCAATTGATATCTGTACCATCTCCTTTTAAATACCCATGATAAACTCCTTCTCCTTAGTTTATAGTAACAACCTCCTTCTTACTTATCCCAATAAAGGACTCTCCTCCTTTTTATTGAAGGCTCCCATTTCCTTCCTAGTCTTCTTTAAGGTCCTCTTCTGTACTTTTCAACCCATGAAGGTTCCTTTTTCTCTTTTTCACTCCCAATGGATCTTATCAAAGAAGGACAATATATAGAGAATATAATTTAAGTCTTTGAAAAATGTTTCCCCAGTTATGCTATTCATACAATTCACATTGAATTCCAGGAGCCAAAGAAAAGAATTTCAGTAAAAAACCTTTGATTTAAAAGAATCCCATAAACCAGTATAGTATGTATTCAGCTTGTTCACTTTAGTGGCAACCTTGTGTTACAAAATGAATGTATTTATCACAAATATGCTTAGAGAAAAGTTATTTATTGTAGTTTGTAACCATGTTACAAACTGCAGCTTGTAGCTAAAGAATCATGATCTTTGATGCAAAAGATCAGTCTGCCTCATCCCCTCATTTTTCTGTTTGTAGCTTTCTCAGTTGTGTTTCTGGGTCTCTAAAGTCACCCACTGATGCAATACTAGAAGCCAGGGAGATTGCTTAAAGAGTGCCAGCACTTTCAACTAACTTTTGATCTATAGACCTCTATGAGGGCTATCTTTAGCTGCTGTAAGGAGCTGTAAAGAAGCAAAAACAGCCAAGGGGCACAGCATTCGGATGACTTCGAATTCTAGTTATCAGTAATCTCAGGAGCAGTCTAGGAGTCAAGACTTTTGACATGTAGAGATATGTCAAAATGTAGGTGAAATAAGCTATTATATAAATCAAACTTTTGTGTTAGGCCTCATGTCAACGGCCAAATCTGATTTGCGGAATCCACGCGAGTCACCCACGCAGAAGATCCGCAAATCAAGCCGCCCATAGGGATAAATTGTCCGTCTGCAAATATATTAAAGCATTTGGATTTGATTTGTGGACCTTTTGGTCCAGAAAACAAATTGCAGTATACTCCATTTCACTGTGGATCCTGCACGGATGGCTTCCTTTGAAGTCAACGGAAGCCATCCGATTCGTGTCCCGCCCACAGCTGAAACTGTGGATGAGCTGCAAATCCTGAAAAAAAAAAACCTCATACTGCGCATGTGTGCCGCCGTGTCCACGCACATCTGCCGTGAAAAAAAAGGTACGGTTAGGATGCAGAAGACCCACACGGGATCTGCTCAGGTAAAATAGTGTCCTCGGCCGCAGGCAGAGTGGGATTTCGCTGCGGGCTCTCGCATGCGGAATCTGACCCACCCGTGGACATGAGGCCTTAAACATGTTTTTAAAGAATTTTTGGTAACTTTTTTTAAATTTTGCGGTCACAATCTATATCTTTTATAAAAATCCTAAAATCCTGCGTTTTTTACACTGACCACAAAGTCTAATACTAGTCACTTTCTGATCTGTAGAGAAAGCTTTGCAGCAATCATCTCATGAATCTCACATGAATTTTGAACAGAATTCCTCTTAAGAACACACATTTACAAATCTGGTGTTGTCTCAAACACACCCGAGGTAACTAATCAAGTGCTTCAATAGTTGCAACAGGTGTGCATGATCTAAAACACATCAAATACCTGGATTGGCTATGGCTTTTTTTTTCCTGAAAAGTGTGGTCCATGTAATCAAGAGAACAGATGATTGCCTTGCACAAAGAAAATGATGTAAAAAGATAGCAAAGGCACTGACAGTTCTTTGAGATATGGTTGAAAGCATAGTTCACAAGATCAAAGTTAAAGGAATATTTGCTACACTAACTGAAAGTGGAAGAAAGAGAAAGCTATCACTGTCTGCTATCAGATCCTTGAAGAAGCAGGTAGTTAAAAACCCTTAGCCGACTGCAAAAAATTTGCAAAAAGTTTTAGTTGCAGCGGGCACAGAGTTTTTAATTTGCACAGTAGGACAAATAATAAATGCTAAAGATCTTCATGCCTAAACTCCAAGACGTACACTTCTAATGACACAAAAGCACAAGAAAAGTTGGCTCTATCCTGTTCAAAACCGCGTAAATAAGCCATAGGAGTTTTTGGACTCTGTTTTAGGGAGCACTCAAACAAAACTGTAACTTTTTGACTTATGGATCAGTGGTTCGTCTGGAGGTGGATGAATGAAGCATATGCTGAAAATAACACCCTGCCTGCATTGAAGAATGGTGGTAGCTCAATGATGCTCTGGGGCTGCTTTGCTCTCTCTGGCTGAAGCCTGCAGTGTGTGGAGGGCAAAATAAATCTAATTAATTATCAAGAAATCCTAGGATAAAGCATCATGCATTCCGTGAGGAAGCTGAACCTCGGGTGTCATTGGACCTTCCAACTGGACGATTTCTCCTCTCATCACTGTGTGTATCTTTGATGAGGTGATATTTTGAATGTCTTCAAGTTTCTTTCTTAGGTGACATTCACACTGTGCTTAGAACCCCCTTTGTCTACGTTTTAGCAAGCATCTATTCAATTCTGACATTTTTGCAGACAGAATAGCAGAGCCAGCTAGCTTATGAATTTGTTCTTCATTTTACTAATGGCAGCCTATGGTTCCATGTACGGCAAGGCTGCATCCTATCACCAGTCCTTTTTAATCTGTATGTGGAAGCCATCATGAGGTGATGCAACCTCGATATGCAGATGATACCACCCTGCTTGCAGAAAGTGAAAAGGATTTTATCCAACAAGTGCAAAAGGAAAGTGAATGCTTGGGACTGTACCTCAACAGCAAGAAAACGAACATCATGACCATGGTAGGCAACCGTACAGTGAACATAAAAATTAACAATGAAGAAGTCGAGTCGGTCCAAGATTTCATCTTCCTTGGATCCGAAATTGATCGCAACGGGCAATCTGGACCTGAGATCAAGAGACGGATTACACTTGGTAGGATTAGATTGCAAGGAATGGAAAAGATCTGGAAAAGCAAAGATATCAGCATCGCAACAAAAACCAGACTGGCCAATGTAATCGTCTTTCCCGAAATGACATATTATTGTAAAAGTTGAATGCTCAGGAAAACAGTAGGAAGAAAAATTGACACATTCGAACTCTGGTGCTGGAGGAGAATGCTTACGGATACCTTGGACTGCCATGACAATGAACAAGATATTGTTTGATCGCATCAAACTGAAAATATCACTATGGGGCAAAATCATCAAACAGCGGTTCCATTTCTTTCGTCACATGATGTGTGCTAACTCACTAGAAATAGTACTCATGCTTGGCAAGATCAGTGGTAAGAGAGAACAAGATGGCTTGATACAGCCAAGACCCCCACGAACATATCAATTGTGGAACTGAATGAAGTGGTGAAAGTCAGGAATGCATGGAGAACGTTGATCCATAAAGTGACTGAAAGTCAGTTGTCAATCAACGGATAATCATGGCTTCATGTGGGATTGCTTCTGGATTCTGTTTTCGGCCATCCACATGGAGCCTTTGGACAGGAACCCCTGAACCCTTGTGAATGATGTCTGAATGAAGCCTTAGAGAAGCAAATTAATCTCAAGCTTCTCTAGATTTGGATGTTTTATGGATATGTTCATAAGTGGAGATTTAATATAATAAGGAATTACTATGTGCCAATTGCTGTGTACTACTTGGATTACAGCCTTATGAGGAAATTTTATTAGACTGGATTTATGAGACTGATACACCGTCTTAGTTGCTCTTAGCAACCAATCAGACATCAGCTTTTATTTTACCAGATCAAACTACAAAATTAAAGCTGCATTGTGATTGGTTGCTGTGAACAACTAAGAAAGTTTTTCTTTTAGACAATTGATAATTCTCCCCTCATGTGTTTTCCATGCAGAAGGGAAGAATGTATGAAGAAAAAAATATTTTCATGATATAATAATGTTTATTTATTTAACCCGTTATGACCATCCATTAAAGTTTCCCTAAGGGCTCATTTACACGGCTGTATGTATAATGTGCTGCATATTACACAGCATTTTAACACTATGGGAGTTGGCAATCGCTTCATAGGGCATATCTTGCGTGTGCTGTCATGCACAATGTGACTAGTTTCCTTTTCTTTTCTCTTCCCCACTCTGTCCCTTAGCGGTGTTGCGTATTAAATGTCGCACATACACATATTGTTCCCATTGAGAATAATAGGGCTGCAAGCACGTAGGAAAAGGTAAAGTCCCCTGCAAGCACTGAATCATGACTGACTCCTCTGGTGACGTCACATCGTGACGTTTTCTTAGTGTGGTTTGCCATTGCCGTCCCCACTAATCTTTTACCCCCCAGCAAGCCAGGCATTCATTTTACTGACCTTGGAGTGGTGGAAGGCTGAGTCAACCTTGAGCCAGCTACCTGCACCACACAGGGATTGAACCCGCAAGCTTCAGGTCGTGAGCGACAGCTTAGGACTGCTTTTCTGCTGCCTTAGAGCTTAGTCACACGGGCGCAACTGGGGGCCGATGCGCCCGTCTTCCTGCAGGATTCATGTGTTCTTTCTTCCGGCACTGCAGAGAGTCGTTCGCATTGCAGGTGCAGCCGTCTTCTTCATGCAGGAAGTTGGGCGCATCGGCGCCCGGATGCACCCGGATGCGCCCGTGTGACTAAGCGCTTAACACTCTGCGCCAACACATAATACATGGTAAGATATTATACACAATTAAAATAAACGCTAGTGTGAGTGAGTCAATGAAAATCAATGTACTTTCATTGACTCCATTCAACACATATTACGCGTGCGTGAATCGCACACGCAACCCACAGTGAGTTTATGTTCGTGTGCATGAGCCTTTAGTCTCCCTAATAAATTCTTTTTATAAGGCTGCATTACCAACTTCAAGGAAAATGCAAAAATAGTTCTGACTATTAAATAAAGCGAAGTCAGAAGCTACAAAACCCCTTTAGCTTCCAATGAAGAAGATTACCCAGTATGCTTCCGTTTCTGTCCGCTTTATGAAACATAAGCTGCAATTCTGGATAGATATGAATTCATTTTCTAATTTTCTTCCCCATGATTTCACAGATGGACTGATTTCCTAATCTACAAGCTCTCTTTTATCCTTCTAAGTCAATAGATGCTGAAATACAGGTCCTTATTTACGTCTTCACTACCCAAGAGAAATAGATTTTTTTCATTTTGCCTTTTTCTTGTGATATTTATGTAGGAAAATGTTCTCCAAATTGCAGGCCTATCTAATGGCCATTTTTTGTCATATGATATGAAAAAAGCAAACTATGTGCAGCTGTAATTTTAAGTAATAGTCTTGAAAATTGTAAACTATGGAAAATTTCAAAGACATTTTGAAATCTAGTATATGAATTGCTGCTAGCCATAACTCTTTCAATTATTGCAGGATTGACTGCAGTTGTGAAGATCCATTCGATCAAAAGATGTCTTTTGATCGTTGTGTCCATTTACACCGCAAGGTGATTGCTCAAACGTTGAGCCGCTTGTCTTCTGTATGCAACTGTTCCCCGCTCGGAGCGCCCGGCTGTCATACAGCCGAGTGCTCCCAGCGGGAGGATGCAGAGGACAAGCGGGGAGCCGCTTGTTCTCTGCATCCAGCTGTTCCCCGCTGGGAGCACCCGGCTGTCAAACAGCCGAGCGCTCCCAGTGGAGGATGCAGAAGAAAAGCGGGGTGGCCCCACTTGTCTTTTGCATCCAGCTGTTCTCTGCACGGAGCACCCGGCTGTTATACAGCCGAGCGCTCCGTGCGGGGTATGGAGAACACAGCTGCACCACTCTGTTCTTCACACCCAGCCTGTCATCAGGGAGCGGGGTACAGCTGAAACAATAGTATAGCAATAGTAGACACAACAATTATCTCTCAAAAGATGCCTTTTGAGCAAATTTTGAGTGATAATCATTGTGTCTAAATGGGCCTTAACATTTCTTTATCCAAAAATGTTACCATTACCTAAAGGACCTCATTTAAAAAAAACAAAAAACGTCCTTGTTGCCAATAACAACCAATTACAGTGCAGCTCTCAGTTTTCCAGAACAGATTACAAAATGATATTCGAGCTCTGATTGGTTCCTTTGGCCTACAGGATTTTCTGTCAATTTGAATAAATAAGTGTCACATTGTAAAAACACACACAAAGAAGAGTTTAGTGAGGTATTGTATGAAATTACTTATTCATTATTTGACAAGGATTCTCCGCTCCCTATCAATATTATGTGTCATTTCCATATGACAAGAATGAAAGCTTAATTAGCAATCAGAGTGTTGTACTTCTGTTATTGCCATTATCAGTATTCTACTTGAAATAGCATATGAAATTTTGGGATTATTTTCCTGTAATTCCCATGATGAAGTAAATATTTTCCGGTGCAATTTAAGAACTTAATGATTTCCTGATTTAATTAATTAAAATAAGTAGGCTCTCATTATAAAGTAGCTTTAATGGCACTGTGTAAACTAATGTAGACCTGCCACCCAAAGTATCCTGGAAGCTTAGGCAACAAAGCTAGCATCATTAGAATATTTATTTTCTGTTTCCACAAATGTTAGTACTAGAGATGAGCGAGCACCAAAATGCTCGGGTGCTCGTTACTCGGGACGAAATTATCGCAATGCTCGAGGGTTCGTTTCGAGTAACGAACCCCATTGAAGTTAATGGGCGACCCGAGCATTTTTGTATTTCGCCGATGCTCGCTAAGGTTTTCATGTGTGAAAATCTGGGCAATTCAAGAAAGTGATGGGAACGACACAGCAACGAATAGGGCAGGCGAGGGGCTACATGTTGGGCTGCATCTCAAGTTCACAGGTCCCACTATTAAGCCACAATACCGGCAAGAGTGGGCCCCCCCCCCTCCCAACAACTTTTACTTCTGAAAAGCCCTCATTAGCAATGCATACCTTAGCTAACCACCACACTACCTCCAACAAAGCACAATCACTGCCTGCATGACACTCCGCTGCCACTTCTCCTGGGTTACATGCTGCCCAACCCCCCCGCACGACCCAGTGTCCACAGCGCACACCAAATTGTCCCTGCGCAGCCTTCAGTTGCCCTCATGCCACGCCACACTCATGTCTATTTAGAAGTGCGTCTGCCATGAGGAGGAACCGCAGGCACACACTGCAGAGGGTTGGCACGGCTAGGCAGCGACCCTCTTTAAAAGGGGCGGGGCGATAGCCCACAATGCTGTACAGAAGCAATGAGAAATATAATCCTGTGCCACCGCCATCAGGAGCTGCACACGTGGGCATAGCAATGGGGAATCTATGTGCCACACACTATTCATTCTGTCAAGGTGTCTGCATGCCCCAGTCAGACCGGGCTTTTAATTCATAGACACAGGCAGGTACAACTCCCTATTGTGAAGTCCCTGTGGACCGACAGCATGGGTGGCTCCCTGGAACCCACCGGCGGTACATAAAAGTATCCCATTGCAGTGCCCATCACAGCTGAGGTAGTAATGTCATGTTTAATGCAGGTGGGCTTCGGCCCACACTGCATGCCCCAGTCAGACTGGGGTTCTTTACAAGTAGAAACAGATGCATTTATAATTCCCTGTGGACCCACAGCATGGGTGGGTGCCAGGAAGCCACCGGCGGTACATAAAAATATCCCATTGCATTGCCCAAAACAGCTGAGGTAGTAATGTTGTGCTTAATACAGGTGGGCTTCGGCCCACACTGCATGCCCCAGTCAGACTGGGGTTCTTTACAAGTGGACACATGTAGGTTAAACTCCGTGTGCACCTACAGCATGGGTGGCTCCCTGGAACCCACCGGCGGTACATAAAAATATCCCATTGCATTGCCCAACACAGCTGAGGTAGTAATGTCGTGCTTAATGCAGGTGGGCTTCGGCCCACACTGCATGCCCCAGTCTGACTGGGGTTCTTTACAAGTGGACACATGTAGGTTAAACTCCGTGTGCACCTACAGCATGGGTGGCTCCCTGGAACCCACCGGCGGTACATAAAAATATCCCATTGCATTGCCCAACACAGCTGAGGTAGTAATGTTGTGCTTAATACAGGTGGGCTTCGGCCCACACTGCATGCCCCAGTCAGACAGGGGTTCTTTACAAGTGGACACATGTAGGTTAAACTCCGTGTGCACCTACAGCATGGGTGGCTCCCTGGAACCCACCGGCGGTACATAAAAATATCCCGTTGCATTGCCCAACACAGCTGAGGTAGTAATGTCATGTTTAATGCAGGTGGGCTTCGGCCCACACTGCATGCCCCAGTCAGACTGGGGTTCTTTACAAGTGGAAACAGATGCATTTATAATTCCCTGTGGACCCACAGCATGGGTGGGTGCCAGGAAGCCACCGGCGGTACATAAAAATATCCCATTGCATTGCCCAACACAGCTGAGGTAGTAATGTTGTGCTTAATACAGGTGGGCTTCGGCCCACACTGCATGCCCCAGTCAGACTGGGGTTCTTTACAAGTGGACACATGTAGGTTAAACTCCGTGTGCACCTACAGCATGGGTGGCTCCCTGGAACCCACCGGCGGTACATAAAAATATCCCATTGCATTGCCCAACACAGCTGAGGTAGTAATGTCGTGCTTAATGCAGGTGGGCTTCGGCCCACACTGCATGCCCCAGTCTGACTGGGGTTCTTTACAAGTGGACACATGTAGGTTAAACTCCGTGTGCACCTACAGCATGGGTGGCTCCCTGGAACCTACCGGCGATACACAAAAATATCCCATTGCATTGCCCAACACAGCGGATGTAACGTCAGCTGTAATGCAGGTGGGCTAAAAATTCATTTGATTACACTGTAGGCGAGGGCCCACAAAAATTGCTGTATCAACAGTACTAATGTACATCCAAAAAATTGGCCATGGCCAACCAAGAGGGCAGGTGAAACCCATTAATCGCTTTGGTTAATGTGGCTTAAGTGGTAACTAGGCCTGGAGGCAGCCCAGTTTAACGAAAAATTGGTTCAAGTTAAAGTTCCAACGCTTTTAAGAGCATTGAAACATATAAAAATTGTTTAGAAAAATTATATGAGTGAGCCTTGTGGCCCTAAGAGAAATTGCCCGTTCAGCGTGATTACGTGAGGTTTCAGGAGGAGGAGCAGGAGGAGGAGGAGGAATATTAGACACAGATTGATGAAGCAGAAATGTTCCCGTTTTGGATGGTGAGAGAGAACGTAGCTTCCATCCGCGGGTGCAGCCTACGTATTGCTTACGTATCGCTGCTGTCCGCTGGTGGAGAAGAGAAGTCTGGGGAAATCCAGGCTTTGTTCATTTTGATGAGTGTAAGCCTGTCGGCACTGTCGGTTGACAGGTGGGTACGCTTATCTGTGATGATTCCCCCAGCCACACTAAACACACTCTCTGACAAGACGCTAGCCGCAGGACAAGCAAGCACCTCCAGGGCATACAGCGCGAGTTCAGGCCACGTGTCCAGCTTCGACACCCAGTAGTTGTAGGGGGCAGAGGCGTCACGGAGGACGGTCGTGCGATCGGCTACGTACTCCCTCACCATCCTTTTACAGTGCTCCTGCCGACTCAGCCTTGACTGAGGAGCGGTGACACAGTCTTGCTGGGGAGCCATAAAGCTGGCAACGGCCTTGGAGAATGTTCCCCTGCCTGCGCTGTACATGCTGCCTGATCTCTGCGCCTCCCCTGCTACCTGGCCCTCGGAACTGCGCCTTCTGCCACTAGCGCTGTCGGATGGGAAGTTTACCATCAGTTTGTCCACCAGCGCCCTGTGGTATAGCATCATTCTCGAACCCCTTTCCTCTTCGGGAATGAGAGTGCAAAGGCTCTCCTTATACCGTGGATCGAGCAGTGTGTACACCCAGTAATCCGTAGTGGCCAGAATACGTGTATTGTGAGGGTCACGAGAAAGGCATCCTAACATGAAGTCAGCCATGTGTGCCAGGGTACCTGTACGCAACACATGGCTGTCTTCACTAGGAAGATCACTTTCAGGATCCTCCTCCTCCTCTTCCTCCTCCTCAGGCCATACACGCTGAAAGGATGACAGGCAAGCAGCATGGGTACCCTCACCAGTGGGCCAAGCTGTCTCTTCCCCCTCCTCCTCATCCTCCTCATGCTCCTCCTCCTCCTCCTCCACACGCTGAGATATAGACAGGAGGGTGCTCTGACTATCCAGCGACATACTGTCTTCCCCCGGCTCTGTTTCCGAGCGCAAAGCGTCTGCCTTTATGATTTGCAGGGAACTTCTCAAGATGCATAGCAGAGGAATGGTGACGCTAATGATTGCAGCATCGCCGCTCACCACCTGGGTAGACTCCTCAAATTTTCCAAGGACCTGGCAGATGGCTGCCAACCAGGGCCACTCTTCTGTAAATAATTGAGGAGGCTGACTCCCACTGCGCCGCGCAAGTTGGAGTTGGTATTCCACTATAGCTCTACGCTGCTCATAGAGTCTGGCCAACATGTGGAGCGTAGAGTTCCACTGTGTGGGCACGTCGCACAGCAGTCGATGCACTGGCAGATTAAACCTATGTTGCAGTGTCCGCAGGGTGGCAGCGTGCGTGTGGGATTTGCGGAAATGTGCGCAGAGCTGGCGCACCTTTCCGAGCAGGTATGACAAGTGGGGGTAGCTTTTCAGAAAGCGCTGAACCACCAAATTAAAGACATGGGCCAGGCATGGCACGTGCGTGAGGCTGCCGAGCTGCAGAGCCGCCACCAGCTTACGGCCGTTGTCACACACGACCATGCCCGGTTGGAGGCTCAGTGGCGCAAGCCAGCGGTCGGTCTGCTCTGTCAGACCCTGCAGCAGTTCGTGGGCCGTGTGCCTCTTCTCTCCTAAGCTGAGTAGTTTCAGCACGGCCTGCTGACGCTTGCCCACCGCTGTGCTGCCACGCCGCGTGACACCGACTGCTGGCGACGTGCTGCTGACACATCTTGATTGCGAGACAGAGGTTGCGTTGGAGGAGGAGGAGGAGGAAGGTGCTTTAGTGGAGGAAGCATACACCGCCGCAGATACCACCACCGAGCTGGGGCCCGCAATTCTGGGGGTGGGTAGGACGTGAGCGGTCCCAGGCTCTGACTCTGTCCCAGCCTCCACTAAATTCACCCAATGTGCCGTCAGGGAGATATAGTGGCCCTGCCCGCCTGTGCTTGTCCACGTGTCTGTTGTTAAGTGGACCTTGGCAGTAACCGCATTGGTGAGGGCGCGTACAATGTTGCGGGAGACGTGGTCGTGCAGGGCTGGGACGGCACATTGGAAAAAGTAGTGGCGACTGGGAACCGAGTAGCGCGGGGCAGCCGCCGCCATCATGCTTTTGAAAGCCTCCGTTTCCACAAGCCTATACGGCAGCATCTCTAGGCTGATCAATTTTGCAATGTACACGTTTAACGCTTGAGCGTGCGGGTGCGTGGCGTCGTACTTGCGCTTGCGCTCAAACTGTGGCACTAGCGACGTCTGGACGCTGCGCTGAGAGACAATGCTGGATGGGGCCGAGGACAGCGGAGGTGAGGGTGTGGGTGCAGGCCAGGAGACGGTAGTGCCTGTGTCCTCAGAGGGGAGTAGGATCTCAGTGGCAGGTTGGGGCACAGGGGGAGAGGCAGTGGTGCAAACCGGAGGCGGTGAACGGGCATCGTCCCACCTTGTGGGATGCTTGGCCATCATATGCCTGCGCATGCTGTTGGTGGTGCCTCCCCAGCTGATCTTGGCGCGACAAAGGTTGCACACCACTGTTCGTCGGTCGTCAGGTGTCTCTGTGAAAAACTGCCACACCGTAGAGCACCTTGACCTGTGCAGGGTGGCATGGCGCGAGGGGGCGCTTTGGGAAACAGTTGGTGGATTATTCAGTCTGGCCCTGCCTCTACCCCTGGCCACCGCACTGGCTCGGCCTGTGCCCACACCCTCACTTGGCCCTCCGCGTCCTCGGCCACGTCCACATCCTCTAGGCCTACCCCTACCCCTCAGCATGCTGTATTACCAGTGATTTGATTTCCCAGTCAGGAAAGACAATGGCGCAAGCCTGCAGTAAACCGTAGCTGGTTGCGTCTGATTTTTGTACGTTCTCCACGCAGCACACACGTACACGGAGACCTTAGGACTGACACAGGCAGGCCAAATATAATTTTTTCACTTTTTTGCAAAGGGAAGGCCCTGCCTACACAATTCTGTCCCTGTAGTATCAATGGAGGGTGCAATGCTCTGCACAGACGATTTTTAGAAAAAAAAAATGCAACACTGCTAACAGCAGCCAGCACAGTACTGCACACGGTTAAATTTGGCCCTAGAAAGGACCGTTGAGGTTCTTGAAGGCTACACTCACTCCTAACACTCTCCCTGCCTAAGCACCACTTCTGTCCCTAATGCCGGGTGCAATGCTCTGCACCGCCAATTTTGAGAAAAAGAAAAAAAAGCAACACAGCTAACAGCAGCCTGCACAGTACTCCACACAGTTAAATGTGGCCCTAGAAAGGACCGTTGAGGTTCTTGAAGACTACACTCACTCCTAACACTCTCCCTGCCTAAGCACCACTTCTGTCCCTAATGCCGGGTGCAATGCTCTGCACTGCCGATTTTGAGAAAAAAAAAAAAAAAACCACTGCTAGCAGCAGCCTGCACACAGGTAGATGTGGCCCTAAGAAGGACCTTTGGGGTTCTTGAAGCCTACACTCACTACTAACACTCTCCCTACAGCAGCTCAGGCACCAGCAGCACTGTCCCTCAGCTAGCTCACAAGGCATGTGTGGCGAGCCGCGGGAGGGGCCGACTTTTATACTCGGGTGACATCTGATCTTCCCAGCCACTCACTGCAGGGGGGTGGTATAGGGCTTGAACGTCACAGGGGGAAGTTGTAATGCCTTCCCTGTCTTTCAATTGGCCAGAAAAGCGCGCTAACGTCTCAGAGAGGAAACTGAAAGTAACCAGAACACCGCGTGGTGCTCGTTACGAGTAACGAGCATCCCGAACACCCTAATATTCGCACGAATATCAAGCTCGGACGAGTACGTTCGCTCATCTCTAGTTAGTACCTGTATACAGAATAAAACAAACTTTTTACATTTTCATTGTTCAGCTTTGTATATAATGTAACACTTACTGACATTGGTATGCATTCTTCTGATCTTGATCTTTTATATTTAGCAGGTCTTGCATATCTCTGATTCTGCTTCGATCAGATTTTTAGCCACAAACGTGAATTTTTATACATTACTTACGAAACGCTAGACTTTGAAAAATTGCATGATGGCACGCATGACTGTAAAGTGCTGAATGCTGTTTTCATAATGTGTCTACATATTGTGTCTGTTACACCGATGTCTACGTTCAGAAAATGTATGGATATTAAGGCATCAAGCTGTATAATTGGTATTTGTTGTTTTATTTGTGTTTGTCAATTGTGAAATTACCTTTGCAAAAATAGGATAAAAAAAAATCCTGCTGTCTATATATAAGATCTAAAATATTATATTACCATTAGAGATGAGCGAGCATACTCACTAAGGACAATTACTCGAGTGAGCATTGTCCTTAGCGAGTACCTGCCCGCTCGGAAGAAAGGATTCGGGTGCCGGCGGGGGGCGGGAGGGGCGGGGGAGAGCAGGGGGGAACGGAGGGGAGATCTCTCTCTCACTCTCCTCCCCCCCCCGCTCCCCCCTGCTCACTCCCCCTGTTCATTGCTCACCCACGCCGGCACCCGAATCATTTCTTCCGAGCAGGCAGGTACTCACTAAGGACAATACTAGCTTGAGTAATTGTCCTTAGCGAGTATGCTCGCTCATCTCTAATTACCATTATATGTACCGATATGTTATGGTGCCACTGGTGATCTTTTTTATTTCTTCTAAAAAAAAAGCCTTTAATGCGTCCAGTGATGGTGCAAAGAGGACACTTGTAGGCTGCCTGCACACGGGCGGCTTCGCATTGCGGAATCCGAAGCGGGCGTCCGCCTCCAGATTTTGCAGCAAATATCACCCATAGCATGCTATGGAAATACACAATTTCATGGTCATAAGCGGAAATTGATTGTGATTTTCCACTCGCGGAGGAGAAATCGCAGCATGCTGTGTTTGTTTGTGGGCTCCGCATGGACGGCTTCCATTGAAGTCAATGGGAGCCGTCCATCCCGCATCTCTTCCACAATCATCATTGTGGAAAGGTCACAGGATCCACATCCTCGCCTAGCGACAGCGTGGCCTCTCCTATAATGTGCATGTACGTTGGCGTGATGGCCGACACATCCGCAGAATAGTACAGGAGATGCTAGACAGGTACGCGGGGGTCACCGGCTGGGCACAGGGTTGGATTCCGCCGTGGGATTCCGCATGCAGAATCCAACCCATCAGTGTGCAGGCAGCCTTAGGGCTTAGTCACACGGGCGTTTATTGCCGCGATTTGCGCATGCGCATGCGTCCGGCGACTTTTTAAAACCATTGCTTTGCAATGGTATCGGACACATGAGCGCTTTTTATGCGCTCGTCCGATAAATTAGAGAACAGAAATCGCAGATCGCACCTATCTGCGATCTGCGATTCCTGTTCTCTTCTCTATATGCGCTCAACGGGGCCGGCGGCAGCAGCGCCGACCCCATTGAGAACATACAGAAGACAAATCATTCTTCTCTGCCACAGCTGTAACAGCTGTGGCAGAGAAGAACAATGTTTGCCCATTAAATTCAATGGAGCGGCAATACAGCCGACTCCGTTGAAAGCAATGGGCTGCCGGCGTGCGCGGGATGAATTGTCGGTAAGGGGTTAAATATATAACCCCTTACCTGCAATGCATCCTTAAATGTGAAAAAATAAAAAAAAAGGATGTACTCACCAGCTCCCGGCAGCTGGAGATCCCGGCGGTCGGCCTGCAGTGGGTGTGAAGGAGGTGTGACTCAGGCTTGCCCCTGATTGGCTCAGCCTGAGCCAATCAGAGGCTGATCTCAGTCACACCCATTCATGAATTCATGAATGGGTGTGACTGAGACTTGCTTCTGATTGGCTCAGCGCTGAGCCAATCAGGGGCAAGCCTGAGTCACACCTCCTTCACACCCACTGCAGGCCGACCGCCGGGATCTCCAGCTGCCGGGAGCTGGTGAGTACATCCTTTTTTTTTATTTTTTCACATTTAAGGATGCATTGCAGGTAAGGGGTTATATATTTAACCCCTTACCGACAATTCATCCCACACTCGCCCGCAGCGCTTGCATTCAATGGAGCCGCTGTATTGCCGGCTCCATTGAATGCAATGCGCTGGACAGCTCCGGCCCGTTTCTAATGAAACGCGGCTAGGAGCAGATTTTCGGGCGATTTTTGGGCCGATTTTTCGGCGCCGGTCACGCGATTTGCGCATGCGCATCCGTCATGCGATGCGCAAATCGCGTGAAAAAACGCCCGTGTGACTAAGGCCTTAGAGTGTTTTTTTTGCAGAATCGGATTAAA
The DNA here is from genome assembly GCF_035609145.1 of Eleutherodactylus coqui. Lineage (NCBI taxonomy): Eukaryota > Metazoa > Chordata > Amphibia > Anura > Eleutherodactylidae > Eleutherodactylus > Eleutherodactylus coqui. Next base: position 241,362,976 of record NC_089841.1, on the reverse strand, counting down.
TCAACTGGAACCGATTTTTTTTGCCGAAATCAATGATAAATCAGCTTTCTCTTAAAGGGAGAGGTATGTTTTTGTCCTCCAGAGTGACTGTGGCTCAATGGTAAGCACTGAGCCACATTCATTTAGGAGGACTCAAACCCACACACTTCTCCCTGATTTATCCTTGATTTCTGCAAAAAACAGGGTCCAGTTAATTCGCTCCGATTCTGCGAAAATCAGACAATTTTATCAGACCGTCAATCACAACAGGCAAGGCTGTACTTTGGTTGTTTCATCTGTTATATTCATGGAGATAATATGTAAAAAAAATTCTTTCCAATTGAAGCAAAAGGAGAATATATAGATCTATTTTACAATAGAACAATGAAAGATTTTACAAGAATGTGCAAGGAAAATAGACCAACACACCACAATCTGACCAAGGAACAAAGAAATATCTTGAAAAAACTAAAAGAAGAGAAATCCATCATCATAAGACAAGCAGATAAAGGAGGTGCCACCATAATTATGAACTACCAACAATATCATGAGGAAGCAGAAAGAATACTAGGAGACAAGGGATATTATGAGAAGTTGAAAGAAAATCCAACGAATAAGATAACAAAAGAGTTTTATCTACATTTACAGGCAGGTTATGAAAGTAATAGCATATGTAAAAAAAAATACATCTATATGAAAGAGACACCAATAGGGGTCCCGTATTTCTATCACACACCTAAGGTGCATAAAAACTTACACCACCCTCCAGGGAGACCGATAGTGGCAGGGATGGAGGCTGTTACCCACAGACTATCAGAATACATAGACCGCCAGTTACAGAAATATGTAGTGAGTCTACCATCTTACATTAAAGATTCGGGACATCTCCTAGAGATCATTAAAGATACAGAATGGAAGCCCTCCTACTTATGGTGTAGTATAGACGTGGAAGCACTGTATTCCAACATCAAACACGTAATTGGAGTGGAAGCAGTGGATAAGATTCTGAAAGAAGATATACTTATGCCAGAACATCAAAGGCAATTTATTGTAAAAAGTATATTGTTCATTCTAAAGAATAACATCTTCATGTATAACGACAAATATTACAGGCAGTGCACCGGCACCGCTATGGGGATGAAGTGTGCACCTGCCTTCGCCAATCTGGTCATGGGTTCGTTTGAAAAGGAAAGGTTCATGGATAAACGAATAAAACTTTACAAACGTTATATAGATGATCTCCTTATCATATGGGACGGGACGAAAGAAGATCTCGTTAAATTTGTGGAGAACATGACAAAGAAGGAATTTAATTTTAGATTCACACACGTCATTTCGGCAGAGAGGATAGTCTACCTCGATTTAGAACTAGAAGGAGTGAAAAATGAAATTATCACGCAAACTCATTTTAAAAAGGTAGACACCAATAGTTACCTGAACTATAAGAGTTGCCATCATCGGAATTGGAAGAGAAATGTCCCATACGGGCAATTCCATCGGATAAGGAGGAATTGTACCTGTGAAGAAGACTACCGACAGCAAGCGATAATCGTGGAAAAGAGATTCAGAGACAAGGGTTTTCCCAAAACATTAGTAAAAGCGGCCTATAATAAAGCATTGAATAGAGAAGGTGAAACAAAAGGGACAGGACATGTCACCAATAAAACTAGAAAAAAACAGGAAGGATATGGAACAGCGTTCACCACTAAATTCAGTGCACACTCAGGTTTAATAAATTATATACTAAGAAAAAATTGGACCATCTTAAAGGAAGATCCGTTTCTGGAGAAAAAATTAACAACAAGACCGTTATGCATTTTTCGAAAGAACAAAACATTGAAGAACCTCATAGCCCCGTCTTACCCAAAAAAAGAAAAAATGCAGAGACAGAATAAGGAAGGAGAAGAAGGTGGAGTATATAAATGCAGAGAAAGAAGATGTGTGTGCTGCGCTAGTATCAATCAGGGTACTAAGAAGATTTTGTTACCTGACGGAGAGGAATACGTGATCCAACAAAGAATGACATGTAAAGTGGAAAGAGTAGTGTATATGTTAGATTGCCCCTGTGGGCTCAAATATATAGGAAGAACAATTAATACACTGCGGGAAAGGTTGAATAAACATCGCAGTAACATAAGGAAAGGATTCGAAAAACACAGTATTTCGCGACATTTTAATACACATCATGATCGGAATCCCTCAGTTTTAAAGGTTACTCCCATTGAGAATATCCAGGAAAGATCAATAGAAAAATTGAGATCAAGAGAAATGTTCTGGATATTTCGCTTAAATACTCTAATACCCAGAGGTCTTTATGAGATTTTAGAGAAATTATGAAAAATTATTTTAATTATGATATACATTAGAAAAAGATATAGATTTTTTATTATATGTGCAAGGTATATATAAGTTTTATACAACATTTTTTATATGATATTTATTGGTAATAATAGTTTTCTATGGAATATATATGAAATATGCAATTGAATATTTTAGGGTAGTTATGATATATTGGGTGAATAATTTTATGTAGTTGTTAAGGATAAGAATGAATAGACACACGTATGGTTTATTATAGATAAGAGAGGCTTAGTATTATTGAATGTATATCTATTGGCTAAATTTATAAAATACATAAGGACTAAGGTGCAGGCCAGTGACACTTATGTTCTATGTATCCCATTAACAGCGATCCTGCCCGTTCCGGACTCTCTCCCACAGAAGGAGCAGCGTCCGAGTATGTGACATCACTGCACCATGTGACTAGGTCACATGACATGCACAGGGGGGCGTGACGCCGCAGGACGCTGGAGGAGGACGAGACGGAGCTGATCGCATGGGGAGAAGGTATGTGAAGTTCACTATAAATAGACTGTAATTGATTGCATGTATACACTTGAAAAAGTCCTTGTTAAAGGATGAAACGCGTTGTGTGTAAATAAACCTGTTTAAAAAGAAGATAAGAAACTTTAGTTCTCGGAGCGCGGATCCATTGTTTGTTAAACACAGTCATATTCATGGAGATGAATTTTAAGGCAGATTTATTAAAGGTTAAGTTTTTTGATAGCCAGTTGGTGAATTCTTGGCTTGTACTATAGCAAGCATCACTCCACTGCCCTTATACAAGAGGATCTGTGTGATGGTACTCAGCTATTGGGCATAGGTACCCACTGGTACTGAACACATTAAATAGATGTCCTAAAAGTCGGAGCTATTCTGGCTGGTTATTCTGGCAGTGAGGATGTCTGTTCCTGGCTTGGGGTGTTCCACCTCCTCCCCCACAAGGATCATCTGGAAGAAGAAGCTTGATTTGCTTATGCGGTATGAGGAAGAAGGGTCGGTGGACAAGATGGAGCGCGTCAGAACCTACGATATCTGGAGACCGTGGATATCCATGAGAGCTTCTGATCCCTTTAAGATCTGGCTGGAGACTGGACGGCTGGGCCCCTGGTGGGTTTACAGGAAGGAGCAAGGCCACCTCCTTCTTCTCCTCCCTTCCCCCATTGTCCTTTTTGTGAGATGCCCTAGTTGAAGGCTCTCCTAGGTATGTTATCTGTTTTTTGAGCAATATCAACCAGCTATTAGAACAGTGTTTCTCAACTCCAGTCCTCAGGACCCCCAACAGGTCATGTTTTCAAAATGGCCTATAGTAAGAACACTGGTAGCAATGTCTGAGGCACTGACAATAATTACATCATCTGTGCAATACTAAGGAAATCCTGAAGACATGGCCTGTTTTGGGGTCCTGAGGACTGGAGTTGAGAAACACTGTATTAGAATATATGCCAAAGTTGTGGTTTTCTCAAGTTCTGGTTCAGATAATCATATTGATATTATCTATTGTGATTCTTTTAATGTTAAATATTTAATAAAAAAGGATTGAACCTAAATAGATGTCCTAAGTAATGGAATCAAAGAAACCCTATACCAAGTATATACCAAGCAATATCCAGACACTGCTATATTCGACATGGTTTAATAGAGTAATGTAGTATTTATCATAGGCTATCCCTTTAATCTCATGCACTAAATGCAGCTACACTGTGTCTAGCCCCGAATGCCCTGAACACCAGGGTCTTGTACCGGTTGAAAAAAAGATGTTCTGATATTGCTGTATAGAAACATTTAGACAGAAAGGCACTTTTGAAACTACATTATCTCTGCCACTCAGACTCACTATGGAACTATAAACCTGTGATTACATAAAATAAATGTAAGCTTCTTCTGTATCAATCTAAAGGTTAGATGCATACAAATGCCGAACATCTATTACAATATCACTTGGTTTGTAAACAAAATAAATGATGCATAAGTCCACCAAATGTATCTGTCAAAGGGATGGATGTGTCACATTTTATAATGTATAGTACTGAGAGAATAAGTGTAAAGCGATAGTTACATTTCTTCTGGCAATGGTTGAACTGTTTCTTATCGAGTGCAATATTTCAGGAGCCATTTCAAAGTTCCTAATGTACTGTGGCAGCTAAGGCTTATAATAGTAGCTGGACGTACCCCTTCCTGCAGTGGGTGCAGACAGACAGGGATCACATGCTGCCTATGTACTGTAAATATCCAAATCATGCAGATGGAAAGATGCTTTATTGTTATGGTGCATATCTATAAAATTCACAGTATAGAAATGATAGCTTCTTACCTGAGGGCAAAGCAAATAATGTCTTCATAATACAGTTTAAAAACTCAGTTTTTGGAAGCAGCATGGAAGAAATAATGATAAAAAACCTCATGGAGCTAGTGATTGGAAGCACCTTCTAGATCATTTTAGCAGTAGCTATATATTCCTTCCTAGCTAGGTAGTCAAAAGTATAATAATTATGGTGCAATAAATAAACAGCAGTGAGCATCACATTTCCACATAATACAAACTGCCTATTGCTAACTTCATTTAATGTACTATATTAACAAAAACTCTATCTATCTTCTATCTATCTATCTATCTATCTATCTCATATATATATCTATCTATCTCATATCTATCTATTTCATATCTATCTAATATCTATCTATCTATCTTATATACAGGTGTGATAGCATTTTTCATAGTGCCCTAATTCTTTGCAATCCAATTTTGGATTCAGGGTTTCCTAGGGGGCTTTCTCTTTCTGCCATTATACAATAGGGCCATCTGCTGGCTAGAGCCAGTACTGCGGTATGTGACATGCTGGAGAGGCCCCCCCCCCCGACAACAGAGCGGCCAGTAATCTACAGTAAGACTACCCTGCCGGATGTCTTCCCACATCGGAGCTGTACAGCCTTCAATCATAATGTCGTCAGACAGTGGATTGGAAAGGGTTAAAGGGGTTGTCCCGCGCCGAAACAGGTTTTTTTTTATTCAATAGGCCCCCCGTTCGGCGCGAGACAAACCCAATGCATGTGTTAAAAAAAAAAACGTTTAGTACTTACCCGAATCCCCGCGCTGCGGCGACTTCTTCCTTACCTTACCAAGATGGCCCTCAGGATCTTCACCCACGATGCACTGCGGGTCTTCTCCCATGGTGCACCGTGGGCCTGTGCGGTGCATTGCCGATTCCAGCCTCCTGATTGGCTGGAATCGGCACACGTGACGGGGCGGAGCTACGAGGACCAGCTCTCCGGCACGAGCGGCCCCATTCACCAGGGAGAAGACCGGACTGCGCAAGCGCGTCTAATCGGGCGATTAGACGCTGAAATTAGACGGCACCATGGAGACGAGGACGCTAGCAACGGAGCAGGTAAGTGAATAACTTCTGTATGGCTCATAATTAATGCACAATGAACATTACAAAGTGCATTAATATGGCCATACAGAAGTGTATAACCCCACTTGCTTTCGCGGGACAACCCCTTTAAGGCTGGTTTAGACACAATGATTCTTGCTCAAAACCATCTTTTGAGCGAGAATTGTTGCGTCTAACTGCACTGACATCATTCAGTTTTCGTTAACGAGTCGCTGATCGTTCTCTTTCAGCGTGCTGAAAGAGAACGATCAGCCTTATCAGGAGTTCACAGGGGGATAGAGCTGCTACTATTTTTTCATCTTGTATTCCGCTTTGTGAACACAGCCGGGGTATGAGGAACACAGCGGTCCAGCTGTGTTCTGCATACCCTGCTCGGAGCACTCAGCTGTATAACAGCTGTGGGCTCTGTGAACACAGCGGGAGTATACAGAAGACAGCGCTCTAGCTGACTTCTGCATACCACGCTCGGAGCGCAAAGTGATCGCTCAAAACTGTCAATCAAACTGCCATTTGAGCGCTCAGCTTGCCCTGTAAATGCACACAACGATTAGCACTCAAAAGATGTCTTTTGACCGACTTTTGAGCAAGAATCGTTGTGTCTAAATTAGGCATTACAGATATTTCCACCAATCACATTATTCTTTATCTTAAATATGGCTCGAAATCTAATTTCTCTATCTCAATTGAACTGTAATCCAATTAGCACTATTATTATGTATGCAGATGCTGTCCTTGAATTCAAAGCCACAAACCCAGTGCTGCAAGGCAACAGTGCTGCCTAGTGAGCTGTCATGCTTAAAACCTTCATCAAATAAAGAAAATAAGCCTTATGTAGTACGACTTGATGACCCTTAGAAATATAAAAAAGTTATGAGTTAGCATGGCTGCACCGCACATTCATCTGCCTGATAGAATTGATGTCAAGTAGGAAAATTTCAAAGATACTTAATATAAAATCAAGGGTCGAGGAGCCAGCTCAGATTGATTTCAATCGCAATACAGCTGTAATGAAAATAGGCTAAAGGTTACAAGTTCTATAAAATGTTTATTCCAAGGACATGTTAAGTTACAAAGTAGACAGAAACACTTTTTATATAACTGATTTTTTTTAGTTTATCATTTTTTTTGTGCCAATTGTATTTTAATCACACTCATCGTGATATTTTTTTACCTAAATATTCTGCAAATAAGCTATGTGTGTGTATAAATTTATATCCTATGCTGGAGAAGTGTGTTTGCAATGTTACTGAACGAGTAGAAGAAGTACTAGTAGAAAGATGCTAAAAAAATACTAGTAGAAAAAAATTCTAAAAAAAACATAAAGCAAACTGGGCAAGTATACATATAATGCAAACATTTATGAGGAGTGCAAAATGTAAGGGATGTATGCGCGTCTTTGCAATTTGTTTCAGTGGTCAATAGATGAGGATGCATTAAGTTTAACAGGACAGAACGCAGACTATAAACCCCTTAGTGACAGAGTTTTTTTGCTTTTTTCCATTTTTGTTTTTTCCTACTCCCTTTTAAAAAATCGCAGTTCCTTTATTTACCCATCGACGTCGCTGTATGAGGGCTTGTTTTTTTGCGGGACGAGTTGTATTTTTCAATGGCACTATTTATTGTACCACATAATTTACTGAAAAACTTAAAAAAAATTCTAAGCAGAGAAAAATGGAAAAAAACACGTCATTCCACCATTTTTGGTGCGTCCTGTTTCTACGGCGCACAAACTGCAACAAAAACGACCTGATATTTTTATTCTATGGGTCAGTACGATTACTACGATACCAAACTTATATAGTATTTTTTTTGCTGTAGTACTCTTTTTTTAAAGATTTTTTTCAATTATTTTCTGCAATCATTTTGTGTGCGCAATAACTTTTTGATTTTTTTCAACAACGTAGTTGAGTAAGGGCTCATTTTTTGTAGGATGTCCTGAAGTTTCCGACAATATCAATTTGGAATACATACGACTTTTTGATCGCTTTTTATTGCGTTTTTTTCTGGGAGACAGGGTGACTAAAAAAGTGTATTTCTGGCGTTCTTTATTTTTTTTTCGGACAATGTTCACCGTGCGGGAAAAATAATGCACTACTTTGATAGATCGGACTTTTATGGACGCGGCGATACCAAATACATATTTTTATTTTATGAATTAGATTTTTTAATAATAGATATGGCAAAAGGGGGGTGATTTAAACTTTTATAACTTTTTTGTTTTTTACAATTAAAAAAACTTTATTGATTTTTTTTTACATTACTTTGAAGTCCCCCTGGGGGACTTTAACATGCGATGCTTTGATCGCTCCTGCAGTATGACGTAATGCTATAGCATTACGTCATACTGCTTTTTCACAGGCAGTCTATCAAACCACCCCATGGGGATGGCTTGATAGGCAGTCTGCTAAGGCAGCCCTGGGGCCTTTCTAAAGGACCCCGGCTGCCATGACACATGCTCGGCTCCCCCGATCTCACCGCGGGGGGGCGTGTGGGACCCCCGAACAGCGTTCGGGGGATTTAAATACCGCTGTCCGAGCGCGGCTATTGCCCGCGGGTGTTAGCTGTAATAAACAGTTGACGCCCGCGCTGTATGGAGGGAGGTAGCGGCGCTACCTCCCTCCATACACGTCCTGCAACAGCAGGACGTAGTTTTACGATAGCGCCATCAATAAGGGGTTAACCCCTTAGCATTCCAATAAAGGAAGGACTAACCTAGACCACCAAAGTTAGTTACGTTGACCCCTCAACTTCCAGGAAAGTTTTGATTTGTATGAAACATTTTCTCTATTTTTGCGTAGTGTAAATCAGGGGTGCATTTATAGTCAGATGCATTTTATGGCCCAATAAATATGGTAATCGGACAGCTGGACATTTCCTGAATTGTCTTTTTTAATGTCTGTTAAGTCAAAGAAAGTGCCGCACACACAGAAAATTAGATTTGCCCAAGGATTCATTGCTCTATGATCAGATAAGACCTGCAATCCTAATCGTAAATGCCACAGTTCCTATAAGGTCCTATGTGTGATTGTTCTCACTGGGAACAATCACACATTGCTCTACTGGCTAACACTGTACCAAACCTTTTTTCGTTTTTACCTATAGGGTCCTATGTACACAGCAGTACCGAGTTCAGAATGCTGTATGAAGGTACACTAAGAACTCCTTCACACAATTTAATGCGTAATTGCGCAACTCAGTGTAATGTATTTGTGCCGTGAACGAGTCTTTTTTGCACGCATATTTTTTTGCACTTTTTGCGCTCACAGAGCATGTTCATTTGCCCGTGGCAGACAAACACACCCTGATTTAAATGGCTATTTAGCCTAATGAGTTCTAGATGTGTTCTTATTGAGATCAATGGTTTCGTTTCATCCCGTTATAAGTCAGTGATTGTCACGGCTGTATAAGGGGAGAAATTCACGCTCATGTGTTTAAGCCGATATGGTAATGCATTTTCTAAAATGTTGTTATACAGTAAATTCTTCGAGCCATCTCAGGGTTGACAAATAGCTGAAGATGCCACTCATACATGAAAGATCAATCAAGGAGAACTGAGATAAATATCAGCAGACATAGCCGGTATTCCTGTTCCAAATCCAATGCACAAAACTGACACTTCTTCAACAGCTTGATATTGCCTTATCAAAAGCTCACTGCATTACCAGTAGCCATATAGCACAATGTCTCCCATGAGTGCAGAAGTCCAGTATGCTTTCAAAATCCCGGAGATCCAAGTTGGAAGCAGAGAGCACAGTGTGAACACACGCAACTAAAGCTTGGTTTAGACACAACGATTAGCGCTCAAAAAATCTTTGCTGCGATTTTTGAGCGATAATCGTTCTGTTCTTTACTAGAGATGAGCGAGTATACTCGCTAAGGCACATTACTCGAGCGAGTAGTGCCTTAGCCGAGTATCTCCCCGCTCGTCTCTAAAGATTCGGGGGCCGGCGGGGAAGAGCGGGGAGGAACACAGGGGAGATCTCTCTCTCCCTCTCACCCCCCACTCCCCCTGCTTCCCGCCGCAACTCACCTGTCACCAGCGCCGGCCCCCGAATCTTTAGAGACGAGCGGGGAGATACTCAGCTAAGGCACTACTCGCTCGAGTAATGTGCCTTAGCAAGTATATTCACTCATCTCTATTCTTTACAGTGCTAGGTGATCACTCAAATGTTGAGCGATCTCCTTGTGCTCCAAGTGGGGGATGCAGAAGACAAGCAAGGTCGCTTGTCTTCTGCATCCAGCTGTTACCCACTCGGAGCGCCAACTGTTATACAGTCAAGCACTTTAAGCGGAGAATGCAGAAGACACGCGGGGTGGCTGTTATACAGAGGACAATGCAGAAGACAAGCGCTCGGCTGTTATACAGCCAAGAGCTCCTAGCAGAGGATGAAGAACACAGCTGGACCGCTCTGTTCTTCATACCCAGCCTGTCTTCAGGGAGCGGGATACAGCTGAAACAATAGTATCCGCTGTATTCCGCTGTGAATCCATGATAACTGATCATTGTCTTTCAGCATGCTGAAGGATCAGTGACAGCTTAACGAAAACTGCACAATGTCAGTGCAATTAGACACAATGATTATCGCTCAAAAGATGGCTTTGAGCGATTTTTGAGCGAAAATCGTTGTCTAAGAGGGCCTTTATATACTAAGGATTGTTTCGTGGGCTCCATCCCACTCGTCAGGCTTGTTGTTGATTTATTTTCATTTTGCATTTCTATCAGAGGAGCTCCAAAATGGAAAAAAAAATTATTCAGTTTTAAGTCCGATTGAATTTAATGGATTTTCTGAGCTTTAGTTATGCTCAGTTCAATTCCATCCTATTTTTAAGGACTTCTTTACACGACCATATTTGTCTGAAAATAGAAGCCATTGATGTCAATGGATTCATTTTCATAAGCGTGTTTTAGGCGCATTTTTTTTTAAAAAAAGGGCCTACTCTATCTTTCTGCATATTACACAGCAAAGGCCCCCATAGAAGTCTATGGGAGGCAGGGGCGTAACTATAGAGGATGCAGGGTGCGGTGGCACCCAGGCACAGGAGCCTTAGTGGGCCCATAAGGCCTCTCTTCTCCATATAGGAAGCCCAGTACTATGAATAAAGCATTATAGATGGGGGCCCTGTTACAGGTTTCACGTTGGAGCCCAGGAGCTTCAAGTTACACCTCTGATGGGAGGTGAACAAATATGTAAGAGGATACATAGAACACTGCACAAAACAGAGAAAAAAAGAGCACATCTGGACCTCTTTAGGCTTAAAAGCCTTTTAATCCATAGAAAGGGTTTGTTGTGAACTATTCCTGTGCATGCAAAAAGTACAGCACTGTGCAGACACATCAGCCTTGTTTAATCGCAAATATATTGCGCTGCGTCAAGCGTACTTGCACATACACTCGTATGAAGCCACTCTTTAACATAAATAATAGAGCGGACTGCTGCACTATTGTTTCCAAAAGAAAAAATGGAAATGGAATGCAAAGCATACTTCAGGTTTTTTACATTATAATCAATGGGTAACAGAACGGCACGGAAAGTTTCCTTTTGGTTCCGATTATGACGTTTGTTTAACAAACATGTTTTTAAATGTGAAGGTAAAAAAAAGGTTGAAGAACAAAATAAAACAATTCCGCTTTGCTTTCCATTCCATAAAAAAAAGGATCTATTTAAAATAGAAATCAAAACGCTGAAGTGAAGGAAGGGAGGGAATATAAGGTGGTGACAGGTTCTGTTCAATAATAATTATAGATTTTATTATTATGTCTTACTAAGTCCATAGTTTTCAGCAGCTTTAATTAATTTTTTCACTTTATTTAACTCCTTAGTGATCACTCCTACATGTTTTCACAGAGTTGTGAAAACAGGTCGGCCCTGGAGCTGTCGCCAGGGGCCGAAGTGTGCACTCTCCGGTCATGTGATCACTGTTATTTAACGGATAATGTCGATTATGTAAAAGAAAAAAAAAAGTTTAAAAGGTTAAAGTTTCATCTTCCCTCACAGATCCGATCCACTAGGGGAGATGAAACTTCTTACCTGAGGCCTTATGTTAAAGTGTCTATGTTAGGGCTTATTCAGACGGTGTATATTGGCGAGGTTTTCATGCCTAGCCGATATCCGCCGGCCCTCCTACTCACCGACTCTCTGCTTCTCTCCTCCCCTTCGAGCTAAGCTCCTGCCCCTTCCCTGTCCCCTGTCCATAGCCAGCAATGGGAGTGGGTGGGACAGAGCAGAGCTTAGCTCCCCACCCCCACTGCCCCCCACCATTGCAAAGTGGAGGAGAGAGGCAGAGAGCCGGTGAGTGGGAAGGAAGGGGGGACTGCTTAGACGGAAGCGTATATCGGCCGGCCGTGAAAACACCGGCCGATATACACTTGTGGGAGTAAGCCCTTAAAGTGACACATGTCAGATTTCCTAAAATTTGTCTTGGTCATTATAGCACTAAAAGGCTTGTTCACTAAGTTGTTAAGAAGTTAGTTATTTGCGTGGTAGGCACAACAAGCTATTTTCTTCGTTCCATACAGGGATCATTGTCTTTAGAAGATCTCTAGAAATTCTGTAATACAAGTGCTGACTTTCTAAATCTACTTCCATTATACAGGGCACTGCTTAGTTCACTGACTGTTTTTCATTAATGTGTCATAATTGAAGTCAGTAAAATATCAGATAATTCTTTTATTTCATGTCAGGCAAGAATAGCCAAAAGATAATTTAATTTTAAATGTAATTAATTAAATGTTAATGGATTTACTGTACATGTACAAGTTTCAACCTCAACTTAAATGAAATCTAATGCGAACGCAACATAATATTTGATTCTGGTGTTATATTTAAGGGAGTTGTCCAGCAACATAAAACGCAATAGCTTGTTTTCAAATGGGAATTATTTAAATTTACTAATGTACTTTGTTAATTAAAGCTGCACCGATGTTCTAATTTTAGACACTCTGCACCTCAAAGTGAACCACACTGGACCGACACCCCGGGCTCCTGAGTGTTTAATCATCAGTATCTTGACCATGTTCAATGCTCCTCCATATTGCAGTCTGCCTGTTATGCCTGCTGGGTGCACCTCACCGCGGGACAGACACCGGAACAGGATCCATACTGCATCCAGCGTAATTTTATTGAGCCGACAATTATTTTATGTTCGTCCTGGACTGCCAGCAGGAACAAGGTATGGAGAGCAGGCAGAATGGATGGCAAAACTAGAAATACGGGTGGCTAGACGCAGGACGGGAAGCGCATTCAAACTGGACGATCTGGCAGAAACACCAACAAGAAAGTGAACTGCATACTAGGAATTGGACTCACGGACAGACATAACAAATGACCAAAACACTCACCTTGAGTACCTGCACACATAACAGATGGAAATGCTATGAAAGTATGAGGTATTGGTTCATGAATTGGCCAAGTCACTAAAACCCGCAAGCCACTTTAACGCTCCTCATTGTGTCGCGGGTCTCTGCTCTAATGAGAAAACATACACCAGAACCCTGCCTGCAAGCCCCATACTGGAACCTAAAGGCCACACTAGCCTAGAGATGATCAATGATCCAGCAAAGCAGAGCAAAAACAAACTGACAGAAAATCAATGTAAGAACTCACATAGAACAAGACTATCTACACATAATGTATAATGTCTGGCTACCTGCACAAACACTGGACAAGACACTGTTCACACGCATAACACATATACAGGCATTCAGGAAACCAAAACCTAAAGTGAAGGGATATCAGCTTCCTCTTGCAAAGGGGTATATATATATATATATATATATATATATATATATATATATATATATATATATATACACAGCAGACCAGTGGGTATTGGCTGACAGGAGAAACTCCACACCCAGCCAGCTCAATTATCCCTCATCTGTAAAGCTGTGCTCATGGAAACCTGTAGAGCCAGAGGCTCCATCAGCGCAAGCTAACATTGACTGTCTGCATTTTGCTGGGAATTGGTGTTTGTACCTGCCCTTTGGTATGTTTCTATTAGGATATTGGTAAATATAGCTGCTGGCTGTGATGTTTGAGTTGATTTGTCCCTTTAACAATTACATTTTTGTAAATGTTTGCGACTCACAACAAAATGAAGACCCTTGTTGTGGACTTGCGAGTTTACATATTTTAGACAAAATATTACCTAATACCTTGTATTTATCAATATTTATTGTTGCTTTTGCAGTAAGCAATGGGGCTTTAGATATTGTGGAGCCGAGGAAGTCCGTCCACTTTGAAGTCTGTCTGGTTCACTTTGAGGTGCAGAGCAACCCGCTAGGCTGAATTGCAAGGGGCATCATTAATACACTTTAGGCCTGCATGGTGCATATATACTTACCAGTGGAACTTGGCACCCTTTGTATGTCTTATATATGTGCAACTAAAATACTAAGCAGCCACTCCCCCCAATATGTAGTAGACGTGTGATTGGTTGTTTTGTGTGCTTGTAGAATGCTCCTCCATATAGCAATCTGTCTGACAGCATTCCATTGGGAAGAATGTTTGTACCTGCCCCTGTGTTTCCTTGTATTAGTATATAGATGAATATCTCTGTTAGTAGTGATATTTGAGTTGATTTGTCCCTTTGCAGTGATATGATCATGGGAGTGTTAGCATAGCATAGAGAAAGTGAGCAAGGAGAAATATCAGAATCAAGATGGTGCCTGATAAGCATCGAACAGGAGGCTGCGCTGCATGGAAGTGATTGCAATATGTAGAGGAAACATTCAGAGTGTGGCAGACAATCAGGTGAGAAGGGTGCAGGAATGGAAAAATATGTTTTTGCCATTGTGGCTATTTAAGTAGAAGCTTGGACCCTAACTGTGACTAAGGGTCCAAGAACAGCTGGGAAAAAAATAGTTATCTGTTCTTATTAAATATTGCGTTGCTGGATTATGTGGATTCCTACAATAAAGTTTCCTACCACATTTGAGATGGGACCTGTTTTCCCTTATATGAGAGCGGCATTCCAAAGAAGGAAAAATCGCAATATCATAGGTAAAATAGATTACTACTAGAGATGAGCGAGCATACTCGCTAAGGACAATTACTCGAGTGAGCATTGTCCTTAGCGAGTACTTGCCCGCTTAGAAGAAAAGATTCGGGTGCCGGCGGGGGGCGGCGATGGAGAGCAGGGTGGAACATGGGAGATCTCTCTCCCCCCCGCTCCCTCCTGCTCACTCCCGCAATACACCGCTCACTCCCGCCGGCTCCCGAATCTTTTCTCATAAGCGGGCAGGTACTCGCTAAGGACAATGCTCACTCGAGTATTTGTTCTTAGTGAGTATGCTCGCTAATCTCTAATTACTACATTTTATCAAGGATTTTCATTAAACAAATCTGTGCTATTTGCTGTTTGAGTGCTAAACTTAGAGTAAAAGCCTGCTTGTCTGTCTGCTCAGAGTTATTGCCAACTTTCTCTGCATGAGTTGGTGTACAGGGAATGCTGTGAGTAGAGGGTGGAAGCATGATTCACAGGCTTTTTGCCTCAGTCCTAAGAGTATATAAATAGTTATTACATACAATTACTGAATCAAATAATAAATCCATGACACCAGGACTTACCGCTGCATCCTCTGCTCTTTTTAGATAGAGTACTATAAGCAACCTGTTGTGTCAGTTTGAGTTTCACTCTGCTGGTTGTTTTGGATTTCTTTTTATTTGTATCCTCTAACACTGGTGGGAGTTGTTTTGGGTGTGTGTTGCTGTTGGAGCACACTTAGGCTGCCTGTCCATGGGCGATGATCTGCTTGCAATAAATCACCCACGGATCACGCTCTGTAGGATTACTATAGTAAGCGCATTGCCGGCGTCCAAGAGTGGAGAATCGTAGCGATTCTCTGCTCATGGAATTTAACTCGTGGCATGCTGCAATTGCCACGATTCTCTGCAGTGAGCCTATCTATTAGATAGGCTCATCTCAGAGATCTCTCAGTACTCCCCCCCTATTCCCCCGCATTGGAATATCGCTAGCGATCTTCCACCTCGGCCGTGGACAGGGGGTCTTGACAGCAATTAGGGAGGGTTTTTATTTCCACCTTGCATTAGTTTCTGTGCTATTCAATTCATGCAGTCTTCTTCAGTAGGTATAGGAGAACATTGCTGGGTTCTGTAGCTCATCCAGCAACTGGGTTCTGTGATTCTCCCAGCAATTCTTTAGATACAGGGGGCAAGGATAATAAGTATCCCAGGAAAGAGGGTGAGTGCATCCTTATCGGGATGAGTCTTCACTATCAGGTAAGGACTGTCACCTGCTAGAGCCCCATAGGGGAAGTTCTACTTTTTTTTCATAACCACTTATAGGCTGTTTTCCTGGTACTGTGATGTGAACAGTGCCAGAGGGATTACTTATGGTTTACCGATATAGCATGCTTGAAGTGAACGTGACACAACTTAATATATGCATTTTAAAGCGGTTATCCAAGACCCATTAATAAACTTTATTCAACTATTAATGTTACATTAACATTTTTGCAATAGTCTTTAAAGAAAAATATATCCCAATATATCCCATTATTGGGATCCGCATGATGTCACACACACAATCCATCAGACTTTGTGGCTTGATGTGTATATATGTATATATATAATATATATATATATATATATATATATATATATATATATATATATATATATATATATACACATGACCAGCTACATCACTTGCAGTGACCTGCACATGTGTAGAGGCCTGGGAAGTACATCATGTAGCTGCTGGTGTACACACCAAAACACAAAGAGCCATGTTCTGTGTATGTGACATCAGTGGAATTGTTTTGTACAACAAGACATTATGGGTATCTGTAGAATGGGACATATTTCTATTACAAAACAAAAATGTTAATTGCAGCACTAATAGTTAAATACAATGTAGTCATGAGTCTCTGATGACCTATCTGTAGCAAGAACAGCTTTTTAAAAATCAGTTATCCAAGGACCGTATCTAGTCATGGGCACCTAGCCTGTTGTATCATCATCTATTGGATGATGCAAGTGGCATGAATTGGTGACTCCCACATGTCAGCTGTTTAGAGCATGTCAATACCTCCATTTAATTTGCAGCAACTGCAAGTAACTATTCTGTCCTCAAGGACCAGCATTCCTGTGGGATCTGTGCCACAATTAATTACTGTAGCTGTGAATGTAAAAGAAGCTCTGACACAATACTTCATAGTCATCTCTAATGAAGTGGCCAATATATAATAAATAGGAGAGATGTGACATGCTGCTGACATGATAGCAGTATTCTCTGCTTCCATTCACTCCTATTGTGGAGGATGTCTATATTACATGTTTTGCTGCCTGAAGTGAAACAGTGGCCCTCTTGCCTATTTCGAGGTAGGGATGGAACATAGATTGACTGTATTTGTGCTACCATGTTTGTAAACTTTCCTTATGTGCATTTATTGCTTTCAGGATTACATATTACACATTTTCATGTACAAATAATTGGCCAACTGTTGTTTGAGACACAAATTCTAAGAAAATAGTTATTACTTAATTGTCACTTGCATGGCGACAACAGTATCTCATCTTCCTTCCAGTCAGCACACTAACAACACCGGCATGAGAATCATTATGAAGTGTAACACATTCTTATTCCCCCTGGAAACTGGCCCACTTCATCAACATGCAGTCACTATTCCTCTAAGAAGACAGACAGACAGACATGTAATAGAAAGATAGATAGATAGAAAGATAGGAGAGAGATAGATAGATGTGAGATAGATAGATGTGAGATAGATAGATAGATATGAGATAGAACTATAGATATGAGATAGATAAATAGATGTGAGACAGATAGATATGAAATAGATAGATAGATAGATATGAGATAGAACTATAGATATGAGATAGATAAATAGATGTAAGACAGATAGATATGAAATAGATAGATAGATACGAGATAGATAGATAGATAGATAGATAGATATGAGAGATAGATAGATAGATAGATAGATAGATAGATAGATAGATAGATAGATAGATATGAGATAGATAGATAGATAGATAGATATGAGATAGATAGATAGATAGATATATAGATAGATATGAGATAGATAGATATGAAATAGATAGATAGATATGAGATAGATAGATAGATAGATAGATATGAGATAGATAGATAGATAGATATGAGATAGATAGATAGATATGAGATAGATAGATAGATAGATATGAGATAGATAGATAGATACGAGATAGATAGATATGAAATAGAACTATAGATATGAGATCGATAAATAGATGTGAGACAGATAGATATGAAATAGATAGATAGATAGATACGAGATAGATAGATAGATAGATAGATAGATATGAGATAGATAGATAGATATGAGATAGATAGATAGATATGAGATAGATAGATAATTAGTAGAGATGAGTGAGCATACTCGTTAAGGGCAGATACTCGAGCGAGTATCGTCCTTTTCGAGTACATGCCTGCTCTTCAGAAAAGATTCAGGTGCTGGCGGGGGTGAGCGGTAGGTTGCGGGAGTGAGAGGGGGGAGAGGGAGACAGATCTCCCCCCCCATTCCACCCGCTGGCACCCGGATCTTTTTCAGACGAGCAGGCAGCTACTCGAAAAGGACAATACTCCCTTGAGTATTGTCCCTTAACCCTTTCCAATCCAATTTGTATCCTGGTTTTCCTAGGGGGGGGTTACCCTTTTTTTGCTGTTATACAATGGCGCTATGTGCTGGCTAAAGCCAGTACTGCATGAGGTGACACATTGGATAGGCTCAGACAGCAGAGAGGCTGGCAATATACAGTAAGAGAACCCCAACGGACGTCTTCCAACATCGGAGCTGTACAGCCTTAAATCATAATGTCTTCAGACGTCAGACAGTGGATTGGAAAGGGTTATTGAGTATGCTCGCTCATCTCTACTAATTAGACATAACTGTTGTTTCTGTTTTTCAAATAAAGTTATTATTTTTGCAACATTTTTTATCCTTTACATTTTAATATATTATAAAGACAGCGTTCTAGATAGATAAATATGAGAGAGACATATTTAGACAGATATGAGATAAATAGACAGGAGTAGATAGAGAGGATTTGATTGCACTATAGGACATAATAGAATTTTTCTGTTTTTCAAATAAACATTTTTTTGTCATTTACATTTTGATGTATAATAAAGACAGCTTTATAGAGAGATATGAGATTGATAGTTAAATAGACAGATGGATTTGATATAGATAGATAATAGATAGATATATGTGCTATGAGATTTCTTTGCACTATAAGACATAATACAACTTTTGTGTTTTTCAAATAAACATTATGTTTGCAACATTCTTTATCATTTACATTTTGATATATTATAACGTGTTTCGAGAAACTTGTAATGCACTACATTATTAGTGAATGTTATTCTCTGTACTTTGGTGAACAGATGTTATATTTGGATGTATTGCAGACAAGCATTAAGGTCACATAAACAACCATGTCTTGCCAGAGATCCATCTGTGTTGGAACGCTCTGCGTATGACTTCAAAGTTTATATTTCTTAAAACGAAGCTATTTTAGTGATACAGAAATTGAGAAAGCAGTGGACCGAAATGACTTTATAGTTTTACTGCAAAGATGCATTTGCATAAGTTCTCAAGATTTTAACAATGATATAAAAGGGAACCGTTCAGCTGTACAGATGCATATTTTTTTTCAAGTTAATTGAATTTTGGCAGCTGCAAAAAAACATAAGTGAGTCTAAAACTATATTCATTTTTACCCTCTCTGGACGATGAAGTTTCAATACTTACTATTAACTTTTGGCATCATATCATTAGAGAACTATAGAATGATGAATAATATGTGATTGTACCAGAAAAATCTGAATTTATGCATGGCAAATAATCATTGGTCAAAGGTAGCACTGCTGACTATTCAGAAAATGAACAAGTATGAAGTTCTGTGTTCACCATTTACCTCCCTTTTATTCATGCCTAGCTGGTGGGTTTTAGCATGCCCTACTTTATAATGGATAATAGATGTTTTCTTTAATCCTAGTAGCATTCTGCATTAAGATATGGCACATCCAAGTCATTAGATCAATCTATCTATCTAGACACATAATGTTGATCTCTTGACCCAATGCAAAATCGGTAATGGGCACCAAATACTAGAATGTGACATTCCTGATAATGCAATAGAACACTGTTGAGAAAGTTTAGCTCACTCATCTTTGTAAGGGCTTATTCAGACATCCATATATTGGCCGGGTTTTCACGCCCAACCGATATATGGCGTCCTTTTCTGCAGGGGCAAGAGGTGGGCCAGGAGCAGTGCATGTGAGCTCCCGCCTCTTCTGCACCCCTCGCCACTGTTTACAATGGGAGGGGCATGGAGGGGCTATGTTTTGCCCCATTCTGCGCCCCACCCCCCTTATTGCAAATGGTGGCAAAGGGCGGAGAGGGGGCGGGAGCTTAGTGCACTGCTCCCAGCCTGGCCCACCTCCTCCCCCTGCAGAAAGAGACACCGTGTATCGGACGGGCGTGAAAACCCAGCCGGTATACGGACATGTGAATAAGCCCTAAAACTGCTTTAGTTTAGACATATAATTTTTTTAAAGATAGCTTTGTTGGCCATTGTTATAGTGCAATGTTACATTTATTTAAGGGCAGCTTCAGAAAAGCATATGCGCAAATTTGCTTGCCTCAGTGAAACATATTTGCACAGTGAACGCGCTTGATTTGCGCGAACTGTACTTTTTTGCACACGCAGGGCCTGTTTATATGTGCGTGCGACACACCACTGCCCTGATTTTAAAAGGCTATTTAGTCTAACGAGGTCCAGATATGTTCATTTTCTCGTGTTTCTGTGCAGCAAATTGCAAATATTCTTGTGTATTGCATGAGCTGTTGCGCACCTCCCATAGGCTTCTGTGGGGCTCTTTGGGGAGCAAATATGCAGAAGATAGACTGACATGCGCGGGATACAACTTTTAATTTGAAGAATCCAGTGACAACGATGGGTTCTATTCTCTGCGCATTGCAGTGTATATTTTCTATGTGCAAATACATCCGTCTGAAGCTGCCATAAAGGTAAGGAAAAAATGTGGCAAATATACAATACTTGACAATATGTGGGTGGGTATATATACAGTTTTCCAGTCCTGTATTGCAGCACTTGCATGTATTCAATGTGGATCTGATCTGATATTTCTAGTCTTTTTAAGAAATATTTTTGCTTCTTGTGATTGGTGTGGGTATAGTTAAATGGGTTATCGGGGGACAATATATATTTTTTTAAAGCTGTTAAATATAATGTACAAACAACAAAAGCCATATCCACCTCCCCTGCAGTTCCTTATTCAGCCACTCCTGGTCCATGCTACTTTTCACTTCCAGGTGTAGAGCGAAGATGCCCCAACACAAGGTCATGTGATTGCTGCAGCTAATCACTGGCTGATGTGAGCCAGTAGCTAGCTGCAGCGATCACATGGTCTGGTGTTGGTGACGTCATCATTAGCTTCCTGCACTCAAAAGTGAAGACCAGTAGGGACTCTGAGTCAGCTGTTCAGGAGGTATAGGGGAGGTGAATATGGCTTTTCTTATGTTTCTACAGTATATTGGGCAACTTAAAAAAAAATACATTGTCCCCAGATAACTTCTTTAATTACTGAAAATCTTTGTTTTACTTTATTTTCCTCTGTAATTGCTGTTCATAAACTGCATTTACACAGCTAGCCATTTCCTCATTTAATCTGAACTATTTTTGAGAGGTCATATACAGTTTGAATTTTCTTACATTCTATGTTTTGAAAACAGACATCTGATTAGTTTCTTTAGTAACTTTTTTTCCCCATCGCTACACTCTCTCACCTTCTTTTCTTTGTATGGAATTAATTATTGCTATTAGAAATATTCTAGCAGTGTAATTTGTTTCATCTGAGTTGTCTTGCATTCATCCATTTTGAACCTTTTCAAATATGGGCAGCTGGTGTTTCAGGGTGAACTTTAATAGCTTCTGTCTCTGGTGTCTCATATCACTCGGAAGACATTTGAGAAAATACAAAGTTGGAAAACATTCTTGTAAGGAACTTAGAATTTTTGGTCACATTAATCATGTTACTACTCCAGACTACATGCAGAAGACCTGGATACACATGTGCAATTTTTTTTTTTACTTGGTTTGTGTTTCCTGGTCCTTTAATTCACCTGTGGTACTTGGTATAGCCATTTATTACTTACTATGTTCCTGATTTCTTTGATACTTTTACTTAAAGCAGTTGCACCAAAATTGTAAGTTATTCCCTATCCACTGGAATATGCTACTAAACTCCCTCCCACCTCCATTCTCCAGCAGCTCCCATAGGCTCCCATAGGAATCTATGGGAGCCGCCGCCATAGTCTGGCTGGAAGATAGTTCCAGAACTATATTTTCTGATCACCTTATGTGCTATCTTAGCCCTGACTTACTGACTGACTGACTCGCCACTAATTCTCTTACTTACCGATGTCGTACATACGTGAAATTTGGCAGGAACATTCTTTAGGTCCTAAATAGGAAAAGTAAAGGGGTCACAACTCGATTATTCAGTGCTGAGTGCAAAACCATTGATGCCCCTGTGTAATGTACCAAATCTAATTCTCTAACTTACCGGTGTTGAACAAACATGAAATTTGGCAGGAGCATTTTTTAGGTCCTAAAAAGGAAAAGTAAAGGGGTCACAACTCGATTATTCAATGCTAAGTGCAAATGTATTGGTACCCCTGTGTAATGTACCAAATCTAATTCTCTGGCTTCCCAGTGTTGCACAGACATGAAATTCGTCAGGAGCATTCTTTAGCTAAGTGCAAAAGTATTGGTGCCCATATGTAATGTACCAAATCTAATTCTCTAACTTCTCGATGTCACACAAACATGAAATTTGGCAGGAACATTTTTTAGGCCCTAAATAGGGAAAGTAAAGGGGTCATAACTCGAAAATTCACTGCTAAGTCCAAAAGTATTAGCACCCCCATGTAATGTACCTAATCAAATTCTCTAACTTTCCCGGTGTCATACAAACAGGAAATTTGGCATGACCATTTTTTATGTCTTAAATAGGAAAGGTAAAGGAGTCACAATTCGATTATTCAATGCTGAGTGCAAAACTATTAGCGCCCCTGTGTAATGTACCAAATCTGAATCTCTAACTTCCTGGTGTCGTACAAACATAAAATTTAGCAGGAGCGTTTTTTATGTCTTAAATAAGAAAAGTAAAGGTGTCACAACTCGATTATTCAATGCTAAGTGCAAAAGTATTAGCACCCCTGTGTAATGTACCAAATCTAAATTTATAGCTTCCCAGTGTCGTGCAAACATGAAATTTGTCAGGAGCATTCTTTAAGTCCTAAATAGGTAAAGTAAAGGTGTCGCAACTCAATTATTCAATGCTAATTGCAAAAGTATTGGCAGCCCTGTGTAATGTAATTTCCCAGTGTCGTGCAAACATGAAATTTGGCACGGCCATTCTTTAGGTCCTAAATAAGAAAAGTAAAGGGGCCACAATGCGATTATTATTTAATGCTAATTGAAAAAGTAAGTGCATCCCTATGTAATGTAATGTCCCGATGTCATACAAGCGTAAAATTTAGCTTGAGCATTCTTTAGGTCCTAAATGAGAAGATTGAGAAGGGTGGCAAAAATTTTCCTCTCAAAAAACATGTAAACACCTGTATCACATTGACTTGGGTGAGAACGGGTATATCAGCTAGTATATATATATATATATATATATATATATATCCAGCATTTATCGTCCGGACATGAAATCGCTGCTGATATACGCTCATGTGAAAGACCTCTTAGGGTGCATTCACACGAGCGTGTGCTGTTGTGTACATAGGTACGCACAAAACCAGCATGCACACCTACATGCACAAACACGCGTGAATGCAGGTCTGTGCAGCATTGCTGTCAATGGTGTGGCTGCTGCTGGCGGCTCAATTGAAAGCAATGGTTTGCAGGTAACCCCTGCAGTGATATTCAGGGAAGGGCTTTAAATATAAGCCCTTCCCTGAAAAACATTCCTATCTGGTGTAAAAAATTTAAAAAAATAAATACCCACCTCTCTGCCGCTGCCGGGGCTCAGGCATGTCTAACGGGTTGGGTCCTGTCACTATAATGAAGTTCTTTCAGCAGGCCAGGGTTTAAAATCCGGCCTGCTGAAATGTCTGTGTCTGATTGGCTGAGTGCTCAGCCAATCACAGGCAGCGCTCAGCCATTCATTGAATGACAGCTGAGTGCTGCCTGTGATTGGTCACAGCGTTCAGCCAATCACAGGCAGCACTCGGCCATTCATTGAATTCATTCAAGGTCACAGCTGTGACAGCTATGGCAGGGGATTCTTTACTCCCCGCAGGGAGTTCCCTTGTCACCGAACCCTGTGAAAGTGCTGTCACAGTGTTCAGTGATGAGAGGACTCCCCGTGGCGAATATTGACACGCACCACGGACCTATGCAGTACATGCATGTCCTATCTTTCACAGGTACGCGTGTATGTACGCACATCCGCACATAAACATGCTCATCTGAATGCACCCTTACACTGAATAATTGCTCTAATTCACAGTATCCAGTGAGAATCTGAACAATAATTGTTGCGTATAAACGAACTCTTATGTAAGTTCATTTACAGTGCTATTTGCTTTGAGTAACCTGTGAAAAGGTAGTTGGGATGGACCTCCTGCAGCCATGACTGACACCTTCTTACAAAGTGTGTGAGAACTGAATACTTTTGCCATATAGTGAAATGCAATTGTTCTAGTGAACTAACTGGAGATGGCCATGCAGCGTGAGGTTCTACTTTGCACTGTTTGCCATTATGTACTGTCACGATTGTTATTTGATACTTAAGGGTACCTTCACATGTGACAAAATTGCTGCAGGCGTTCCACAACGGTATTCCCTCCAACAATTCCGCTGGAAATCTTTTTTGCCAAATTTGCATCTAAATAGTGCGGACACTGTCTGACACTGAGTGGAGTTTGCATGCATCAACTGACCTGCTCTGTGGGATGTCAAGTTGGGTCTGACTGCTGAGCCCCAGTAAAGCTGTTGGTTCTAACATCCTGTTGAATTGTAACCCACAGCCCTGTCATCTTGACCTTTGTCAGCCATGGCCTTCCTTAGGACTGCCAGGACAAAGCTTTTACTAGAAGTATCCCTAAAGTACTGGGATGGTTTTGGACTGCTACCGAGAGAGATTGACTGTACTATGAGCTCACAAAGCCCTGGAAATACTGCTGTTGTGATCAGGGACTATTAGTGTGCCAACCCCTCCCAAGTTCTGTTCAAGTGAATGGCCCTATGAAATTAAAACAAATATGTCAGAAATATTTAAAGTTATAAACTAATCCTAACCATGACTGGGTGATAAGACTACAAGTATTAACACATACCTCTCTTTTTGCAGCTGGCCCCCAAATCACCATTTTTTAGTGGACGCTCTAACAAGTTGCCAACAAGCCATCAATAGTTGGTTCACTCTTTGAGAAAGGCCCGGGCTCTTTCTTCTTCATGCCACCTAAACTCCACCTTTTGCATGGTGATTGGCATCTCCAGCTTCACATCTAGGACTAGGTACATGTGTATTGACTTGCCCTGCGGTATGCATTGACCTCGGTGACATCATGTGCATGTGCTTAGTCTGGGATATACAGCACAGTCACTGTCCTTGGAATTTACAGTCTCCAGTTTTGAGCTGCCAATAATCAGGCAAGGCAAGGCCAGTCCCAGGGAGCAAACCACCCATCGGACAGTTTTCTGATGGTATCTATAGAATGTGCACCACAGATAAATGAGGATTTTGGAGTCATGGCTGCATTGTTAAGAAAAATAAAGCTATATTAATAATTGTAGCCATATCACCCACCTACTAGTTTATGGAGGACAATATTGATGAAAGATTTTTTTTTTTTAACAGAGACTCTAACTAATATTGTATATGCTCTTTTGAGAGAGACCATTATGTTGGATGATTTAATGAGAGACTGTTCATCATTACAGTAACAGTTAATGCCAAGTTATGTGCCTTTACAAGATTCTGCAATCACAAAGCCTTGAACATATTCTACCTGGAACCAGTTAGTTCAAGTTTATTGTTCTGTCTGCCTTTTGACTGTACCATCCTTTTGTGAGGTCGGCAATAAGTGCCAAGGTCCACACACAGAACTGATCTTCTTACAAACCATTTGATTTGGTAAGTGAAATTTTGCTGAAGCCACAGTTAGGCCTTAGTCACATGGGCGGTTTTTGCCGCGATTTGCGGATCGCATGACGGATGCGCATCCGCAAATCGCGTAACCGGGGCCGAGAAATCGCCCGAAAAAAAACTGCTCCTAGCCGCGTTTCAATAGAAACGGGCCGGAGCTGTCCAGCGCATTGAATTTAATGGAGCCAGCAATACAGCCGGATCCATTGAAAGCAATGCGCTGCGGGCGATCTCACGATGAATTGTCGGGAAGGGCTGACCAATCAGGGGGAGCTCTCAGCTGTCATTCATGAATTCATGAATGGGTGTGAGTGAGTGCTGCCTCTGATTGGTCAGGCTGTGACCAATCAGAGCAGCTCATTCAGCAGGCGGGGATTTTAATTCCCCGGCTGCTGAATACTACAGAGAGCAGTTCAGAGAACCGCCGACCGTCCGCGCTGAACTCCGTCTGCCGGGACAAGGTGAGTATATATATTTTTTTTATTTTTACACATTTCTGGATGAATTGCAGGGAAGGGCTTATATATTTAAGCCCTTCCCGAAAATTCATCCCACGATCGCCGGCAGCCCATTGCTTTCAATGGAGCTGGCTGTATTGCCGGCTCCATTGAATTCAATGGGCAAACATCGTTCTTCTCTGCCACAGCTGTTACAGCTGTGGCAGAGAAGAATGATTTGTCTACTATATGTTCTCAATGGGGTCGGCGCTGCTGCCGCCGGCCCCATTGACCGCATATAGAGAAGAGAACAGGAATCGCAGATCGCAGATAGGTGCGATCTGCGATTTCTGTTCTATAATTTATCGGACGAGCGCATAAAAAGCGCTCATCCGTCCGATACCATTGCAAAGCAATGGTTTTATAAAATCGCCGGACGCATGCGCAAATTGCGCAAAAAAACGCCCGTCTGACTAAGGCCTTAGGGTGACTACCCACTACAGTTTTTTTTTCACTGCGAATTTGCAGCATTTTTTTTCTGCAGGGGTCTATGGGACTTTTAATGTAAAAATCGTGATTGCACAAAATTGCAATTTACCGCAAAATCATGATTTTGCGCGATTGCGATTTTAACATTACAAGTCCCATAGACCCCTGCAGAAAAAAAAAACGCTGCGAATTTCGCAGTAAAAAAAAAAAACTGTAGTGGGTAGTCACCCTTAGGGCTCTTTTCCACTGACGATAGCAATATCACTGCGAGAAAATCGCAATGTTAAAATAGCATCGCAACACTGCAAAATCGCAAGCTTTTGTGTTGCGATGCGAGAATCTGTTTGGCCATTGCCCGCTATGGGTGACAGAAAAATGCAAAATGCTGAAACAATCCTCCTGCTGCGATTTTTAATCCTCGCATCGCAGCTTGTCCTTAAACATCGCTAGTGGAAAGGTTGTCATAGAACAACATGTGGGACTTTCATGCGAGAGCTCGCACTCTCGCATCGCACTGAAAATGGGTGCGATTACCTCGCCAGTGGAAAGGAGCCCTTAGTCAGGGAATAAAGGAAATCTGTCCTGCAGCAATGTCCAGGAGACAATAAACTCTAAGGGAAAGTCAGTTGTATTGCATATGTGAAAAGTGTAATCCAAAAGTCTTTTTCCTTGTGCCAATCATTGCATCACTTGTTTGATGTATTTCTTTCTTTATCAGTTTTTTTCTCTGCGGGTTCATTTTTATAAGTTTTTTAAGGAGCTCAAATTCAGTAGGGGCGGACACCATCTGCTATGATGTTCTCCCATATTCAGAGCAATTATTACAAACTACCCTCCTACCAGCCCACAAATAGTTTGCTGCTTTTAGTGAACTAATCAGTGCCTTGGGTGATTTCCATGTTAGCCCTTTCTAAAAACTGTAATTAGAAACTTGTTGCTTTTTGGGGACATGAAAACCGGCAGCCTGTCTGCAGAAGCCAATTTGTAATATCCAAAAGTTGAGTTGTCAGTATGCCCTAAACCTTAAGAAACTACTCATCTTTTCTCCCAATTTATTGCATCCTTTTCCACCCTAGCTTTATAAGCTCCTATGTTCTTCTGTTAGTAATTTATTTGATATTTTTTTCTGCCTGTCATAGTTTGCTTCCGTCTTGTGTTATTGCTCAGATATTGAAGTTTGCAATTTCAGTTTGAATGAACATCTCTGGTACTTACATTACAATATCACAGATTTGCAAATTAGTTTGCTGGCAGACTCAGTTGTATATTTCTTATTTCTGTATGTTGAATACTACTTTATTGAATGCTAACATCTTGGGCAAATATTCTATACCAGAAGCCTGATCTATATGTATGTGTCTTTTCAGAGTCCCAGGTGGATGATCTCCCATAGATTTAAACAGGATAGGGCCTGTAATTTTGCCTGGCATGCAGACTTCACAGGAAGGCACTGTGGAAACCAGGAAGCAGGTGATTATGAAAAATACATCACCCAGCTCTCTGTCACCTGCCCCAACAACACTTTAGGTTAGTTTATGGTGCTTTAGGCAGGTGACAGATTCCGTTTAACTACAGTGTACTACAACGCTGTAAATCAAGTAATCACAATCAGTCATGTTAAAAATTGTTACATTTGTATGCAGCCATCTTTTAAATAAAATGTTATAGCACATTTTACTAGATTGCATAAAATGAACTGAACTAATTATTCTCATAGATTACTTTAGGTCTCCAAAAAAACGTTGAACTAGAAGGGTGGTGACTGGTGATCAATAACAAAAATGTCATTTTTTGACAATTGAATGTTGGAGACCATGGAGTCTTTATATAGTTTTTCAAAAGACCCTGTTGTCAATGTCCATTAGTTATAATTATGTTACAAAATGACGTGTTATTTAAAGAGATTTTCTGGAACTAAGATATTGATGACCTATTCTCAGGATAGGACTTCAATATTAGATCAGTGGAAACCTTTCACTCTGGACTTCCATTGAAGTGGCAGCAGTGCCAACCTGAGTGTCTTAGCCGCTTCCATGCATACTAGGCACCTCACCATACATTTCATAGTGGCTGTGCATGGTATAGCAGCTCAGTCCCATTCATTTAAATAAGACTGAACTGCTCTTAGGTCATGTGACTGATGAATTTAATGTCACAAGCCTTAGAAAGGTGAGTGCTATGGCAATTTAAAGGAACCTGCCATCACGTTTAAACCCCTTAAACTATGTTACAGTACTCACAGGTGAGGGAACAGGGAGCCTGGGAAACACTGTTTCACACTCCCTAGACACCCTATTCCTACTTCGTATCCTCACAAAGTTGTCGCATACACACAGTGTAACACTTTTCAACTCTCCTATTTATCTCTATAGCAAAGCATGTGCAAGCAGTGGAGCAAAAAGAATCCCGCTGTGTGAGCATGGCACCTTCATAGGGGCACAGTATAAGATCACAGCTCCCTGGGCTCCTTGTTCCTTCGCTTTCAAGCCCCATAACGTAGTTTATGGGGCTCAAACATGATGACAGGTTCCCTTTAAATCAGCTGATCGTCAGAGGTCCCAAGCAACAGAACCCTTCTGATCTGATATTGAAGACCTATCTTGTAGATAAGTCAGCAATATCCTAATCCTGGAAAATCCCCTTAACATTCTTTGCATAATAGGATACATTTGGTTCATATTATGACATCGTTTTAGCTGTATTTATTTATGAGATTGCCTTTATCGTATAAAACCAATTTTTACGTTTTCCTAGTTTGTTTTTAACTTTATTAATAATTACCATATATACTCGAGTATAAGCCTAGTTTTTCAGCACATTTTTTTATGCTGAAAAAGCCCCTCTCGGCTTATACTCAAGTGAGGTAAAAGAAACAACAACAACAAAAAACCCACCATACTCACCTCCCAGCCGTCGTCTGTGTCCCCTGCACGATGGTCTCCCTGGCGGTGCGGCAAGCTGCTTGAGAGTGCTCCCCGCTGTCATCTCCCTGCTCAGCTTTGAATTCCCCCACCATCAGCACTGTGTAGGTAAGCGCTGTGATTGGATTGAGAGCCAGGCAGTCACAGCCGGCGCTCGATCATTCACAGCCATTCAGTGTATGACATCACTGAATGGCTGTGATTGGTTTATTGAGCACCGGTTGTAATTGGCTGGTGCTCGATCCAATCACAGCGCTTACTTACACAGTGCTGACTGCTGGGGAATTCAAAGCCGTGCAGGAAGATGTCTGCAGGGAGAATTCTTGCCGCATTGCCGGGGAGACCATCGCGCCAGGGACACAGACGCCAGCTGGGAGGTGAATATTGCATTTTTTCTTTACCTAGTATATACTCGAGTACAGCTCGGCTTATACTCGAGTCAATAATTTTTACCAGTTTTTTGTGGTAAAACCTATTGACTCGGCTTATACTCGGGTCAGCTAATACTCGAGTATATACGGTACTTTTTTCTATGAAAGTTTAAAGAATTGGAAAAGAAGAGTTTCTGAAAATCACTTCAAATATACTTATTTAGCTTCTCACACTGACGCTCTACACTATCCTCCCACCCAAAGTGAATTCAGTCTCATGTTTCAGAATTCACATGAGACTGCTATCAAAGGAATTAGGGATCTTTATAGGCATCAGTGATGTGTAGATGTGTCATTGCAACCTCTGTGTACAAATAACAAAAAAGCAAACACTATTTTAATATTATTAACATTTACAGTATAGAACTGTACTTAGAGCTCTAATTTATATATATATTATGTGATGATCTTGTTTTGACTCCAGTTTGTCTAATACATTTGCATAGGAAGTCACAATTTCTAACGATTTTCTGCATTACATTTCCTATGCTCTTTGATAAATATTAAATACAGTAACTTAGTAACACAACTGTACAAATGATTATCTTTAGCTTTACCAAGATTTCCAGTTCAGTGCTTGTACTGCATGAAATTCCTAGCTAATTTCTTTGGAGCATCTGTTACTCACCGTTTATGCATCAAGTTGAAAAGGATACGGATTTTAGGTGTTCATTAGATGGTCAGGAGAATCTGGCTGATTACTTTGTCCTTTACTGACCCTGTATACTTTATATTTAGATACATTATTCATAACGCTATAATTATTCATAAATCATAGGGATTTAAAATTGAACAAGCAAAGAGTTTCTTTTGTTCATATTCATGTTTCCTGTCAGGAAAGGAATATACTTTTAGAGAAAATGATAAAAGAGCTGAGTTTGTAATTGATACTTCAAATTATATATTAAAACCTAAACTATAAAAGTGCGATAGAGTGACATTAAATAACTCTACAGAGTAAATGTAAAGCACTTACATTTTAAATATGTGAATTCTTGTATGTTTAATAGAGATCTATAAAGAGCTTCAAGGCAAGTATATTTTGTATCGTGAAGATAAATGTATGCATCAGCGGTAAATGTTTTACCTTCTTTGGAAAACAATTCTGTATGACATTTTAAATGACTTGTTCTTATTATTATTAAAAAGGGAAGCTACTAACAATTGTAAAAGACATATTTTTGTAGACGTGTGTATAATTACCAAAGGTTAACTGACATCTTTGATTACTACTAGAGATGAGCGAGCACCCAAATGCTCGGGTCCGCGTTATTCGAGTCGAGCTTTTCATAAAATTCGAGAGCTCTACTCGAGTAATGAACCCCATTGACTACAATGGGAGACTCCAGCATTTTTGTATGTGGGACGCCGGGTCCCGAGCATCTCTCTCTCTCTCTCTCTTTCTCTCCCCTGCCTGCCAGCCCAAAAATTTGCCATTGACGCGCGCTGCCGCGGGGTGGGGCCAAAATAGGCACGTCACAGTGGGGGGAGCCAAAAACTGGGGCGGGGTCGAGCACGGCGTGATGCTCGTTCGAGTAACGAGCACCATCGAGTACACTAATACTCGAACGAGCATCAAGTTTGCCAGAGTACGTTCGCTCAACTCTAATTATTAACCACTTTAGAACTAGAGATTTTTTCATTATTTTACTTTAGTTTTTATGTCCTTTTTCCATTGACATAGCTGTATGATGGCTTGCTTTTTGCAGGATGAAAATCACTAAAAAATGGTTGTAGTTTGTTAGTGATTTTCAGTAATGCTGCGGGAGCCTGGGATGTTAGTGCTTTGTGTGGTACATTTCAATAGTGTGGGGTAGCCAGCCTTATCTGATAGTACGGGTGAAACTAATTCAGCTGTAAGCCTGCATGATGCACTGCACGTACTTGACACCCTATACAATCTTTATCTATGTGCAGGTATAATATTAAGCAGCACCCCTCCAATACGTCATGGATGTATGAGTGGTTGTTCATCAGTATTTTGCATCTGTTACCTTATCCATACTGCATTTTCATTTTACATTATGCTGGGAACTGATGTTTGTATCTGCCCTTGTACCCTTGTATCAATTATTAAGGCCATTTTCAGTGATTTTTATGTGGATTTTATCCCTTAGAAATCAGGTGTGTTAGTAGTAATATACAACTTAAGGCATTAACATATGTTAATCATTGGATACTAAGCCAATCATGAGTTTTTATGATTTTAGGGGCATGTATTTCTATTGGTATGTCATTTGTACTATATATGTACCGTGATGCTATTAATAAATCAGAAGCATATTGTCTTTGATACAGATGTGTGTCCCTGGCTATATCAACATGCATGCACTTATCAATAATCAATTTCGAGCTGTACAGTGAAGTCAGGGGAAACTATTTGTTTTCCATAACACCAGTTATGAGGTAGTCAAGATCACAAGATTTAAGCCTCAGACAAGGATGGCACTATGCAGGAAGTTTTCAAGATCCTAGGAAATCTACAACAAGCTACCTATGAAGCATAGGTTATAGAAAGTATATGCATGGCTGCAACTATACAAAATGGAGGTTACAAATAGCTATTATCACACCTGCTGACTGTTTAGATATGCAGTCAGCTTTGACTGTGGCACCTAAACAATTAACTGTCACAATCAGAGCTAGCTTTGATCACAGCCTTGCCTCATCCATTGAGAAAATCTGTTCACTGGAGCTGCTTAATAGCATATTTAGATTATTTGTTAGCTGGTTCTCCTTTAAAAGAGTTTTTAAATATGACCCAATAAAAACAATAATAAAAGGTCCGCACAGTAGTGTTTATCAGCTGAAACCTCAGGGCAATCCCCATAATTTCTCAGCATCCTCCTTGCCAGAGTATAGGTGTTGTTTGTTTCCTGCTTCCTGTTAGCTATCCTGAACTTGATCTGCCGTGTACCGACCGTTGGACCTGTTTACTCGACTTGCCTGAACTCTACCTGCCTTGACCCTTGGAACTGTGACCTAGACTTGCTTGAACTCTGCCTGCCTTGACCCTTGGACCTGTGACCTGGATTTTGTTATATATCACCTGCCTTGCCATAAGGTTTATATTCAGACACTGTGCTTTGGCCTGTCTCCTGGTGCATTGCTCCAGTATCCCCAACCCCCATGGGTCAGCTGCCAACCACACTGGGACTACTCCAGGAGGTAGCGTCCTCCTCGGTTTCCCGCAGTGAAAGCCATATCCCTGTACAGGGGTTAAAGGGTGAATACTGGGGAACCAGCAGGATAACACCCTTAGGTTTAGCCCAAAGCCAAACCAGTTGGTTGGCACAGTGGGTCCACACTCGCTGATGGAAATACATGAAATATGTTGGAACCTAGAATTCTGTCTCCTCCTCCAGGCACCTAATTGCCTCACTCCAGTACAAAAATATCTGGTGCGATTTGAACTTGAATCATCTGATCGCTTGTACAATAAACT
Organism: Eleutherodactylus coqui; assembly: GCF_035609145.1. NCBI lineage: Eukaryota > Metazoa > Chordata > Amphibia > Anura > Eleutherodactylidae > Eleutherodactylus > Eleutherodactylus coqui. The sequence goes on along the minus strand of NC_089841.1, from coordinate 241,329,325 downwards.
GCAATAAGTATTGCAGTATATTGTTATTTTACCGGCAGCTTATTATGCTAAAATGCATGACAGCCCTGGAAGCCTTCACAATGCTTCAAGTTGTCATGTAAACCTATCACCACTTTACAATTGCCTATGGGATGTCAGAATGAGCCTGCCTACAGCGAGCTGCCTAGATACCATGACCTGTATAGACTGTGGCATTTAAGCAGCTAAATGTCTGAGATCGGAGGTAACTCCTACCATGGCCATTTCCGGTTGGAGTCAGCTGTTAGCAACGACTGATAGCTGCTGCATATGAATAAAGCTTGGCTACCAAATTCGCTTCATACAACTCCTTATGACCCATTATGAATATACTGTCATAGATGATTAAGGGGGTACAGTACCAACCAGATAGTACATTACATCCAAATTGTTCAAAATTATTAATACATATAAACTCTTGTTGGAAAAAAAAAATATTGGAACCTATTTTCACATGTGATGGACATTCCCCATGCTACAAAACTTTTGAGTACAGATAACTAATATTATGCCCCAGAATTCTTTGCCCTCCTCCAGGCATCTAACAGAACAGCTTCTACTATTGGTTGCTTCTTGAAAGTCAAATGTTCCTCCAGCAATTTCACAGTGGATACAACGGATACCCACAATAAACAGTGTGGCAATGTCTGTATGGGGGGTGGAGTCAGCGACAACACAGCAGCTCACTTACTCTAGATAAAAGTCCAAATACCTTTATTTTCTTGAATATTAAGCAATAACAGAAAACCTTGTGGAAAGCAATCAAAATAGCCAGCACATACACTTTGTGCAAGAAATAAAACAAACTCTTGCCCGTCAAGGTACTAACTAAACCGCAGTACTCTCACTTACTACTAACGTACAGCAATGGTCAGTAAACAGCAGAAGTCCACTTGGGTGGATGTGCTCACCACAGGCTCTGACTGCCTCAACTTGCAGCCAGTTAAGTACCAGTGATTAACTCAGTGGACCAAGCTGAGCTCACTGGGACCCAGAAGGAAGACCAGTACTAGAGTTTATCTCACCCATGTTATGGCAGTAAACATGACTCCATTTTGTATCTATCTTCCATCTTGTACATTCTGCCTGTGTCATATCATTGTCATTTTCCTTTAAATGTAGAGATGCATTAAAAGAATTAAAAAAGTCAGAACAAATGGTTTAGAACATTCCATACCAAAAAGATAGAGGGAGCAGATTCATGGACCTGGGGTGGGAGCGGCCTGTCCCTAAATATCTTATTGTTATACATTTCTGTACTTTTTGTTTTGAGAAGCCTATCATGCTTGGCAACTCTCCGCTTGAGAGAAGTCTGCCTGGCAACTATCATGTTAATTTTCATGTTTAGTTTTTCGAAGCAATGATTATAAATGAATTATAAATTATAATTATTACAAGTGAGGCATGTTCTAAGCCTCATTGCAAATGTGTTTGTATATATACTGCTACTTGTTACTGGAATAAACAGATGACTTCCTATCACATCATCACATCCAATTGATGTGTGGTCTGCAAGTTACTTCGAGCTCGAATATAAGCAACTAATTTGGACCCCTAACACCCAGGCTAAGCATTTGGGTAAATTGTACATTCCCTCCAGTACTCTTTCTTGCACACCATCTATACAGGTTGGACCAGGTAGAATTTAGGGAGAATAGGAATAGTACAATATTTTTCAGAACACATTCACTCTGAGTGCAATATAGCCACATTTTGGCTTCTATTGAAATTACCTCTTCAAGCTATTGATTCTGATTCCCTGTGGTGATAGTAACCTAATTTAATATATGCAACAATACTCTTTCTTTTCGCAGGTGGAAATTGTACTAATTTTTCTCCGATTTTTGCTATGATTACATGGTCCTCTTTCTCACCGATTATTCATGCTGATTTCTCTCCATATTTGCAATCTTAAGTACTCAAATAATAATCTATTTCCTTTTATTATATGAAACGTATATCAACTCTTTTGTGAGAAATATTATTTGCTTCATATTACTTTATACTACCGTGTTTCCCCGAAAATAAGACAGTGTCTTATATTAATTTTTGTTTCAAAAGGTTTAACTTTTTTACTTGTATAGCTGCCTGGACACTATTTAAATTGACTTTTTAAATTAACTGTTAGCAGGGCTTAATTTTGGAGTAGGGCTTATATTTCAAGCATCCTCAAAAAGCCTGAAAAATCATTTTGCATCCTCAAAAATTCTAGAAAATCATGCTATGTCTTATTTTCAGGGTACAAATTGTTTCCTGTTTTGTCCTATTTAAAACTAAAGCCGCAATCGGAGGTAGCTTTGACCAAATGATAGTCGCCAGGTATGAAGGGAGTTTGGCTCCCAAGCCCAATTCGTGGAATTCCTTGCCACCAATGATCAATATATCTACATACTGTAGGTTGTTTAGGGAGTAGGGTATTAACTAGATGGGGCACTGTATTGCATAAAATTAACAGGATGTGAAATCAATGCATGGTATTGAATCACAGAGTAGCGACAGTGGTGTACAGTACTATGAAGAATCATAACTATGGGCATAAGGCATCTTTCACACAAGCACTGATTTAACGCTATATAGGTGTGCAAGGAAAGTGCACCTACACTGCACTAAAAATCATGTGAACGGGCAATGTTTCATGCACAGAAAACCTGACCTTCATTCGCATGAAAATTGCCCATTCACTGGAGCAGCTGCTCTTAGAAAGTGCAGCTGCTCCATGAGGAGCGAGAGAAGAAGACCCACAAGGCTTCAGGGTTTCCCCATAGCAGGGAGACAGAGAGCAGAGCTATGGGGGATTAACCCATATCCCCGCTCTTTCTCTCCCTGCTATGGGTTAATCCCCCATAGCTCCACTTTCTTTCCTTGCTATGAGGATTTAACCTATAGTCCTGCTCTCTCTCCCTGCTCTGGAGATCCCTGAGAGATATCCCCATAGTGCAGAGAGAGTGAGTTGGGCTAGAGAGAGGAGCGTGGCTAGATAGAGGGGGCAAGGCTATAGGGCTTCTCAGAGATTCCCCATAGCTAATATAGAGGGGGCAGGCTAGAGGAGCAGGGCTTGAGGAGAGAGTTAGAGGGTGTCTCCTACTGCCCCCCCCCCCCCCCCACACTGCTGGGGAATTGCCCTGCAGCGGGCTGGAGGAATACCCCGCTGCTTACAGCATGACATTTAAAACCTGCTGCCCAGAAGCACATTTTAAATGTCCCATTGTAAATTCCAGTTAGTCCCTTCAGGGATTAACAGAACCCTCGGGGAGTTCCCTCATCCCCAGGGGGACTAACAAGAGTTTACAGCGGGACATTTAATTGTCCTACTGTAAGCAGCAGGGTATTCCCTCAGTTGGCAGAAATCTTTTTTGCCTGCACAGGAGTTTCCATAGACTCCTGCTCCCATAGGAATCAATGCAAACTCCTCCGCAGCCTGCACCAAAGATATGTCAGGTCCTATATTTTCACCCAGGACCTTAGATGCGCAAATTGTAGCCACGCATGTCCTATCTTTGTTAGGTGCAAGGATTTAGTGCGTCTAAAATTCCTTCATGGGAACGCTTCTATAAGAAACCATTGCTTCTTATCGAAGCATTCTTTTCACATACCTCTAATGCTCGCTAACAGTATTCTGTGAAATAGGCTTAATAGTGAATGCTGCTTTTATTTTGAGAATACAATTTAATTCTTATATCACATTGACATCAACATTGGCATTTAGCCATCTTTCAAAACAGCATTGTTTGATTAGACTGTGGTTTACATATTAAGCATGAGGGCTCAGTCACACGGGTGCATCGGCGCCCGTGTTACTGCAGATAGCAGACGGCCGTACCTGAAGACGGACGTCTCTCTGCAGCGCCGGAGGAAAGAACATGTGACCGGTTTCATTGCCGGTCATGTGTTCTTTCATCAGCGCTGCAGAGAGACGTCCGTCTTCAGGTACGGCCGTCTTCTAACTGTCAGTCACACGGGCGCATCAGCGCCGGTGTACGGGTGCCGATGCGCCCGTGTGACTGAGTACTGAGATTGCACAATATAAATCATATTGGTTGATTAAAAACACTAGCACACTTATAGTAGAAATGATGAAAAGGATATCAATGGATGTCAAAAGTCCACCATAATATGGACATATGAAACTAGCATCAGGCACATGAATTCCCTGTTACTATCAGCTCTCTGTACACTACATGAGCTTAGATTTCTGCCTATTCTTGGGATTGATGAGGGTTTAAGCATTTTATGATGTTCTAATCTTAGTAATTTGGCTCATATGACATGACCAAAGTATGAAAGCCGTTGTTTGATTTTGCTTTCTAGTGATACTTTTGATCTGATACGGTCTAGAATCGCCTTATTTGTGGCCATCTCTATCCGTGGTATGTGCAACATACGCCGCCAACACCACAGCTCAAAGGCCATCCATCCTTCTTCTGTCTACTTTCTTGAGTGTCCAGCTCTCGCATGCATATGTAGTTATTGGGAAAATGATTGCATTGATTATTCGGATCTTTGTTGTAATGTTCATGTCTTTGCTCTTCCATATTTTCGCCATTTCTTGCAATGCACTACAGCCCTCCTTCAGCCTATCTGATAAAAGTGCATTATGCAGCTTCAAAAGCTTTCATATATAATTTTTTCTGGTTAACCAATTATGTAGTTATTGCGAGCTTAGGTATCGGCTTAGTTTTCTCCTAGCCAATACAGAAGTAAGAAAGTGTCAATATCTGTGTAATTATACATCATCACAATTGATGATGCATAAATCCTCTGGATATCATATTCCTGATGTCCGGTTATGATGCTCCTAAGTGTAACTGTCTAACAGAGGAATTTTGTCTATCTGTAGGGAATTAACAACATATGGCAGTGTTCACTCGAATTAGACTGGCGATGAACAAATCTTTGAGTGACACTTGTGCCAAGAAATCCCCAATAAATTCATATGTTGGGGACTATATTTGTACCCTATAATTTTGTTGGTCCAATTTGTCGTGAAAGCCTATAGCACATATATCCATTCTATAGGTTTCTCTTGACACACGGCTGTTTTTTGTTTTTGTGTTTGTAATAGTGGGTTCCACATTTTAAAATATCTTTAATAAAAGTTAATTTTTAATAATTAAAAAAAAAATTGTGGGTTCCTGGTATTTTTTTAAGTGCAAATTAATCACATCCATGTCTGTGCCTTGTCATTTGTATGTGTGTATATATATTCATGCCTCTTCAGATCTATTCCATTATGTCTGAGGAAGAACCCTGAGTAGTTTTGAAAGCTTGCTATAACATCATGTATTTTTGTTAGCCATTAAAAGGTATATCTACAAGATTACTTGTTTTATCTTTCGGAAAACATTCACATTTTGCTCTACTGGCTAACAGAGTACCAAACTTTTTCCATTTTAGGTTAATCGGAACATTTCTGATGTGTTTGGTGCATTGTCTGGATGTTTTGCCATAGACTATTCTGGAAACAGATTTTACATAAAATTATGTGACAAAGAATGTACAGTACACTAATGTTTTTCCACAGCATGTCAATAGTATTTATGTAAATCCTATTCACTTGTGTAGAATGAATTTCATACATGGAAATTTTTCCAAATGTAAATCTGCAACATGTGGACATAAAGCAGTGGGCCAGTTTACAATTCATCTCAGGCAGCACAAAAGCTAGGATTGGGTTGATTTTTAACTTAGCTTTCAGGACTCATTCTAATTAAGTTCCCTCTAATGAACTCATAAATATACCACAGAAATACCAAAATAGAAAAAATTATTCTTAAATTTGAAACAAAAAGCTACGATATTCTAATTTTTTGGTTGATGTAATTCTTTGCGACTCAGAAAAGAAAACCAGAGTATCTGTTACTTTGTAAGGTAATGAAGAGTCTACAGATCACACAATTTATTTATTTTGTTTAGAGTCTCAATAAATATTAGAAAAACAACAGAGAAGCTGTTCTTTAAAGATTTGCTTACCTATAGAAATGACTGAATAGAATTGTCAAGTTTGAGATTCATAATGAGTCTGTTATGACCACAGAATAGTCTCTGTTTTGTGGTTACTGTTGTAACCAGGAGGCTAAGGTAAGCTCAGTGCCTAGTCTGAGATCACAGCCAAAAGTCATATGGCAACATGACTAGGAAACAAAGAAGAGACCAAACCACATACCTAGTCAATGTTAAGAGCCAAGAGTCATCAGCCAAGACATCAGAATTAGAGTAAAGGAAAAGCAACTCAGCAATAATCTTAAGCTATGATGGACAGAAATATCATAGGTCAAGGCTAGCAGAAAGCCAAAGATACTTATTGTGATCTTCTGACTCTTCCCAACAGCATATTTGGAGGGGAAGGGATGATAAGTATCAAGCATGTAAGGGCATCCATAGTCAGTAATAATAACAATATCAAAACAAGCTCTTCTCCAACAGAGGGAAGCAGAATGGAAAGAAATAAATAAAAGGTTTACAAAGTAAAAGTATAAGAGATAAATACGATTGAAAAGGAATGGGACCAAGTAATGAGCCCCTCACAGCAGATAATGAGCAGATAATATTCTTATAATGAGGTCAAAGACCATCATGTTTAAACAATTTTTCTGGCCAACTGCCATTGGGTGGACTCCTATAAAATCATACAAACCGTGTTTGATTATATAGTTCAATAATTAAAGCTTTGTCTCTCATCAATTATATAAGCTTATCTTGGTGGCCTATGATGTTGATGAAAGTCTGATAATGGAGCAGATGCTATATGAAAACTGAAAAAGCAATCTCACGATACCAAGCCCTAATGACAGCTTTCCCTAAGTTTTTCCCTAATTCATCTTTGACACTGACCATAACACCAGACACCACTATCCCTGAGTATATCCCTAATGACGAGCCTATCTGAAACACTGTCCCTGAGAAACAATGAGACAGCATTAGGACCCAGAGACAAGAAAGCCAAACAAAGCAAAGCTGAAGTATGAAATTAGGCAAATACAAACAGCAAAGGAGCAAATACAAGCAAGAAGATTAGGAAGCAAGGACTGGATTAGCAACAAGACTGTACTGACAAAAACAAGTCTGACTGGAACAAAATACTATACATAAACATGGAATGCTGAATATAAACATAGTGTCCACTATTACGTGTACCACATTAAAGCAGGAAGCCAGGAATACTTAAAATGAGACTGGCTAGCTAATTTGAAATGCCTTCCCAAAATAAGCTAGGCTGAGAGGTGTAGTAAGCTGACCCACTATATTGGATCACCTGTGAAACAAGTTCATAGAAATGGCCCCAACAAGCTAGAAGCCAAGTGAACAATATAGCAGGAGAACTCCCACTGATCATAATACACAGGTACATATTACTGGCTATTGATCATTAGCAAAATCTATAATAGTTATTTAGTACTACTAAGTGCCAAGAAATACAGTATTTAAATCCCTCACTTGAGTGACAGACAGTAATAAGTGAATGCTGGCTGCTGTAGTAATGCAACATGTCAATCCAATAGTAACATAATTAAAGTAATTTATGTTTTCCATAAGTCATTGAAAATATATTTAACAATTTACTTCTCTTTACTATAGAATTTTGCAAGTGGTATTAAAACTTAATAAACATATTTTTAACATATATTTTTCTCAATTTTGGAACTTTGGCAATTCCTCTAATTTTCTGTCATCTCAACTTTTGATTGTGCAAAGGTTTTGTTTGGACTTGTAATAAGGAAAAATGTCACAAAATCTGCTTGTAGCTCTATGTGTTTTCAAATGTTTTCAGAAAAAGTGAACATGCAATGTTAAAAAGTCAAGTTGAATTCCTTTATGCTTTGTAATTTCTAAGTGCCTACTGTATACTTAAAGTCTGCTTATTACCATTAAAATACTTATAATGATACCGTTTCAAATACACAACAAAATTAGTACTTTGCTGCCACTTTTCACTATGTGAGAAATGTCCCAGATACACAGCATGCATTTAAATTCAGTGTATATTTTAAAAGTATATTTCCATTCTTAATAGGGAAGCTCATTTGTAGAATATTGCCATGATTTACATTCTATAATATTTTAGTCTGAATAGAGCTTTTACCAGGTGAGTCATTATTTTTCATGCTTCGTGGTAATGGAAATTACTTTATGTTAAGAGACTCCAAGAGCAATTTATACTGTATTTAACAATACATTTAGACAAATACATGCATATAATAGGTAGAAGGCCTTTAATTAACATTCATTGCTGAAATATTGTGATAAGTTAATTTGATGTTATAATTTCGCTTACTATAGTCTTAGAATACACCCACATACCCAGTGAATCAAACATGAATACAAAAGAAAGAAATCAAAGTATTTCACATTTTGATTTTGTTTTACTTTTTCAAAAAATAAACTTTTTCAGATTGAACATTCTTAAAAGTGCACTGATAACAAAACAAATGCATGACACAAGATTCCTCAATTTTGGTGGTTTTTGAATCATTATATTATGAGTCATCTCTTCAGTCGTTAAAGGAAGAATAACAGTGTACATATTTTCTTGAAGTGTTCCTCTAAAGCAGTGTTCCCCAACTCCAGTCCTCAGGGACAACCAACAGGTCATGTTTTCAGGATTTCCTCAGTGTTGCACAGGTGATGTAATTATTGTCGGTGCCTCAGACATTGCCACAGGTGTTCTTACTATAGGATATCCTGAAAACATGACCTGTTGGTGGTCCCTGTGGACTGGAGTTGGAGACCTCTGCTCTAAAGCACAAAATATACTTTTCTGGATGTCCTGCACAGCAGCACATATATATGGGGATTCATCCCCTTAGCACATGCTTTGGCCAAGTGACAGGAAGAGTTAAAGGGGTTGTCCCGCGAAAGCAAGTGGGGTTCAGCACTTCTGTATGGCCATATCAATGCACTTTGTAATGTACATCGTGGATTAATTATGAGCCATACAGAAGTTATTCACTTACCTGTTCCGTTGCTAGCGTCCCCGTTGCCATGGTGCCGTCTAATTTCAGCGTCTAATCGCCCGATTAGACGCGCTTGCGCAGTCCGGTCTTCTCCCTGGTGAATGGGGCCGCTCGTGCCGGAGAGCTGGTCCTCGTAGCTCAGCCCCGTCACGTGTGCCGATTCCAGCCAATCAGGAGGCTGGAATCGGCAATGGACCGCACAGAGCCCACGGTGCACCATGGGAGAAGACCCGCGGTGCATCGTGGGTGAAGATCCCGGCGGCCATCTTAGTAAGGTAAGGAAGAAGTCGCCGCAGCGCGGGGATTCGGATAAGTACTAAACGTTTTTTTTTTTTAACACATGCATTGTGTTTGTCTCGTGCCGAACGGGGGGCCTATTGAATAAAAAAAAAACCAGTTTCGGCGCGGGACAACCCCTTTAACTCAAATTGAACAAACCCTATAAAAAGGGCCTTGGCTCAAACCTCCATTTTTATTAAACTTGTCCTACCAAGTGTTCAAGGACAGGTGGCTGCTTCTCTCCCCAGGGATTAATGTATTCTCTTCTAGAATTACAGTACTTGCACAGATAGACTTTACTCAGTTGCATGACTTTTCAGCGTTGTCTAAAGAAAAGGGTGCTTTCACACTGGCAATGAAATTGTGGGATTTCTGTGTCTGCATTAATTACTCTCTTTTTATGGGCAATTCAAACAACCATATGTGTAAACAAACTGCGATGTTGGTATGGCATATCCCTTCGATTTTGCTTGCGTAGGATCACATATGTATGTGTTTTTGCGCGCGTATGCCTGAATATGTACTGCAAGTGTCCTGGATTCATACACATATGCAAAGAGGGAGAAAGCCTAGAATGATGTTAGAAGTAAACTCAACCCCCTGGAAATACCCTTCTAGCACTCACGGAACCGCACAGACTCCATTGTCTTGTTGCTTTGTTGCTGTCATTAGTTGCTTGTGCTTTTTGCTGAGAACAACATGTTTTCGCAAGAGGATGTGTTTTTCTTGGCCTGGCTGGTCCATTTGCTTTCCCACCACAATACCCAATGCTTGAGAGAAAGCCCAGAAATAAGAAACGGAGGTTCTGGGTTCACCCAATTGTATCACAGTGAGCCCAAAAGGGCAAATTTGTTAGCCTCCTTTACAGTGACCTCTGAAGGCATCTGGGGAAGTTTATAGCCTTCATCCGGATGACAGTGTCCTGTTTTGGTAAACTCCTGGAAGAGGTCTCCCCTGGTTTGCGCTACGCAGACATCACTATATGTTGGAGTGCCTCCCCTGAAGAGTGTCTGCTGGTCACCTTGAGGTAAGAGCAAGCGTGATTTCTTGTTTTTTTTCATCAATTATATTTCCCTTCTTTTTGTTTTTATTAATGATATACCTTTTTTCTTTGCAGATTTCTCGCCACCGGGAACTCATTTGCATCACTGCATTTTGAGTTCCTGTTGGGCATCTCCACCATCAGTGGGATCTTTAGGGTGACCTTTGATGTCATTTGGGAGTAACTGAAGCCTTTGGTGATGCTGCCGCCCTCACTGCAAGCCTGGCTAGGCATCGCTGGGGGACTTCAAGTTGCTGTGCAGTTTCCCAACTGTTTCGGGGCCCTGGATAGCAAACACATATTCCCCATATTGTAGGTGCCTGCCATCCTTGCAGATTCCTACTTGTCTGCTGCTTGATCTCTTTTGCTCTACAATGCCCTAAACTCTGCTAGAACGTTCTTGCTTTTTCAAAAAATGTATTTGCATGTTTCCTAGTAACATGCATGAGATTATCAGTTGCAATGTTTGTAATTGAATTGGCATTGCGTATGGTTTGCGAATCTTATGCACCCATAGAAAACAATAAGGCCTTTACACACATATTACACGAAAAACTAGAGTATGCTGCGATGTACGCATATGTAAATGGAACAACAAAACTCCAATATATTGCCGTTATGTGCAGCCTATTACGCGGTCGTCAACATGTGCATAATATGGGTTGAAATCACAGTCGTGTGAATGAACCCTACTGATGGAACATAGGGTAGATCGAGTAACCTTTGGTTGCCAGAAAAGAGACTGAGATTAAGGGAAAAACATATATTGTACACCAAGCAAAGTCTGGTATGACAACCAATAGAGCAGAACCGAGGCACTGTGATTTTAATGATCCCTGTGGCATAGTGAATTTTATAAAAGTTATATGTGATAAGACTTGGTACATAATAATTGGTCTCTATAGATGCTTAAGAGACCAATTATCATGTACCACTAGGCACATAGTATGACACCATGACATGAGACATAGTGATATGTGGTTTATAAAAAGAGCAGTAGTTGGTAGGCTAATCATATTTGGTGTGTGACCAATGGCCAAAAAGGCCCTCTTATTGCTGAGGATGGCTGAGATTGTGTTAGTGCCTAGATAACACCTGAATGCTCAATTAAACTAAGCGTTCATGTGTATTGTGGAAATAGGAGAAATAGCTGTCAGCCGAACCAGCATTTGGCCAACAGCTAGTTGAAAGTTTATGGGCACGTTATGGGTGTTGTTTGAGAACTGCTAATTGTGATTAGCTTCTACTAGACTGAAAAGAGGAAAGTACCACCATGACCACAGTGTGTTTTAAAGACCTGTTCAAGCTATGCCTCTCATTGAGAACCAACATGCTTTTGTGCCTCACCGTAGCTGTAAGCATTATGCATCTGCGTCTCAACATAACCAATGTACCTCTCTAAAACCCAAGTAAAATTATATTTGCCACTGCCTCTGTGTCAGTCCTTGTAGACTATTTGCAGCTTAAGAAGAATTGTTTTGAACAACCAGCTAGGCCATCTTGCATTATCACTGGATCTATGAAAAATGTTTCTAGTATGAGTCAGCCAGTTTGGGAAAGCATCACTGCCCAATGCACCCCTGTTGCTTTACACTTACTCCTAACATGTAGATGCTGCAGTCAAAATGAGTGAGTAGAATAGAAAAGCTGCACCTCTTTTTAAAATACATCTTGAAAAAAAATTAGTTGTATTGCTTAACCCCTTAAGGACACGGCCTATTTTGGGCTTAAGGACACAACGATTTTTGGTGGATTTTCATCTCCATTTTTCAAAAGCCATAACTTTTTTACTTTTCTGTCGACGCGGCCGTATAAGGGCTTGTTTTTTTGTGGCGAACTGTAGTTTTTGATGGTGCCATTTTTGGGTACATAGACTATATTGTAAAACTTTTATTATTTTTTTTTTATGATAACAGGGAGAGAAAACGTTTCAATTCTGCCATAGATTTTTTGTGGTTTTTTTTTTACAGCGTTAATCGTGCAGCATAAATGACACAATACATTTTTTCTGTGGGTCGGTACGGTTACAACGATACCAAAATTCTTTTTTTTTTGTTTTTTCCCTTTTCTGCAATAAAACCCTTTTTTTGGAAATCTTTTTTTTCCTAAATCGCTGCATTCAAAGTCCTGTAACTTTTTTATTTTTCTATGCACGGAGCTCTATGAGGGCTTATTGTTTGCAAGATGAGCTGTAGTTTTTATTGGTGCCATTTTGGGGAATATGTGGCTTTTTTTATCACTTTTATTGCATTTTTGTTGCGTTTTTTTTTTACGCTTTTTGCCGTGCAGAATAAAAAGCATTTTCAACTTATTGTACATGTCGTTACAGATGCGTCAATACCAAATATGTGCCATTTAATTTTTTTATGCAAATTTTTTTTTTACATTTTTCTTTTTTTTACATTTTTATTATTTGTTTTTACACCATCTATGTCCCTTTGGGGGACTTAAAGCACAGCACTGATGATCGCTGTGATAAGGCATGGCAGGAGTCCTGTCCTGCCATGCCTTATCGCTTTTACAGCAATCATAGGTTCTGGCAACACAGGGCGCCAATATCTGGTGTTCTGTTGCCATGGCAACAGGCCGGGCTCTCTGTGATTACATCACGAGAGCCCGGCAACCTCACAGAGGGAGCGCCATCTCTGTGAACCCTTCCCATGCCGCGATCCACATAGATTGAGGCAGGGAAGGGGTTAACAGGGTGGGGCGCATCTCCAACGCACCCCCGCTGCTGACTGACAGCCGGCTTCCGCTGCAGGATAGCGCGAGATCTGTCATGATCTCACGCTATCCCCATGACGTAAGGGTATGTCATTTTGCGGGAAGTACCCCCCTCCAATGACGTACCCTTACGTCACGGGGAGAGAACGCGTTACATAGTGAACATTTTGAAGATTGGTGACTTCTTAAGGGCTGTTTCACATGGGCGCTGTGGGTTCGCTGCTAAGGAGCGTACAGAAAGCACTTCTATATGAAACAATTCTTTCCCATAAAAGCGTTCAGTTGCAGGAATTGTAGCCGTGCAAAGCACTCACATGTCTTAAAGATAGGACACGCGAGTGCTATGCCTGCATCTAGCTCCGAGATGCGCACAAAGATAGAACTTGTCCTATCTTTGCTGCATGCTTTCCATAGGCTCCTATGGGAGTTGGAGAGCACGCAGCCCGCACCACAGATCGTGTGAACGGGCTACTTCAAGCAGCTTGAATTAACCCATTCACACCATCTTTAGAGTAGTGTAGCCGCGAGCTGTACATGCGGCTACACTGCGGGCTGACAGCGCCCTTGTGAGATAGCCCTAATGAATAGCTTTTTTTTAAAACAACTGATATTATTGAAATTTTACAGTATAGGGAACATGGATGATAGATTGCTACTTCTGAATAGCTTGCAAGTGTCTAGAAGAAAAGCATAGGGTCTTGGGAAATAAAAAGAACCTTATTGCCAAAACACTGAAAGTCACAATTGCAATTTACACACATTTAAAAGATATATTGCAAATAAATAGAAATTCTCTGTGAATCTGTACATTTTTTATTTCATCAACCTCGACCACCCTATAGCTGATTGGTCAAAACTCAAGCGGATTATGATAGGGATATGAATGGTCCCACAAAACTCTATTTACGGTACCCGCACACAAAGATATCTGACATTTCTGAACCACTGCACTCAATTAGATCTTGCAGTCATTTCCACTACATAGCAAATGCCCCATCAAGCTATACTATAATTCCACAGATTAGAACACTCCCAGCAATAGCTTGACACAAATCTCTGCAAACTTTCAACACTAGACCCACACTTCTTTAGCAGTTTTAAAGCATAAATCTGCTGCTGGGCACTTCAGCAACATAGGAACAGTTTACTCCTCCCCAGATATAATATCATTCGCCTTCTTCCGATTTCCATCCTCAAGTGGCGCATTTGAAAACAAATGTCTGCTTAAAATTGTTGTATATTTTATGCACTTTCAGCTTGTCTCCTATTTGTAGAGGTTTACCCATTATACCAGCTGAAGTGCTGTTCTACTTATACCAGCTGCACAATCCATCAAGTGCAGAGTGAGAAATGAAAAATGTCTAAAGACAAACATAAAGGTGTGAAGAATTTTAGCTGAGCTTACAAGTTATCATCTGCATCCGTATGGTACACAGTAAGATACTGGAGATAACCTAATTTGCATTCCCATCATCTGCTTATAAAAATGGGGCTTTCTGCTGTACCTCTTTTTTGGAAGTGAAAAACAGCATGTGATTGAGGTTAAAAGCCGAACAATATTTATAACAATAAAAACAGGCATAACGTTTTAACAGCTTGCTTCTTTTCAGACTATATATCCTTTTATAATACACGGTGAGACACAAATAAAAATATTTAGTATGGAAAATGCAAACAGACTGCTTTTGAAATTGAAGCAAAAAGTTTGTTGGGAAAAAAAGTTTTATGTGAAATGCATACTGCTCTGTTCAGACAGTTTGAACTAAAATACACTATGCAAAGCAGGGTCCTGATGCTACCATGTTTCCCTGAAAATACAACCCTGCCTTATATTCATTTTTGCTCCAAAAGAGGCACTAGGTCTTATTTTCAGGGATGTCTTTTTATACTTACCTAGCAGGCTTGGTCCAGGTTCCTCCTGCTGCTCTCCGGGGCTCATATGCACTGAACCGTGTAATGGATTGGCCAATTCATAAATCTCGCCCCTGTAATGCAATGGCTGTGATTGGTTCTTTGACTACTACTCAGCTAATCAATGCATCACCCAAAGAACCAATCACAGCCATCTCATTGGTTGATCAAGCGCTGCATTAATTGGCTCATCAGTGTTCGAGAACCAATGAGAGCCATCACTTCCTGGAGGTGGGATTTATGAATCCCGTAAACAGGAAGTGATGATCTGTGGGTGAACGAGGACTGCATAAGGCACAGGGGAGCTCTGGACAGCAGCAGGAGGACCCAAACTGAGTCTGCTATATAAGTATTACTATTTTTTAATGTAATGCAGCTAGGGCTTATTTTCAAGCCTCCCCAAAAATCAGAGTAGGTCTTATTTTCGTGGAAACAGAGTACATATTTTTTCTTGACAATGTGCTTTGGCAGGGGCTGGCAAGCAAATTTTAGTCTAGAGGGCAAGCATACAGTACTGGCCCATCAGTAGTGGCCTGTCCTAAGGGTGAAAACACATGATGCGGCTGGCTGTATGCAGCCAAATCATGCCCACTCGCAGTGTCCAACGGCCACATAAATTATCGGCAAAATTGTATGACCACTGGCTGCCACATGTGGGGATGGTTTGGTTGTGTGTGGGCAGCTACACTGTGTATCTCTACCCTTAATCTGTTTATCTTTTTAACATAAGTACGGCACCAGAATCAAACACATAACAAATACAACATGAACCATACTCAGTACACAGATTTAATACTAGAACCAAGCTCATAAGATAAATAAAGCCCCTTCACAGATTTCATAACATAAATACAGTAGCAGTATCAAACTTAGTACATAGCATAAACAGAGCACCAGAACCAAGCTCATAACATAAGTATTGCACCAGAATCAAGTTCAGTACATAAATACAAAATCAGTTGCACAGACTTTAAGTAACATATTGTATGCTTGCAAAATATAAATGATATTTTATATTCAAAGATTTTGGCACCCACTTGGCTGAAAGCTTGTGCATAGCCAAATGTTCACGAATTATACTCCACACACGTTCCTTGGATATCTGCAGTGTCTGAACTGCCCGGCCTCATTTTGCGCTCGGCATATGCATGTGGCCAGTTGCGGTCTGCACTTGCTCTGACTGCTGAGTGCTGGGTATCATGCGCTTCCTCTTCCGTAGTTTCCCATGCATGCCCCTTTCTGTCTGGATCATCAATTTTTAATTATAGGGTATATAAGGATGAGTGGGAGCTTTCATAATTCACCCCTTGAGGAAGAAAATGCAATGCCTGCAGGCGTGATTCACGGATCCATTGGTGGGTATCTTTCTTTGCATACATTCTGATACTGTTTTTAGGGTGTATATATATAGTCATCGTTTGGTATATTTTACCATTATACATACCGGTATTCCTCATTTGGACTTGATATAATCACGTATGCAAGGTTTAATATAACAATTGCCTCTGTAGCTTGTTTTATATTCTATGCATACTCTTTATATTTATTATGCAATACATTCATAAGACTTGTTCAGCACTTTAACTTTACACCTACTGGTTCTGATTTTGATTGTAGTCTCCTTGTGTACTATTGTTATATGGCTTTAAGGGCGCCCACCCACTGGCGTTTGCGATTTTCGTGCGTGAAAAACGCAGCGTTTTCGGCGCGTTTTTCGCGGCTTTTTCGCGGCATTTTCGCGGCTTTTTCCGTTAATTTACATTGACATTCATGGGTGCATTAAGAGAAAAATAAGGACACATATGCAACTGACAGTTCCTATGTTAAAAATTGCAACGGACTGAAAAAAAAAACGCCAGTGGACAGGAGTACATTCAAAACTAATTGCTCTTGAGAAAAAACGCAAAACGCAAAGGAAAAAAAATCGCCAGTGGGTGGGCGCCCTTATGCTTTCAATAAAGTATTTGTAAATTTATGGCACTTTACTATTTTAAATTTATAGTAACATATAGTGTCTCAGCTATTGTGAGACTTGCCAAAACCATATCATGAACACATTCAACAATTTCAGGGGTTAATATTGTGATGGGTTTCCCAGATCTTTGGATTTTTATTCTTCTTGAACAAAAACTTCATGATGCCTCGCAGTTCAATGCTGGAGAATTTCATATTTTTCTCTGCCATGCTAATTTTTATGATGAAGATTGGCAGATAAGCAGGAGTGGATTGATCATTGAACCCACTGAGATTTTTCCTGGTGGGCTTGTCAGGTCTTGCTTGTGGCCATTAGGCCTCAGTCACACGGCTTCATTGCCGGTCACGTGTTCTTTCCTCCGGCGCTGCAGAGAGACGGCCGTCTGCAGGTACGTCCGTCTCCTTCCTGCAGTCACACGGGCGCATCGGCGCCGGTGTACGGGTGCCGATGCGCCCGTGTGACTGAGGCCTTAGAGTGGTGGTCACTTTTTTTTAACTTAAAGGGGTTGTCCCGCGAAAGCAAGTGGGGTTATACACTTCTGTATGGCCATATTAATGCACTTTGTAATGTACATTGTGCATTAAATATGAGCCAAACAGAAGTTATTCACTTACTTGCTCCGTTGCTAGCGTCCTCGTCTCCATGGAGCCGTCTAATTTCAGCTACTAATCGCCCGATTAGACGCGCTTGTGCAGTCCGGTCTTCTCCCTGGTGAATGGGGCCGCTCGTGCCGGAGAGCTGCTCCTCGTAGCTCCGCCCCGTCACGTGTGCCGATTCCAGCCAATCAGGAGGCTGGAATCGGCAATGGAATGCACAGAGCCCACGGTGCACCATGGGAGAAGACCTGCGGTCCACCGTGGGTGAAGATCCCGGCGGCCATCTTAGCAAGGTAAGGAAGAAGTCGCCGCAGCGCGGGGATTCGGGTAAGTACTATCCGTTTTTTTTTTAACACATGCATCGGGTTTGTCTCGCGCCGAACGGGGGGCCTATTGAATATAAAAAAAAAACGTTTTGGCGCGGGACAACCCCTTTAATTGGCAAATTGCAGTAAAACAAATAAAAATAAAAAGAGATTTACTCATCGCACCTGCATTGCTCCTCCCTCTACAGCTTCTGCATTCTACCCCAACCACACTGCTCACCTGGTGATTTCCTGCTAGAGCAATCATGTGACATGCATACGTGGCTGCTGCGGCCAATCCTTGATCATAGTGTTGTTCACTCTATCAAGAAGCCCTCTGATCAGCAGTACAGGTGGTGAAGAATGAAGAGGCTGGGAATGGGAGAAGCAGTGCAAGTAAGTATATCTTTTTTTATTTTAGTGCATTAAAGCACTGGCGTACATATAGGGGGTGCTGGGGTTGCGACTGCGACCCGGCCCCTAAGCCCCTGGGGGCCCACGGGGCTTACTTTCCATGACACTGACTGACTGCACTTACTTTCACTATGGTCTCTGCGCAGCCAGGCAGCTTCTCCTGCACATTGGTGCTTCCTCCCGGACCTCCGCTCAGACTCCTCCCCCATCTGGTTCTCCAGCACTGACATCATCAGAGGGAAGGCGTCTGAGCAGGGGTCCGGAAGGAAGCGCCGACGTGCAGGAGAAGCTGCCTGGCTGCGCAGAGACCATAGGGAAAGTAAGTGCAGTCAGTGAGAGGGAACGTCCTCGGTATGATTAAGGGGGGGGGAGGGCTGTTCTGTGTGTGATGGGGAGTAGGGGAAATGAGGGGTGTTCTGTGTGATGGGCAGTGTGGGGGAAACAAGAGGTGTTCTGTGTGATGGGCAGTGTGGGGTGGGACAGGGGGGGTGTTCTGTGTGATGGGAGTGGGGGGGGGACGAGAGGTTCTGTGTGATGGGGAGTGTGAGGGGGACAGGGGGGGGGTTCTGTGTGATGGGGAGTGTGGGGGGGGGGGGGTTCTGTGTGATGGGGAGTGTGGGGGGACAGGGGGGTTTCTGTGTGATGGGGAGTGTGTGTGTGGGGGCGGGGGGTTTCTGTGTGATAGGAGTGGGGGGAAACGAGGTGTTCTGTGTGATGGCGAGTGTGGGGGGGAAACGAGGGGTGTTCTGTGTGATGGCGAGTGTTGCGGGGAAACGAGGGGTGTTCTGTGTGATGGGGAGTGGGGGGGGGGGGAAACGAGGGGGGTTCTGTGTGATGGGGAGTGTGTGGGGGGCAGGGACAAGAGGTGTTCTGTGTGGAGGGGGGAGAAGGGGTGTTCTGTGTGATGGGGTGGGGGGGGAGAACAAGGGGCGTGCCGTGGAGTGGTTGAGAACGAGGGGTGATCTGTATGATGGGGAGTTGTGGGAGGAGAGCGAGGAGCATTCTGTGAGATAGTATCGTTGTAATCATGCCGACCCACAGAAAAATGTATAATGCTATTTATGCTGCATGAGTAGTGCGGTAAAAAAATTGCGGAATTGATGTTTTCTCTCCCAGGCTTCAAAAAAAGTGAATAAAAGTTTTGCAATACACTTTATATACACACAAAAGACACCAATAAAAACTACAGTTTGCCACGCAGAAAACAAGCCCTCATACCGCCATGTTGGTGGAAAAATATAAAAGTTATGGCTTTTGAAAAGTGCAAAGTGAAACCCCCCAAAAACATGTTATAAAAGTTAGCTTATGCTGTCTCCAATGAATGTGTGTGTGTGTGTGTGTGTGTGTATATATATATATATATATATATATATATATATATATATATAATATGAATTATTTTTTTCTTTCTTGGGAAAGCAAAGCATGCCTTGAGGCTTGTGTTCTGGATGTTTTAAAAATCTGCTAAAACCCCTGATTACTAATGATCCATTGATAGGTCATTAAAAAAAAAACCAGTAATGTAGCTAAAAGTGATATACAAGGAGTAGCCGTGAAAATGAGTGGCGGTTGGACGGGTCTGGAAGGGGGCCCCAAGCTAAACTTTTGCACCAGGGCCCATGAGCCTCTAGCTACGCCCCTGCATTAAAGACATTGTGAATTAATGGAGGCCAGAAAGGGCATTATGAGATAATTTAGGCCATTGGGGCATTATCATTATCAGCTAATGCAGGCCATGAATACTTGATGATGATTGATGACTATCCTTTCAGTCGCATCTGACCTTCGGTCACTTTATGGATCGATGTTCTGCACGCATTTCTGTCTTTCACGGCTTCTTTCAGTTTTGAGATTGACATGTTCATGGTGGCCTTGATTGTACGTAGTCATCTTGTTCTTTGTCGTCCTGATTGTCTCTTTCCACTGACTTTGTCAAGCATCAATACTGTTTCCAGTGAGTTTTCACTTCATGTGTCAAAAAAAAGAAAAAAAAAGTGCTTTTTGATAATTTTGCCCTCTAGTGATATATCACGTTTGACGCGATCTATCACTACCTTGTTGGTTGTCATGGCAGTCCAAGGTATCCATAACATTCTCCTCCAGCACCAGAGTTCAAATGCATCAATTTTCCTTCTGTCTGTTTTCCTGAGTGTCCAACCTTTGCAACCATACGTTGTTATGGGAAAGACGACTACATTGGCCAGTCTGGTTTTTGTTGCAATGCTGATATCTTTGCTTTTTCAGATCTTTTCCATTCCTTGCATTGCAATCCTACCAGGTGTAATCTGACTCTTGATCTCAGGTCCAGAATGCCCGTTGCAATAGATTTTGGATCTAAGGAAGATGAGATCTTGGACCGACTTGACTTCTTCGTTGTTAATTTTTTTGTTCACTGTACCACTGCTTACCATGATCATGACTTTCATTTTCTTGCTGTTGAGGTACAGTCCCATGCGTTCTCTTTCCTTTTGCACTCATTGGATAAGGTATTCCAGGTCCCTTTTACTTTCTGCAAGCAGGGTGGTGTCATCTGCATATTGAAGATTGTTGACATTTCTGCCTCCAATTTTGATTTCCATTTCTAATTCATCCAAATTGCATAGCCTCATGAACGTTTCTGCGTACAGATTGAAAAGGACTGGTGATAGAATGAAGCCTTACCATACACCTTTCTCGATTCCAAATCAATCCATGTTTCCATAAGCTGTCCTGACTGTTGCTTCTTGGTTTTTGTAAAGCGACCTCATAAGCTGTTCAATATGTTTTGGGACCACCCATTTGCTTCTGACACTTTTAAAGCTTGTCATGTTCAACACAATCAAATGCCGTGCCGTAGTCAATGAAACACGTGAACACATTCTTTTGATACTTTCAGGTCTTCTCCATGATCCAGCGCAGGTTCGCGTTTTGGTCCCTGGTGCTACGTCCTTTGGGCAAGCCAGCTTGAGCATCCGGCAGTTCCCATTCAACAACTGTCGCAATGCGTTTAAAAGAAATTTGCTCAGATGAGGTATGAGGGTGATGGTGTGGTAATTGGAATGTTCTTGAGCATCACTTTTTTTGAGTGTGATGAAGACAGATCTTGTCCAGTCTTTGGGTCACGATTGGGAGCTCCAGATCTTTTGACATAGGTTGGTTAGAATCTTAACTGACACTAGTTTGAGCAGTTCGGCTGGTATGTGATTAACACCCATAGCTTTCCTGTTTGGCAGTTTTTTCAGGGCCCATATGAGTTGTTCCTCCAGAATGCCCGGTTCTTGTTCTACTTGATGTACGTGATCCAACAGGTTGTCTTTTTGATTGCCTGCATACAGCTTGCTGTATATACTTGCTACCTACGCTTGATTTGCTCTTCTTCTTATAAGAATTTGCAATCCCAGTCTTTGATAGTTGCTGCCTTGTGTGGTATGAACGGTGCCCAGTTCTGCTTCACATAGGTTAAAAGAGCTTGGGAGTGGCCTTGCTGGTTTGCTTCTTCCAGTTATGACTTAATGAATGCTAAATTGGGCATTATGAGTTAATTTAGGCCAGGAGGGAGATTATGAATTAATTTAGGCATCGGGAGCATTATCAAGTAATGGAGGCCATGAGGGTCATTATTCCTGAGTGGGCCACTGTGGATAGGAAGATTATGTAATGATTTAGAACAAAGAATGGTGGCTGAAAAATTGATGAGTCAAAGATGTCTCTGTGTCAAATTCTGCAGACAGTTGTTACTGGGAGAAGACATCATGGCATCTGGGCTGGATGGAGATGAAAAAGGAATGTGAACAACCTTAGTCATCTGTGATACTGGATATAATGGCAGTGTAATCACTTATACAGTCTGCAGAGCACCTGTGTAGAACTCATATCTACCACTATATGGTCACTGTATGGGATAATGTTGGTCTTTGTATAGTGTATTTTTAGTAACAGTATGGTGGTAGTATGTGGTCATGATCTGAGGGTATAATTTGGCCTTCATATCGTGTTCCTATTGTTAATATTAATTTGTTCAGTGACAGCATGTTGGTATTAAAGAGAACCTGTCACCAGGTTCATGCTGCCCTGAGCTATGGGCAATATGAACATGGAACATGTATGTACAGTATGCCCATATATGTGTTATTCTGAATTGCTGCAGAATTTGAAGTTTGACTCAGAAGAGCATTCTGAGTTAGAACTGGACACTGCATCAACCTCTCCTCGCTCGTATCATATAGAATGACAGCTCTCTCCTACATGAGGCGAGTAGGAAGAGGCTGGTTTTGCACCATCCCCTGACTCAGAGTGCCCTTCCAAGACTGTGACTTGGTATGCTCTTTTTAATCAAACTTCAAAGTTTGTTTATTCTTTAATACTGTACCGTTTTGGAATAACATATACTGTACATAGCTATCCCATATTCATATAGCCCATGGCTGTGCTTGGTGGTTTGCTTACCACTGCCTATGGGTTCACTCCACTTACTGCCAGTTTTGGTCCACCTATAACATAAGGCCATTTTGTAATTTTTCTCTAATCCTCCCCTGCAGGTAAGCCTATTCCCATGCACTTACACAATCCTGCACTCACCTTTAAGGGCCTTTTGTCATCCCAGGAGCCTTGTGTGTGCAGAGTGTTAAGGCAGCAATAATGCAGTCCTAAGCCCTCACTCATATCCTGAAGGTTGCGAGTTCAATCCCTACGTAGTTCAGGTGGCTACCTCAAGGTTGATTTAGCCTTCTATCCTTCAGAGGTTGGTAAAATGAGTACCCAGCTTGCCTGACAGGCTGTTAATGAAAGCAGAGTGAATCTGGATTGTCTGGACCACCTGCCTCCATTCACGGTAAACTGCCTGTTTGCATGCTTTGATTTGTCATTCAGACTTATGCATGATATAAGACAACTCCAACAAAACAAATGTAAACATAATACCAATGCCTCTCAACTATGCATCTGCTAAATATTACATTTTCAGTAAACTTCTGAAATGTTTTAAAACATCAATTTTATGAAAATCTAGACTTTATGGACATTTTAAAAAAATATTTATGGATAATTAAAAGTTAAGTTTTAGCATATCTTCTAACAAGTGTCTATTCATTGAGGTATTTGTTTGAGTTCTTTGACCCTTGACACGGGAATTAAAGAGATTTAAGACTTTAACTATCTAGTCTATTTAAATAACTGTACTTAGAATAAAAGACTCCTAGTCTTTATCCAACCCTAGGACCTCAAGAAATAATTTTGTAACTAAACAAAAGTAATATGATTCATTTTTATAAATTGCCAGTTTTTGCGAAACCTAGCTTTACATAATTAATTAACTTATTTTCAATAATAATGCACATATAACATCAACATGCATGAATAAACAGACTATACTAAGTGATTAAAAGCTTTTCTTTCTCTAGTGACTGGAGTTACATCAATAGTAACATCTATACCTGTTCTTCATTGGTAGCAGTGAATGTCAAACTGATGAACTTTACTAAAAATTAATATACTTATCACATCAGCCATTTTTAAGCTGACTCATAGAATTTGTTGAAATTCCTTTCTCTTAACAGCGGAACCATAGTAGCAGGTCAGTAATTTTAATAAAATAATGAGGAGTGTGGTATTTGATGAATTTCCTCTTTTCCAGTGCTGAGAATTATATTTGATAAAACAGATGGTACATTTGTTAGCAGAAACTGAATCACAATATTAGATAATTTGCTTTCTTTAGTATTGTCAGTTATAATTCCACAAAACATAAGGCACATTTCTGAATAGAAGTGTAGTGTTGGATGGATCTATCTTCTCTATAGGTAACTGGACTCTACTGCAGTTGTACTATCTCAATAGGACTGGAGATCACTTCTTACATTAATTGTTGAATATCAGTTCTTATTTGGATAACATCTTATTAATATTGGATAGTTAGGATTGTTTACAGTTTAACCAGTGGTACTCTCTCTACCTTACTGACAACAGATACTTTGTAGGAAAGTCAAGGGGAAAGAGTTACCCAGACTCAGTAATAATAGAACTGTGTCAACTAAGGAACTTAGCTGAACTACATATTAACCAATGATCTGCTTAGGTGATCTCGCTCAACTGCTGTTTGGTGAGTAGTCTAGTGGTAAATGGGATTGTCTATCAAATCTTCCTTTAACTGTCACTTGAGAAATGCCAAAGTAAATAAAAAATAAAACTACTCGCCCTCGTAAGTAAGTGTAAATAATGGAAAAAGTACTTACTAGCTGCCACTTAGATTGGACTACTGAAAGTACTGGATATCTCTCTGGTGTTACCGCTATGGTTTCTTTCAGTCATGACTTGGACACTTATTCATTGTTGTCTTTATTAAAGGGGTTGTACTGCAAATACAAGTAAAGTTAAACACTTCTGTATGGCCATATACATGCACTTTGTAATATACTACGTGCATTAAATATTGGCCATACAGAAGTTATTTACTTACCTACAGGCCCCCCCCCCTGTGTTGGCGTCCCCGTCTCCCTGCGCATGCGCAGACCAGCTGTACGGCGCGAGCATGCTGGAGCGGCCCCTTCAACGGGACAGAAGAGGCAGACTGTG
This sequence comes from Eleutherodactylus coqui, assembly GCF_035609145.1. Classification (NCBI taxonomy): domain Eukaryota; kingdom Metazoa; phylum Chordata; class Amphibia; order Anura; family Eleutherodactylidae; genus Eleutherodactylus; species Eleutherodactylus coqui. The sequence goes on along the minus strand of NC_089841.1, from coordinate 241,304,561 downwards.
CAAGCGCGTCTAATCGAGCCGGGAGAAGGATTCGGTTGGCGCCAGGGAGACGGGGACGCCAACACAGGGGGGGGGGGGGGCCCTGTAGGTAAGTAAATAACTTCTGTATGGCCAATATTTAATGCACGATGTATATTACAAAGTGCATGTATATGGCCATAAAGAAGTGTTTAACTTTACTTGTATTTGCGGTACAACCCCTTTAACCCTCTCCTGTTGTCGCCAATAAGCCCTCTTACAGCTGTTACTCTTATCTGGTCACCATTCCTCTCCTCTTTTCTTTCCCTCTCTGAAGTGCAACACCACATCTCACTTCCTTCTCCACCGCCAGACCATCACTCTGCCCCATGCACCCCCTTTTATTGCCTAGAGATGGGGCAGGGGTAGGTCATTATGACACTTAGTGCATTGTTTGGTTTGATAGTTGCCAATTACCTTGCTGCATGGGCACCCACAGTATCTCATAACTTAAGATGCCCAGACAAATTTAAAATAAGGCAGTCATCATACATCAATTCATCACAGACCATATCCGAATAGTCACATACAAAAGTGTATGTTGTGGTATAGCTAATAAGTTGCTCTTTCACCCAACACAGTCCACACATTTTAAATACCTCAAACAGCTGCCACTACTTATAGAATACAGGAGTTGTTGCATATTGCTCACCAGCATTAAAAGTATTAAACACTACTAGAAAGGCTTTGGATTTTATAAGAGCATATAAGGACCAAACTTATAAAAGTTTTAAGCTTTAATAAGAAAAGTACAGTGGGCACAAAAAGTATAAAAAAGAACTAAAATAAGATGACACACAAAATAAGCAAAAACTTATAATCTAATAGATAATAATAACAGAAGATATAATAGTTACATTTCTTAAGTTCTACTTCTGAAGTACAGGGAAAAAATGGAAACACACCATAGAAATCACGTCTGGGGGGGCGTGTCCAGCAGCCATGCTGTGAAGTCGCAAGTGACTTGAGCTCCGTGGCAATCCCCGTTATCCTGACATCATCCTGACTGCCCGACATCACAAACGGCTAGAAAGACTCACCGAGACGCAGGGAGCACCTCTGGAGGGATCGGGAGAGATTTTGCGGGCAACCGGCGGTGAGAAGCGGCTGATATCAGCCTTGGGCCTGCTCCTGGGGCTCCGGAGCGAGCACTTCCGGCCAAGAGAGGCAGCGCACATCCCGCGGCCCGACTGTGCCGGGGGGACCTGACGGGAGTGTGAGGTGTGTGCGACGACAGGACGGAAGGCTGAGAGGTGAGAGGGGTGCCGGCGGAGGACCGGAGCGCCACGGCCCAGAGGACTCGGAGGCTTCCCGCGGCATAGAGAAGGGGGCGGGGCCTCGGCGAGCGGCAGACACCGACCGAGGGGGATAGCGCCCCAGACCCGACAGCCCAGTACAGCGGGACCCCCGCTGTGGAAGTGAGGGGCGACGGTGTAACGAAGGAGGGGTGAGAAGGTCACATAGAGACCATTGAACTGTTCCCTCTGAGCAGCGGAGAGCAGAGGAGCTACATCCCCTCCCCCCTAGCTCCAACAGCAGCCCTGCGTGAGAGGCACACTGAAGGCCTGCCAAACACCCCTTAAAGGGGCCACTCCAGAAACGAGCGGACACCCCATAACAAGGATCCACCGACAACCTGCACCATTCTATTACAAGGTACATGGTGGAACCCCTCTCTAACAACCCTAAAGCAGGTGATCCACTCATAACCAGCACAGCTGGCAATTAGCACCATCTAACCAAAGTGCAAGACAGCACCCCACGTGCCCAGATACTCCTTAGTCCGGCGCGGACAACCATCATCGGGCTGTACGCAATACCTACCTGTAATCGCACCGCCTCTGAAACGGACAAACAGCACGTAAAACATACTGTAAACACTCGCCTTCCTCTTCAAGGAGGTGCCGGATTATGACCTGTGAGGCACTGGCCTCTCGCCAAAGTATAAAGACCGCAGTCAAGCCAAACGAACTCTGAGCACTACAACCGCCGCTTTTATATTCTGGCGAGACTCTCAACGACATCCTAGACTGCGACAAAGAGTAAACATTGAACACACCTAACCGATACCTAACCTAATCAAATCAAGCAGGTTAGCAACTTTTATCCCCCGGGCCCCCCACCCCGCTGCAGCGGAGCATATTCATACATCTCAAATCCTCAACAGCAAGGAGGCCCTCCACGGCTTCTTCGGCGCATAAAGACCGCAAACATACCGCCGCCGTCCTCCTCCCGCAGGCGGGGCAACCGCAAGTCGTCCAGAATGAGCCGCAACACTCCCCCACCGATAAGAGAGCGCCTCAAGGCCTACGCACTTGACCCAACAACAGACACCCCACGCCGACCACCCAGACTAGAGGAAGACGCAAGCGGGGCCTCAGGCTCGGCAACATCTCCAGAGGCAGAAAATGAACCAACGCTCAGGCAAGTCACAGCGCAACTCTTGGAGGCCATACAGACCAGTACCACCTCCTTAACCGGGAAAATAGAGGAGGTCAAAATAGACGTAGATAAGACAAGACATGCAAAACCTCAGAAGCAGAGTGGGGGAGGCCGAGACACGTATATCACAGCTCGAAGATACTATGGCTCCAATACCAGATAAGCTCATAGAACTTGACAAGGCAGCAAACACCTGGTTCCAGCGAGCAGACGATCTGGAAAATAGACTGCGCAGAAACAATCTCCGGATAATAGGGCTGCCGGAACGCGCCGAGGGTCAAGATCCCTGCTCATTTATGGAAACCTGGTTGAAAGAACTTTTGCCAGAGGCCAAATTCACAACAGCCTTCGCCATCGAGCGGGCCCATAGGATCCCGGGTCGCCCACTGCCTCCAGGAGCGCCCCCGAGACCAATGCTGGCAAGACTTCTGAGCAGCAAGGATAGAGACATCGCCCTCCAGGCCGCAAGGCGAGTGCAGAACCTCCAATACCAGAACGCTAATATCTCTTGTCGTAGCATTCCTTTGCGGAACCACGGCTTACTCAATTTGGAATGTTTACACCCTTCCATATTAATTCTGAATTGATAATGCGCATAAGAAGTTTTCACACTGACACAAGGTTCAGCATGCATAGCTTCCTCAATTCTAACTTTAATGATCGGCGTGTAGCCTGTTTTAAGAGTTTAACATATCCGCCCATCTGGGCAGGTCAAAGATTACATAGATACAACGTATTGTTTAATTATTGGATAAGCATCTTGCAATTCTTCCATCCCCCGGTCATCTGTGATTGGCCATCAGGTGGTGGATGAAATGAGTGGGTTGTCTTGGAGCCACGTGTGGTTCCTTCGATATGATTGGATGTTACATCATGAACTATAAATTGCACAAACCTCCCATGTTATTTGCATACGTTTCCAGTAAAATTGCTTGGGTAATTTCTGCGGTAGCTGTTTCAGACTGCGGTTGTCCATGTCTGAGTTAACTGTCTTCCAAAATTGCAAAACAGATGGAAAATGTAACGTGTTTATACTATATATTATCTTGTCAGCGTTTTGAGAACAGAAGTTTCATGTTGGCTTCCCCATGTCAGCAGAGTTATAAAACAGATATTTTCATATGAGCGGAAGTACCTATTGCATAACTGTAAGAACATTATATTTGTAGCAAGACAGAAAGCAAATATGTATACAGAATGTTAAATTGACAACTGTCTACTGCCAAGGCCCACCGATCCATATAGATATATACTGGGCTTCCACCACAGACCCCCCTTGAAACTATCTGTTTCACTAAATTCGCCCTGCTCCGTCCCACCCCCACCGCTGACCCTAGACTCGCATTGTGTTGTACACTGGAGCTATTGCTGTCATGGGGGTATAGGATGGTTCGACATCATCGTATTCTGGATCCATGATGACGACGTTTGCGCTGATAGTGGGCTTTTTGTTGGACATCGTAGTGGGACAGGTGGACCAGGCAGTCATCAGGGTCGGAATACACTGTATGCAACGACAAACAGAAATTAGGATGACTATAAAGGTGACAAACATAATTAGGTTAGGAGAGGTGCGACTTTTACTATTTCAGGTAAACACTGCATAACTTGTATAGAACCCCGCCTTCTTGACGTTACCTCGATTCATCAACAGGAGTGCAAAGTCAGGACTATCTAATTACTGATCAATATGACTGAACCCCTGTCTCATTAGTAAGTGCATTATCATATATATCAATCTGGAAAGAAAGAGCTACCAGGTGATTATTCCCACTTCCCTTTTCCAGAGGCAGCAAGGTAACAGGACCAGGGGCGTTGTAACACCGGTATGTTGCGTGGAAATAAGCAGAGTGCACTGCAGATAAAATAAAGCAAAATCTTAGCGAAAACCTATCACAGTGTTCTAAATACACAATGTTTCAAAACTTATTTTATATATATTTCGCTTCTCCCGTTAGGTACCTTACTGAGGAAAACAGACTAAAGTTAGCTCTTTTTAGTTAGTGCGGTCAGCTTCTTAATGGCAACTGCGTCTTTACCTGCGGGTCACGTTTTGTCTGGAATGTAGGTACAAGTCTCCCCTATCATCTTACAGACACTCCCTTTTTTGGCTAAAATCGTACCTAGTGCCATTCTATTTTGAAAAGTCATAGTCGAGGTAGGTCCTATTGGTCGACTAGTCCCTATAAGGCGTCTCTAGTATAACTTACAAATCACTTTTAATTGTAATAAACATAATTAATCTGGTCAACATTTTATTTACCATAATAAATCAGGAAAAATTTTAAAAACTCGTCAGGTACCCCCCTTGGCTGTCTTATGACGTCAACGTACATGTGTGGGTCAAAACTATCACCAGGAGCCTCTCTTCTCACTCTAATGTGCTGTTACAATACTAGTAGTGTGCACAGGTACGCACGGCGTGGGACACCCTGATCTTCACCCACACCGATGTCCCTCCTGGAGATAGTCCTGATGGTGAACACGTCCAGGCCGCCTACCCTGACCCTACACTACCTAGTGACAAGACTGGAAAGAGCCATCGTACCTATGCAGAAAACAAGGGTAGACCAACATGACAGGATAACTACAGAACACAGCAGAGTTGGGTCAAGATAGAGTAACTATGGGGGGTAACCTCATTATCTTCAATGCTGTCTGACAGGATGTGGGGGAGCATAAGGGCTTTACTAAGGCACATTCCCCTGTCCAATTACTTTCTAGACATGATGTCACATTATTTCACCTATGAAGTGTGTTCCTTCGTTTACCTCATTCACTTCCGGTACCCTGTATCTGCAGATTACCTCATTCATGAGCTTCTGTGTGGTTATCTGCTCATTTACCTTAGTATCAGGGTGGGCCTCCAACCTGAAAAAGACTCGAGCAACATCAAGCACATATTCATACTCCCCAACAGGTGTGAGCTGAATGTGGTCAAATTGGCAGTCCCTGAAATGGGTAGAGTGGTCAAGGCAAGTGTGATATGGCCACCTTACGTCTGTCCGGACTCGCATATGGCAAAGATCATGCTAACTGGACAAATGATGCAGCAGCTACAGAGAACCCAGGTGTCACCCATTCTTGTTCAGTGTCGCCGTCATCGCTGCTTTTGATTCTGTGTACCAGTTGGGCCATCATGGGGAACAGGGACCTCTGTAGGCAAGTTCTGTTGATTGTTCGCCATACGCCGTCCTGTTCTGTCGCTCCCGTCTTTTAGCCCATCTGCTTTCTTTCCTCGTTGACTTGTAACTGTAAAGTCCTTGACATATCAAAGTCCAAAGTCTTTATCAAAGTCCAAAGTTTTTATCAAAGTCCAAAGTTTTTATCAAAGTCCAAAGTTTTTATCAAAGTCCAAAGGTTTTATCAAAGTCCAAAGGTTTTATCAAAGTCCAAAGTTTTTATCACTGACTCATGCTGTCAGTATCTATTCTTCTTTCTTCCACGGCTTGAGGGCCGCTGCCTTTGCTGTGTCGATAGCGAGGGTGTCATCTCTCGCTTCTCCATTGTAGAAATCGGTGTGAATTCTCCATTGCCAGGTAGTAGTAGTAGGGTTTCCATGAGACTCTGCACCGCTGCACCATTCTTAATTGGCTGTCCTACTGAGATAACAAGCTGTCTGGCCTTCCATATTGGGCCATAATCATGAGCTATGCCAAATGCATTCCAGGAGTCAGTGTAAAGAGTTGCCGACTTACCTTCTACCACTCCACACGCCTCAGTGAGGGCCTCCGGTTCCGCTTCTTGCCCTGAGACATGCAGAGGCAGAGCTTCTGCGTTTAGGACATCTTGTTGTGTGACCTCTGCATATCTGGTTCGGAATCATCAATCCTCACCCTGATACCATCTACAAAAGAAAACTCAAAATATGCATCATTAACAGTGTGTACATCACTACAATAATGTCAGAATCTTGTTGCACAGAATTTTAAACAATTAAAAAAAATAGCTGATCTGCCATACTCAGATCACCTATGCCTCCCCTCCCCCCAGGAATACCTGATTAAAAGAAGAGTAGCCGGATTCAAGGTATTACAACATTGGGAAGAAATATTGGGGGAGGCATGGAAAGAGCACATTGTAGCCGGATCTAATAGGCCAGAGATAAGTGCTTAGGTTGCACTTGCATGAGTATGTTCTGGGTGTCATTTGGGGTGTGGACCACTAGGGGGTAGTCCAATACCAACTTAAAAGATTTGTCAACCATTGCCTGTACTGCTGCCACCGCAAAAGCAGATGAGGGAGCTCCTCGAGTCACTGGATCTAACCTCATGGCTGTGGTTGTCCTCCGTGCTTTTGTGTCAATACTGTCGTATGGGTGGCAGTATGAAACAAGGCCCAGAAAGGTGCGGAATTTGGCAACAGTGTATGTACAGGTATGGCCTGCAGAACTTGGTTAGTCTTTGGAGGCCTCCAGGCCTTACAGCCTTCTGCAAGAGAAATTAACAGTGAAATTGTGGCCGGTTGGCAGTTTTTCCAAAGCATCAGCACACAGCACCTAACACCCTTCACCCCTTTTTTTTTTTTTTTTAACTAGGGGGATACTGTTTGACCCAGGGGTGTGTATCTGGGTCTCGTATATATCATCATGGTGGATATATTCAATTTCCCTATGCCTGTCTTGTGGGTGTCCCATAATTTGTCAGGAACCGTGGAAAGCTGAGTTTGGGACAGGAGAAAAAAACAAAACTTTTACTTCTGGCTATCTATGATTCTTACCCCCTCCTTGGATAAGAGACGTGTTCTTGCATCATCTAGCTCCACCCCTCTGAATCAGGCTAATCCCTTACTTCCTTATTCTCTCATTCAAGTTTGGCAGTCCTTGGGTACACATCACAACCCAATAAAGATAAAGTCTTATGCATCACACAATTTACATTTTACAAATTACGGGTCAATCTGCCCCGTTCCTCCTGTGGATACCTGGCCTTATCGTTACCTGCTTGTTTCCTATTCCTTGGCTTCTCTACCGTTTCTCTACAGTTTCTCTTACTCCCTGTAGTTTATTTATTTATTTTATATTGTCTGTGAATATACGTTACTTGTGCTGGGACTACAGGGCAAGTAACTTCCTCTTTTCAAGTCTCTCGCTCATGTGACAGCCCAGCGACAGGATTATAAGGGAGAACGTGGCTAATTTTTACTTTTACAACAGTTTTTGTCCCAGACTTCCGGCGACCGGGCAGATGCAGTCTTAGATGCCGGGCATCTCCATCTGATTGGTAATGTACTGCAATTCTCTCTATTTACTAAACTGTTATATTGAACGCTGGTGTCTTTGGCGTGTATTAATACAGACGCCATTTCAGCCCACCTTCTCTTCCTCTTTTTAGGTCTCTTAGGGAAATTCTAACTTCTAATGCATAAATCACATATATTATGTTGTAACTTTACGGTCACAGCGGTGACCACCTAACATTGTATGTGGTTACAATTGAATTGGGGGCTGCTAACATGTACGCTGTTGGGGACTTGGCAAACATAGACGTATTTTCTTGTGGGCATGGTGGGCTACGCAGTCTGTTACAGTTACAGTTTGTATTCTTAAGAGCCCCCTCAGGATGTGAGTGGCATATAACTTTTTACATTTGTATGACGGATGTATTTGTCTGAAGGATTAGATTACATAACAAGCCATCCGCAGTAGTTATTTGTTACAGTACAAGAATTGCTTCACTTTTATTAAGAGTTCCACTTCCTCTTTTTAAATGAAGTTAGCAGCCTTTTTTTTTTTTTTTCCAAACACACTTACGGGCACAAGCCTATACTTCTATGCTATTATTAACGTTTAACAATTCAAAGGCAACACAGTTTAGTAGTCTGTCTTTTACTAGAAGGGATCCAATAATGCAACCTATGAAGTCCAAACCCACAGCGCGCCGCTGTGAACGGTGCATTATCTTGGCTATAACCCAGCCAATGCGTTCTCATTGCCAACAATCCCTTCTTACAGTTGAGCAGGACTGATACTACTTCTATATGACAGACAACAAACTATTCCTATATAACAACTCAGCAGGATTAGCTCTACACAACAGACAAGCACACTAACTTTATAAAACTGACAGGTAGGACGTTTTGAGCACACAGAAAGATTGCTTGATTAATCAATGATAACTTGACTCTCCACCCCTTTCACACTTTTCTGGAGGGTGTAAGAAGAAGTCTCCTCAGACGCCGGACACAGTATGTCCCGCCCTAGAGTCTCTAGCATTTCTGTCACTACACAGTTTATTGATCTACCCTCAGACGGAGGGATCTACTCATGCACGTTTAAACGATAAACAAATATTTGCAGACCATCATCCTCAAACAGTGGACCGTAACCACAGCGGTGGGCGGGGTAGGGATTATTCTGACTACAGATCTCCCATCCGAGGGTACTTATCGTCAATAACAATCCTTTTTGGCAATTTGGGCAAGACATGGGTGGTATACCCACACAATTAGACAAACAAATAGACAGAGTACCGGTACGGCTGGTTTTAGTCTTACTGCCCCTCGGGATCCGGTCTGTCAGTTCCCTTTCTTCGGAAGCCTTTTACCAGACTTTACCGAAGTAGCGATACCTGCCCAGACGTTTGACGGCTTCCTTACCCTTAGGCTTTGTAACCAAACCAGACCAGAGCAGGAAAGCCTTTCCGTCAAACTACCCTCACAGGTCCCTTACTCTTAGGTTTTGTAACCAAACCTGACCCGAGTAATCGGGACACCTGCGCAGGGTCAACCCCCCCCCCCCTTAAGGCAGCTACTGACCTCGCCACTCGACCAGTACTCTCAAAACAACAGGCATGTAAACATTCCTTTTTATCATATGACAGGTTCTTATCACGTGATCGAGACTTAAAGAAGTACCTGTCGTCGTGCGGCTCCAAATCTATCAGCCTGGCACGGCACATAGGTAAGCCCGGAGTTAGCCACACAGGTATAGATAATTAATTTATCTTACCGTGTATTTGGTGGGCCCGCTAAGTCCAAGGTTGTCCATGTCCGTGCCTTGTGTCCGATTTCTTCGGAGCCTATCGATCACAGTCCCATCTGGGGTGCCAGCTGTCGTAGCATTCCTTTGCGGAACCACGGCTTACTCAATTTGGAATGTTTACACCCTTCCATATTAATTCTGAATTGATAATGCGCATAAGAAGTTTTCACACTGACACAAGGTTCAGCATGCATAGCTTCCTCAATTCTAACTTTAATGATCGGCGTGTAGCCTGTTTTAAGAGTTTAACATATCCGCCCATCTGGGCAGGTCAAAGATTACATAGATACAACGTATTGTTTAATTATTGGATAAGCATCTTGCAATTCTTCCATCCCCCGGTCATCTGTGATTGGCCATCAGGTGGTGGATGAAATGAGTGGGTTGTCTTGGAGCCACGTGTGGTTCCTTCGATATGATTGGATGTTACATCATGAACTATAAATTGCACAAACCTCCCATGTTATTTGCATACGTTTCCAGTAAAATTGCTTGGGTAATTTCTGCGGTAGCTGTTTCAGACTGCGGTTGTCCATGTCTGAGTTAACTGTCTTCCAAAATTGCAAAACAGATGGAAAATGTAACGTGTTTATACTATATATTATCTTGTCAGCGTTTTGAGAACAGAAGTTTCATGTTGGCTTCCCCATGTCAGCAGAGTTATAAAACAGATATTTTCATATGAGCGGAAGTACCTATTGCATAACTGTAAGAACATTATATTTGTAGCAAGACAGAAAGCAAATATGTATACAGAATGTTAAATTGACAACTGTCTACTGCCAAGGCCCACCGATCCATATAGATATATACTGGGCTTCCACCACACTCTCTTTTCCCAGATTTTTCGGCTGCCCTGCAGAAAACCAGAGCATCCTTTGTAGCGGTCAAGCGCCGACTGAGGGAAGCCGCTATACCATATTCCATGATGTATCCAGCTCGCCTACGTGTGGTCCACAATGAACGAGCTACCTTCTTCTCCACTTCAGAGGAAGCCGAGGATTGGCTCAACCGCATGCCAAGATCGCCCAGACGCTAATGATCTTCTAACAGGTCTGCCCCCGGGGGGGGGGGGGGGGGAGGGAGGGGGACGATGGACTGGGGCTTCCAACTTGGTCAATTTACTACTTTACATAATTTTTAAGAACCCACATGTATACACCTGCATTTGGCCCCTGTCTGGCTCTCTTCTCCCCCCTCCGCCATTATACTCCTCTGTCCTTTTGGACGCCGGGGTGCCAACGACCTTCTCGCGGGTCCGGCCCCTGGGGGGGGGGCGAGAGTCTGAAACATTTGACTATAGTCAGTATTACACCCCCCCATGACTCCCAGGAGAGTGTGGACACACACCTGAGCGTGCCCCCAGCCTGTCCCTGCTCTCCCCTCTCCCCCGCTACTGTCCTCCCACCTCCCCACACGCTACCGTATAGAGGTGCGATCTTGAGTAAAGAGGAATAACTGCAGAAAGAATGTACTGTATGATATATAAAATGCTTTCTGGTCTAAATATGCATAAGATAAAATAGTCGGGCAGAGAAGTAAATGTACCTGTGATATTGGGGGCCCAGAGTTCTATGCAGATCTAATCTGCCTGACTGTGCCCAGTTTTATCATCGCGTTTTAGGTGCACAGTCTTCCCCGTTATCACACGCACGTTCAAGTAATGTTAAACGTTATGATGTTTGTAATACCCAGGCAATTTGCTGTTGAAGTAATTACAATCGTTAATTTTTGGACAAGTTTGTGCAGTGCAACACATGGAATCAGTTCTGACAGGAGCATGGGGATGCATCCCTTGACCCTTGTTTGGGGGGACCTGGTGGCTGGCCGGGCGCGGGCTCGACCTAGTTTGGTGAGGTACATTCTCCCGCATAGCCATAGAAACACCCGAGTTAAATGGCCAACATAAACATACTTTCCTGGAACGTGAGGGGAATGGGAGCCCCCAGAAAACGTTCTATGATTTTCTCATATGTCAGGAACCACAACCCTCACATAGTGTGCCTCCGGGAGACGCATATGATCTCTGAAAAAACAAAACTATTACAAAAACCTTGGGTACAATGGGCTATACACTCAACCTACTCTTCATATGCCAGAGGAGTATCCATACTAATCCACAAGTGGCTGCGGTGGGAACCGGGACGCACAGTCAGAGACCCAGAGGGCAGATTTCTGTTCATCCAGGCGTGGATAGAGTCCCAACCCTATGTAATAATCGGGCTATACCTCCCCCCACCAGCCAACATAGCAATCCTACACCAGGCGGCCCAATTCGCCTCCCAGTACCCCAACGCCTCCATAATATGTATGGGCGACTTAAATTTGACACTGGACCCACAAATGGACAGATTTGGTGCCCCCGCAGCTCACCCAGCCCAAACCAGCCCCTCGCCTCTGATGCAATTCTTACAGGAGGTCGGCTGGCGCGATGTGTGGAGAGTTAGACATCCGGCGACACGTGAACTCCATTGGTAGGAATACTCTATCCCGAATAGACTACTGTCTTGGTAACGCCAGACTGTGCACTGCAATAACCCACATTAAATACCTCACTAGAGGTATATCGGACCACTCACCTATATTCGTAGAAGTCTCCACGCCAGACACGCAGGCCCATAGACATAACTGGCGTGTACACCCATTCTGGTTAAATCTATTCGGAGCAAATGATAGAGTACCCGACCAACTCTCTGTTTTCCTAGAACTGAATCAGCCAGATACCGACCCGGCGGTGCTGTGGGAGACATTAAAGGCCTTCTTACGAGGCGCTCTAAAATCGTCCATCTCATATATTAAAAGGGAGTCTTCCAGGCTGGAACGGCAGATGGCGTCCCAGTATGAACGTCTAGAGGCAGACTATATTGTAGACCCAACCGACGAACACAGAGAGCAGTGGCTAAGGCAGGGCAGGCAATATTTAACCCACCTACAAGAGAAGGCTCGTAGAGCCTCCTTCTTTGTAAAACAGCGGTTTTATGAACTTGGCAATCAGTCCAGCAGCCTATTGGCTACTCTAGTGCATCAAAATTCGGCATCACCGTCGATACTCCGTATCGCATCGGAAACAGGAGAGATACTCCACCAAAAAGACTCAATAGGAGCAAGATTTCAACGTTTTTATAGAGACCTCTACGCCACTGGATTCCATGCCACACAACAAGAACTAACAAGCTTCTTGTCTAACCTTAATTTCCCCACACTCTCCCAGGACCAACAGACCCTAGTAGATGCCCCATTTACTCTAACTGAACTTTCGGAGGCTCTTCAGGAGATGTCCAACGGTAAAGCCCCAGGCCTAGATGGCCTACCAGTAGAGGTATTCGCAAAATACCAAGAAATACTCCTGCCCACACTGCTTGAAACTTATAATGCGGCCTATAATAATAAAACACTACCCCCATCCTTCTATGAGGCTACAATCGTACTCATCCTAAAGCCAGGAAAAGACGCCCGGGAATGTGGCTCATATAGACCCATATCCCTCCTTAACTCGGATTATAAACTCCTGACAAAAATGCTTGCCCGACGCCTCAATAACGTCATTCTAGACCTGATACATCCAGACCAAACTGGATTCATGCCGGGCAAATCCACAAGAGAAAACCTACGAAGGGTACAGGTAATAACGCAAATCGGAGCGACAGACAAAGCGGACTGGGCCCTGGCTTCATTGGATGCAGCCAAGGCCTTTGATTCCATAGAATGGCCCTTCCTGCTCCAGGTGCTGAGGAGATTTGGGTTCGGAGACCGTTTTATCCAATGGATCCCCATAATCTACAAAACACCATTGGCAGCGATCTCCGTGAACGGCACCTGTTCTACGTACTTTCCCCTGCATAGAGGGACTAGACAGGGGTGCCCCCTCTCCCCGCTTCTCTTTGCCCTGGCCATGGAACCATTGGCCCTCATGCTCCGTGCAAGCCCCTTATACCACGGGATTCAAATTGGAAATCGGGAGGACCGCGTGGCGTTATACGCCGACGACCTCATGCTCTTCATGGCAGACCCGACAACTACCCTGCCTCATGCCATAGATGTTATTAACACATTTGGATCCTTCTCAGGATTACAGATAAATTGGTCAAAATCCGCCTTAATGCTAGTGTCCACACAGAACCCCCTACAATCTATGGACACACTGTGCGGATTACGAGTCTCTAGAGAATTCAAATACCTGGGAGTTCAGATCACCAATACAACTACTAGAGTCCTTGATCTGAATATCTATCCATTAATAGACCTATATAGATCCAAATTTAGAGTATGGGGATCACTACCCCTGTCGGTCGCAGGCCGTATTAACTTGATCAAAATGATAGTCTTACCGAAGTGTCTATACGTCTTGCAGCACATCTCCGTTCCAATCCCGACTAGATTTTTCCGAATGATGAACTCCCTCATGACCTCCTTCATATGGGGCAATTCTCGTCCAAAACTTAAGCTCTCCACGCTGCAGAGACCGAAAGACGAAGCCGGGTCGGCACTCCCAGACTTATTACTGTATTACCTAGCCGGCCAATTGATACACCTAAAATGTTGGCTGAAAAACGGTCCACTGCCCAATTCAGAGGCCCATCTGGCACAGACTCTGAACACTTCTAGTCTCTGGCCGCTGCTGGAGCTCCCCGCCACGGTGAGGGGCAAAATACTGCCTATTCACAGACTGGCTATGCGGGTCTGGCGCCAGGCAAGGGAGGTGAGTGGATTCTCGGATATAGCCGCAGACATGCCGCTGTGGAGGAACCCTGGGCTGGGGGAGCTGCGGTTGCTAACTGACCTAGAGGTATTGGAACAGCATGGGATAGCTCATCTGGGAGACCTATACAACTCTAATATCCTGCTATCCTTTGAGCAACTCCAGGCCCAATACCAAATACCTAGATCTCACTTTTACAAATACCTACAGATCCGGCATGCGCTCCAGACCCAATTTCCGCCCACGAGTAGCACCATATCCCATTACCCACTAATTGGAATATTAAGATCACAAGGACCATGCGGACTTATCTCGACATTATATTCCCATCTAACAATTTCAAAAGCCACAAGGGAAATCCCTCCCACTTTGATTAAGTGGAAGTCCCTGATCCCAACGTTGACGGAAGAGACGTTCCAAGAGGTACTGGAGTCACCGCTGTCCGTCTCCCCCTCAGCAAATAATAAGCTGACTCAGCTCTATATAGTCCATCAATGTTACCTCACCCCGGCGAGACTACATAAAATGGGCAGGATGCCATCCACATGTTGTATCAGATGCACCTGCACATATGCTGATTTTTGGCACATGATTTGGGACTGCCCGCGGATCCGATCATATTGGGATGAAGTCATAGATCTGTTATCCACGGTTGTTGAAATCCCAATCCCTGCCACCCCAGAAATTTGCCTTTTCGGTATCCTCGACGAGGAGCAGTGGCAACACTATCACAGAGTATTCCTAAAGGAGGTACTATTCATGGCCAGAAAGGTCATCGCGATGAGATGGATGGACCAGAGGGGCCCGACTGTGGCAATGTGGAAGAAAACCACAAACTCAATTATACCCTACAACAATATAGTATACAAAGCCCGCAAATGCCCGGATAAATTTCAAAAGGTGTGGGGCCAGTGGTGTGATTCCTCGCTGACCTTGTTTCCCCCGCAGCCGCTCGCGTCAGCAATATCAGCGCTACAAAAGCGATAATAAAAATTATCGAGGAACAGTGGTGAGATAGGGGGACCCGGCCTCGCGCACGGTCAGCCATCCGGAATATCACTTTACGCTTCCCTTCTCCCTTAAAATAAAATAAAACACCTTGGGGGCCCTGGCCACATACTGTGACACGCCCAATTGATTGACACATCTTGATGCAAGTGCATACTTATGGGCTTAAGACAAGTGGGCCAATAGACAGATGCTTTTGAAAGGGGCTCTAGCACGGTTATACCTCTTTCCATGAACCCCCCATTACCTTCACTTTTCCCTACCTTCCTATCCCTCCTACAACACGGTACTATACTACATGCCTACCGCCTCCCCCTCTGCTCAGGGTCGGGAAAACTCACCAAATATGACGTAAACCGCAATGTACAAGCCAGATTGGCTTATATTACATGTAAGACTATGTACTGCACAGTGTTTCTGTTTTTTTTTCTTTCCTGTATTCGATATGTTATTAACTTGTCAATAAAACGAGTTTAAAAAAAAAAGAAATCACGTCTGGCACCCGAATGTGAATATTTTTTTTATTGCACTAATCATGTTTTATATCTTTAATCATATTTTTACATCCTTAGTCCTAGACTCAGAGTTTCAAGTGCATTTTAGACAAATCTAATGTTAGTGATTGGGCAGTGAGTGGATAAAGTGGGAAGTCCCATGAATATGAATTGTTCATTGTTCCTAAAAGCACTTTCCCTCCTTATAAGAGATGGGGATGCTCAGTTGGGATAAGCATATGTTCATCTGCCCTTACTTTGAAGCCTTAGAGAAGCTGCAAAAGTCAAGAATCGATACTTTTCATTTGCAAAGCTATAATTGCTGTTAATGGAGAAAATAATTTATATATAATATGTATCTGATACAATACTCAAAGGCTTCCAAGTCATTGTTACCGTAGATTTCTTCCCAGAATAGGATTTTAAAAAAGCCTTTATTGACTAAGATTTAAACCAGAGCAATTTGGCAATTTTGAAGTAATTATGATATTCTCTGCCTTCTGTGATCCCATTGTTACCATAGACAATCATGCTTACTATCTATATAAAGGTAATTCACCTTGATAAAAGTTAATCTTATTTAGTGATGTACTGTACAAATTGTTTAGTCAATTGAACATGGAAATAGACTTGGAAATGCTTATTGCAGCTGCTCGTTGCATCTGTTTTTATTACTGATTCATTAAAACTTGGATATTACATGTATATATGGCTTATTTATTAGACAACTAATACCATTGTTGTTGAAAGAATTCCTGGCTAATAATATTTTATAACTCAACTTTTAAAATTAAATGTGACATTTATCTTTAAATAATATTTTAAAGGGGTATTTCCCCTCTGACACTTTCATCTTATATCCACAGGATATGCCATGGAAGTCTAGTAAATGTGACTGGGGATTTGGAACTAATTTTAGTTCTGGTTCCCATTGCTCCCAGGGTGGATGAATGTGGTGGCAGGTGGGAGTTGGACTAACAGAAACAACGGAGCAAGCTTTGCTGCACTGTTTTCATAACTACCATGGCAAGCAATGAAAGCTGCACAAGTAGCACAGTGCAGTGAGCTGCACTGGTTCCATAGCTCACTGTCCTATGCTGTTTATGTGACTCCCATAGAAGGCTATGGAAATTATATAAGCACCATAGGAAAGCTGCTTTGGCGGTTTCCATAAGTCTTGACAACTGGCAGCTACTTCATTCAGCTGGGCTGGGGCAATGGGCACTGCAATGAAATATAAGTGCACATTCCAGAGATGATCACATCCCTCAGGATGAAAACCGTAGTCTGCAAGTTTCTGTGGAACAGGTCGATGTTGTAAAGCATATCTTTAAATGCTGCTACCCGCAATTCATGCAAGATGGCCACTATCATAATGATTTACAGAAGAGTAAAAAGAATTGCCAGATCTAAAAATCTAGTTTGATTTAGCAAAAAAATCTAGATGACACATTCCCTTTTAAAACCCCAACAAAAATGTTTGTAATAAGACAACTAAATTGTAAGGTGCCCTGAAGGTAAGTCAAAAATGTTTGGTGCTATAAGCTCAGTAGAACATTAGAAATACATAAATAATGACCCTCTATAATCCCAAGTTTTAGTCTGCATGTCCACAGTCATGACGGAATATCGCTAGCAATATTCTGCCATGGTAGAGCACTGACAGTTCTCCGCGATGAGCCTATCTAATAGATAATCTAATCTAATAGATAGGCTCATCAGGGAGAATCGCGGCAAATTGCAGCTTGCCACAATTTTAATCTCGCGAGCGGAGAATCGCTATGATTCTCCGCTCTTGGATATTTTGGCTGCGCTTTCCATAGTTAGCCTATGGAAAGCTTTTCATAGCATGATCTGCGGGTGATTTATCACCGTGGATCTCGCTATGACTATCGCCCGTGGACAGGCAGCCTTACTGTTGCTTGCTATGGTTGAGTTACAAAATATACTGTTTTTGCTTTTAAGAACTGTTTATGAACTGCCAAATATTGTGTTTTTACTGAATATAACGTCCCCTATCAATAATATAGCTGACATCTTTGATTTTAATATACAGTTCAAAAATGGCTAATTTATTGAATCATCTCACAGATTTTAGGTTTTAGTGTATATCCACAGGTATATCTGATATTCAGAGTCATTAAGAGTTAAAAAATAGATTCATTTATTTCATATTTGTATGCTGGTTTATACCTGTGAATAGAGTGTGAAGGTATAAAGTAAAATAAATAGTCATCCAAAATGTATATTGATGTCTATAACTGCCACCATATGCATTAATATTATGGAGTTTTTAGTTTTGCTCATTGCAAAGTGAAAACCAATAAAAACCTCTTAATGTGAAAGCTATTTTATCATTGTTCTTTGCAATGACAAAAGTGTCTCTTTCCCCATTTAAGTATTCATTTAGATAATTTAATTTGTGCTTAATGTACTGATCAATGCTTTCCTGAAGGAAAATCACACTGTTACATTCTTTAAAATTATGTTGATCTTTAAACAGTGTCTGATAAAAGGTAGCTCAACACCAAAAAATGTCCATAAATTAAACATCAAAGTCATATTACATATTATTTCATACCTAAGAAACTACATTCTTTTTCAAATTAATAGGAAAAATGAGGGAAATATATATTTAATAAAATGTTTCTGTTCAATCAGTTCTGAAAGAGTTAAACTTTGTAGGAAAATACCTCGCTGATAGGGTGCATGGTAGAGTTCAGTTCTCAATTTACTCCAGGAGGAAAAACAGAGGAATTACACAATGCACATTTTTAAGAAAAGTTGCTCCAGAGATATTTTTTCATAAGCTATACTAGTTATACTAATTTACTAAAACAGACAGGTCAGGAGATCTGACTCAGTCTCATTTAAATTGGTTTATTCAATGGATATATTCTTCCAATAAGTCACATTGTTAATAAAGCCGAGAAACTAGAGAAATTTGGCCTCTTGTACAGACCTTGCCATAATGATGCTGAATATTAAAGTTTAAGGTCATTGTAATAAGACAAAATGAAAATTTATATATATATATATATATATATATATATATATATATATATATATATATATATATATATATATATTCATTTAATTGTTTATGTGCTGTGATACTGACAGTGGCATCTGAGGACAAATAATCATGGCATAGCCAATTAACTTGTTTACAACCTCCTTTGCTATTATTCTTATCATATGGTTCTCATTACACGACACAGTAAATATAACAAATAATATAGTGCATACCTTTTTCAGCATTTAACTATTTATTAAATTTTTTCGAATAATAGAAGAAAGGGATATTTAAGGCCCATTTACATGGAGCGATGATCGCTCGCCAATCGCTAAAAGGCAATCGTTTGAGCGATAATTTTTGCATCTAAACAAGCGGCCATTGTGCACTTTTGCTGCACTGCTAGTTGATCGTTAAATTCAGGTCAACCTAAAAATCGTTGTGCAGTCTTATCAGGAGTTTTTCGCGGGTAGTGTTTCCTATCAGGGAACAAAGTAGCTGAAAGCAGATAAGAGCCCTCCAGCTATTAACTGCATTCAGGTAAAGGCTTTATTTGCATGCTAATAAGCTATTAAGTAGCTGAGTAGCTACTTAATAGTTTATGCAAAATGATCGCTCAAAGCTGTCCCTCAAACTGCCGTTTGAGCATTCTTTGAGCGATCGTTGCTCCGTGTAAGTGGGCATTTACATGATGAGTAGAGATGAGCCAGCACGCTCGTTTAAGGCTGCTAGCTCGAGTAGCAATCTTATCGAGTAACTGTTTACTCACCCGAGCGTCATGCGGGGGGCGGCAGGGGGAAGCGGGAGGGAGCTGGAGGGAGAGTGAGAGAGATCTCTCTCTCCCCTCTGCTGCGCCTGCTCAACCGCTGGCCCCCGCCGCCCCCCCCCCCCCCCGCGCATGCTGCTCGAGTGAGTACACAGTTACTCGGCAAGACTGCTACTTGATCGAGTAGCAGCGTTAAACGAGCGTGTTCGCTCATCTCTAATGATGAATCTTCTTCTGATTAAAGAATTGTAGACATTGCTAGTATTTCCTAACTAGGCTTGTGAGGTGTTCTTGTTTTAGTAAATAAATGTTATACTTTCTAAAGTGGAAAGCTATAAAATACAGCAATATACTTTTGTGATAATATCTTAAAGTTTTTTAAGTCTCTACTTGAGGTTATAAAATAGGAAATGTCATTGTTTACAAACAGGGTATAAATATCCAATGGTAATGTGTTGATCACTGTACTATGCCGGTTGTTAGAAAACAAAACTCAGAAACGTTCACATGTCATGTGAGCAGTCACTTTGCCTAAATTCCTGCAACCATAAATTCAAAAACTTGATCTACAGCCGGCACCTAGACATATGAAAATCAGATCAGAATATAATCAATTCCCGTGTAGCAATGTTGTGTGGGCATGCTCTGTGACACGTGCAGGGACAGAAAAGAAGGCTGCCTGCACACGGCATGGATTTGCATTGCGGAATCTGGAGCAGGCATCCGCCTACAGATTCCACAGCACATACCTTCCATAGCATGCTATGGAAAAGCATTTTTTTCCTGCCATGAGCGGAAATCGATTGTGATTTTCCGTGGGCAGGGGAAAATTTGCAGCATACTTAATTTGAAGGCATAATCCTTGTGGAAGGCTTCCGTTGAAGTCAATGGAAGCTGTCCATCCCACGGCCCTTCCGCAATGATCACCCAGTCATGTGCAGGTGGCTAAAGTGAGCTATTTGCATTGATGCTTTGGGGTGTTGTGATCCTGTATTCTCTTTCCTTAGCTGTATTATGCATGGTGATGGGCTGAAAGGTTCTTGGTTCAACACCCTTCCTGAAATGTCTGCAAACGTTTGTCATTCTTGCTATAAAATGTGTTCTTTTATAGGTTAATTTCTTACAGTATATAACTTTACCCATTGCAGATTTGCAGATCCTTGACTTCCTTGAGTTCTGTAGCTCTTTTAAATTATGAAGCTGTCCAGTTGGCTGAAATATTTCTTGACTTGTATTTGAGCTTAATAAGGTCAAGGTCAGGTGCTAGCCAGTCCATCAAGGACAGTGATCCCTGTATCATTAGCTATTTTACATAACTTAAATTATGCTTTATATTATAGTTCTGCTACATGATGAAATATTCACCAATCAATAGATGACACAGAGGGTTACATGGCATTGTTTATTGAAGTGGTAACCTTTTTGAGTCATTAATCTTTTTACTTTGTGTAAATCTTGTGCCTTACAATCACCAAAGCAGCCCCCAACCATTACATTTTCTCTTCTATACTTGAGAGAAAACATTAAGCACTCCTCTAGCATTTTTTTCATGTGCTTCACAAGTGTTCTCTTTGATCCAAACACCTAAATGTAGACAAATCTTTTTATAATATTCTTTCAAACATTCATTAACTCCAGTCATTACTGCAAATGTCTACTCTTTTAACAAGAAGGCATTTAATAACCCTGAATCATTAATATGGATACAGACAAGCAGAAGTTTATGAGTGCAAGTTATAAGCTAAATAAAAAAGTTATTTTGTAAATACATTACATTACCTATACTGTAATTGTTCTCAAGTAATCTTGTAGATATCATACCTTTCAATGGATAACAAAAATACATGATGCAATAGCAAGCTCTCGAGCCTACGCAGGGACCTTCCTGAGGCTTAATGGAACAAATCTACAGTAGTATTTATAATAAAACATTTATACATGATCACATGGGAGGGCACAGACATGGTGAAATTAATTTGCAGATAAATACCAGAGACAGGGTATGAGGGCACAAATGTTTTCTGATTAATAGCACCTGGTACATACCAGGGAGGGATGAGCATAACAGTAAATAATTAGTCCAGTGATAAAGAATGTGAAAGTGAAAGATTATAGTCCCTAGATTGATGTTGGGGGGTCAAAACTATGTCAACGTATTACCTGTGCTCTGGGTATCTCATATCTCATTATCTCCACTGATGTGAGAACCCCCCTCTGATATTCATACCATTTCTGATAATATCAAAGGGGGTTTTAAACTTATATTCCCAAATTCTTCTGTGATGTTGGGACTTAAACTTGCCTTTAAGTATAATAACTTTCATATCTTGTATGTTGTGTTTGTGACTAGAAAAATGCTTGGAGCGGGCAATTCTGTCTCCCTGGTATGTACCTAGTGCATATGAATAAAAAAACATCTGTGCTGTCTTACCTTTCCTGTTGTTCTCATCTGTGTCGTAGTTTTCATCTCAAACAGAAACTACAAGGCAGTGAGAGAAGCAAGTTACCACCAAAAATTTTCAGGAACTGGCTTTATGACTTGTTAATTGTCATCACCAAAGCAACTTGAATAGGAAACTGTACTTTTTTAAAGTACAATGGTGAATGTTTGTCATCTTGGATTAAAGGAATGAAAATATCTTCATTCTGAGAACATAGAGTTTAGCTACATAGAGTAGGGTTCTATTGCAAAATTTTGGTGCATCTATTTTCCAATTGTTTGTGAATATGTTGAGAACGGTAGGTCTTAGAGAGCTGATATCTGATCTAAAACCTTCTGAGATGCCTGATTTACCTATGTGCCAAATTTGGTGAAGATTGGTCCAGTTATTTGGTTGTGCATGAAAAAAAACAGACAACATAAATCCATTTTTATTATAGAAGTACTATGCAAGTACAAAATCTCCTATGTCTGTTTCCTTGTGAACAGCCATGCTTAAACAAGGTGACATTGTTGATTAATCAATCTCACTCTTCAGCACTGAATGCACCTTAGATGTTTTCTTACAATTTAAATCCGTTATTTTCAAGGTGTTTGCAACCTGTTAAGTGTTTGTCCTCACTGTTCCATATTTCAATGGAGAAATCTACCTTTTTGTCATATTACATACATTAGTAAATGATATAGAACTTGTAGTAAAAAATGTTATATTTGTCCGTGTAAGACAGTAAATACATCACGACCTCATTTTCCACTGCAGGCAATATTACTGTAAGTATTATTTATATATAAGCCATTATTCATATAGCATTAGTAGACAATGTATATGTTCACATTGATCACTACTTTTGAAGTGTGTAATCTAATTTCCCAGTAGATACACATAGGTTATATAGACAAATTGATCTAATATGTATCTGTTTTTGGGTATAAAATAAAATAAATAATCAACAAAACATGGGGGAAATATATACATATTGTAAACATTGTATCTAAAAAGCCACCTTTTATATAAATAACACACAGACAAGAAATGAATGTAAATAGTCTGTTTATTTTCAGCATGTTGTAATTCTAACTCCTTTTCTTCTATCAACATTCATCATTGTTTCCTCCCATCCAATTCCTATTACTTTTACACTCCCAAGTTCATTACATCTGATTTCCTATAATGATATTTACTTATTGATTTCCTATCTTTTCCCTAATGCAAATCTTGCTCATGCTTGATACTTTCTAATAACATACAGCAATATTTCAAAATTTTCTAGCCTGCATTTGTCATTTTTTATATTAATTCTTGCTCTTGACTTGATTATCTGTCCTTTTTGTTTTATTCAGACCTACATTCTACTCTCACAATTGTGAATCACAGAATAACTCAGTTTTATGGTTGCCTTGCAACTACCAACCAGTATTAAAAAGGCACACTTTCAAACACAACATGGACTCTAGAACATTAAAGGGGTATTGTCACTTCAGAAATTTATACCATATCAAGACATCTGGGAGTTCTACCTGGTGGAAAACAAATGTTGCTACCCACTGTTTGGCAAGTTAAGGTAACTGCACATGTAAGCACTGGCTGTAACAACACAGAAGTTTTAGACTTCACACATAGTAGTCACCTATTAATGGAGTCTCTTGATACTTCAATACCCCGTGGTTCACAGTAGAGCCAAATTATGCAACAACCGGTCAGTTGAATGTGCAATAATATCAAGCATGTATCAACTCTAGCAGGTAACATAAATAGATGATAGCAACAGAATGGTGATGGTAATTAAATGATGACACAAATGGGTGGTGATGATGATGATGGTGGTATGGAACAGATGGTGACAGTGAACAGATAAAAAGAAACTGGCATAAACTAACCCTATCTCTAGATTTCTGTAAGTCTTTTCTTAATCTAAACATGAAGATGACCCTAACAACAGACACTACTGTGCTTAAATTTCTTAATGGAAATCCTGTCTGAAACACTGAAGCTATTAGACAATGCTAGAGGCACCCAGAGAGAAGAAAACCAAAACTTGAGCAGATCTGAACCAAGAAGCTAGGCAAGACAGATACAAACTGGGAAACAGCAACAGCAAACATTAAGGCTAAGGACATCTTCATAAGGGTGTTTTTGCACATGTTTTTACGCATGCAAGATCGCTCACACAAACCGCAGAGAGTAGAACCCATTGAGTTTAATGGGTTCCCTCACATTGATCGTTTTTGAACTGTATTATCACAGAAATCTATGGGAGTGCGCATTGGAGATAAAAGATATATGATGAGTAGAGATGAGCGAGCATACTCGTCCGAGCTTGATGCTCGTTCGAGTATTAGGGTGCTTGAGATGCTCGTTACTTGAGACGAGCACCACGCGGTACTCATCTCGATTAAACGAGCACTGACCATTGAATTCAATGGAGCCGGCAATACAGCCGGCTCCATTGAAAGCAATGGGCTGCCGGCGATCTCAGGATGAATTTTCGGGAAGGGCTTAAAAATATAAGCCCTTACCTGAAAATCATCCAAAATGTGTAAAAATAAAAAATAAAAACTATGTCAGCATAAAGATCGTTCTCCTCTGCCATAGCTGTAACAGCTGTGGCAGAGAAGAACGACGTTAGCCCATTGAATTCAATGGAGCCGGCAATACAGCCGGCTCCATTGAAAGCAATGAGCTGCCAGCGAGCGCAGGAGTGAGACACCCCCCCCCCCCCCCGCACTGTCAGCATAAAGATCGTTCTCCTCTGCCACAGCTGTTACAGCTGTGGCAGAGAAGAACGATGTTAGCCCATTAAATTCAATGGAGCCGGCAATACAGCCGGCTCCATTGAAAGCAATGGGCTGCCGGCGAGCGCGGGATGAATTTTCGGGAAGGGCTTAAAAATATAAGCCCTTCCCTGAAAATCATCCTAAAATGTGTAAAAATAAAAAAAAAAGTATACTCACCTTTCCGCTGCAGCCGGAGTTTGGCCGCGTCTGGCCGGCAGTTCTCCTGAACTGCTCTCTGTAGTATTCAGCAGCCGGGGATTTAAAATCCCCGCCTGCTGAATGAGCTGCCTCTGATTGGTCACAGCCTCACCAATCAGAGGCAGCTCTCACTCACACCCATTCATGAATTCATGAATGGGTAAGTGCTGCCTCTGATTGGCTCAGCACAGGGACCAATCAGGGGCAGCTCTCACTCACACCCATTCATGAATTTACACATTTTAGGATGATTTTCAGGTAAGGGCTTATATTTTTAAGCCCTTCACGAAAATTCATCCCGCGCTCGCCGGCAGCCCATTGCTTTCAATGGAGCCGGCTGTATTGCCGGCTCCATTGAATTTAATGGGCTAACATCGTTCTTCTCTACCACAGCTGTTACAGCTGTGGCAGAGGAGAATGGTCTTTATGCTGACAGTGCGGGGGGGGGGGGGGGGCACTCTTGCCGCTATTGTGACTTAATAGTGGGACCTGGGAACTTGAGATGCAGCCCAACATGTAGCCCCTCGCCTGCCCTATCCGTTTCTGTGTCACTCCCATCACTTTCGTGAATTTCCCAGATTTTCATAAATGAAAACCTTAGCGAGCATTGGCGATATACAAAAATGCTCGAGTCGCCCATTGACTTTAATGGGGTTCGTTACTCGAAACGAACCCTCGAGCATCGCGGGATTTTCGACTCGAGTAACGAGCACTTGAGCATTTTGGTGCTCGCTCATCTCTAATGATGAGCAGACAGCTGATCGCTCAGTGTAAATAGCAGCTGTTCAGTACTGAACATCCGCTATGTCATGTCAATGGAGAGGGGCGAGGGAGCGTGAGGAGAGAACTCTCCTCCAGCCTCCCCACTGTGAGCCAGCGATACTAGCTCCCATGCAGTAGCATGAGAGCGAGTATGTACGGAAATGAGTGTCGGGCATTGTTTGCCCGACATTCGTCCTCTGTAAATGGGGCATAATACATGAGTGCCACCCACTGACTTTAGCATGCTTAACAGATGTTAAGACATCCCTTATTTCTCGATAGTCAGTATCCTATATGCAGCTTTTAGAGCTGTGCACATCACAGGCTCTTAAGAATTGGCATCTGTTACTATTATGGCCATCTCTTTTCAATGAGGCTCTTCGCTGTGTTCCGCCTGACCTACAAAAAAATGATTTTTAAGATAAAATACAAATTTATTTTTCATCTTTTTTTTCCTGGAAAACCAGTGTCACATTATTGCCACAAGCTAAAATGAATTTATGGTGGAACTAGAAATTCATTTTATCATTAACAGTGTTGTTGTAGCATACTCAACTTTACCACCATTTTTTTAAGAAAGGGACCTTTAGCATTTTCCATTTCAACAACAGTATACATTTTTTTATGAATCTCAAGCTATTATGATCAACTTGTCTCCATTTTCCAGTTTTTAATGAATGTGCTTCTGGGATATAGCTGTTAACAGTCATGCATTCTGTGGGCACTTTTTATTTCCATATTATGCACAGGAATCTATGCAGTGTAATAAATTCACACATACAATACTTTGTTTGAATTACTTCCTTTTATTTGTTGATGAATTTGCAACATTGCTAAAGTATTCAGAAGGCATCCAGATGCTTAACAACAGAAATGCAATCTTCCCTTAATGTTACACAGAGCCGTAGCTCCACATTAAGTTGCAAAATGTAATACAATGGAAAGAAGTACAGACAATATAATAACTCCTAACTAACTTTATTTCAGCCACCTATTTATTGACCTCTCGTAATAAGCATCTGCAGACATGTTCTCACTTAAAGGGGTTGTCCCGCGAAAGCAAGTGGGGTTATACACTTCTGTATGGCCATATTAATGCACTTTGTAATATACATCGTGCATGAAATATGTGCCATACAGAAGTTATACACTTACCTTCCCTGCGCTGGCGTCCCCGTCTCCATGGTGCCGTCTAATTTCAGCGTCTAATTGCCTGATTAGATATGCTTGTGCAGAAGGGTCTTCTCCCTTCTGGTCGGTCCGGGCACGAGCGGCGTTCTGGCTCCGCCCCCTTCTACGCATCATCGCGTAGCTCCGCCCCATCACGTGTGCAGATTCCAGCCAATCAGGAGGCTGGAATCGGCAATGGACCGCACAGAGCCCACGGTGCACCATGGGAGAAGACCCGCGGTGCATCATGGGTGAAGATCCTGGCGGCCATCTTGGAGGAAAAGAAAGAAGAAGATGCAGAGAGGGGATTTGGGTAAGTAAAAAACATTTTTTAATTTCAACACATCCCTTGGGTTTGTCCTGCGCTGAACAGGGGGCCTATGCAAAAAAAAAAAAAACCTGTTTCGGCACGGGACAACCCCTTTAAGTTTGTACGGGGATCAAAATATCCCGAAATGAGTGGCTTGAAGTAATATAAGCTCAAATGTTTAAAAAAAAACAACATACTTGTGAAGAATGAGATCTGGGTGTCATGGCAGTCGGGGACATTCTAATGCTTTCCATGAATGATCAACTGTCAAGATGTGCCTGTGGTAACATATGCATGTGGTACGTCTTGATAGATTGTTGGTCAGAATACAGTATAATAAGATACTATAGTATTGCATTATACTTTGTGATCGATCAAATGATTGTAAGTTGAAGTGTCCTGTGTGGACTGAAGTAAAATGTAAAAATAAGTAAAATAAAGTTTTGTTTTTCTTTAAGGGCGAGCACCCACTGGCGTTTGCGTTTTCCGCGGGAAAAAAACGCAGCGTTTTCGCCGCGTTCCCCGCGTTTTTTCCGCCCGTTTTCCGCGGCGTTTTTCGCGGCGTTTTCGCGGCGTTTTCGCGGCTTTTCCATTAATTTCCATGGAGAAAAATAAGGACACATATGCAACTGACAGCTCCTATGTTAAAAACGCAAACGCAACGCAAAAAAAACGCCAGTGGACAGGAACACATGTTATCTCTATGCCTGTGCAGGAAAAACGCAAAACGCAAAACGCAAAACGCAGGTAAAAAAACGCCAGTGGGTGCTCGCCCTAATTATGAAAAAAAAAGTAAAAAAAAAACTTTTTCCTAGTCATCACATTAAAAAACAAATGAATCGGTAGAAAGGCAAGGATTAAAAACAGGACTATGTACTATCATAAGAAATTAGGAGGCCTTTCAGTCCCCAACCTGAAAAAATACTATCTAGCAGCGAGACTGGCACAATGGATCGAAACCATGGGGGGTACAAAAGCCCCAATCTGGGTCACCATGGAGACGCATAAGCTAGCCCCTCACACCCCCGCGGAACTGACTTGGTTGGCAGGTCCACTCAAATCAAACTTTATGGACAAGAGCCCACTATCATATCACTCGATACGCATCTGGAGGGAATCCAGGTACAAACATAAACTATCAAACAATCCATCTAGACTAATGACACTGATACCAAACGAAAAGTTCCCTCCAAGCAGGGACCTGTTACATTTTCAGTGGTGGAAAATAAACGAGCTTACTAGCCTACACTGCATGATAGAAAACTCCAAAATACTCACCATAAATCAATTTAAAATCAAATTCAATCCTCCCACATCCGAGAACTTTAGAATTAATCAGGTATATCATTTTCTAGGCTCACTCAGGCTTCCAAGTTCTCTACCAGAGCTGACTGCATTCGAGAGACTATGCCTGAGGGACCCTATGAAAAAGGGGTCCCTATCATTAATCTATAACATGCTGAACAGACCAGGGGGAGAAGGAAAGCTTCCTTATATGGAAAAATGGGAAAAGGACCTAAAAATAAGCTTGTCACTAGAGAAATGGAGACAGTGTTGTGAGACGGTGGCGAAGGGGAGTCACCAGGTGACCTTGACAGAAACCTCTATGAAGATTCTCCATAGAACCCACTTGGTGCCATACAGACTGCACCAAATATATCAGTCCACGTCGCCTTTGTGTTTTCGAGGATGCGCTGAAATAGGCACACAAGCCCATATCTGGTGGACATGTCCAGTGGTGGCTAGACTCTGGACGCAAGTCCATAGGCTTCTACGGAGGCTATTCATAGGTAACCTACAGAGATCACCAGCCACACTCTTACTGGGTGATCGTCAACCTGGGACCAGATATCGAGCCCACAAGTTAATCCAGGCGATCTGTATGGCCGCCAGAATACACATTGCCTCCAGATGGAAGCAGAGAGACCTTTTCTTCCAGGACGTGCTAGATAGAGTCTCACGTATCGTACTATACGAGAGAATGCACGCAGTAGGAACAGATGCTTTAGAAAAGTTCGGTGAAATTTGGGACCCCTGGATAAACATGGTAGAAATACCAGGTTTGAGACACATCCTCCAGTCGACATAAAAATAAGACCCATATGATGAATAGACGGGAGAAATACGAATGCACCTAATAAGGGAATGAGAGACGACCACAGTTGATCTTTGTTAAAAGTTTAATGTTTGAACCACGATATTTAGGACCTACAAATATTTTCTTATTTTTTTATTTTTATTTTTATTTTTATTTTTTTTGTTTGTTTGTTTTTTGTTGAAACAATATTTCTAGTGAAAACCGGAGATAGAGTCTAAGGAATAATATTGTTAGAATTAAATTGGATAAGAGAATAGTACACTCAATTTAGGAATAGGATTAATGTTGTTTGTTATGTTACACCCCCTGCGAGGGGAAATCCACTCTTGAATACTTAAAAAAAAAAAAGTTGTACTTTATATGTTTGACTCCTGAATAAAGTATTTTGAAACTAAAAAACAAATGAATAAAATAATTAAAAAGTGATATTGCTGTGTCCAGATAATTAAAATATCATATTATTATGTTATTAATTCTGCATGGTGGATGCCATCAGAAAAATAAATACACAAGACCAGAATTGCACTTTTTTTTTAGCTTTTTCTTCTCCAATAAAAAATTGAATAAAAAGCATTCAAGTATCAATAAAAACTACAGGTTACCAGGCAAAAATGGGCCCTCACACAACCCTATGGATAAAAAAATGAAAAGGCTATTGGGCCAAAAAAAAGCAATTTTTTAAGCAGTACTAAACTAAAGAATATAAATTTGGTGTTACGGTAATCACACTGACCCACAGAATAAAGTATTGATTTATTATAGTGTGTGTACCCCTTTCCAATGTATTGAAGTTTGATTACCAGTACATGAGGAAAGCTTGGTGTGTTTGTTCATTTTTGTTTGTAGGATGTGGTATTTTGCAATTATTTTATTTACATCTCCTTTAGGGCGCCTACCCACTTGCGTTGCCGATTTTCGCGCGTGAAAAACGCGGCGTTTTTGCGCGTTTTTTGCAGCCCTCCATTGACAATCATGGGTGCATTAAGAAAAAAATAAGGAGACATATGCAACTGACAGTTCCTATGTGAAAAAACCCCACAAAACGGAAAAAAAAGCCAGATGGACAAGAACACATTCTATACTAATTGCTCTTGAGAAAAAACGCAAAACATCACAGGAAAAAAAATCGCAAGTGGGTAGGCACCCTTATAGTTTTTTTTCAGTGTATTTAACCCTGTCATGCTTCGGGATGTATATATCCATCATGAATGTGTAAAGGGGCGTGATGCTCCAATCTCCCCCTCTACACTGTAGCAACATACAAGCAGTAATCCCCACCTCCTTCCTAGGATCTGACAGGGATGGCGAGAGGGAGACATTAGGCAAACTCTGCGCCAGGGAGAGAGATGCCTCTGCCAGCCAGTGCCATGGCCAAGGAAGGTAGAAAGCAAGAGGTGCTCAGGGCACCATGTACAGAGGTGCAGTAAAGTGCCAGGAGGGGTAAAGTCCATGATGCAGTGGGGGTAGGAATAGTGCATAACTGCCCTGAAAAAACTGCACACTGATAGGAAAAAGTGAACAGGACTAATCTCTGACCCTCCCCCTCAAAAACAAGCCCAAATATTTGAGATGCCCTGCTGGTGCATTTAAAGGCTGTGTCACAGCTCTAGAGGGACACGACAGAGCAGAGAAGAGAGTATCAGCCCAGTAGCCAGCATAGTACAACAGTAGTATGTTGCAATGCCAGAGAAGCTGCTTGTCTGAAGTGGCAGAGGCTATTTCCCCATGCTGGGGAATGACCAATGTAGAGACCAATTGGGGCTCTGATGACCTGGGGCTCAAAAAGTGACACCTAATGGTGAACCAGCTGGACCATTGGGGGAAAGGAAGGCTCCCATCCTATAGGTACTAAGGGGCAGAGGTTCACTGGATGCTTTGAGAGGTCTGCGAATTAGATATAGTACAGATGCAGAGAAAAAAAAAGTGAAGAACAAAATGTTTTTTGAGCAAGCTTGAGTGTACTACTATTCCTGGGACTGTGTAATGTAAAATTACTGGCTAGGTTGGTGGATGAAAACTCACTAAGACTGTGACAACATGAGAATAGTTAAGTTTGACGCCGTAATTTGGGTTGATGCAAGGCCTTTCAGAATAGTTGCTATGTTATGTAGGTATAATGTACTATGTTTAATGCCATGTAAACTATTTATGTGATAGGATAGCAAGGCACCTGGTTAGGAGATATTGAGACATGATTATTGTGTGATAATCTCTGTAAAATTAAGTCTGTGACATGGTGGGTCCTGTGTGCAAAGGATGCGGCTTCTACAAAGTGTTAGAGGTTGGGGCTGTGGAATTGGAAGCTCAATATGATAGTTTTGTTGCAGATGAGTAAAGCATAGTCAGGAGAAACACCATGTGACATTAGTGTCAGAGGTGATGTGGGGATCGTGCCACATTTTATTGTACAAGAGAGCCTAGTGCTAATGGCATATACGACGTCAGCCGTTCTGTGAAGAAAAGAGGCATCTCCTACAGAGGGGAGGGGTTAGTTTAAAGATAGTGAAAAAGGTGACCAGCATAATGAGGGAAGGCCTGTCAGTCATGTGCCTTACTACCGCCAGATTGACAATCTATAAGTTGCTGTGAGATGCCTGAAGGAGAATGCATCCTAAGTAATTGGTTACTGTTGCTTTAAGAAACTGTTGACAAGAGTTGCTATGCAAAGTTCAAGTACCAGAACTCTGCTATGGAGAGAAATGATGTTTATCGTGTTGTTTTTCAGTAAAAACTACTTTTGTAAAAAAAAAAGTGCTCCGTCCACCTCTGTCTGTCAGTGCCACGCCATCACATACCGCCCACCTGCCAGAAGTAGAGGTTGCTTTCTACTCCATTATAAATGGAATGTCATGGTGATTTTCTAAGTCCTGTCATTTTCACTTCCCATCATCTTGGATGTCATTATTAGAGATGAGCGAACGTACTCGTTACGAGTACTTACGCACCCGAGTACCGCCATTTTCGAGTACTGCAGTACTCGGGCGTAAAGATTCGGGGGGCGCCATGGCGGCACGGAGGGTAGCAGTGGGGAGTGGGGGGGAGAGGGAGAGAGAGAGGGCTCCCCCCTGCTCCACGCTGCTCCCCCCCGCACCGCCGCGCCTCTCTCCGCCCCCCGGCGCCCCCCGAATCTTTACGCCCAAGTACTGAAGTACTCGAAAATGGCGGTACTCGGGTGCGTAAGTACTCATTACGAGTACGTTCGCTCATCTCTAGTCATTATCTGAATGTTTGGCCCACATCACCTATATGTGTGGCAGACAAGATACATGATGCTGACATCTGTATCTGTGTGAATATTCCCTGATGAACCCTTCATGATATCTAGTGAAGGGGAAAATACATTGGAAAGTTATTGTTTTTTCTATAAGACAGAGGTGGGTTGTTCTGTGTAGGGCTTTATAGTGGCATGTTAGTGGTGAGTCTTCGGGATTGCAGGGATGTCCTTTTTAGGATGACAGCTCGGCATGGTATGGGCATTTTGGGGGGATTTTTAGGGAGAGTGTATTTATCCTTTGAGCTTTCTCTCCACTTCTGCTGCTTTTGAAGATTTACTACTTCGGAACCTGTTAAGAACATATATGTTGGGAGAAGCAATTCTGATGTTCTCTGGTGGTCTGTGAGTACCACCACTATGGTGAATTATACCCTAATTGTGATTTTGTATGCCAGTAAACTAAAATCTTTATTGCCCTCTATTTGGACTTGTATACCTCTACATTGTCATCACTATCGATGTTCTTCACTACAAACATCCCTAAGGAATGTGATTTTATGATCTTTTTTGTTTATATGGCTGTCTGGATTTTAATGTATATTTAATAAAGGTTATCATTTTATTATTATAGACAAGGTGCTTTGGACATAGATTGTGGTAGTGATAAATTTGCCTTCTTTTGGATATTTGTTTCTTTGCAATTTTCTGTTACTGCCACTGTACCCCAGAGATCAACAGCAGGAGCCTGGCTGACACACTTAGCCACACTAATGATGCAACTGTTTGGTTCACAGCTAGCAGTTTAACATCTTAGATGCTGTGGTCAATGCTGACTGCGGCATCTAGGTAGTTGGCAGAGCACTGTTGTGCCATTGGAACCTTTACAATAAAATTATTTCGCTCTGATGGTCCCCATAGTGCATCTTTAAATGTTCATTAAAACCTGCCAAATTTTAGCGCAAAAGTGACCTGAATAAAAGCAACATATTACTTATGCTGCACGGTGAACACTGGAAAAATAATAATATACAAAATGTCAAAATAACTATTTTGGGATCAACTTGCCTCCAAAAAGATAAACTAAAAAAGTATCAACCGTACAGTAAACTCTACATGAGATCAATATAAATGACACTTTGCCCTACAAAAACTAAGCCCTCAAACAGCTCTGTTGATGAAAAAGGAATAGCGCTTTATGTCCATGAATATGGCAATGCTAATATATATCTAATGTAATGTATTTATTAATTAATACAAATTGTTTTCATCGTGCAAAAGTAGAAGAACAAAAAATAATAAATTATGTATTACCATGATCACACAGACCCACAGAATATAGGTTAAATATTAATTTGGTTAATTAATTAATTAATTAATATACAAGTAAAAAAGGCAAACATTTCCTGCTGATCTTTCACAGTTGATGAGCAGAAAGTCCACTCCATGTGCCGGTACCCCTAGACTGGTTTCACATGACATGCATTTATGCATCCGTAATAAGGACGAGTGTCCCAGCCTGCAGGGAGGTGTACTGACCTGAACTCATCCCATTATAGATTCTTTTGAAGTTCCCAATTTGGGTTAGTAGACCCGTGGCCAGGCCAGGAAACATATCCAAATTATGGACATATACATGCAAACATGAAACTGGCCTGTAATTTTAGAAGGGCTAAAACAAACATATAATAAAACACATTTCATTGATAAGATCAATTTTCCAAAAACCACCAAGTAACTTAATAGAATGGTGTTAGTAGCCAAAATTTAAGAAATCCTGATTCATGGTTTACATCCCAAAAGGAGCGTTATACTGCTAATATTTTCAAGAAACCTAATATACATTAAATCACCAATAACTGCATTCTGAAATTGTCCTTTACATGAATAATGACTTTCCTTTTATTTCAAGGGGTTTTAGAATTAACAAGAACAATTTTCCAGCAGTTGGGAAATAAAATAAATGACACAGCTGAGCGGCTCCCATGGCCAGCTTCTGGGTGTATGGTCTTATGGAAGCCAGGTGACCTCTGCGGCCAATCAGAGGCCGCAGCGTTAACCTCCCAGACTCCTTACATCATGGCACCCAGAAGTCTTTGCAGCGGGAGCCGCTCAGCTGCATTGCAGAGGCTTGAGGAGAGGCAAGTATGCTCTAATTTTTCATTTTAAAACAGGCCCAGATGCTAGAAAATTGCTCTTGGTTATGATAAGACCCATTTAGGGCTAATGCCCATGGCCGGATTTTTGCCGCGTTTTGTGCGGCGGAAATCCGCAGCATTGCCCAGTAGCTATTGGGTTTTATTGAACCTAACAGCTTAATTCTCATGCTGCAGAATTCCATGGTGGTATTCCGCAGCCTGAAATTACCCACGGCATGCCGCAGGAATACGCGCGGACGGCTTCTATTGCAGTCAATGGAAGCCATCCTTCATGCTATACTTGCACTGTAGCACAGTGGAAGATAGCGTGAAAATGCTTCCCACCAACTGCTAGCGTCTCATATGACACTGCCGACGCGTTATGTGACACTGCTGACGCATCATGTGACACTGCCAGCGCATCATGTGACACTGCCGGCACGTCATGCATTGTACTGCGCATGCGCGCCAGCGCATCATGCGGGCCTTCGTGCAGCAAATCCGGAGGTAAGTATGGGGTCTTTGGGAGGGGGGGGGGGGGACACCATGGTAGACTCCACTGCAGTATTCCACTTGCGGAGCCTGTCATAGCCGTGTGCATTAGGCCTTAAAGGGGTTGTCCCGCGGCAGCAAGTGGGTCTATACACTTCTGTATGGCCATATTAATGCACTTTGTAATGTACATTGTGCATTAATTATGAGCCATGCAGAAGTTTTCAAAAGTTTTATACTTACCTGCTCCGTTGCTGGCGTCCTCGTTCCCATGGAGCCGACTAATTTTCGCCCTCCGATGGCCAAATTAGCCGCGCTTGCGCAGTCCGGGTCTTCTGCTCTCTTCAATGGAGCCGCTCGTGCAGAATGCCGGCTCTGTGTAGCTCCGCCCCGTCACGTGCCGATTCCAGCCAATCAGGAGGCTGGAATCGGCAATGGACCGCACAGAAGAGCTGCGGTCCACGGAGGGAGCAGACCCCGGCGGCCATCTTCAGCAGGTAAGTATGAAGACGCCGGACCGCCGGGATTCAGGTAAGCGCTGAGCGGGTTGTTTTTTTAACCCCTGCATCGGGGTTGTCTCGCGCCGAACGGGGGGGGGGGGGGGGGGTTAAAAAAAAAACCTGTTTCGGCGCGGGACAACCCCTTTAAGCTTACTTGACATTTGATACTCTGTCCTGTGTAACACTTACCCTTTAAGACACCTTCATGAAGTACAATGTAACTATATGCTGTAAA
The DNA here is from genome assembly GCF_035609145.1 of Eleutherodactylus coqui. Taxonomy (NCBI): domain Eukaryota; kingdom Metazoa; phylum Chordata; class Amphibia; order Anura; family Eleutherodactylidae; genus Eleutherodactylus; species Eleutherodactylus coqui. The sequence continues at coordinate 241,268,807 of NC_089841.1, read as the reverse complement.
TACAATAGTGTAAGACACATTGTTTGCACTGTTGGACTTCAGTTTGGACTATTAAAGACAGCACTAATGAGAAATAAATGTATAAGGCAATGAATATTTTATCATTGTAACAGAATATATATTTGTCACAACAGGGTTTCAAAGACTCAACCTCATTGTTTAATTAGTAAATGTGGTCATAAATCTAGCAACCTTTAAGATCTGAAGTCTCCTGCTGACATTAAGCAGCAATATAGATTAGCAGTGTCTCTTGGTGGAGCAATAATGAGCAAGATAAAAACAATGCAGTTACATACTCACTTTTTTAGTGTGCTGTATACACATTATTTCAATATACACTGATTGTCTCTGTAAGTCACTTTATGTTCCATCTATAAATTATTTTTAACAGACGACTATAATGTCGCTGAATACATTTTGTGATTATTTTACCTTCCAAACAATATCGTATTTCAAAGAGGTTATCCAGCGAGAAATTCTTTCTTCAAAGTTGCTCAGAGTAGTAGAGCAACTAAAAAGCCATGCTCATCCCAATCAATCCCTTATGCACCTATTCTGCTGGAGCTCTGCCACCTACTGGTATTTTCTCCATGCTGCAGCAAGCCAGAGCTGATGTTACAGACACCAGGAATATGTGACCGCTGCAACCAATCACTGCCTCACTTTGACTGATGATTAGCTGCAGCAGTCACATATCCCTTTGTCAGGACATCATTGCTGCTGCAGCTGGAAGCAAAGACAAGCAGGGGACGGAGCATCGGTGGAATGGGGGCGACAAACGATTGGTTGAGGTGGTTATCTGTAATGAGTTATCACTGTAATTCTTGAAAAAAGGAATTTGTAATTGGTTAATCATTTTGTAAGAATACACAAAAACTACTTTTTTTTCTACATAGTTGGACCTCTTCCACAATAGCATCATTTCACAGCAAAGGTAGCTGCGCAAAAAAATTACGACTAGCCAATAGTTTCCTATGGATTTATACATAATAGCGTTTTTTTTGACGTGCAAAAAAATCGGACCGCAAAATCTAGCACATAAGTGTGGTTTCAGCGACCGAAATTCAACACTGCCAAAAAATATAGGTCCTGCCCTGTCTTTGGACAGACCAATGCAGGAAGCTCCATTAACTCCTATAGAAGTCTATCGGAGCCATCAGAAAAAGAGAGGGGAGGGTTTAGTAGCAGCTAGGGCTGCCAAACACTGATGGGTGCCTCTAGTTGAGGCATTTAAAACTCGTTACAGTAGTTCTGTGTTTCCTGGAGCTAGCCATGTGAATGGACAGAAAAAACGTGAATAATAGCTACAACTTGGTCACAGGTATTCTTCGTTCATGCGATTTTCGGCAGAGATAGTCATTATTTTATTGTGCGGCTAACCTTGCTGTTAAATGACTCTCATGTGAAAGAGGCCTTACAGTGTAAAGGGACAATTTGTATCAGCATTATTTTTAAAGGAAGTCTGTGATAAGGATTTAGCACCCTAAACTAATCCCAAGTATTGGTGTGCAATGTGAAGGCCAGTATAAACGGACATATTTTGTGCTCAAAATGCTGCTGAGCAACCAAATGTTTTTCCTAATGAGGGTGATGTGCAAATTAGATCTGTCAGTTGGGCGGTCTGTTGGCTTGCACTTGACCGGGCTCGCTCCCTTTACTCCTGGAAAACCCCAACCCTTGCTTAATGACTGACACTTCTAGCTTCTTGTTACACATCTGTGACTAGGCAGAAACAAAAGTTGGAGGTGCCAGTCATTCAGCAAGAGGTGGGGTCTTAAAATGTTGGTCAATTTGCATTGCAGATTCTGTCTGCAGCGTGTGGATGACATATCTTGAAATCGTATCTACATTTATATTGGCTCTGCTGTGAAATGCAGCAGATTTTCCGTAGCCAATTCAGAAAATCTGCAGCATTTCTACAATTTGTAAGCATACCCTTAAAATACTTTGTAGTCATAATCTTCACATATTAGGAAATACATATTATTGCAATATCCTAATATGGTTTCACTGTAGTTCTAAAATTTGTTTATGAAACAGGGCATAGTTATGGCAAATATGTTGACAGATTACAAATAACTTAATTATTATTGTTTGCTATTAAAAAGTTAAAATAGGCTTTAACCCTTTCAAGACCGTAAATGATTCAATCAAATGTATGGGCAGTTTAAAACTATGGGGCAAATATATCCATTAGTCCTTAAAGGGTTAAACGCCTTTTTGTCACACAAAAGTTTTGCAAAAATAAGTGTTGTACCTTACTTTAAAAACTAATTATAAACCCATGGTAGCAATATGAAATTCCTTCTGACCTGCTAACTAGCCTCCACTTGAAATTAAACTGCAGCATGTGGCTGTGAGGTCAGGCCGACTGATGTGGTCTGGTTATCACCAGCATTCCAATGTATCCCAAAGGTGTTCGAGGGGCTCTTTATACTGGCTAATGAGGCTCTTCAATGTCAAACTCAACAATTTATTTTTATGCATTTTTCCCTGTGCATGATTTGATTTTTGAGTTAGGAAATAAACAATACTCTAGACTGTCTTTGTATTACTTAGCATTAATTTTTCACTTTGCTGGACATAATGGAAGACAGCTGGAAACAAGAAACATTCTTGGACCACATTTCCTCCTTTACCAAACTGCAAACTTTCCAATACCTATCTAATGACAATTATTAACCCCCTAACAGTCACGTTAAAATTAGAAAAACCATCCCCAAAAATGACTCATGTAAATACATTTGAGGCAGAACTCAGTCGCCTTAAATACATTTTTAACCCTATAATGACTTAACTAATTTTAGCCTTCAGAGCCAGTAAATCATATCCCCTTTTGTGTTTCAGCAGTCATATCTTTTAAATATTTCCGGCAGTGTAGTGCATGACACCTTGTATTTTGTGGGACGAGTTCTAGTTTTTATAGGAACCAATCTCAGATACATATAATGTATTGCATAGCTTTTATTAATTTTTTTTCGCTGGGTGGGGCGATTGGAAAAAAAGCAATCTCACCATCGACTTTTGGGAATCTTTTTTATGACGTTTTCCCTGTGGAATAAATATTTAATTAACTTTATTTTGAGGGTCATTATGACTATGAGGGGACCAAATTTATAGAGGTTTTATTTTTTACCTCTTTGGAACAATACAAACACTTTTTAACAAAAAAAGAGACTTTGAGACCACATTCCAGGACCAGAGTAGCTTGATTGTTAAGTCAACAGAGCTGCTCAAGGGTTTGTATTTTTGTGGGTCAACTTGCAGTTTTGGTACCATTTTAAGTTACATACAAATTTTTAATTACTCTTTATTTTTGTTTTGGGCCAGCAAAATGACCAGAAAACTGCTAGTCTGGCATGTTTTATTTTTTAACAGAATTTACCGTGTTGGATAAATAATGTAATAACTTACAGTATGTTCTCATGGATGTGGCAATATGAATTATGTGTATTTTTTAAATTCTTTTTATTTTTTCAATACTTCCAAGACTTTTGTAAGGGGTTAAAACTTTAAAATTGTATTTCGTAAAAAATGTTTAGATGCCACAGTCAGCAATGACTACCGCATCTATGTGGTTAAATAATGCACAGGAGTGATTAGATGAGCAAATCCTCATAATTTTACTTCTTTTCTGGAAGAAAGACCCGCATATTTGACGGAAAGGAGATATGTAAAATTCATGTTACCCTAACATAGGACGAGAAGACATACAGAAGAATAGCAGAGCTTCTCTGCTGCATCTCCCTCTTCCCTCCTTCTGCACACACTGACTGAAAAAATGGCAGCTGTAAATTCAATATTCCTGATCCCACTTCAAACGGCTGTAGCTCTGGCTCTGTAAATGCTACTAACACGATTTAGCATTTTAGAACAAGCTCTTTTTGTCCAAAACTATAATGATTTTTTCCTGCAGAACTAACATAGCTCATCTAAAACTGTTGGGGCTAAAGAGATGGACTATCTGCCTTATATAGGGCTATTTGGTATGGAGTGAGAGTGAGTTGATACACAGTCAAATGTTTAGGTCAGCTTGTGACAAATGACAAATTGATGGAAATTCCATATAGCTTTATTTTTCCTTTATCTAAGTAATAAATAAAATCAGATCCCAAATATAATGCGTTTATACAACTAAAGTAAAACTATTGATGCAGGTATTAAAAATAAGTACGTACATATCAAATTCTTGTATATATTCATTTTTTGAAATTACAAATGCCCTTGTCTGTTCATCAACTGATACAGTTTATGTAGAGGATAAATATCAAGTATTCAGTCTTAATCGAAACACAAACTTCTCAAAGTGTAACATTACAGTGAAGCAGCGATGCTAGGAACTTTGGACTGTCTGCGGCAGGCTTTAAAGCGAGGCACTGTGATGTGTCAGAGATTGGGAACAAACAAACTAGTTAAATAAAACAGGTCAGTTCGCAGCAGGAATAAGGAATGAGGAAAAAAACTGAAGGTAGTAACCACAAAGCCTAGAAACTTGTGGTCAAAAATATTGAGCTGAGCTGAGAGATTTAGAAAATGCAGCATCTAACACTGATTGATTAGTAATTAGAGCAAAGGTGAAGATCATTAAGGTGAGTGACTAAGACACAGGCACCAGAACTGTTACTCAAGACCCAGTGCTTAAGGCTTGCAGATTTCCCTGGGGAGAAGTAATTAGTGTTCACTTCTTGCTGACTTTGAGAAGTTCTAAGAATGGTGAGAGGGAGTTCTATACCAGAAGCGAGCTGGATGTACCACTTAGGCAAGCTAGGCACCTGCCTAGGAAACAAGGATTAAAAGCAACAGTATGCGTAATGGTGTAGTAGTTCTAAAGTAGCATGCGCATTTATGTGCTGTATATGTTTAGTAATTTATGTAAAACTGTAATAATGTGTTCATGGGAGTCTTTTTGACAATATTCATGGTTTTCTTGTTGTTGCCTTATTTGGAAATTATGTTTTATTCATGGTCAAAATGATGAAAACAATCATCATCATCAACAGCCTCATTGTAGTCATAGTCTGGCACAATGGGAACCACTCTTGCAGAGTGTATCTCTCCATTCCAGGGTTATCCTCGAGCAGGGACCCAACTCTGGGACATTCATATGCCCAAATAGGGAATATGAACAGAGATTATATTCTTGCACAACCTTTTAAACACTTTTCCATTATAATATATTTTGTATCAATGTCTTAAGGTTCAATAGAAGACTTTATTATTTACTTAGGGTGGCTTCATACGAGTGTGTTTTTGCACATACATAGGTGCGTACATAGTGCGCACCTAGGTACAAGCAAAAACACGCGTGTATGCAGCTGCGTGCATTGCCTTCAATGGAGCTGTGGCTGCTGCCGGTGGCTCCATTGAAAATAATGGTCTGCCAGTACTCCTGAACTGTTTTTCATGGAAGGGCTTTACATATAAGCCCTTCCCTGAAAAACAATCATTTCAGTGTAAAAAAAAAAACAACTTACCCATCGCTGCTGCCGTGTCCCACGCGAGGGTTGAAGAACACATCTGGCAGATGTTTCCTTCATCCCCTCTAGTAAAAAGAATTCTCTGCTGCTACATCTGCCACATCTGTGACAGATGCAGCAGAGGAATTCTTCTATTCCCTACCGCAGCTGTCACACATGACAGCTGCGGTAGAGGATCCTGCTGCCGGCACCCGTCAATGGATTTCAGTGAAGGGCTTTAATATAAGCCCTTCCCTGAAGAGCCATGAAAAAAGTGTAAAAAAAAAACTCACCTCCCTTCAACTGCCGGGGCTCAGCCACGTCTTCTCTGCTCTGTCCCCGGCTCTGCAGTCCTGATCTATCATCAGACTGAAAAAGCTGATTGTGATTGGCTGAGGCGCCTTAGCCAATCACAATCAGCTCTTTCAGCAGGCAGAGATTTTAAATCCCTGCATGCTGAAAGGTCAACAGCGCTGCAGAGCTGGGGACAGCGCTAGAAGTCGTCGCTGAGCCCCTGCAGCCGTCAATGGATTTCAGGGAAGGGTTTCCCTGAAAAGCCATTTAAAATAGCATAAATAAATAAAATACTCACCTGCCTTCAGCTGTCTGGACTTCTCGCACTGTCCCCGGCTTTGTAGCACTGCTGATCTATCAGCATGTGGGGATTTAAAATCCCCGCCTGTTGGCAGTTCTGTTTATGAGTGGCTGAAGCGCTCAGCCAAACACAATCAGAGCTACGAACAGCCAGGGATTTTAAATACCGGCTGCTAATAGCTCAGAACTACAGAGTCAGGCACAGCGCCAGAAGTCGACGCTGAGCCCCGGCAGCTGAAGGCAGGTGAGTATTTTAATTTTAATTTGTTTTACACTATTTTAAATGGCTTTTCAGGGAAGGGCTTATAAAGCCCTTCCCTGAAATCCATTGACAGCTGCTGGGGATCAGCGGCGACTTCTCACGCTGTTCCATGGCTCTGCAGCGCTGCTGATCTATCAGCATGTGGGGATTTAAAATCCTCACCTGCTGGTAGCTCTGATTGTGATTGGCTGAAGCGCTCAGCCAATCACAATCAGAGCTACCAGCAGGCGGGGATTTTAAATCCCTGCATGCTGATAGCTCAGAACTACAGAGCTGGGGACAGCGTGAGAAGTTGTGGCTGAGCCCCGGCAGCTGAAGGAGGATGAGTATGCTTTTTAAAAAATTTTTTACACTACTTTTATTGGATTTTCAGGGAAGGGCTTATGTTTAAAGCTTTTCCCTGAAATCCAATGACGGGAATGCCGGCAGCAGGATTCTGTACTGCACACTCATGTGTGACAGCTGTGGTAGGGAATAGAATAATTCCTCTGCTGCATCTGTCACAGAAGTGGCAGATGTCGCAACAGGGAATTCTTTTTATTAGCAGGGATAAAGGAAACATCTGCCGCAAGTGGCAGATGTGTTCTGCATCCCCGCGGGGGAACACGGCAGCAGCGGATAGGTAAGTTTATTTTTTTACACTAAATTTCTTGTTTTTCAGGGAGGGGCTTATGTGTAAAGCCCTTCCAAGAAAAATAATGCAGGGGTGCCGGCAGACCATAGTTTTCAATGGAGCCACCGGCAGCAGTCGCGGCTCCATTGAAAACAATGCGTGCATTCCCTATGGTGCACGCATGTCCTATCTTTGCAGGCATGCACCTGCAAAGTATGGACATGTGAACACACAATAGAGAATGCATTTTGGCTTATAGATGCGTGTTTTTGTGCGCGCATGTGCACGCACAAAAACACGCTCGTGTGAAGCCACCCTTATTGTGGATAAAAATGTTTTCTGTCCTGTGATGAGCACAAATATGAATCTCTCAATACTAGAAACAACTCTGATGAATGGATTACAACCACAGGATGTGCCTTTATTGTCCAGTGCATGACAAGTACAAAGTTTTATCCGCTAATAATAAAAAGTAAACAATGAAGGTTTTTAGTGAATGACTACCAGAAGAGATCTTAAAAAAACTTTCAGGTGAGGATTAAAAATGTATATTGAAAAAGTATAGCTTTTATTGTTTAAATAGTCATTGCATAGAAATATACAATGGGTGGACACAAATATGGAAACATCGTGCGAAATGAATGAGATTTTAATCATTATCACATTTTCTTTCACCATTTTTAATATGAATTTTGCAGACAGCAGTACAGGAGTTACCTTTATTAAAGACAGTGAGCACACAGAATCAGCTGACTCAACGCTGTCTTCAATACCCAAACTCTTTTTAATGTGGCAGTTTAGCTGAGCTATACGTGTCACAGTAGCTGTATGCCTAGTCTGATCAGCTATCAACAATGTCTCACCACAAAATTCAGGGTAAACTTTGCAAGTAGAGGCTATTTTCATCTCACATGCAACCTCAGTACATACTGCAGCAGACTACACATTCTGAAGGAAGTCTCTGAGCAAATAGCGAATGGAAATCTGTTGACTGATAATATGACCTGTGTTCAAAATGTCTCATTAGTTTGTACTGGGGAGCTACAGTACAGCCAAGAGAGTCTAAGGGGTGGTGAGACCATTCTGGGTACTGGTGAAGGAGTACAAGATGGGCATAATGTCAAAAATGTTTTGCAAGATGTCTTTTACAAACGTTTATGCATAAAATTACAAAATATAAAAATGCTGTAGGGATAATGCAAAGTCATGTTGTGTGTATGACATGTATTTATTGCAGGAAGGTACAGTGTGAATTGGCTTCCTTCTGATTAGGCAGCTGTGCAGTAGACTTTGTAGGAGTAAGGGTGGACACCCACTGGCGATTTTTTTCTCCACAGCGATGCGAGACTAAAGTTAAAGTTTCACATCGCAGTGCGGGAAAAAAATTGGCATGACGCCGGGATATCAGCATCACGCCAACATATCGCCAGTCTTTTTAATGGGGCCAGCGGCAGCAGCGCTAGCCCCATCGAAAAGAGATGGAGAATGCCACAGGGGGACCGCGGGAATGAAGGAATCCTCTGCCACAGCTGTCAAGCTGTGGCAGAAGTCCTCGACATTCTATTACATTGCTTTCAATGGGATCGGCACTGCTGCCGATCCCATTGAAAGCAAAGGTTTCAGCCAAGCCCCACAGAATGATTATCAGGGAAGGGCTTGAAATATAAGCCCTTCCCTGATAATCATCAATAAGTGTGTAAAAAAATGTAAAAAATTATTACTCACCCCTCCTGCGCTCAACCACGTCCTCCTGCTGGCTCCCCGACACTGTTATTAAGCTTTTTCAGCAGTCGGGGATTTAAAAATCCCCGCCTCCTGAAAGGGCTGTGTAGATTGGTTGAGGGCTCAGCCAATAGCAGCTACTGCTTAGCTATTGGCTGAGCGCATAGCTATTCATGAATGAATAGCTAATGGCTATGTGTGATTGGCTGAACGCTCAGCCAATAGCTTAGCAGTAGCTGTTATTGGCTGAGCCCTCAACCAATCTACACAGCCCTCTTAGGAGGCGGGGATTTTTAAATCCCCGACTGCTGAAAGAGCTTAATAGCAGTGCCGGGGAGCCAGCAGGAGGACGTGGCTGAGCGCAAGAGAGGTGAGTAATAATTTTTTTAAAATTTTTTACACACTTATTGATGATTATTGGGGAAGGGCTTATATTTCAAACCCTTCCCTGATAATCATTCTGGGGGCTTGCCAGAAAGCATTGATTTCAATGGGATCGGCAGCAGTGCTGATCCCATTGAAAGCAATGGAATAGAATGTCACAGCTGTGGCAGAGGATTCCTTTATCCCCGCGGTCCCTGCGGGGATGAAGGAAACTCCTGCCACAGCTGTCACAGCTGTGGCAGAAGTCCGCGGCATTCTCCCTATGCTTTCAATGGGGCTAGCGCTGCTGTCGCTGGCCCCATTGAAACCACTTGTGATATGCTGGTTCTATACCGACCTCTTTCTTGCGCTGCGAGGCAAGAGTTTTCTCGTGCTCTCGCAGCGCAAGAAAGAAAATATCGCAAGTGTGCGTCCACCCTAAGACTGATCTCACACGACTAGATTTGGATTGCATAATCCATGATCGCCCCCACGTGGACGATCCATGGTATTCCACATCCATTACCTAGATTAGAGCATAGCCATGTACACTCACATGAGTAGACAGCGATTTTGATTTTCGCTTGCGAAAATAAAATCACAGCATGCTCTATTCTTGTGCGGATTCTGCATGGACAGCTTCCATTGAAGTCAATGGAAGTCATTCAACCTGCAGCCCATCTGCAATTGACATTGCGGATAGATCACGGTTACCTGTATCATCCCCTAGCGACGGCGTGGCAAAAAAAAAAATTTGGAAAAGAAAATTGTACTGCGCATATCCTACGGCAAGCCAGCCCAGACCATCCGCAATACAGATTTAAGCATTTCCACTCGGACACCAGAAGCAAGAAGTAATGGAGTACGATGACTCATATAGCCCATAGAAGTCTATGGAAAGGAGAGAGGAGGGAGAAACAGCTGCTGGAGGGGAAGAGACTCTCCCAGATGCTGCAGCTAGCAATTTATTGTTATAAATAATGAAATCACATCTACAGTACTCAGCTCAGTACTTCTCTAGTGTTTTTTTTAATAATGCCAATATATTGTGAGTTTAAGACATACATATTTCTGTATACTTCGTGCATGTTGGTTTTACAGTTACCTTCTAATGTTAATAAGACCTTATGTTTGCAATAGCTAAATGTCCTTCATGTTATCTTAATGTAAACAATTGTTTAGCCCTGGGAGAAGTGTTCTCTATGTACATAATTCAATGTTTTGTCTAACTCACAAAAGTCAGTGTCTAATTCTAACCAAAACATTCCAATGTGACTAAGAATTTGTTTATTACATTAACGCATCATTGAAACATCAATAATGGGTCAACCGGTATGTAAGATGGTTCTTGTTGGCAGTATGTAAGAATCCTGCCTTAAAAGCTTATTCCACGGGAAAGCAGGCAAATATTCTTGCTATCTCTTGACAAGAAAGCCTTCAACCCATATTCTAATGTTGTATTACTTTTTCAGCTATTAAATACACTTCTATATAAATTCTGCACCATGAGACCAGATTACTTGGGCTGTCCATATCAATATATAGAGCCTGGAGAGGGAAAAATGGTGATAAATGCATTTAGTTGACTGAAATTGTTTTATTCTTCATGTACACGTAAGACAGCTCATTCTGAAAAGTCATCTGAAAAGTTTAGTATGCTTTTGTAAGTATGTAGAAATTTTACTAGCAGTATTTATAAGAGTATTCTCTTAAGAATCTCACGAATTGTTCTTTTTAAAGAAAACATGCAGCAAAGACCTTTGTAGAATCAAACATCGAAAGAATCAAATTTCTGTTCATATATAAGTATAAAATATTTTTCCCTCATCAACCAAGCACCGCTCTACTTTTATCATTATAGACTGGTATTTAAAACCTGATAAGTGAAGAGGGAAGAGTAAAAGTAGCAGCTGCTGAGTTGTTAATATGTAAATGCATCTTTAATTACCAACTTGTTGTGAAAATATAAGATTTCCTAATTAAACAATATGTTTTTTCCATAGTTATTCTTTTCCAGGGTTTAAAATACAAAAGTTGATTATTTTTGGAGACATTGAAAAACTTTACAATTACTGGAAAAACTCTTTTTAAGAACAATTATTTTGTCACAACACTCTTGCCTTCTTTTTAATAGATGTATCACATACAAAGTTGTCTCCTGAGAGTCTCATTGAAGTGCTTTGTTGCATCATTGCACAGCTCTTCAAAGATAGCTACACAGTGACATTACTATGGTAATCAAGGGGTGCTACGTTTCTGAGTCTTGCCACCCACCGAGTTCCCATTTTCTGTATGATGAAGAGTATAATAGCATTTGTCATATGATAGAAAGGATGCATTCTAAGTAAGAGAAGATGTACAGGATTTTTATAAAGAAGCTATTTTTAATACTTTTTTAAATTTCACAAGTGGACTATTAGTTATTGTAACCCCCTAATAACAAGCCTATTTTTTGCTTTAAGGACCAAGCAATTGCTATAGTTGCACTGTAAGAGCAATGACTTGTTGACCTCGCCATATGAGGACTTTTTTTTTCAGGGACAAGTTGTATATTTTAATATTTCTTAACATTCCAGGACGTACAATTACATCATGGAGGCTCAGGGTTTGTATGAAGGGGGATCAGGGGTCATAATGTTTTTCAGTGCATTATGTGGTACATTCTCAGTACCATTGAAAATTACAATGCATCTCACAAACAGCAAACCGTCAAATAGCTACATTAATTGATAAATAAAAGTTATGATTTTTTAATATTGGGGAAGAAAAAGAAGTCCTGCGTCCTTAAGTGTTGATGGCACCGTTAGGATGTACATATAATGAATAGAGATGAGCGAACGTACTCGTAACGAGTACTTACGCACCCGAGTACCGCCATTTTCGAGTACTTCAGTACTCGGGCGTAAAGATTCGGGGGGCGCCGGGGGGCTGGGAGAGGCGCGGCGGTGCGGGGGGGGGGGGGGGGGAGCAGCGGGAACAGGGGGGAGCCCTCTCTCTCTCCCTCTCCCCCCCACTTCCCACTGCTACCCCCCGTGCCGCCACGGCGCCCCCCGAATCTTTACGCGCGAGTACTGCTGTACTCGAAAATGGCGGTGCTCGGGTGCGTAAGTACTCGTAACGAGTACGTTCGCTCATCTCTAATAATGAAGCGTAAAACTTTCCTAAAAAAATTTGGGGCGAGACGAAATTCCACCATTATTATTGGGTTTTGTTTTTATGGCATTCACCATTTAGATTCTTTATTTTTTAAATTACTTTTGCACAATAAAAACACATTTTTAAAGAAAAACATTTGACTTTGCATCTTTGCATTTAAAAACCCATAACATTTTTATTTTTCTGGCAGTGCAACTATGTGAGGTTTGTCCTTTGCGGGAAGAGTTTTAGCTTTTTTCTTTTTACAATTTTGAGATCTATTGTGTTTTTTGGATTGCTTTCTATTGCGTTTTTTGGGAAGCAAGCGAAAAAAAATAGCAATTTTGGCATTGGTTTTTAAACTTGTTTTTACAACGTTTATCATGTGCTATAAGTAACAAAATATTTTCATTGTCTGGATCATTATGAATGCGGTAATTCCTATTATGTTCTACTTCTAAAAAAATATTCTTTGTTATTTTATCCTTTTAGAATAGGTTTTTATAAATATTAGCAGGCATCCTTATCTGGTGCCATGAGTAATATTAAAGTTGTATGACATAGACTTTCATTGAGGGGTTGGAGCATCAATTAATTATTTTTGGTCTTCAGAAAGAGTAGGTAGATTAATTTTTGTTAAAAATATTGTTGAACCTGATGTGATTTACTTGGAATCGTAAATTAATCATGTTTCATATTGTCTTTTAAGGCAAATAGAAAAGTGATCTTCCATAGATACTGTTCACAGCCTATGCTCATAAGTTATTTTAATGTAACCTGTAGAGAAAGGTGACGTACCTTCTGGCAGAATAATCTACATTTCAGACCTGATTGCTCTTATCAGCTTACGCCACGGAATTTGGTAATTGAATGAATCTGAATGTATAGCCCTTCGGAAGAGTGCCCATCTATTGTCCAGGAGAAATAGTAATAGTAACCCCTGTAGATGATGGATATTGTTCTGACTGTTGAGGAATGAGATTGGAGCTGAAGATTGCACTGCTGATAACTAACTTGGAGAGTTATTGCCAGTTTGATAAAAAGGCACTCAACTGCTCATTTCCTGGAATAAGTGCACTGTTAAGAATACAGTGTGTAATGCTACCAAGGTTGTAGTGTTAAGTGTTCTGGCACAATACTGGTTTATTTGGTTGCAACCAGACAAGACTTTGAACCTATGTCAAAGATTGGGAGATATGCCTAGGGTAAGTTACAATGGATACTCACAAGGAAATGGCGGTAAGGGCGGTGCCTGAAAGACTGCTAAGCAGCTGGTTGAGAGGAGAAAAGTTAAAAATGCAGTGCAAGTATATTAAGCAATGTTAAAAAGAGCTAGTATGAATCCAGAAGGATATTCAGAGAGTTGTATAAGTGTGTTGGCTTCTGAGGATTGTCGACAGCATTGGGTGACCGACAGTGTGCTGACACGTCAAACTGCAGTGCATAAGACTTTCTTACCTGTGTCTATACACTTTTGGACGTTCCATGTAATTACATACTCAGTTTCTACTTACAAAAGCATGCTTTTTAAGTCTGTGTAAAAAAGAATAACAGTTTGTGTAATGTGGATTTGCAAGGGGGGGGGAGCTTGCTTATATAAAGTCTTGATTAGAGAGGGTCCATAGTTTTTTCTCAAAGACTCAGATATAACGACGAAGAAATAAGCACATTTTACTGGTGGTTTTCAGAAGTGAAATGTTGGATAGCAGATTATGATGGACAAAAATGATGAAGTGAATTAAAGCGTCTCAGCAAGTTTGGGCAGAAGCTGACAAGAAAGTTGAATTAAATGGATGTTTATGTAGAGTGATTTAAAAGTTTTCTGTGGAATATTGGAATTGAAAATTAAAATATAATACTTTTTGATTCTGATCTTAAATACTGTGGATCTGTTATTTGTGTATGTGTGAGTGTGAAAGGCTCCTGTATATGTTGTATATGAGATGTGCACTGCTAGACTGTTAGACATAAAGTGTGAAATAAAGCTCAAACACGGAGCCAAACCACAAGGGGTGGAGCTAGATGATGTAAGGAAAGGGAGGGAAGGAGAGTATGCAATGGGATTGCACCTCCTCAATACACAGCAGTCTAGCAAAAATTAATAAATTTTTTTTTTAAAAAGTGTGTGATATGCATAAGAAAAGTACATGACGTATTCAAAATATTGGGTTCTATTTATTTGAGTACCATTGGATGCTAAAAAGAGATAATTATATACCTGACAAACATGATGAGTACATTGCAAACAGAATTAAATTAATAACAAAAAAATTGCTTAATTGGTATCACGTTTCCAATGTGGGTAGATTTATGGTGTCAGAGACCTGCTCAGTCAACCTATTAGGGCAGATATACTTACAGTGATACAAGCAGAAATTTAATATGTGCCAAATGCTATTAGGGGTATTAGGCCTTTAATGAACCAGCAGTTAACCACCAATTATGTTATAGTTTTTGCAAATGTATCACAAATTAAAAATCCTTCAGCTACCAGATTCACTAAGTATGAGACTGCCTGCTAGCATCTTCACATCACAGTCACAATAGTTCTAAATACAGCTTCATCCCTTCTGCTGAATTTAGAAAGGGGGGAAGGAGGGGTGGTAGGGGTAGACCATGATTATGTGCTACAAGCCACTATCCACTTCTCACCTGATGGTACTGTTACCCTTGGCTTGTGGATGAACAGTCAATTTGATTGTTGAAAGCTTTTGTCCACACCCTCTGCAAATATAGCCCAGCTTACTCAGGTCCCACAGATGCAATGGGCGACTAGCAAAACAAAAATTGGGAAGCTTCCAATCCCACCTGTCTTGGTCAAGCTGAAAGAAGGGTCTGTGCTTGCTTGCACACCTCAGTATTCCCTGAGTCCCACACAAGAGGCAGCCATTGAAGTACCAATTAATGCCTTACTACAGGCCAGGGCCATTAAAGAAACAACGTTGAATCCTGCTACATTACTTTCGCTTGGATTTAAAAGGTGGGAAAATGGACACAGTAACCACTGAGCAGCCTGAAGAAAAATACTCTCTATATTAAATCACTAAAGCCCACACAACAACAAGATGTCCTATGTCAACATGATTGCATTTGAGCATGTTAAAGATGAACCAATTGCTGATGCAGAATTTGAGTTTTTTTGCAGATTGTTCCAGATATCATGAAGACGGACAAGCAGAACAGGTTATGCATTGACAACCAATATTGGTAACTGTAGGAAAAAAACAATCTCTTCCTGGGGGACTAAAGAACCATAAAAATAGAAAAAGCTCTCTTGCGCTTCAAAAAGTTTTTGATATCTTTAATGTTTAATGTCTCCACCAATAGGGGTTAAAAAAACAGCAACAAAGCAACAATAAATGGCAATCAAGGTTGCCAATGTCTAACATGCAACACGTTTCTGCACCTAAAGCGCCTTTTTCAAGCATCCTGGGAGACTAGAGTTGATGATGCTCGCCACAATGTATTGACTGGTCGAAGGTAAGACTTAATGTTGGCACCAACTTGAGGTACACTTTTGGAATTGCATTTGATTTCACACCCTTGTGGTGCACTGGTAATTTTGTTGGATCCTCGGGAACACCAATCCAGAATGCAGAAGCAATGTCTTTGTTGTACAAGGCTGTGTCTCTTACCAAACACAACTCAGGGCAATTGGTTAAAGTACCTCCTCACTGTTATTTTAAGCCCAGACTATCTGTTTCACTGACTTTGGATTGACTGCATACAGCTACCAAAGGTAGGTGGTTTGGAGTTTATGTTGATTTGCATAGACCTCTTCTCATGTTAGCTAGAGGCATAGCTTGTAAAATAAATAAAAGTACCAATGCCAAAATTACAGCTAAGAGATTGTCAAATGAAGTAATGTGTGTGTATATATATATATATATATATATATATATATATATATATAAGTGTTCCGGACATCATAGAAAATAATAAAGGTACACATTTTATAAGCCCTCTACTCAGTCAGACCTGTGTCTAATCATAAGACTCAGTTGAGCTCCTATGAAATTTAGTTTTATAAGGCCCCTGTAACAGGCCTATACTTTCTCCAGTCCCGGCATGAGGATCTCACTTCCTACGTGAGTGCTTTATGTGATGAGTTAATTGTCACTCATAATTGTGTATTTTTCTCGATTCCAGATCCAAACTCAACGGAGTGGTCACATAATTTTGTTTTCAGGTGACTGTGTTGTCCTCAAAAGGACATATTGGAAAAAAGGTTTGGAAACAAGATTTAATGGATCATACCAGATCTAGCTGACGACTGCCACTTCAGTCAAATTGGAAGGAAAAGACAATTGGGTCCATGCCAACCACTGCAAACGAGTCTCCATCCAAAAGGAAAAATCAAAAAATCCCCGCTAGAACTATGCATATCCTTTTAGTTATGATATTATGGGTTTGAGGCTTGAACAAAATGTTGGAAAATAATTGGGACAATAAGTTTGTTAAATATCATGAATGTTACCATACAGTGCGGCATGGGGTCCCGCGGTCGGCGCGCGTCGCTCCGGCATCGGCTCCAGCAGCCTGGAGCCCTGTGTCGAGGTCATCCCAGCAGCTTGGGTTGGCCAGTGGGCGGCGGTGTGGGCGTGCCCGCCCGTAGGGTGCCGCCCGCACTCCTCTGTGCTTCTTATACAGCAGTGGGTGGAGTTGCCTCCTCCCACTCTCCGCCCCTGGGCGGAACCTTGTGGTTAAAAGACTGGCAGTGAACTGAGCTCATTGCCAGTTATTGGTTCTGCATGCACCTAGCCAGTCTGTCTGCGGTTCTCCTCAGTCAGTCCCTAGTGTTCGGTCAGCTCCCTCTGGTCCCCTATTACTCAGTCTGTTTTTGTTGGTTCTGTTTGTCTCTAATCTAGTCTGGCCCAGTCAGCACTAGTTGCTATCCAGCACTCTGCCAGTTTGCCTGTGAGCTCCATCTCCAGCCTTGTCAGTTTGTTTGGTCTGTTACACCTGCCTCCTCTGTCGGCACTCTGTTCCCCCCATTAGGTAGTTTCCTGCTTGTCAGCCGCCAGGTCCCTAGCCAGTGCAGGGACCGCCGTCCAGTTGTCCGCCTGGGGTTAGCCAGGGCCGAGGCAAGTAGGCAGGGACAGTGGGGTGCGGGAAGATCAGGGCATCCCACTTGGCGCTCGGGGGGCAGAGTGCCGTAACATAATAACTGGCCACTAAAATATTGTTTTTCTTTTCATGGCGGCGATCAGCGCCCTTGCAAACCAGCTGCAAGACCTGGTGCCGGTGATCCAAGATTTGTCAGCTCGCATGGTGGCCCAGGAGCAGTGGGCGTTGTCGCAGGAGCAGAACGCCTCTACCTGTCCCGAACCCAAGTGCCCTCTTCCCGAGGTGTTCTCTGGGGAGAGGAACAAGTTTTTCGTTTTCCAACAGGCGTGTCGCCTGTTTTTTCGGATGCGCCCCCGTTCTTCCAGCTCGGAGGTCCAGAGGGTCGGGCTTATAATGTCCCTGCTGCGGGGCTCTGCCCAGACTTGGGCCTTTTCCATTCCCGAGGGTTCCCCCTCTCTGCAGTCGGTCGACTCCTTTTTTCAGGAACTCGGGGGTATCTTCGATGAACCGGACCGAGTGGGGTTGGCGGTTGCGCGGTTGCTGGCGCTGCATCAGGGGTCGCTTTGTGTGGAGGATTATTGCTCCAATTTCAGACGCTATGCGGGTGATACTGCATGGAACGATAGTGCCCTGAAAGACGTTTTTATGCAAGGTCTCTCAGACGCGGTCAAAGAACTGTTGATCTCCCATCCCGTTCCCGGGTCCTTAAAGGAGGCTATGGAGTTAGCAGTGAAGGCAGATAGGAGGCTCAGGGCTGGGAAGCAAGATAGACCGACCCATAGTGTCAGGGAGGTCATTTGTCCTGTTCCCTCCCCGTCCGTACCAGTCTCTATTCCCGAACCTATGGAACTGGACCCGCTGGACCCCAAGGAGCGACGCCGGATTCGGTTATTACATAATCTCTGTCTCTACTGCGGGAAAGCTGGACATCGGGTGATAACTTGCCCCTGGAGGCCTCAGCGTCCACAGTCTGAATCGGCAGAAAGACTTCCAGTCCTAGGCGACTGCAGGGAGGGTCGCCTAGGACCTCAGGTACGTCCTAGACTTCTGATACCCTGCCAGGTTAGATTCCGGAACTTCTCCCGCCTAGGGCAGGCGTTTATTGATTCCGGAGCAGCTGCTAACCTGATAAGCATGCGTCTCGTTGAGCCCCTGATGGCTGAATTTGTGACGCTGAAGACGCCAATTCGTTTTGCTAGCATTGATGCTACTCCTCTTGCTTCGGGCTTTGTTCGATGGAGGACCCCAGTGTTACAACTCATGGTGGGGGGTCGCCATTCGGAAGGTCTATCATTCCTGGTGATGGAGAAAATGTCGGTAGACATGGTACTAGGGATGCCGTGGCTGGCGTTGCACAACCCCCAATTCGATTGGGCCACTGGGGAGCTAACCCAGTGGGGGCCGTCCTGCCATAGCCATCGTGCTCCCCCTCCCCCCTGCTCAGTCGAACAGAAGGGGTACCGGTCCTCTGGAAATCGCAAAAGGAGGGGTCGCACGAGGTGCCATAAGTCTTTGTCGAAACCTGTTGTCTCTTCGGCGATGCCCACCTCCGGTCCCCCGCTGCCCACCCTGGTCTGTGATGAAGCTGAACACAAGGCCCAGGAGGTCCTGGATTCTTGCCGGGGTCCAGGAACCGTACAATATGTGGGGGCCTGGAAGAGTTTTTTGGAGTATGATAGCTCAGATGACAGTGATTTTAAAGTTAGAGATGCCTCAGATTTTGAAGGCAGCGTCATTGGTAGCGAGGATGGGTCAAAAGACAGTGGCGAATGGTTGGACATTGACTCGGAAGACGACCTGAAACATGACGATATGTCAACGGTTGGCCCTGAAGGAAATGGGGCAGCCACAGACTACCGAAGTCATGGACCTGAGGATCAGTCCATGGTGTCCGCTCAGGAGGGTCACATTCTCGGGTTGGTACAGCGTTTTCACAGTCTTTGCCTGGATAAGCCTGGTCGAGTTTCCGGGGGCCCGGAGGTCCCCCGTCTGAGGGGGGGTAATGTTACCATACAGTGCGGCATGGGGTCCCGCGGTCGGCGCGCGTCGCTCCGGCGTCGGCTCCAGCAGCCTGGAGCCCTGTGTCGAGGTCATCCCAGCAGCTTGGGTTGGCCAGTGGGCGGCGGCGTGGGCGTGCCCGCCCGTAGGGTGCCGCCCGCACTCCTCTGTGCTTCTTATACAGCAGTGGGTGGAGTTGCCTCCTCCTACTCTCCGCCCCTGGGCGGAACCTTGTGGTTAAAAGACTGGCAGTGAACTGAGCTCATTGCCAGTTATTGGTTCTGCATGCACCTAGCCAGTCTGTCTGCGGTTCTCCTCAGTCAGTCCCTAGTGTTCGGTCAGCTCCCTCTGGTCCCCTATTACTCAGTCTGTTTTTGTTGGTTCTGTTTGCCTCTAATCTAGTCTGGCCCAGTCAGCACTAGTTGCTATCCAGCACTCTGCCAGTTTGCCTGTGAGCTCCATCTCCAGCCTTGTCAGTTTGTTTGGTCTGTTACACCTGCCTCCTCTGTCGGCACTCTGTTCCCCCCATTAGGTAGTTTCCTGCTTGTCAGCCGCCAGGTCCCTAGCCAGTGCAGGGACCGCCGTCCAGTTGTCCGCCTGGGGTTAGCCAGGGCCGAGGCAAGTAGGCAGGGACAGTGGGGTGCGGGAAGATCAGGGCATCCCACTTGGCGCTCGGGGGGCAGAGTGCCGTAACAATGAAGTACTTACTGCAGCATTTGATGATGCAGAAAAATTGAAAAATTGTTGGCTATGTACTCATGCCCCTACAGCATCTTCCTCTAAGCCCTTTGTGGCTATACCTCTCACTTTGAAGGAGATCCGGTTATGGTTTAATAAACGTCTTGGTACTCCTGTGTTGTCACAAAAACACCAGAGCACAACTGCCCCAGTAATACTTGAAGCATGGCTCGGTGACCCCTGGTTGGTTCTTAATTGCTTATGGACTGTGGATTATCATGTCATCTCATTTACCCAGGAAAAGTGTGATTACAGACTCTCATCCCCTCTGGACAAAATGTGCACGTGTGGAAGCTACAAATAATGTGGATACTCTGTTTTTGAATCACACCCCATATGGGGATTGCAATAGGCTACCTAATAGATGTGTACAATGTGTGGGACAACATAAACGGTAAGACGGTAGAAAATTGGGCCAGAGAGTAAGATTTCTGCTCCTTGAATGACAAGTTGTATGGGAGTCCTAGATCACACGGTAGTAGCCATGCCACTTTTGTGTTACGGCATGATGGTTTTTCATACATGGTAAGCCCTGGACACACACTATTCAAGAGAGCTGTGGATAATTTGCCAAGACCAAATGGTAAGGCTCAGGTAGTGTCTATGGGCATCACTAACAGGATGCTTTTATTTGCCCACTCATACTACAGATGAGGGATTAGTTAGGGAAAGCTACAAACTGTCTAGTTGATCAAAGTTTCACTGTATTTGGGCTGGCTAATCAAACTAATGCAATTCAAGCTTGATTGACTGTTGTTACTAACTAAGACACAATAATGCTATATTACCTTACAGCTGCCCAAGAGTGGCATATGCCAGTATGTTTTGTACTTTGTTAGCTAGATGAAACCTATGAGAGATTTCCCCCACTGCTGAGAATACTGAAGTAATAGCTTTGGGAGCTTCAATGGTGGGGGTCTGGGAACTAGTAATAACTAATGACCAGGTATAGCATGTGATAAGGCAAGAGCCCTTAATGCTATGTCACAGACTCTTGACCTTTTACTCTTGGATGTGCAAGGTACTCAAAAAGCTACTCTACAGAACAGAGCTACAATTGATTGTTTTCAATTATGGATGTGAGAAATTTGAAGGTATGTGTTGTTTCAACCTAACTGATGATGCAGAATCTATTCATAAAAATATGCAAGATAAAAGGAAAAGTTAGTACAGACACTCAGGCAAAATAAAGACAAGGGATGGTTTAATTTCTGGTTCCTGGTTCAGTGCATCTTGGCTTTGTCTACTTTTTAGTATACTTTGTGGTCTAGTGGTAAGTTGTATACTCCTTTGCTGTTGCAGTCAGTGGGTTTTATATAATAATTGATTCACAGGTCCGCATACACAAACTCGCAATTCATGTTATTAAAGGAAATCCAACCCAGACAACTAAATGGTTGCATCATGTTTCCTCGTGCTATATCTGTCCCAGTACACAGAACACAGGGTCTGCTAAACTCGGACCTATGGTTAGAATCGAGCCCTTAGGAATGGGCTTAGAGTCACCCTATGTGGGTGTAACCAGGAGAATCATAGGTAGTCCTTAGAAATGTCCATCTTCCTAGAAGTTAGGCAAGGCAACATGTTCCTTAGAGGTTAGCTCAAGGTTGAGGGATGAGAATGGAAAACATGCTAGGTGTGGGGGCTATGTAACATAAGGAAACAGTCACAAAAGAGGGGAAATGTGAGAGCATTAAATATGTATTCATTTTGTCTTATATCCATCTTTCATCCATCCATTCCTTCATCCATCGCGGGGACCGCGGGGATGAAGGAATCCTCTGCCACAGCAGTCACAGCTGTCACCGCTGTGGCAGAAGTCCCCGGCATTCTAGCCCATTGCTTTCAATGGGATTGGCACTGCTGCCAATCCCATTGAAAGCACTGCTTTCTGCCAAGCCCCGTGGAATGATTATCGGGGAAGGGCTTGAAATATAAGCCCTTCCCCGATAATCTGCCAAAAGTGGGTAAAAAAATTAAAAAAATGATTACTCACCTCTCCTGCGCTCAGCCGCGTCCTCCTGCTGGCTCCCCGGCACTGCTATTACGCTCTTTCAGCAGTCGGGGATTTCAAAATCCCCGCCTCCTGAAAGGGCTGTGCAGATTGGCTGAGGGCTGAATTCATGAATGGGTGTGAGTGAGGGCTGGCCTCTGATTGGTCAGGCTGTGACCATTCAGAGGCATCTTATTCAGCAGGCGGGGATTTTAAATCCCCGGCTGCTGAATACTACTCACAGCTGTTCAGAGCAGTTCAGGAGAACTGCCGCCTGCCGCGCTGAACTCCGTCTGTCGGCACCAGGTGAGTATATATATATTTTTTATTTTTACACATTTCTGGATGAATTGCAGGAAAGGGCTTATATATTTAACCCCTTTCCGACAATTCATCCCGCGATCGCCGGCAGCCCATTGCATTCAGTGGAGTCGGCTGTATTGCCGGTTCCATTGAATTCAATGGGCAAACATCGTTCTTCTCTGTCACAGCTGTTACAGCTGTGGCAGAGAAGAAGGATTTGTCTTCTATATGCTCTCAATGGGGTTGGCGCTGCTGCCGCCGGCCCCATTGAGCGCATATAGAAATGATTTCTCAGGGAAGAAAGTTAAAGTAACCCGAACATCCGAACATCGTGTGGTGTTCGTTACGAATAACGAACATCCCGAACACCCTAATATTCGCCCGAGCATCAAGCTCGGACGAGTACGTTCGCTCATCTCTAGTAATAATCAGATATAATTGTTCATATATAATGTTTTTATGATTATTGGCTTTATTAGTATTTGTACAATAACTTCTATAGGTTTATCCTTGAAAAAAAAATGTTACCTACTTTTATGCCCAGAGAGGATTCATTGATTCCTTGGAACATGTTTTATTTTGACAATAAAGTTTGTTAATTTGAAAGTAAAGGAGTGAAGGGAGGTTGCATGTCCACGTCACACCCCTGCATGGAACGCATACCTCACCCTCTAGCATCTGTAGCATTTCATGAGATGTAGAAGAATGCTCTGATGCCCTGACACCCAGACACCAGGTGATCAGCGACTAGAGGACATATTATATGACGTCATTAAATTGAAAGTGGCAACTTTGATACTTCCTTGCTTCCCTAGTTATTCACATGATGTGCTAGAGGTTGACACCCCCTCAAGTCATGTGACCTCAAATGGAAGAAGCGAGTGGTTCTGCCCACAGTGAAGAAAGTCTACATCTGTAAGTGCATTTGTAAGTGTATATAAGTTAATCCTGTTCTTGTGCTTGTATGTCGTGCTTGATAAAGACGCCTTTTGAGCATTGAAATGCATTGCACTGTTTTCCTATGATATAATAAAAGATCTTAATTGGAATTTTTGCTGTGTGACCACCTGGATACCGACCTAAAGAAGCTAGGGGTTCTTTTTTCTTTTGGTTTCTGAATCATTCTTCTGCTTGCTGCTGGTCACCAGTTGGCATCAACCTCCCCAAGCAGCTCTCCTGGAACCACAGGCTCAAGATTTGTGCCCGGGGTGCACTATGGAGTTTTATGTGATCAGGGACATCTAGGTGCTAGTGGAGCATACCTTTAGGGGTTCCTCTGCTAGACACTTAGTAAGTCCTATTGCATATTATTTCACAGTCTTGGCCTTCAGGAAGGCCATTGGTGAAATTTGTCAGTACAGAGCGCTATCCACTTTGTTTGTTTTTTCCAAGAAAGCCAGACTGATGGTCTTGTCGTTATCAGCACCAGTTTCCCAAGAATATGTTCTAATTTACTTTACCGTATAAATGAGATGCAGCATTAATAAAGTGGAGATGACTTCTTTTCACATTCAAAGTGTGTGTGATTTGTAAGCTTTTTCAAGTTTAAACATGAACAGTTAATTTGGCCACTTAAAAACATACCAAGTAGAGAATATGTACACAACCGTATATCATGTAACGATTCTGCTTGGATACGTAGTCCAGTGGTGGTGTACATTGTGTCATCTGAAATTGTTTTAAAATCTCCATAAATAATTAATTTACCTTGTTTGCATTTAGAAATTATATGCAGAATTTTTTGAGTAAAGCATCTTTGCTTCTTTTTGGGGCTTAATACAAAACCAACCCTATATATATATAGAGCAAACCATTATAACATATTTGCCTTGTGGGTCTACATTTTAATAGTTAAGCTGAAATGCTACATAGTTTTTATTGCAACCAAGATTCCGCTCGGTTTAGACACAAAGTAGGATTGGAATAGTGTGAGGAAATTGGGAGATTTAATACAAAAAGCATCTTTTGAAAACGTATTGGCTTCTGGTGCACAAAAAATGTCTGGAAATAATTTTTTTACATTTCCCACATAAGTGCACATCTCTGAGGAAAACAAATCAGAGACAGTGTCTATTTACTTACCAATATATAGGTAAAAGCACCATATCCCTGAACATGCAGACAGCCAAACTGCGAAATGGAGGAGCATTGCACAGGTGCATGGTACTGATGAACAGTCACTCACACACCCTCATTATATTGAGGGAGAACTAAGGTTGCTTAGTACTCTACTTGCACACAGATATAGCATAGAAAGGGTGTCAGACCACATAGTACTTCTCCTCCGCTCTCCTCCTTTACCATATTCAGACTTCCTGTTTCTTGATCCCCAAGATGGCGATGAATGGTGGAGAGGAACCAGTAATCAGGGAAGCTCCTGATGCACAGGCACCCAGGGAGCACCAATACCGGAGTCCAGGGGGCCTGAAGTGGTGGTCCGTAGGCTGGGGACAGTTGGCAACTTCGCTCACCAGGCTGCCATTGCAGGAGCAGAGTGAAGAGAGCTGCTTACAGCTGCAGCACAGCCGATATTCCCAGGTCAGTCTCTGTCACAGCCCTGAGAGCAGGAAGGTCCCATATGGACCTTCTGCCGGGCACCAGCACCTGATGTTCAGGCTTCAGCAGGCTGCACCAGGGTGTGGATCTTGCTGCATTCTCAATGACACCTTAAAAATTCTCCAAATGTTCCCCCAGAGTAGGGCAAGATAGTGCAGGAACCGAATAGTCAGGTCAGGGTCTACTTACAGCAGGATGGCATGGGATTTTGCTGGCTGGATGGCGAAGCTGTTCTGCATGTGTCCTGCCTCTCAGCTTGCCAGACCACGCCCCCAGAGGTATAACTTTTGGTATATTATGGACACATTTTCAAAAAGATCCCAAAAAATTGTGATGGTTCACATTGAATTATCATTGGTTTCTAGTGTTTGACAAAAACATAGTGCTACAAACTAAGCACACTTATGGTATATTAACATAAATGATTTTTCCATCTGATTTTCTGTCCATAAAAATCAGAAATAAAGCATATTATTTTAAATGGATGTATTTACACATGCAAATTTTCAGACAAACAGTCCAAGCAAAAAATAGTGCAGCATGTTGCAATTCAAGTCTATGGGTTTGTTTTAAAAACTGGATTGCACTTGTTGGATACAGTTGTAATCTGTTTTTATTGCATGTAGCCATGGTAACCTTAGAAAAAAGTATGCATAACCAGAAAGTGTGCAAAATGCATCATGCAGTGTTTTAACGTGGGTAAAAATTGGATGCAAAGTGGATGAAAATTGCGCTGAAAAATCACAGACACAAATAAAAATTGTGTGAAACTCACATGAAAAACGGGTTACATTTTTAGGGACTGAAAAAAAACAGGAATGGTTCACAATGCAAGTGTTCACATTACATTGTATTACACAAAGTAGATACTTGAGATAATTTAATCAAAATGTAAAGGCAAGAAAAATCACATATTCAACACAAATGTATAATACATTGGCAATTGAAGGAGGTCCAAACTGGAAAGGCATCACGTAGTGATCACATATTAGATCCAAAATAGCTTATAAATGATGCTGTTTGTCATTCAGTTAACAAGTCAGCATTATTGATTGTTTGCTATATTAGACAATCAGTTCTCGTGTTTTAAAGTATGTACAAAACAAGTGATTTGATGAAAACATTCAGTGTTGAGATAAGCAACAGATCAAAGGAGAAATATTTTTTAATAGCTTTGCTGCAGATGACCTTGTGTACATTATTATAGTTTTGCAATATTGTACATTGGCTTGACTTTTTTTTCACTTATAATTGAGTTATCAGGATACATTTTAATGAATGTGATTTTTTTCTGCAACATAAAAGTTATTTCCCCTTGGTGTTACTTGTCTGAATCAACTTTAATACTTTTCTTGTAGCGATGTTCTAACTTTAATGAAAGGCTTTAGAATCTCACCTTCATAGCAAAGTAATAATAACAATAGTTTTAAAGCTATAAAATGTATATGTGTGTGTTAGGATTCAGCTATGCCTTTCTGTCCAAATTCTGGCAGAAAAAAGTTGCAAACTTTGGTACCTAACCCATATGTGCAAAAATCTGAACTTTTCAAAATTTTTACGTCACCTTGGTTACTTTTCTAAATAGTAGTTGAGGTTTGGCAACAGAGGTGCTGTCACATCTGTCTCCTGGGATCTCTGGTGCTACATGTGATCTGCAGCTTTCCTGCTGAGGTGTGGGGGATTCTGCTGGCTTGGGGTGTGTGTGTCAGCTAGGCAGCCAATCACTCTGTGTCAGCACACATATAAGCTGTCTTCCCAGGTGTGCGTGTGGTCAGCTTTCTCTGTTTTCATTCTCTCTCTGTGTGGTGTGAGCAGGTTCTATGTGTGGTGGCTGCAAGAAAGGTTTGTGTTTTGGGTTTTGTTTGGTTTTGTTGCTGGACTCCTGGTTATTGTAGGAACTAGCGGTATAGCCAGGATCCGTGACATGGCCCACTAGCTTCCATATTTTGGTCAAAATGTTAACTAATGCCTGGCATTTATAGCATTAACATCTGCTACTAGTATTTGTTTTTTTGTCTGTTCTATGGTGTGATTATGGCTCTGCGTGTCTTCTTACTCTGTTCAGTTATCCCTGTCAATGGTGACATGTGTATGTGTCCTATCCAGGGTGTATGGGTTCCTAGGTGCAGGCAACAGATCCGAAGACCACTGGGCCACCCTTTACTTGGGCGATGTCCCCACTCAGATAGGTATGTGTCACTTACCCTTGTAGAAGATAGGGTGAGGTGCTAATCTGTTCGCCTTGTGTTCCCTATCCTTCTGGGTCATGTTTGTGTGGGCCCGATGCTTACTTGCCAACATGAACATAACACGTGGTACCTCTAAATGCTCAACAAATTTACTTTAAACCCCTTTTTTTTCCATTTTTGTCTTTTCCTCTCCTCCCTTTAAATAAATTGTAACTCCTTTGTTTTTACATCGACATCACTGTATGAAGCCTTGTTTTTTGCGGGATGAGTTGTATTTTAATAGTGCTATTTAATGTACCATATAATGTACTGAAAAACTTTAAAAAGCTTCTAAGTGGAGTAAAATGAAAAAAAAACACAACATTCTGCCATTTTTCAGTGCGTCATTTCTACGGTGCACAAACTGCAACAAAAACAACATGATAACTTTATTCTATGGGTTAGTACAATTGCTATGATACCAAACTTATATAGTTTTTTTTTTTACTGTACTACTCTTTTTTTTTTCAAAAACATTACATTTTTTTCAATAATTTTTTGCCGCCATCTTCTGTGCGCAATAATCTTTTTATTTTTCCGTTGACATGGTGAAGCGAGGGCTCATTTTTTGCGGGATGTCCTGTAGTTTCCATTAGTACAAATTTGGTATACAAATGACTTTTTGATCACTTTTTATTGCATTTTTTCTGGGAGATGACCTTCACCATGCAGGGTAAATAATGCACTACTTTAATAGATCAGACTTTTATGGACAAGGCGATACCAAATATGTATTTCTCTTTTATGATTTTGAATATTTTATTATAGATATTTCAAAAGGGGGGTGATTTAAACCTATTACTTTTTTTTTTACAATTAATAAAACTTTATTGATTTTTTTTTACTTTTCTTTTAAGATCCCCTGGGGGACTACAACTTGCCATGCTTTGATCGCTCCTGCAGTATGATGTAATGCTATGTTATTACGTCATACTGCCACGGGGATGGCTTGATAGGCAGTCTCTCAAGGCAGCCTGGGGCCTTTCAGAAGGCCCCCGGCAGCCATGACACCTGCACGGCTCCCCCAATCTCACCGCGGGGGCAGGGGGACCCCCGAACATCGTTCTGGGGATTTAAATGCCGGTCTCAGAATTGACAGCGGCATTTAAAGGGTTAATAGCCGCGATCGGTCGTAATGAACAGCTGACGCCAGCGCTATATGGAGAGAGGTTGCCCCGCGACCTCTCTTCATACATACCCGATGCTCCAGGATGTAAATGTACGTCCTGGAGTGGGAAGTGAATAATCCCTTAGTTACCAAGTTTGTTTGTGCCTTAATGACCAAGCCAAAGTTTGGAAATCTGACATGTCACTTTAACATAGAATAACTCTGTTAAGGTTTTGCATATCCAAGTGATTCTGACATTGTTTTTTCACCACATATTGTTCTTCATTTGGGTGGTAAAAAAGACCAATAGAATTTGTCAATTTTTATGAAAAGCGCCAAAATGGGTAACATTTTTTAAAAATTGCAATTTTTTCAATTACAAAATCTCAAATATGTGCAAACATACTGTACAAATTTTTGATAAGTTATATATTTCCATCTCTATACTTTATTGTGGACGCAGTAAAAGTCTATTGTAGGGCTGCCGCACACAAACCTCACATAAACAGAGGCGGGAGGTGTAATTATACACTTATTCCATTCAGGCTTACCAGGATGTGTACTGCTCATCCAATTCTACTTACAACATGTCAAAATCATGTAAGCAGAACGAGGGGTTAAATTATCCACAGCACGTCTCCATAAAAAGCATAGTTCTTGTTTATTCAATCCCTTCTTTGCATTTTCTGCTGAAACGTTTCGACTGCTTGCCACAGTCTTTATTCTGGACGCACATTTGAAAAATGTTATTTTTTTTAAATCATTTAGTCGACGTACAAATTTAACATTGATTATCAACATTTTGAAGAACACTTTGTTTTCCTGCACCATTTTAAAACTACACCCCTTACTGTATTCACTGAGGGGTGTTATGAGTATTTTGACTCCACGGTTTAGTTTCAGAAGTTAATGCAATTTAGTGAAGACAAAATAAAATTTCATATTTTTATGTCATTTTAAAAAACTTTTTTTTCTTGTACAGCACACATATTAATGTAGACTTTTACCCCAAAATGCATATCCCTGTTCAGAAACATACCCATTGTAGCCCCAATCTACGTACAGGACACATGGCTAGGCCTGTAATGGAGGTAACACCCATTGGATTTCAGGGCACAACTGAATAAATTCCAGGCCCAATTGCACACTAGTTCACAAGAAAAATTGACTCCCTAAAAATAATCCGCCTCACCTCATTTTTGGCATTACCTAAATCTTAGATAAAAGTAATAATGTAAACTGTGTGGTATGTCTGAAAACAGGGGTAATTACTAAGGCCCGGTTGGGATGGTCACATGGGGCAATAAAACCGAGTATCCCTCCTCCTCCCATGCTTGCTGCAAACCCAACAATTTTTGGGGGGTTATTTCTTTGCTCAACAAGCTGCTCATAGAACTGCAGGAAGACAAGCATTCCCGGGACTTCTTGTAAATGACGTATTACAGGTAGCATTCTGAATAATGCCGGGCTCACACAAATGTATGTGGAATCCACTTGCAGAGGCCCGCTGCGGATCCCAGCTGTGAACCCAGCCGTGGCCCTGCATACGGCCGCGTAATGTACTGCGCATAACTGCGTACTCACACAGGCGGTCATGCGCAGTACACATTTTTTTGCTTGTATTTCCCGCGCCATCGCTTAGCGATGACACCGGTACTCGCAGCTCTTACACAATGTAGTTGCGTATGGGCTGTGGGTATATCCACGACCATAGAGCACAATTGGCTCTACGTTGCGGGTATCCACAGTAAAATTGAACATGCTGCATACTGTTTTCTGTGAGTGGATTATGTAATTCCAACCAGCTAATGTGAGCGCAATTGTGTAATCCAATGCATCTGATTGAACCGCATATTACGCATGCAGAATCCGCAATTTCTTTCTGCTCTTGGGAGACCAGCTTAAGGTGGATTGCTACCTTTCTAATACGTGACCAGGGACCGGTCAACGAGGCCACCGGTCAGTGCCATAGGCTCTCGGCGACCTTTGGTTGCTGGGAGTAAGGAGATTTTAAATTTCTCGGGCTCTCGCAAGCTCCTGCATGTGTGCAGCATTTTTCAGGTGGGTGCATATGCAGAAGCCAGGGAAGGTCTGTGGAGAAGCATTGGGGTTCAAATGCGTAGGCCTCAGTAAGATGTTTCATCTCCTCTCACCGATTGCATTGGTGAGGGGAGATGAAACTTTAACTACTTTTAAACTTTTATGTTATGTTTGACTTTTATGCTTCATGGGGGCCCACCACGCCCTACCATGAAATCCCCATGCTCTTGGCTACAGGTGCAGGGAGATTTTAAATTTACTGGGCAATCCTCGACTTTTGCACATGCGTTAGCCATTTTGATGACTGGTGCATGCACAGAAGGCGGGGTAAGGTCCAGAGATAAAGATCCCATCGTGGGACCAATCCAGGGGCATTCGGTATTTAATTTAATCTTTCTTCATGGATACGATTCGTAGAGGGAGATGAAACTTTAACTTTTTAAACTTTTTATTTTAACTTTTTTTAACTTCCGATGGATAACAGTGATCACGTGGCTGGGAACCACATACATCGGTCCCCAATCCCATCTCCCTGCACTCGGCTATCTTTGACAGCTGGGTGCAGGTTGATTTTAAATTTGCCGGGCTCTCCGGGTTTCTGCGGATGCTTGCCACATTGGCACATGTGCAGAGGCCCTCGGCAGCTTCGGGACATAAAAGAGGATGGAGGTGAGTATTTTCAGCTACCCTCATGGATCTGATCCATAAGGTGAGCTGAAACTTTACCTTTTCTTCACTTTTTTTCACTTTTTAATGGTCGCCATTATCCATTGGATAGTGGCAATCATGGCCCGGGGACCGGTCACCGCAGTCCCTGGTAATATCTCTTGCCTCCTGGCTACCTTCAGTAGCCAGACAATTTCAAATCTCCCGGGCCTCCCGGCACTCTGCACGTGACGTCGTAGTCTGGCGCACATGCGCAGAAGGCAGCGTCAGGTCCTTTCTGTCCCGCGGAGGACGTATGTGAGTACGCTCAACTGCCCTCATGAATCCAATCCATGAGTGTAGCTGAAACTTTAACTTTTTTCACTTTCTGTTTACTTTTTGCAATTGATGTTATCCGACAGCATGGAGCTCTCACGTCCAGAACCTGCAGGGCTTTAATCTCCAGAGCAAGTGTGTTTTTATGGATCTGGGGGTAAAAGCCTATTAAAGCAGGAACGTAAATAGTCTATAGGGTGGTCACTAGAGGGATAATTTACAACAGAAACTGGTATAAATTATAGAGCAAAAACCTAGGTCATAAACCTTTTTGTCTGGCACACACACTACAAAAGATGCATCAAACATTTTTAGAGCCGTGAGGTCCTAATAAATGTGGTGCATATTTTTTCTAGTTCACTGCTTCTAAAGACTAATACAAGATTGCCAGCCTTTAGTAAATTCCCCCATGGTGGTAGTGTAATTTAGAATCTAAATTGGATAATGCCAATCAAAACTAGAGATCTGAAACAAAATAATAGGACAGCTTAAAATGCTGCTTTACTTAGTTTGTTTAGCAGTGATTTATATATTAATGCAATTTATTAACATATGTTTCAGCCTAGGTGCAATACTTTACTTACATTTTCTGTGTGTACTATTAAAAATTACAATTTCTAATTAGAAATTCTAAAAGGAGATCATTATAATTACATATTACAAACAAACACCAAGACACATTTATACTATCATAAATGTTCTAAAATATTTAATATCGCTACTATGCTTCTAAATTTACATTAAACATACTGAAAACATATTTCTCAGCATAGTTGAGGCTCCATAGGACAGTATGCGATTGACTAATGTAACATGAATGACAAGAGAGTAGGGAGACATTTTTGCAAGGAAAAAAGAAGCAAATAATGTTTTAAAGAGCTTGAGCCTAAGGTGGTGGAGCATAATCAGTGCACCAGGAGGAGAGCTTAGAGAGTGATCTAGTTATGGTAATGCAGTAGGGGATGGTTTAAGTATCTGGAAATGCTTAGCTTGCAAAAAAAGAGAGCTAAGAGGAGACTTAATAGCTGTCTACAAATATCTGAAGGGCTGTCACAGTGCAGAGGGATCAGCCCTATTCACATTTGCACGAGGGAAAACTAGAAGCAATAGAGTGAAACTGAAAGGGAAGAGACACAGATTAGATATTAGAAAAAAACTTTCTGACAATGAGGGTGATGAATGAGTAAAACAGTTGCCACAGGAGGTGCTGAGTTCTCCTTCAATGGAAGTCTTCAAGCAGAAGAAGGACAGACATCTGTCTTGGATGTTTGAGTGAATCCTGCATTGAGTAGGGGCTTGGACCCCACAACCCTGGAGCACAGAACATCCAACACTTCCTAGCTGGATCCTAGAGAGTGGAGGCAGAGCGGGCTCCAGTCAACATGGCGGCTGCGGCATCAGCATGCTTGTCGGAGTGATCACAGCCTGCAGGAACTACTGTGACAACTCCTATACCACAGGCAGAGTGGGGAGAGGAGCACATGGAGAGACAGCAGCGCTCAGTGCCTCCAACACACACAGTGCTTCTCACAGCAGGGGAGAAAGCAGATGAAGGAGGGGAGAGCTCATTACCCCCTCATGCAGCAACATCAGACAAGTAAGCAAATGGAGGAGGGGAGAGCTCTTTAGCCCCTCGTGCAGCAGCATCAAAGGAGAATGAAAGCCTGCTACAGGAAGAAGGTCCTCAACACCAACTCCTGTACACAGCTATCAGATGTCAGGTACCTGGCTGCACCACATCTCCCAGCTCCCCCTCAACACAATCAGCTCCTGGCCATATTTGCACCTCATTACCCTCCACAGACAGAGTTCATTCCCCCTACATGGCAAGCAGCACTGATCTCCCATACAGAGGAGCAGACATGACAGTGCCCATGGTGTGTGAACCTATGCAGGGAATTGCAGCATTAGCAGAAATCAGAGCTCTCAGTTCCCATATAAAAGCAATACTGACTGAAGAAGATATGGAGGCATATATCGCTAGATTAGAGAGCTCATATAAAAGTGAACTGGCCTCTGTTCATATGAAGATTCACCAAATTGACACAAGAGTTACTATGGTAGAGATTTCCCTGGCTGATCTATCATCTCGAGTTAATGCACAGGAGGCACTAATATCGACCCATGCATATCAAATGCAGTGTCTGGTGGATTCTATTGATGACGCTGAAAATAGAGGAAGGAGAAATACTATTCAGATTCGTGGTATCCCTGAATGGGTGGAACAATAAAATCTAGGGGACACGCTACACCACATCTTCAATTCCATACTAGGGTTCTGGTAGGATTCCCCCTTTGAGCTGGATCATACGTATAGATCCCTAGGCCCTAGATCTGTGGACCTGGGCCAACGTCGAGATATAATATGTAGAGTCCATAAGTACCAAGTGAAAGAATCCATAAGGAAAAAAGCATGGGATCGTCAAACGATACTTCATCAGGGCAAACGTGAAAAAGTGCTTCCTGATTTATCCAGGGTAACGCTGCAAAAAAAAGGGCCCTGCGACCCGTCTTGGAATCTCTGTGCCAACACAACCTTTCGTACACATGGGGATTTCCTTTCTGCCTACAAGTTCATCATGATGGTTATTCACATGTGCTCCAGACTCCCAGAGACATCTCCACTTTCACCTTCACGCTTCACCTTCTATACCTATGACTGCATTTGAGCGGGTACCCCCACAACTCCAGAGATCGGAAAGACGATGAACATTCACATGCAGAGACTCCTTTTCAGAATGATATGAAGATCTCACCTTTCTTTTTGTAGTCAGCAGACCTTCTAGCATTAAAATAGGCCATGGTCATTTGTCACCTTCCCAGGATAGGGAGATGAATACCCTTATACGCTTGAACAGTGAGCGCTCCAAAAGGCCTGTGGTGTGCAGAGAGCAGAAAGCAGATCTTCCTGTGAATCTAGGGCTGTACCCCAGACATGTGAGTTCAATCAGGTCTTATCAGGCACCAATGGGAGGTGAGAAAAAAACCCCACAGAAAATGCTTAGTTAAAGTGGGTCTGCATCTCTAGAGGTACAACGTAGATAAGATGTGGGACTCCTTGGGTCTTGGAAAAAAAATTCACCCATGTGGACGTTAATCCCATAGTTTTGAGTTTATTGTCCTAAAATTATATGGTGTTGTTATGGCTGGCATGCTGGTGCGTAGGGAGGTCTCTTCTGTAGAAAGACGTCACCCATTAGGGACATCGCATTCTTTGACCCTTTCTCCAGCTACCTTGGCAGACCTAATCATAGCAAGGAAGGAACTTCAATCTAAGCTAGATAAAAAATACATATGTTTTAGAGATCAATGCAAATGCTTCTATTATGAGTATTCCAAAAAGTGAGAAGGAACCTTTCACAACTGCTGCATCCTCGAATGGCACACACGTACATCCCCAAGAATAAAAATTCAGTGGGTTTAGACACTCGCAATCCCTCAGAGATCCTTGAGATATTTTGGACTTACTACTCACAGTTATACGATCTTAGGGGACAGTTCGCAGACGTGAACCCATCTACTCTAATGGAGCGAATCTCTGGTTACATTGCAGAGATGGCCTTACCAACAATACACAATGATTCCAAAGAGACATTGAATTCTGACATTACGGAGGAGGAGATAGAGGAGACAATTGAATCCACTCCAACAGGGGAGAGTCCAGGTCTCGATGGCTTTACACCCGCCTTTTACAAATTATTAAGGAAACAACTGACCCTCATTTTAGCTAAAGTCTTTAGAGTAGTTTCTTCAGATTCCCCCTTCACGTGACAATACTTGGAAGCACACATTAGTGTCCTGCCTAAACCTGGTAAGGACCTCACAGTTTCCACTAATTATAGACCTATATCACTGATAAACATGGATATTGAACTTTTTTCCAAGACACTAGCTAACAGATTGTGTCCTTTCCTCCCTTCCATTATACACACAGATCAAGTAGGATTTATCAAAGGTAGGGAGGCCAGAGACAACATTATAAAAACTCTACTAAGAACATATGGATTGCATAGTGGGTCTGCTGTCCATGGATGAGGAAAAGGCATTTGACAGGGTCCTTTGGGGATTTTTGTCAGCAACTCTCAAACAAATTGGACTAGGCCCTAAGTTTCTGGACAGAGTACTGGTCCTTTAGATGTGTTCTACTTCTAGGATAAGGGTGAATGGATTATTGTACTCTCCCATACACATCAGAAATGGCACCAGGCAGGGATGCCCACTATCACCTTTTCTGCATTTGTTGATAATGGAACATCTCGCAGTAGCGATAAGGAACAACCCAAATATATATGGCCTTTCAAATTGGGGAAAACCACTATATGACGCCCCTATATGGTGATGACCTCCTACTGTACATCTCCCAGCCCGATATCAGACTTCTGTCCTTAAATACAGGAGTTCGAGAGATATGGACATCTATCAAAATTTAAGATAAATTACTCCAAAACAGAAGCTCTGAACATTTCCCTCCTGTTAGCAGAAAATAAACATATCGCAGAGCAATTTCCATTTAGATGGCAACGGGAGGCCATCCAATACCTCAGTGTGTTTGTCCCTACAGACCAATCTAGGTTGTTCCCCTTAAATTATCAGGCCCTCCTTGAGCACACACTAAAGGACCTCTCTAACTATGCAACTAGAGACATCTCATGGTTCGGGAGGATAAACACCCTAAAAATGGATGTATTACCTAAATACCTATATCTCTTTCAGGCAGTACCTATCATACCCCCTACATCATTCTTTAATTCATTAAGGTCTGCTCTGATCAAGTTCGTGTGGGGTCACTCGAGACCAAGGGTGGGAGTGCGTACCCTCTTTCACCTTAAGATAGATGGAGGAGTAGCTCTGTTAAATTTCAGACTATACCATCCAGCAGTGGTTTTAACACATATTGTTGACTGGTACTACCAATCTGCCCACAAACAATGGATACAGTTAGAACAGGCAGATTGTTTGATTCCTATAAGACTTCTCCCATGGATTCATTCTTGTGACAGAGCCCGAATCCTATTTACCAATCTATTGAAAGGGACATAAAAACTCTGGGACTCGAAAATACAAAAGCAGAACCTGTCAAGGTTAGATAGCCCCCTCGCACTGCTTTTCTCCAACCCAGCATTCCCACCAGGAAACAGCCAAGAATGTTTCATGGATTAGTAGGCTCGAGACGGACCCCTGGGTTCACCATCTCCTTAGTGGCCCCTCAGTGCCTTCCTTTCAAAAATTAAGATCCAGGTTCAGTGAACTGAATCTCTCCTGGTTAGAATTTTACCAACTTTGCTCTTTTCTTAATACTCAAGGGGATAGAAACCCTTTTTAACAGCCAATCACACCTTTCGAGAGTCTATTTCCGAAAGAGTCCCCTCCGACACACGTAGCAATAATAATAATCTTTATTTATATAGCGCCAACATATTCTGCAGCGCTTAATTCCTGATATATGGTCTGCTAATCCGAGAGACATATATTACAGATCTTAGTTTCAAATAGGCTTGGGAACAGGAAATTGGAGTCATGATTTCAGAGAATGAGTGGCGGGAGGCATTTGTCTTCACACACAAACTATGTATAGCCTGTGCTGCACAGAAAAAAATTACAAAATTCAAACAAGATGGTATAGATATTCTACCCGCCTTCATGCTATATTCCCTCCGGTATCTGAGGTGTGTTGGTGCTCTGGAACTGATAGGGGTACAATGACACACATTTGGTGGAGCTGTGACTTGTTGAGACCTTTTTGGGACAAGGTATTCTCCAAATATAACTTAAAGGGGTTGTCTCGCGGCAGCAAGTGGGGTTATACACTTCTGTATGCCCATATTAATGCACTTTGTAATGTACATCGTGCATTAAAGGGGTTGTCCCGCGAAACAAGGTTGGGGTATACACTTCTGTATGGCCATATTAATGCACTTTGTAATGTACATTGTGCATTAATTATGAGCCATACAGAAGTTATTCACTTACCTGTTCCGTTGCTAGCGTCTTCGTCTCCATGGTGCCGTCTAATTTTCAGCGTCTAATCGCCCGATTAGACGCGCTTGCGCAGTCCGGTCTTCTCCCTTCTGATTGGGGCCGCTCGTGCCAGAGAGCGGCTCCTCGTAGCTCCGCCCCGTCACGTGCCGATTCCAGCCAATCAGGAGGCTGGAATCGGCAATGGACCGCACAGAAGACCTGCGGTCCACCGAGGGTGAAGATCCCGGCGGCCATCTTCGCAAGGTAAGTAAGAAGTCACCGGAGCGCGGGGATTCGGGTAAGTTCCGTTTTTTTCTTTAAACCCCTGCATCGGGTTTGTCTCGCGCCGAACGGGGGGGGGCTATTGAAAAAAAATAAAACCCGTTTCGGCGCGGGACAACCCCTTTAAATATGAGCCATACAGAAGTTATTCACTTACCTGCTCCGTTGCTGGCGTCCACGTCTCCATGGCTCCGTCTAATTTCAGCATCTAATCGCCCGATTAGACGCGCTTGCGCAGAAGGGTCTTCTCCCTTCTGGTCGGCCCGGGCACGAGCGGCGTTCTGGCTCCGCCCCCTTCTACGCGTCATTGCGTAGCTCCGCCCCATCACGTGTGCCGATTCCAGCCAATCAGGAGGCTGGAATCGGCAATGGACCGCACAGAGCCCATGGTGCACCATGGGAGAAGACCCGCGGTGCACCATGGGAGAAAACCGCGGTGCATCCCTGGGAAAGGACCGGCGGCCATCTTAGGGAGAAGATTTTTATAAGTTCATATTTCATCACATCGGTGAGTAGCAAGCGGTTTAAAAACCGCTTTAAAGTGCTATTTTATGCCGGGGGGTGACAGGGGGAATGGGCTAATTTAAAATTTTGATGTTTTGCCTCGGGACAACCCCTTTAATGAGCTGGGAAAATATTAACAATAATTCACAAATTGCTCTTCTATCTATACAGCCAGGCTCAATAGGTTCAAAGAAAGGGTTTGCTGAGGTTCTGCCTAGTGGTAGAAAAAGCAGTCATCCCATGCCCATGCCACATATTCCTTCCATGACTGAGGGGCTTCAGGAAATGTGCCTTATGGAGAAATGTGCTCCTATGTGCCTTATGGAGAAATTGAATGCAGAACACAATAGAGAATTTGACAAATTTCTGTTGGTATGGCAATTGCTGATCGACTTTGAATCTTCTTCAGAGTTCTGAGCGCTATTTCCCTAGTTGCTCACTCGCAGGGGGTGAGACAGGGGTATGATCTTGACGCGTCATTAGAAGGTAGTAATCTGGATCTTAAACACTCTCGGGGGTGGCACTGGTCTTCCCCTCTCCCCTTCTCCCATTCCCCTCAACCAACTATCTACACCTTCCTTTACCTATCCTTTTTATTTATTTATTTAGAAATGTTTATTTATTTTTTACCTTCTTTCTTTTCCCCTATCTCATCTCCTCTCTCTTTGGCCGCCTGCAGACGAGCGGGTCGGATCCGGCGGCGAGGATTCTCGCCGCGGGACCCGACCCCAGCGCCTGCAGGGGCGAGCGCGTACTCACCCGCGCCCGGCGGCCCCGGCTCTTCCATGTGACGGCTGCCGAGCAGCCGGCGCATGCACAGACCAGAGCCGGCGGCCGGGTGAGTGACGTTTCTGTGCGAGGCTCTGCGAGCCCCGCACAGAAATAGGACATGCCGCGGTTTGTTTGCCGCGCGACATTTCACGCGGCCAAGCCGCATCCGTCTGCATAGGAGTGCGTATTGTAATGCACTCCTATGCAGACTTTCAGTGGCGGAAATCCCGCGCCGTGTGCAGGTGGCCTTTGGCTGGCGGAGCCCGTCACGGCGCCCCCCCAGAGACCCCAATACTTACCTCCAGATCCGGAGTCTTCCGTCCTGCATGACGCTTCGGCGCACATGCACAATAGAGCATGTGACGGGCCGGCCACGTCATATGACACACCCACAGCGTCACATGACGCGGCTGGCGGTGGGCGGGGAAGCGGTTTCACACTATCTTCCGCTGTGCTACAGCGGAAGATAGCATGTCGGACGGCTTCCATTGACTGCAATGGAAGCCGTCCGCACGTACACCCGCAGCAAATAGAGCATGCCGCGGGTGAGGTCGGGTGATTTTACGGTGGGGAATTCCGCGATGGAATTCCGCACCGTGAGCATTGAGCTATTAGGTTCAGTAGAATAGCTGCGGGCAACGCGGCGGATTTTCGCTGCGTGTTACGTGGCGGAAATCCGTCCGTGGGAAGGAGCCCTTTGTCTTTCTTCTCACTCTTCTATTTCTCATTCTTTTTCATTGTTGCTAGAGGATAAGCCCTCAGGCTTTTACTCGAATACCAAGGAACGCAAACATTTAATTTTCAAATTGCATGTTTGGGTATTATTATTATTGGGGTCACCCACTAGGCTCCTTCAAGAATTTTTTGAGATGGATATTTTCAAGAAGAGGCTAATTTATATATGTTGGTTCAAAGAGTTATATTAAGATATCTTTTATTATCCATGTTTTATAGGTCCTGCAAGACCTTTTTGAGATTTGTATGTTTTGTAACGTATGCTATTGAAAATTGTTGCTGCAAACATGCTGACCCAGAAATTATTATCATCACAATATTTATTCTGCATGCTAAATGACAAACGTGAAATCCAAAAAACAATGGTGGAATTTCTACTTTATTCCCAATACCCCCTAAAAAAATTAATACAAGTTTTAGTAGACATCATATATACCCTAAAATGATACCTTTACAACATAGAACTCATTCTGCCGAAAACAAGTTCTCCGATGACTATGCTGACTGAAAAATTAAAAGTTATGGCTCTTGGAATGCAACGATAAAAAAAAGCTGAAAAATTAATTTGTCATTAAGGTGCAAACAGTCTCTGTCATGAAAGGGTTAATAAAGTTTTGTGTTGATATATGTTATGCTAAAATTCATGTACAGTAAAATATTTGACAATAAGTGTATGTTCTCTGAACTATCCAAGGTTATTTCCCACTGGCAGACTAAATTTGAACATTTTGACAAATTGAAAAGGCGATATCCAGTGATGCATATCCATGGCATATATTTATTTCATCCTGGTGTACTAGGTCTGAAAGATTTTAATTGTCATTAGCCTATTATAGATTAATGAAGTTCTCATTTGTCATTGATGCACATGGTGCATCTTTAATTGGAATTTGTAAAGTGAGCCAACAAAATTGTAATTGACACTAGTTTTGTATAACAATTCCCATTACATCTAATTGCATTACAAATCAATTCATATCACCTGCATGTCAAGGTGAATGATTAACAAAATTATGCATTCTTCTAAATGATGTGTTGTGGTAATGTAAATCTTCTTTTGATTAAAAGAAATTTAGTTGAAACATGCAGAGTATGTCTAAATGAGTGAGATTCAAATGATTAAAGTTTTAAAATACTGTTAATGAAACTGTATGGGACAATGCAATGCTGTATCAAAAACATGTCAATCAGTGTCACACTGGGGTTCCTAGGGCCCTCTAGTAAAATTCATTCTGGGTGAGCATTGTACAGTTGCATACCTGATCTCAATTTGCAAGTTATGGGTTGCCACATTTTCCATACATTTGCAGGGAAAGAGAAGGTAGTGTCCAGGGAGAGGGGATGCTGGTTGTCGTCCCAATGTGCTTAGAGTCATCTCAGCCGCCTGTGTGTCTATAAGTAAACTAGCTGGTCTATTATTGGATGTATAGAGTAGCTGAGATGCTGCCTACTATATCTGTAGGTACTAAAGTGAACGTACTGTGGGGTCTGCGTAGAACCCATCAGGAGATTCCACTGTACCCCGGAATTATAGGTGATTAGAGATGAGCGAGCATACTCATCCGAGCTTGATGCTCATTCGAGTATTAGGGTGCTCGAGATGCTAGTTACTCGAGACGAGTACCAACGAGCACAGACCATTGAATTCAATGGAGCCGGCAATACAGTCGGCTCCATTGAAAGCAATGGGCTGCCGGCGAGCGCGGGATGAATTTTCGGGAAGGGCTTAAAAATATAAGCCCTTCCCTGAAATTCATCCAGAAATGTGTAAAAAGTAAAAAAAAATATATACTCACCTTGTCCCGGCAGACGGAGTTCAGCCGCGGCCAGCTGGCAGTTCTCCTGAACTGCTGTGAGTAGTATTCAGCAGCCGGGGATTTAAAATCCCCGCCTGCTGAATGGGCTGCCTCTGATTGGTCACAGCCTCACCAATCAGAGGCAGCTCTCACTCACACCCATTCATGAATTCTTGAATGCGTGAGTGCTGCCTCTGATTGGCTCAGCGCAGGGACCAATCAGGGGCAGCTCTCAGCTGTCATTCAGCTCGCGTGAGTAAAAGAAATGAAAAAGGAGGGTGGAGCAAGACCCAGTGAGGGTAGTGGAATATTTATGGAGTACAAAGAGTTTTCAATGATTGAGTATTTTGAATGGTGGAGGTGCTGCCAACCAGATGACGCTCCACCAGTGTGGGCGTAAGTGTAGCGAAAAGGAAGTGAAAAGAACTGGTATGGAGGCGCAACACTCTAAGCTACTGGAAGATGTAGATCAAAGTCCAATGTGTGATGGTGAAAGCACTTCTTTTTTATTATTTTTTCAGAAATTAAAAACCAGCAATGGAATACGCGTTTCGGGGAAGAACCCCTTCGTCAGTTCGGCTGGATAGGACAACAGGATGCCTAGGGGTGACACGATTCCAAAGATGTATAGAATGTGTCGGAGGCTCGCGTGACCGGGGCCGAAAAATCGCCTGAAAAAACTGCTCCTAGCCGCGTTTCAATAGAAACGGGCCGGAGCAATGCAGCGCTGTCAAGCACATTAAATTCAAGGGAGCCGGCAATACAGCCGGCTCCACTGAAAGCAATGCGCTGCGGGCGATCTCACGATGAATTTTCGGGAAGGGCTTAAAAATATAAGCCCTTCCCTGCAAATCATCCAGAAATGTGTCATTCAGCTGAGAGCTGCCCCTGATTGGTCCCTGCGCTGAGCCAATCAGAGGCAGCACTCACTCACCCATTCATGAATTCATGAATGGGTAAGTAAGAGCTGCCTCTGATTGGTGAGGCTGTGACCAATCAGAGGCAGCTCATTCAGCAGGCGGGGATTTTAAATCCCCGGCTGCTGAATACTACTCAGAGCAGTTCAGGAGAACTGCCGCCGGCCGCGGCTGGACTCCGTCTGCCGGGACCAGGTGAGTATATATATATTTTTTGTTTTTACACATTTCTGGATGAATTCCAGGGAAGGGCTTATATTTTTAAGCCCTTCCCGAAAATTCATCCCGCGCTCGCCGGCAGCCCATTGCTTTCAATGGAGCCGGCTATATTGCCGGCTCCATTGAATTCAATGGGCAAACATCATTCTTCTCTGCAAACAGCTGTTACAGCTGTGGCAGAGGAGAATGATTTGTCTACTGTATGTTCTCAATGGGGTCGGCGCTGCTGCCGCCGGCCCCATTAAGCGCATATAAAGAAGAGAACAGGAATCGCAGATCGCAGATAGGTGCGATCTGCGATTTCTGTTCTATAATTTATCGGACGAGCGCATAAAAAGCGCTCATGTGTCCGATACCATTGCAAAGCAATGGTTTTATAAAATCGCCGGACGCATGCGCAAATCGCGCGAAAAAACGCCCGTCTGACTGAGCCCTGAGAGTGTCTTTAAGCTAAGCGTCAATGTTAATAACATATTTTCGTAGCAAACTATCAATATATTAGGACGGGTTGCTGGTGACTGAGTTTATGCCAGAGATGATGGGATGCCAAGGTTTTTTTTTTGGTCCTTATGTTTTTTTGGTTGGCGGTATGCATCCTGTA
Source organism: Eleutherodactylus coqui (assembly GCF_035609145.1). Taxonomy (NCBI): domain Eukaryota; kingdom Metazoa; phylum Chordata; class Amphibia; order Anura; family Eleutherodactylidae; genus Eleutherodactylus; species Eleutherodactylus coqui. The sequence continues at coordinate 241,225,867 of NC_089841.1, read as the reverse complement.
TAAGGCCTTAGTCAGACAGGCATTTTTTCGCGCGATTTGCGGATCGCATGACGGATGCGCATCCGCAAATCGCGTGACCGGTGCCCGAAAATCGCCCGAAAATCTGCTCCTAGCCGCGTTTCATTAGAAACGGGCCGGAGCTGTCCAGCGCATTGCATTCAATGGAGCCGGCTGTATTGCCGGCTCCATTGAAAACAATGCGCTGCGGGCGAGTGTGGGATGAATTGTCGGGAAGGGCTTAAATATATAAGCCCTTCCCTGCAATTCATCCAGAAAAGTGTTAAAATAAAAAAATATACATACTCACCTGCTCCCGGCAGCTGGAGTTCCCCGCGGCCGGCCTGCAGTGGGTGTGAAGGGGGTGTGAGTCAGACCTGCCCCCTGATTGGCTCAGCGCAGCCGGAGTTCCCCGTGGCCGGCCTGCAGTGGGTGTGAAGGGGTGTGAGTCAGACCTGCCCCCTGATTGGCTCAGCGCTGAGTCTCCTCTTAGTTTCATCTTTGTTTAAAGTTGAATTAAATTGAGGCTGCAATAATAACTCGCATCTCAAGGTTTATACATTTGTCGTCTAGAGCATCTCATGTATATTCAAAGTCCCCTAGTTATGCTATTTTTAGTTTCCCCAGGCGATCCGCACCATCTTGAATATGATACCAGGTTGTGTTACTGAACGGCCTCATACATTCAATGATTTCGTTTGAGTCTAGGAACTTTTCTATAAATGTCCGCCACTTTTCAAAAAAGCCCTCAGCCTGAGATTCTGCACACCTCTCCAGCTCTAGTCTCTCCATCCGTAAAAGATATTTTAACTGTTGTAGGATATTTGATATTGATGGGGTTTTGGCTTGCAGCCATTTTGTCAATAAGCATCTCTTACTTATTAAAAGTATAGTATGTGTCATTTTAGGACTTTTTGGTTGCTCACGGAAAGAGTGAAATATACATTCTTGTGGTACTAACTGTATTGTGTGGCCCCCAATTACGTTCACGAGCTTCTGAATATCTTTCCAATATGTTTTTATTTCAGGGCAGTGCCAAATACCGTGTAAGAAGTCGGATTTGGGTTCGGAACATTTAGGGCATGCAAGCAGTCTTGTCCGGCCTCTAGGTTGTGGGGGGATATTGAATCCATATATTGCTCCATGTATAATTTTAAAATATGTTTCTCGCCATCTCTCATTTTTAATAGCCTTTCTTACGGAGGCCCACCCGTCTACTATTCCCTGTGGTATATCAGGGTCCTGTAACTCTCGTGCCCACTTCTTGAATACCTGAGAGTCATTCATTCTGTTGCGTCCATCCATCCCTGAATCTAGAGTACAAGTCTGAAATTGAGTGCCTCTGCTAGGGACCCTTTATAATTATATCCATAGGGTTAATTATTGCCTCCCTGGTGATATCTCTAAGTCTGGATCGCAAGAAATTTTGTACTTGTGCGTAGGGTAGGAAGTGTGATGCAGGAAGGTCATATGTGTCACACAGCTCTTTAAATGTTCTATATCTAGGTTGTACTGCATGGAGGAGATGTTGGACTGTCTCTATGCCTTTACTTCGCCATGCTGCAAACATTTTATTGACCTGCCCTTCCTTAAATTCCGGATGCCCCCATAGATCCATATATTTTGACATTTTAAACGAAAGGCCATATGCTTTACGAGATGCTTTCCAAGCGGCAATAGTATCTTTTATCATGATAGAATGCTTAACCTCTGGTGGAAGACTAGAGAATCCCGCGTGTAGGAGAGCATTTGGGCTCCACGGATGTGATAGTTCTGCTTCAAGGTCATAATTGGAAAATTTGTCAGCCCTCTGCAGCCAGTCTAAGCAATGTCGCATAAGGCTTGCCACATTGTATGTGCGTATATCCGGGAAGTCAAGTCCCCCCCTATCCTTGGAGAGCATGAGCTTTTTCAAAGCAATACGTGGGCCCCTGTGGGCCCAGATAAATGCAGAGAAAGCGGAATACAGCTTTCCCAAATCTTGTCTATGTATCAGAAGTGGGATAGTTTGTAGAGGGTAGAGGAGCTTTGGGAAACTGATCATCTTGATCAATTGGCAGCGGCCCAAAAATGAAAGAGGAAGGTTATTCCATCTTTTGAGTTCATTTGTAATTTTATGTATAATTGGGGGATAGTTCAGCCTGCATAGACTTTCGGAGCTCTTGCCTATGTTTATCCCAAGATATTTAATAGAGGTCTTTGCTACGGTGACGGGGACTCTTTCAGTATCTAAGATATTTGTTCTGTTCCCAGGAGAGATGTCCAATAATTCGCACTTCGTGGTGTTAACCTTGAAGCCTGATTGCCCTCCAAATGACTCGAGTAAATTGAAGACCTTTGGTAAATCTCTATTCGGTTTTGCGAATGCTAGTAAGATATCGTCAGCAAACAGCATCGTCTTAACAGTCTTATTACGTATCCTGATGCCCTCTAACTCTCCATTTCCCTCTAGCGTACGGGCCAGTGGTTCAATAGCGATATTAAATAACAATGGGGAGAGGGGGCATCCTTGCCTGGTACCTTTCTGCAAGGGAAATCTCGAGGAGAGAAAGCCAGGGGTGTATATTTGCGCCTGAGGGTTTGCGTATAAGTTCCATAAATAGGTACAAAAAGGGCCTTTAAAGCCCATTCTATCCATCACTGCTTCCAACCAGTTCCATGAAACGTTATCAAACGCCTTCTCTGCGTCTATTGTAAGCAGAGCCGCGCTAGGATGGTCTGATGGGTTAATTTTAATCTCATCCAGGATGGTCAGAATCTTCCTTATGTTTGCAATTGCTGATCTACCCTTTACGAAACCCGATTGCAGAGGGGAGATCAGTTGCGGCATCACAACGGCAAGTCGGTCGGCCATGATTTTTGCCATCAGCTTCAGATCAATATTTATCAGGGAAATTGGTCTATATGACTTTGCATTGCTGGGATCTTTGCCAGGTTTAGGGAATAGCTTGATGTGCGCAGTATTAGTTTTGGGCGGTATAGGTGAATTTTGCATATATCCATTAAATAAGGATTCTAACAATGGGGTTGTCTGGTCTTTAAGGATTTTAAGGAACTCTCCCGTATATCCATCTGGACCCGGGGCCTTGTTATTTTTTAGATTTGAGATGGCATCTTTTATTTCTAACTGAGAAATAGGGGAGTTTAAAAACTCGCATTGTTCTGTGGTCAGGGTCGGTAGTTCTATATCTGGAGGAATCACTATAGGGGTGTCGTGTGGCATTGGTTCTTGTGTGTATAGTTGTGCGTAAAATTTGAGAAATATATCGTTTATTTTCTTTGGATGGGACTGGAATCTACCGCTTTGATCTTTCAGCCCTGAGATATTTGACGTATTAAATGGTCCTCTTTCCAGATTGGCCATAAGCTTGCCTGCCTTATTTCCAAATTTGAACAAATCTGCCTCCCTACGAGAATGTATCAATTGTTCTCGTTTTTGTAGCCAGTGTTCGTACGCTTCCTTTGCTTCCACCCATTTCTGCTTACTTTGCGAATTTGGTTTTGATTGGAATTGGGTATATGTTTCTCGTAGGAGTGAGTTAAAATGTTCTATTTTCTCGGTAGTCTTCCTCTTTAGTGAAACTACATATGAGATCAGTCTGCCCCTAAGGACTGCCTTGGCTGTATTCCAAAGCAGCTGGGGATTATCAGAGTGCGCCTCATTATCTGAGGTAAATTCCAGCCACCATCCCCGCAACATTGATTGGAAGGTTTCATCCTCCGCTAGGTATGAAGGGAATCTCCATATGTAGTCGGTGCCCCTGGGGACCTTGTCGCGTATTGCCAGCACTACTGGGGAATGATCGGAGATCACCATTTCCCCCGATATCAATTTTGGCAACTCTAGAGATCAAGTTAGGTGACACCAGTATATAGTCGATTCTCGACTAGGAGTTGTGTGCGTGGGAAAAATGGGTGAACTTGCATCCCTCTGGACTACGGTCTCGCCATACATCACTAAGCTGCTGTGTCCCATAGAATTTTTTGAATGTGTTGTCCAGATATCTAGGAGTGTTGCTATGCGTTGCCTGGCTACGGCGATCTTCAGTACTATTTTAAGTGTCCCGGTGTCTGTCAGTAACCGGTCAGACAATTCCATGAAGAATTGCTTGCTGCTGCTATTAGGGCCATAAATGTTATAAATACTGAATTCTTCCAAACTGTTTTTAATGCGTATGTGGAGGATCCTCCCGTTAGAGTCGTGCCAATACTCCTGAACTGTCAGTCCCAAACCTTTTTTAATGAGTATCAACACTCCAGCGCGATATCTATTTTTAACCGTTTCAAATGGCGCAATATCATTGTGCATTTCTGTGGGGACCTAAGTCATTTTACGTTCCATGAGATAATTTTCATATTAAATGTTTGTCTATCTATAACTGATAAAGGTTTTGCAAGTCGCTAGAAAAACCACCAAATAACACCTTAGGTTTAAACAAAGATGAAAAGAAAAGAAAAAAAAGGGGAAAAAGAAAGGTGGAAAGAAAAACAAATCCCTAAACTATTACTAAACTGGAGTTCTCTCCAGGGAAAAATGCCTTGCATAAGCCCGAAAAGAGGGTGCATGAATTGACTTCCCTTACTTCCACTTCGTGAGCAGCGTCAGGAAAGACGAGAAAAAAGGACTATATCACAATCTGTCTGCATTGGTGGAGCTATCACCTCACATCTCTTTTTTTGCTCCTTTTTTTTTTTAAACAACATATTTAAGGAGATAAAGATAGTATAACAAAGTGGAGCAAACCATTTCTCTAATTAAATCTGTATCTCCGCTCCAGAATCTTAAACTATGCATCAATATCAGGAATGTATATCTAATGCGAAATTGTGCTTAGAGTCCGGCAACAGTTCACCTTTCAATTAGCGCATTCGTTCGAGTCGTCATACTCACTACACGTCGCTCAAACTTTAAGTAGCTGGTGTCGGTGCTGGTACATGCCTGCGCCGTTGTTCCTTTGCTGCCGTGGAAGAGGCCGAGGTGACTTCTCGCCAGTCTCTGTCATCCCGTGACCCGCGCGGGGGGAGTTCTTCCAGTCGGTCTGGTGAGGTTCTGGGTGACGTCAGTCGCAGCTCTCTCTCCGCTTTCTCCGGATCCTGAAATGTAAGGCAGGAGCCGTCTGGTTGGTAGACTTTCAAAATCGCCGGATATAGGAGCGCGAACTTCTGTTGTTTTCTGTACAGAGCCGTGCATATTGGTGAGAATGTATTTCTTTTCCGTTGGATTTCTGCCGAAAAATCTGTAAAGATTAAGATTTTTTTCCCCCCCAATGTCCAGTTGGTTTTGTCGGCTTTTGAAATTACGTAAAATAGAGGTCTTATCAGTATAGTCCAAATATTTCACGATGACCGGTCTAGATCGCTTCTTTGTGGGTGAGTAGTTACTATCTCTGGTGGCCCGTACGTCCGGCCCCAGTCTATGCGCACGTTCGACTTTGCATGCATGGGTGACCCCTAGTGGATTGGGGATCGTGGATTCACACAGTTGGCGTAAGTCCTTTTGTAAGACTGATTCAGGGATCCCTATAATTCTCAGATTGTTTCGTCTGGATCTGTTCTCGAAGTCCTCTAGGCGATCCCATAGTTTTTTGTTGTCGCTCAGAAGGTTGTCAATATAGTTAGATGTGGAGCTTTGCTCCGCTGACAAAACTTCAATCTCATGTTCTATATTCTCCAATCGATTGCCAGGTTGCGCCACCGCCTCGTGTAGCTGATGCAGAGTGCCCGCAACCGTCGCCGCCAAAGTTTCTTGTATGTCAGGAGAGATTAGTTTTGCCACCTCTATCGCCAGCTTTTTATAATCTATTACTGATGCTTCCTTTTCTGTGAGACTGTTGTTTTCTGATGTTGCCGGGGGAGGCGGGGGCGCAATAATCGAAGTTCCTTCCTTATTTATAGCGACTTTTTCCGGGATTGTGTTTGGTGTCGTATCAACTTGCTTTGCCTTAGAACGACCCATTTTAATGACAAAGTGTTCCATGCAATGTAGTTATGGTCGTGTGTGTGTATATATATATATATATATATATATATATATATATATATATATATATATATATACGGAAGGATCCTTGAATTCTCAATTGAGCGTATGGAATTCCGAGGTTCAGCGACACAGGGCTGGGTTGGATGGAGCTTTGGCTTCTGGAACGCTGTATGGGTGTGAGTCCTGGTTTTCAAGTGCAGTTTTTGCGCATAAGATTTTTTTTTATTATTATTATTATTATTTTTTTCTCCCCCTGCTTAGTATAGCAGAGTTATATTGGTGGCACTGTTTTCAGGGACTGGATTATGGTGTGATTGTGTGTTCTGTGTAGTACTTTCTCCAGCAGTGCAGGCTATACAGTTTCTGTGCTGCTGTGACTTGGTGATTCAGCTTCTCCTCTCTTTCACTGCTGCCTGTCCCTGCACGTGTGTCCCTAGATGGCTACAGCTGCCTCGGGGGGAGGGGGGAGGAGGGCAGGCACGTCTCTTCTTCTCTCTGTGTAGCGTCCTTCCCAGCGCCTTCGGCGGGTAAGTGAGGGACAGGGAGCGGGACCCGTTGTTATTGATCGCAGGAGCAGTGGCCTCGGCAGATGCAGACCAGCGCTGCTCACTGCCGCTCCTCGGCACGTAGTGAGCGCAGCAGGGTTAACGGAGCGGTTATCGCCGCTTAGTTACAGCGCCCCAGCCACTGACAGTTCCTACCGACCTAACGGAGGCTGTGTGGGGTTCTTTTCTGGAGCGGTGGGGTCGGAGCTCATCTCCTCCGCTACTTCACTACATGGCGCCGGAACCGGAAGTCATGAGCGCTTTTTATGCGCTCGTCCGATAAATTATAGAACAGAAATCGCAGATCGCACCTATCTGCGATTTGCGATTCCTGTTCTCTTCTCTATATGCGCTCAATGGGGCCGGCAGCAGCAGCGCCGACCCCATTGAGAACATATAGAAGACAAATTATTCTTCTCTGCCACAGCTGTAACAGCTGTGGCAGAGAAGAACGATGTTTGCCCATTATATTCAATGGAGCCGGCAATACAGCAGGTTCCACTGAAAGCAATGGGCTGCCGGTGAGCGCACGATGAATTTTTCGGGAAGGGCTTAAATATATAAGCCCTTCCCTGCAATTCATCCAGAAAAGTGTAAAAATAAAAAATATATATATACTCACCTGGTCCCGGCAGATGGAGTTCAGCACGGCCGGCCTGCAGTGGGTGTGAAGGGGGTGTGAGTCAGACTTGCCCCTGATTGGCTCAGCGCTGAGCCAATCAGGGGCAAGTCTGACTCACACCCCCTTCTCACCCACTGCAGGCCGGCCGTGCTGAACACCGTCTGAGCCAATCAGGGGCAAGTCTGACTCACACCCCCTTCACACCCACTGCAGGCCGGCCGTGCTGAACTCCATCTGCCGGGACCAGGTGAGTATATATATATATTTTTTATTTTAACACTTTTCTGGATGAATTGCAGGGAAGGGCTTATATATTTAAGCCCTTCCCGACAATTCATCCCGTGCTCGCCCGCAGCGCATTGCTTTCAATGGAGCCGGCTGTATTGCCGGCTCCATTGAATTCAATGCGCTGGACAGCTCCGGCGCGTTTCTAATGAAACGCGGCTAGGAGCAAATTTTTCGGGCGATTTTTTTTGGCCCCGGTAACGCGATTTGCGGATGCGCATCCGTCATGCGATCCGCAAATCGCGCGAAAAACCGCCCGTGTGACTAAGGCCTCACTTTGTATCTTTTAACAAGATGTCTCGATAGATGTTTGAGAGCAGAATTTATACCGAGCCCATTAAAAATACTTAGCTTTTCCTGTCCATTTATTTATTGTGTTTGATCACCTGACACAATTACTCCTGATTTGGCTTTCAAATAAGATTATGCTGTCAAAAAAATCTTTACTTTTGCATCATTTTAAATGTTGATTGTCTCTTCTTATCGTCTATTTTTGTTCCTTATCTGTGTACTGTAGTAATTGAACCAAAGTTAATCCTCAACGGATTAAGGATGATTTAATGATGAGGGCCTAAGATTTAAAAAAATAATGACATACAATTTAAGATATTATCTCTTTTTATGATTGTATGTTGTTTCTTGCCTCAACGTGTAATCAAAGTAGAGATTATGAAGGTGCTTCTTTAGAAATTAGCCTAGCAAGTTTTAGAAATATCTTAGTTGGCTCCAATAACTTCATTTTTATGTGTTTCAACCAAGGAGTTTTATGACTTTTTACATTTAAAATTCATTGCCTAATGGAATTAGAGTAGTACATAAATTAAAACATCATATTTTTTTTTATTTTAATAATTTTTTATATTTTTTATGTATTTTCTGATGTATGTGATTTTGTAAAAAGCAACATTTAAAAAAAAAAAAAAATTAAAGCCTCTTTTGAGTCTTTAATATTTATTTAATATTGTGGAGACTTTGACTATGTAATATATTGGGTTTCTGTCAGGGTCTTATCTACCCTGCTTTTTAATTCTTAAGGGTGAAGTCAGACAAGCGTTTTTCGCGCGCCTATGAGCACAAAAAAAGATAGAATCATTGGTTGCCTATGTAGTGTTCAAATGTCCGTCTTTTACAGGCACAAAATACTTGTACCTGCAAAAGATAAGACATCCGTGCAGCAGCAATGTCTGTGCTGCGTATAAAATATCCATGCGCGGGTCCCCTCATCACTGACCACAATGACGGCACTGTCACAGTGTTCAGTGACAATGGGACTCCCCACAGGGATGAAGAAATCCCCTGCACAGCTGTGGTAGAGGATTGTGATCTTCTCCCATTGCTTTCAATGGGGCCAGCGCTGCCTCTGATTGGCTGAGCATAGTGACCTATCACAGGCAGCACTCAGCTGTCATTCAATAAAAGCAATGGGCACGGAGCTTTGGTCACGCGTATTTGCACATCTGTCCATGGACAGAATCATTTAGCACAGGAGACTGCAGTTGCATTTGAATAGGCATTTTGACTTTGTTGAATCTGCTTTCTGACTCTACTATGCCCTGTTGTCTTCCTCTACTATTATGATCCTTAGATCTCTAACCCATTTCTGATCTTTGTTCTTTGTATCCAATCTCTCACCTCGTGGGTGTCAAAGGCAGTACATCTTATGAGCGCCATAAGACCAAATGTCCTTTAACTAAGCACCTAGAAATGGATCCGAGAGACATAGGGGCCTATAATGATGGTGCCACCAGTCTACGGATGGCGGACAATGAAACAGTTGCAGATGTTTGTGCTTGAGGAATGAGCAGATGATCCTCTCTCCTGGTGGTCTGTCAAGGGTATCCTGAGCCAGGTGGCCTTGTGTGTGTGCTATCATGCATCCACTGGTCCCAATACCTCCGACCAGCCTGGTCAGAATAGCCCGGGCGGTGGGCAATTTATTGATATGACCATCCAGCTTCTCGCATTTCAATAGTGCTCTTCAGTTATGTCATAAAGGCATGTCTGGAAGTCAACAAACCCTACACAAGCAGAAAAAGGGTCCACTGCTCACAAGTAGTCTCTGCGAGCCTTTTTATATATCAAAGGTGGAAACACTTCTTCGTACTTCAGGCAGCAAGACCATTCATCTAATCATGCCACAACTCTAAAAATTTGCATAACTACCTGAGATGTAACTGAATGCTGAGTTTTGCAGCAAACTCCCCTTAGGTACTTGGTTAGAAGTCCTACTGATTTAGGACAAACATTTTTGATGAGCTATATAGAGAATCAACAAGTGGACATCAATGATCATTCTGCTACTGTTCTTTTGCGTGTGACCTGAGATTTGAGAAATCCTTGGAAATTGTCACATGGAGTGGGATCCTAATAGAGATGAGTGAGCACCAAAATGCTCGGGTGCTCGTTACTCGGGATGAAATTTTCTCGATGCTCGAGGGTTCGTTTCGAGTAATGAACCCCATTGAAGTCAATGGGCGACCCGAGCATTTTTGTATATCGCCGATGCTCGCTAAGGTTTCCATTTGTGAAAATCTGGGCAATTCAAGAAAGTGATGGGAACGACACAGCAACGGATAGGGCAGGCGAGGGGCTACATGTTGGGCTGCATCTCAAGTTCCCAGGTCCCACTATTAAGCCACAATAGCGGCAAGAGTGGGCCCCCCCTCCCAACAATTTTTACTGCCGAAAAGCCCTCATTAGCAATGCATATCTTACCTAAGCACCACACTACCTCCAACAAAGCACAATCACTGCCTGCATGACACTCCGCTGCCACTTCTCCTGAGTTACATGCTGCCCAACCCCCCTGCCATGAGGAGGAACCGCAGGCACACACTGCAGAGGGTTGGCACGGCTAGGCAGCGACCCTCTTTAAAAGGGGCGGGGCGATAGCCCACAATGCTGTACAGAAGCAATGAGAAATATAATCCTGTGCCACCGCCATCAGGAGCTGAACACGTGGGCATAGCAATGGGGAACCTATGTGCCACACACTATTCATTCTGTCAAGGTGTCTGCATGCCCCAGTCAGACCACATTTTTTTATAAATAGTCACAGGCAGGTACAACTCCGCAATGGGAATTCCGTGTGCACCCACAGCATGGGTGGCTCCCTGGAACCCACCGGCTGTACATAAATGTATCCCATTGCAGTGCCCTGGACAGCAGAGCTAACGTCAGATTAAATGCAGGTGGGCTTCGGCCCACACTGCATGCCCCAACCTGACCGGGGTTTTTAATTCATAGACACAGGCAGGTACAACTCCCTATTTTGAAGTCCATGTGGACCGACAGCATGGGTGGGTGCCAGGAAGCCACCGGCGGTACATAAATATATCCCATTGCATTGCCCATCACAGCTGAGGTAATGTCATGTTTAATGCAGGTGGGCTTCGGCCCACACTGCATGCCACAGTCAGACTGGGGTTCTTTATAAGTAGACACAGGAAGGTACAACTCCTTATTGTGAAGTCCGTGTGGACCGACAGGATGGGAGGGTCCCAGGAAGCCACAGGCGGTACAAAAATAAATCCCATTGCATTGCCCATCACAGCTGAGGTAATGTCATGTTTAATGCAGGTGGGCTTTGGCCCACACTGCATGCCCCAGTCAGACTGGGGTTCTTTAGAAGTGGACACATGCAGTTACAACTCCGTGTGGACCGACAGCATGGGTGGCTCCCTGGAACCCACCGACGGTACATAAATATATCCCATTGCAGTGCCCAGCACAGCTGATGTAACGTCAGCTTTAATGCAGGTGGGCAAAAAATTTATTGGATTACACTGTAGGCGGGGGCCCCAAAAAATTGGTGTACCAACAGTACTAATGTACGTCAGAAAAATTACCCATGCCCAACCAAGAGGGCAGGTGAAACCCATTAATCGCTTTGGTTAATGTGGCTTAATTTGTAACTAGGCCTGGAGGCAGCCCAGTTAAAATAAAAATTGGTTCAGGTGTAAGTTTCAACGCTTTAATGAGCATTGAAACGTATAAAAATTTTTACAAAAATTATATGACTGAGCCTTGTGGGCCTAAGAAAAATTGCCCGTTCGGCGTGATTACGTCAGGTTTCAGGAAGAGGAGCAGGAGGAGGAGGATGAATATTATACACAGATTGATGAAGCTAAAAGGTCCACGTTTTTGATGGTGATAGAGAACAATGCTTCCATCCGCGGGTGCAGCCTACGTATTGTTTAGGTATCGCTGCTGTCCGCTGGTGGAGAAGAGAAGTCTGGGGAAATCCAGGCTTTGTTCATCTCGATGAGTGTAAGTCTGTCGGCACTGTCGGTTGACAGGCGGGTACGTTTATCTGTGATGATTCCCCCAGCCGCACTAAACACCCTCTCTGACAAGACGCTAGCTGCAGGACAAGCAAGCACCTCCAGGGCATACAGCGCGAGTTCAGGCCACGTGTCCAGCTTCGACACCCAGTAGTTGTAGGGGGCAGAGGCGTCACGGAGGACGGTCGTGCGATCGGCTACGTACTCCCTTACCATCCTTTTACAGTCCTCCCGCCGACTCAGCCTTGACTGGGGACCGGTGACACAGTCTTGCTGGGGAGCCAGAAAGCTGTCAAAGGCCTTAGAGAGTGTTCCCCTGCCTGTGCTGTACATGCTGCCTGATCTCCGCGCCTCCCCTGCTACCTGGCCCTCGGCACTGCCCCTTCGGCCACTAGCACTGTCGGATGGGAATTTTACCATCAGTTTGTCCGCCAGGGTCCTGTGGTATAGCATCACTCTCGAACCCCTTTCCTCTTCGGGTATGAGAGTGGAAAGCTTCTCCTTATACCGTGGGTCGAGCAGTGTGTACACCCAGTAATCCGTAGTGGCCAGAATGCATGTAACGCGAGGGTCACGAGAAAGGCATCCTAACATTAAGCCAGCCATGTGTGCCAGAGTACCTGTACGCAACACATGGCTGTCCTCACAAGGAAGATCACTTTCAGGATCCTCCTCCTCCTCCTCCTCCTCCTCCTCCTCCTCAGGCCATACACACTGAAAGGATGACAGGCAAGCAGCATGGGTACCCTCAGCAGTGGGCCAAGCTGTCTCTTCCACCTCCTCCTCATCCTCCTCATGCTCCTCCTCCTCCTGAACGCGCTGAGATATAGACAGGAGGGTGCTCTGACTATCCAGCGACATACTGTCTTCCCCCGCCTCCGTTTCCGAGCGCAAAGCGTCTGCCTTTATGCTTTGCAGGGAACTTCTCAAGAGGCATAGCAGAGGAATGGTGACGCTAATGATTGCAGCATCGCTGCTCACCATCTGGGTAGACTCCTCAAAGTTTCCAAGGACCTGGCAGATGTCTGCCAACCAGGCCCACTCTTCTGTAAAGAATTGAGGAGGCTGACTCCCACTGCGCCGCCCATGTTGGAGTTGGTATTCCACTATAGCTCTACGCTGCTCATAGAGCCTGGCCAACATGTGGAGCGTAGAGTTCCACCGTGTGGGCACGTCGCACAGCAGTCGGTGCACTGGCAGATGAAACCGATGTTGCAGAGTGCGCAGGGTGGCAGCGTCCGTGTGGGACTTGTGGAAATGTACGCAGTCGGCGCACCTTTCCGAGCAGGTCTGACAAGCGTGGGTAGCTTTTCAGAAAGCGTTGAACCACCAAATTAAAGACGTGGGCCAGGCATAGCACGTGCGTGAGGCTGCCGAGCTGCAGAGCCGCCACCAGGTTACGGCCGTTGTCACACACGACCATGCCCGGTTGGAGGCTCAGCGGCGAAAGCCAGCGGTCGGTCTGCTCTGTCAGACCCTGCAGCAGTTCGTGGGCTGTGTGCCTCTTCTCTCCTAAGCTGAGTAGTTTCAGCACGGCCTGCTGACGCTTGCCCACCGCTGTGCTGCCGTGCCATGCGACACCGACTGCTGGCGACGTGCTGCTGCTGACACATCTTGATTGCGAGACAGAGGTTGCATAGGAGGAGGAGGAGGAGGAGGGTGGTTTAGTGGAGGAAGCATACACCGCCGCAGATACCACCACCGAGCTGGGGCCCGCATTTCTGGGGGTGGGTAGGACGTGAGCGGTCCCAGGCTCTGTCTCTGTCCCAGCCTGCACTAAATTCACCCAATGTACCGTCAGGGAGATATAGTGGCCCTGCCCGCCTGTGCTTGTCCACGTGACCGTTGTTAAGTGGACCTTGGCAGTAACCGCGTTGGTGAGGGCGCGTACAATGTTGCGGGAGACGTGGTCGTGCAGGGCTGGGACGGCACATCCGGAAAAGTAGTGGCGACTGGGAACTGAGTAGCGCGGGGTCGCCGCCGCCATCATGTTTTTGAAAGCCTCCGTTTCCACAACCCTATACGGCAGCATCTCCAGGCCGATAAATTTGGCTATGTGCACGTTTAACGCTTGAGCGTGCGGGTGCGTGGCGGCGTACTTGCGCTTGCGCTCCAACACTTGCGCTAGCGACGGCTGGACGGTGCGCTGAGAGACATTGGTGGATGGGGCCGAGGTCAGCGGAGTTGACGGTGTGGGTGCAGGCCAGGAGACGGTAGTGCCTGTGTCCTGAGAGGGGGGTTGGATCTCAGTGGCAGGTTGGGGCACAGGGGGAGAGGCAGCAGTGCAAACCGGAGGCGGTGAACGGCCTTCGTCCCACCTTGTGGGGTGCTTGGCCATCATATGTCTGCGCATGCTGGTGGTGGTGAGGCTGGTGGTGGTGGCTCCCCGGCTGATCTTGGCGCGACAAAGGTTGCACACCACTGTTCGTCGGTCGTCTGCACTGTCAGTGAAAAACTGACAGACCTTTGAGCACCTCGGCCTCTGCAGGGTGGCATGGCGCGAGGGGGTGCTTTGGGAAACAGTTGGTGGATTATTCGGTCTGGCCCTGCCTCTACCCCTGGCCACAGCACTGCCTCTTCCAACCTGCCCTGCTGCTGCACTTGCCTCCCCCTCTGAAGACCTGTCCTCAGTAGGCGTAGCAAACCAGGTGGGGTCAGTCACCTCAGCGTCCTGCTGCTCTTCCTCTGAATCCTCTGTGCGCTCCTCCCTCGGACTTACTCCAATTACTACTACCTGAGTGATAGACAACTGTGTCTCATCGTCATCGTCCTCCTCACCCACTGAAAGCTCTTGAGACAGTTGCCGGAAGTCCCCAGCCTCATCCCCCGGACCCCGGGAACTTTCCAAAGGTTGGGCATCGGTCACGACAAACTCCTCCAGTGGGAGAGGATTCGGAACCATTGCTGCCCATTCTGGGCAGGGGCCCGAGAACAGTTCCTGGGAGTCTGCCTGCTCCTCAGAATGTGTCATTGTAATGGAGTGAGGAGGCTGGGAGGAAGGAGGAGCAGCAGCCAGAGGATTCAGAGTTGCAGCAGTGGACGGCGCAGAATTCTGGGTGGTCGATAGATTGCTGGATGCACTTTCTGCCATCCACGACAGGACCTGCTCACACTGCTCATTTTCTAATAAAGGTCTACCGCGTGGACCCATTAATTGTGAGATGAATATGGGGACGCCAGAAACGTGCCTCTCTCCTAATCCCGCAGCAGTCGGCTGCAAAACACCTGGATCAGGAGCTCGGCCTGTGCCCACACCCTGACTTGGGCCTCCGCGTCCTCACCCGCGTCCACGTCCTCTAGGCTTACCCCTACCCCTCAGCATGCTGTATTACCAGTAGTGCAGAAACAGAATGCTGTAATTAAATGTGCCGCTTATTGGCCTGTGGTTGGAGGTTGACTTCCCTTACGGAACGCACAGCAGAGGGAGGAAAGAATTTTGCGCAAGCCTGCTGTAACACTTAGCTGGCTGCGTATGAATTAGGACAACTACCCCCAGCAGAGACGCAGTACAGTCAGGACGGTCACAGGCAGCCCAAATAGATTTTTTTTCCCAAATATTTTTGGAAAAGCCCACTGCCTATATAGACTGGATATGTCTTTCACTGTCCCTGCCTCACCACCATTACTGGCCCTGGACTATGTAAAATTACTGCAGACTGTTTCACTGTGGACAGGATGACAGCGGTGATGTAAGAGGCATCGCAGAGCCAGGAAAGAATTTTGCGCAAGCCTGCTGTAACACTTAGCTGGCTGCGTATGAATTAGGACAACTACCCCCAGCAGAGACGCAGTACAGTCAGGATGGTCACAGGCAGCCCAAATAGATTTTTTTCCCCAAATTTTTTTGGAAAAGCCCACTGCCTATATAGACTGGATATGTCTTTCACTGTCTCTGCCTCACCACCACTACTGGCCCTGGACTATGTAAAATTACTGCAGGACGCAATGCTCTGGACGCAATGCTCTGCACGACCGATATACAAAAAAAAAAAAAGTGCAACACTGCAAAAAGCAGCCTCAACAGTACTGCACACGTTGAGATGTGGCCCTAAGAAGGACCGTTGGGGTTCTTGAAGCCTAAAATAACTCTTAACACTCTCCCTATAGCAGCTCCGGCATCAGCAGCACTTTCCCTGATCTCTGTCAGAATGCATCTGTGGCGAGCCGCGGGAGGGGCCGATTTATATACTCGGGTGACACCTGATCTCGCCAGCCACTCACTGCAGGGGGGTGGTATAGGGCTTGAACGTCGCAGGGGGAAGTTGTAATACCTTCCCTGTCTTTCTATTGGCCTGAAAAGCGCGCTAACGTCTCAGAGATAAAAGTGAAAGTAACTCGAACATCGCGTGGTGCTCGCCTCTAGTAACGAGCATCTCGAACACGCTAATACTCGAACGAGTATCAAGCACGAACGAGTACGTTCGCTCATCTCTAGATCCTAACTGTGGAGTAGGATCCAAACTGTGCAACTATGCTCAATGTGTCATAAAACAATTATACAAAAGATGTTATTTTCAGTCTTGATTAGAGTTATACTTACTTGACTTTCACCATTAACATTAGAATGCGAGTAATCTATCAATATTGCTATATAGCCTGTGGAGTGAATTGAATATCTAATTTATGAAGCAACATTGCAAGAAAATAAAACAGTTTTACTTGAATACCTAAGACCTCTAAAAATGTATTACAGTGACAAAAATGTTTTTTTATGGCTTGACAAAATATCTTGCAGCAATGGCAATTAAAATGATTGATAAAACTTTTTATTTCTGCAATCTCTACAAGTCAGTGGAAAAAGTATAACCTATAAAAGGCATTTTCTAATTGTTATTTAATACTGCTTACTTCGGTCACTGGGCATATGGTAGTTTATAGTTACTTTTACTGACCACAACAATTATGCTGATGTAAATCAGTGTCTTCCTTCAAAATAGCATCAATAATAATTATGATACTTAACAATATTCTTATTGTGCAAATATCAAAAGTAATACATAGTTGGCTGCACGAATGCACATAGAATTCTGTAAATCCAGTAGTTCCAATCATCTAGCTAACTATTCCATGTTACCAAATCTAATTCATTTATTATGGCTAAAATTGTCAGTGAAAACCTTAATAATTACTTTTTCTATAGCATTCATCGTAGCAGGCATAGTCTAAGCATTTCATAAATGACAATCATAATAATTGTGATAATTCCATAACCTTATCTAGTTTTGACCCTTTTATGATTGCAAATATTAGAATAGAGTAAGATTTAGCTGCCAAGTCAAATTCTGCACAATTTCACTTCAATAAATTATCAAATAAAGAAAACACACTTTTCTTAAATAATTGTATTATTACAAATATTTAATTAAAAAAAGGAAGTTTGTGTGTATATTAATACTTTCAGGCCTCGTTTACATGAGCGTTGATTTGCACGTGCGTGTGTGTGCACAAATCCGCACATCCACGCACGTGCCAAAACACGCGTGAGCGTAGCTGCATGCCTATTGCCATCAGTAGGGCCGCCGCTGCTGCTGGCGGCTCCATTGGAAGCAATAGGATGCCGGCACCCCCCGCTGAGATTTTCAGGGAAGGGCTCTAAATAGAAGCCCTTCTCTGAAAATCATTCCTAGCTGTAGTAAAAAATTAAAAAATATATAATTAAAAATTAAAAATATATATATATACTCACCTCTCCTTTTGGGGCTCAGGTGCATCTGCTTGGTCTCTGGTATTGTAATGAAGTTCTTTCAGCAGGTGGGGATTTAAAATCCCTGCCTGCTGAAAGGGCTGCATCTGATTGGCTGAGCGCTCAGCCAATCACAGGCAACGCTCAGCTATTCATTGAATGACAGCTGAGTGCTGCCTGTGATTTGTCACAGCGCTCAGCCAATCACAGGCAGCACTCGGCCATTCATTGAAAAATGGTGTAATGATGCACATGATTGGAATAAGAGGGTTGAGGGATACAACTTATTTATAAGAAACAGACCAAAAAAAGGGGAAGAGGTGTTGCATTGTATGTTAGGAAAACATTTGTCTCCACAGAGATTAAAGCTTCATAGCATGGTAGTTCTGTAGAAACTGTTTGGGTAAGAATACAAGGAAAGAACAGAAATGACATCATTGTAGGAATTTACTATAGGCCACCTGGACAACCAGAAGATTTGTTGGGAAAGACATTTGTTGGGAATCTCTCTCCGGTAAAAGTAATGGATCCAACAAATTATTTTCCGCTCTAGCTGACAACTTTATCTTCCAAAAAGTCGAAGAGAAAACAAGGGGATCTGCTATCTTGGACCTAATACTTATCAACAGTGAGGGAATGGTTGAGGAAGTAAGAGTGGCTGGGACCTTAGGAGGCAGTGATCATGCTATCTTTGAATTTTACATAAAAAGGGGATGAAGACCTGAGAAAACTAAGACCTCAAGGTTGGATTTCAGAAAGGCCGATTTCAATAAACTCAGAAAGAGGGTGGGAAGAATCTAATGGCTGGATGTTCTTAAGGGCAGAAAAGTCCAAGAAGGTGGGGGGAAATTGTGAAATTAGATTTTCAAAGCACAATCATTAACAATCCCTAAAAGAAAGAAGAATGGGAAGCATTTAAAGAAACCAGGATGGATGAACACAGAACTTGCACACATGTTAAAAATGAAGAAAATATGTTTATCAAATAGAAAGAGGGGGGAATATTTAAAGAAGACTATAATGCAGTCTGCAGAAACTGTAGGGCAGGTGCCAGAAAAGCTAAAGCTAATAATGAATTGAGGCTTGCAAAAGAGGTCATAAGCAATAAAAAAGGATTTTTGGGGGTATGTCAAAAGCAAAAGAAAAGTCAAAGATGCTATTGGATGCTTACAAGATGAAAGTGGTGAATTGGTTAAGAATGATGTTGAGAAGGCCAAACTTTTAAATTCCTATTTTGTATCTGTTTTCTCCCAGAAAGTAGATAAATCATCAACTAATCTTCCTGTGCTATTGGGGGAATAAAAGAATGCAGGTTATCTATAAGCAGAGAGATGCTGAGGGAACACTTAGCTAACTTAAATAGATGAATTACATCCTACGATACTAAAGGAAGCAGCGGAGGTAATTGCTGAACCACTCATCATAATCTTTGAAAATTCCTGGAGAACAGAAGTCCCAGAAGATTGGAAAAGGGCAAATGTCGTCCCTATCTTCAGAATAGGGAAGAAGATGGATCCAGGAAACTACAGGCCTGTGAGCCTGACTTCTATACCGGGAAAGATCTTTGAACAAATTATTAAACAGCATGTATACAAATACTTGGAAGAAAATGGAGTAATTAACCAGAGCCAGCATGGGTTTGTAACAAACAAATCATGCGAGACTAATCTAATTTCCTTCTATGACAGTATCAATGACTGGATTGATCAGGGAAATGCGGTGGATATAGTTTATATTGACCTTAGTAAAGCATTTGACAAAGTATCCCATACAATACTTTTCGAAAAAATTACCAAATATGGGATTGACAAGGCAACTGTTATGTGGATTCACAACTGGCTGAGTGATCGTACTCAAAGGGTGGTCATAAAAGGTTATATTTACTAATCACATAAAATGTGAAGTTCTTGGCCCACATTTTGTTCAAGGTGTGGGAGCCCATTCAATATGACAAGGTAGCCACTTGTAGATGTTACCCGTTGGTGCCCTACAATGTGGCCTGGTATGCCATCTATAGTGGCCATGTAAGTACCCTAAAGGGTAAAAAGTTGAAAAAGTATTAATAAAATGTTAAAAATATGAAAAAATAAAAATATCGAAACCCCCACTTTTTCCCCTTTAGGGCTCAGTGAGATGAGCATTTTGTTCTCACATGCATAAGTGCATGAAAAAAAAAAAAGCAGAAAGCATGTGTAAAAAATGTGTGACCGAAGCTAAAATTCGCACATAAATGGTGTGACCCCATTGAAAACATAGGAAGAAGATTACGCTCCTCTGCCACTGCTGTGACATCTGTGGCAGGGAATTCCTTCTTCCCTGTGGGGAGTCCCCTCATCACTGAACACTGTGACAGCAATGTGACAGGGGAGCATGATGCTATCCCATTGCTTTCAATAGGTCCAGCGCTGCTGCTACCCCTTTGAAAGCAATGGGATGAAGGCAACCCCCAGAGGGATTTTCGGGGACGCTTGAAATATAAGCCATAGCCCAAAAATAAGCCCTAGCTGCAGGAAAAAATAATAATAATACATCACCTAGAAGCACTGTCCGGGGCTCCACTGCGTCTTCTCCCTGAGTCCCTGGCACTCTTCTTCATTTTCCTCTGGTAGGGGATTGAAAAATCCCTGCCTCCTGGAAGCACTGCTCTCACTGGCTGAGTGCTTCTGATTGGCTGTGATTGGTCAAAGCGCTCAGTCATACAAAGGCATTGCTTTCAGGAGGCAGTGATTTTTCAATCCCTGAAGAAGAGTGCAAGGGACATGGGAAAAACACATGGCGGGCCGGACAGCGCATATAGATGTTTTTTCTTTCTGTAGCTAGGGCTTATTTACAAGTATTGACAGTAGGATTTCCTATTGCCAAAGTTGCATCTCATTGCACAAAAACCGCATTTCATTGGAAAGCATTGGTTCTAATAGAGACATTTTTTTTAAACGCACCGATTCATGGTTGAAAAAACGTTCGTCTGACAAGGTAAAAAAAATAAAGAAGAACGTGACCTTAAAAATGACCCACAGAAAAATGCTAGTATATTATTTAACTTGCACAATACTAGCCATAAAAAATAGAACAGAATGTATCCCTGGTGTGATTCTGAAAAAGATCATTCATGAAATTGAAGATAAGTATCCTTAGTTTCAAAAGAAACTGAATGATCAGGGGATCATTTCTAAATACAAAATTATCCTGAGAAAAATAGTGAAACTAATGCCAATTTTCTAATTCCTACTAATATCCTGGTTCAACGTGTTTCTATTGTAATAACACAACTTCATCAGGAACCAACATCATTCTTTTGAAGCTAGGGATACTTAACTTCAATTTTATGAATGACCTTTTTCAGAATCACCCTAGGGATAATTTCTGTTTGGAGCCATTTGGACTATAGGCACTCTAGGGCATATTTATGCGCAGGGAGATGCTTTTGGTCCTTTTGTTCTGACTGTCCTGTCGGATAATTTGGGATGTTACACAGGTCAAAATAGGGTTTTCCTGTTGCTCCCCCTCATATATATGAAATTCGGGTGCTATGGGAGGAGTATACATTACAACCAAACGGATGGGTGTCTGGAAGCTTCAGTGAATTTTTATCTTCCCAATTACAACTCATTTTGTTATCAGGGTGATATCTGTTCTATTTATGTGTTTGTTAGTTTAAACCTAGGCAAATTGGTTTTAAATAATATTATTAAAAGTTAAATTTTAGAAAGAAAATAATCTACTCAGTGAAATAGTTCTTTGAGGCCTTAGTCAGACGGGCGTTTTTTTGCGCGATTTGCGCATGCGCATGCGTCCGGCGATTTTATAAAACCATTGCTTTGCAATGGTATCGGACACATGAGCGCTTTTTATGCGCTCATCCGATAAATTATAGAACAGAAATCGCAGATCGCACCTATCTGCGATTCCTGTTCTCTTCTCTATATGCGCTCAATGGGGCCGGCGGCAGCAGCGCCGACCCCATTGAGAACATATAGAAGACAAATCATTCTTCTCTGCCACAGCTGTAACAGAATTCATGAATTCATAAATGGGTGTGAGCGAGAGCTGCCTCTGATTGGCTCAGCGCGGAGCCAATCAGGGGCAGCTCTCACTCACACCCACTCACACCCACTGCAGGCCGGCCGCGCTGAACTCCGTCTGCCGGGACAAGGTGAGTATATATATATATTTTTTTAATTTTTACACATTTCTGGATGAATTGCAGGGAAGGGCTTATATATTTCAGCCCTTCCCAACAATTCATCCCGCGATCGCCGGCAGCCCATTGCTTTCAATGGAGCCGGCTGTATTGCCGGCTCCATTGAATTCAATGGGCTAACATCGTTCTTCTCTGCCACAGCTGTTACAGCTGTGGCAGAGGAGAACGATCTTAATGCTGACATAATTTTTATTTTTACACATTTTAGGATGATTTTCAGGTAAGGGCTTCTATATTTAAGCCCTTCCCGACAATTCATCCTGCGATCGCCCGCAGCACATTGCTTTCAATGGAGCCGGCTGTATTGCCGGCTCCATTGAATTCAATGCGCTGGACAGCTCCAGCCCGTTTCTATTGAAACGCGGCTAGGAGCAGTTTTTTGGGGTGATTTTTCGGCCTCGGTCACGCGATTTGCGGATGCGCATCAGTCATGCGATCCGCAAATCGCGGCAAAAAACGCCCGTGTGACTAAGGCCTGAATGCAATGATGCAAGGAAAGAAAAAAAACCCTCTCTTTTAAAGAAAAGTGTGAAAAGCATGATATTAATAAAGGCTTTGTAAATTTGGTGTTGGCATAATCATACTTACCTGCAGAATTAATTTTATATATTATTCCTACTGCATGGTAATCATTAGAGATGAGCGAACACCAAAATGTTCGGGTGTTCGTTATTCGGAACGAACTTCCCGCGATGCTCGAGGGTTCGTTTCGAACAACGAACCCCATTGAAGTCAATGGGCGACCAGAACATTTTTGTATTTCGCCGATGCTCGCTAAGGTTTTCATGTGTGAAAATCTGGGCAATTCAGGAAAGTGATGGGAATGACACAGTGACGGATAGGGCAGGCGAGGGGCTACATGTTGGGCTGCATCTCAAGTTCCCAGGTCCCACTATTAAGCCACAATACCGGCAAGAGTGGGCCCCCCCCCTCCCAACAACTTTTACTTCTGAAAAGCCCTCATTAGCATGGCATACCTTTGCTAAGCACCACACTACCTCCAACAAAGCACAATCACTGCCTGCATGACACTCCACTGACACTTCTCCTGGGTTACATGCTGCCCAACCGCCCCCCCTCCCCCCCACAGCGCACACCAAAGTGTCCCTGCGCAGCCTTCAGCTGCCCTCATGCCACACCACGCTCATGTCTATTTAGAATTGCGTCTGCCATGACGAGGGACCGCAGGCACACACTGCAGAGGTTGGCACGGCTAGGCAGCGACCCTCTTTAAAAGTGGCGGAGCGATAGCCCACAATGCTGTACAGAAGCAATGAGAAAT
Source organism: Eleutherodactylus coqui (assembly GCF_035609145.1). Taxonomy (NCBI): domain Eukaryota; kingdom Metazoa; phylum Chordata; class Amphibia; order Anura; family Eleutherodactylidae; genus Eleutherodactylus; species Eleutherodactylus coqui. Next base: position 241,202,986 of record NC_089841.1, on the reverse strand, counting down.
AGAATCCTGTGCCACCGCCATCAGGAGCTGCACACGTGGGCATAGCAATGGGGAACCTATGTGCCACACACTATTCATTCTGTCAAGGTGTCTGCATGCCCCAGTTAGACCGGGCTTTTTAATTCATAGACACAGGCAGGTACAACTCCCTATTGTGAAGTCCCTGTCGACCCACAGCATGGGTGGCTCCCTGGAACCCACCGGCGGTACACAGAAATATCCCATTGCATTGCCCAACACAGCTGAGGTAGTAATGTCGTGCTTAATGCAGGTGGGCTTCGGCCCACACTGCATGCCCCAGTCTGACTGGGGTTCTTTATAAGTGTACAGATGTAGTAAAAACTCCGTGTGCACCTACAGCATGGGTGGGTGCCAGGAAGCCACCGGCGGTACATAGAAATATCCCATTGCATTGCCCAACACAGCTGAGGTAGTAATGTTGTGCTTAACCCTTTCCAATCCAATTTGTATATGGTTTTCCTAGGGGGCTTACTCTTTTTCTGCTGTTATACAACGGCGCTATATGCTGGCTAAAGCCAGTACTGCATGAGCTGACACGTAGGATAGGCTCCGACAGCAGAGAGGCTGGCAATATACAGTAAGAGAACCCCGACGGACGTCTACCAACAGCGGAGCTGTACAGCCTTAAACCCTAATGTCTTCACAGGTCACACAGTGGACTGGAAAGGGTTAATGCAGGTGGGTTTCGGCCCACACTGCATGCCCCAGTCAGACTGGGGTTCTTTACAAGTGGACACATGTAGGTTTAACTCCCTGTGGACCCACTGCCTGGGTGGGTGCCAGGAAGCCACCGGCGGTACATAGAAATATCCCATTGCATTGCCCAACACAGCTGAGGTAGTAATGTCGTGCGTAATACAGGTGGGCTTCGGCCCACACTGCATGCCCCAGTCAGACGGGTTCTTTAGAAGTGTACAGATGTATTAAAAACTCAGTGTGCACCTACAGCATGGGTGGTTCCCTGGAACCCACCGGCGGTACACAAAAATATCCCATTGCATTGCCCAACACAGCTGAGGTAGTAATGTCGTGCGTAATACAGGTGGGCTTCGGCCCACACTGCATGCCCCAGTCAGACTGGGGTTCTTTACAAGTGGACACATGTAGGTTTAACTCCCTGTGGACCCACTGCCTGGGTGGGTGCCAGGAAGCCACCGGCGGTACATAGAAATATCCCATTGCATTGCCCAACACAGCTGAGGTAACGTCAGCTGTAATGCAGGTGGGCTAAAAATTAATTTGATTACACTGTAGGCGAGGGCCCACAAAAATTGCTGTATCAACAGTACTAATGTACATCCCAAAAATTGGCCATGGCCAGCCAAGAGGGCAGGTGAAACCCATTAATCGCTTTGGTTAATGTGGCTTAAGTGGTAACTAGGCCTGGAGGCAGCCCAGTGTAACGAAAAATTGGTTCAAGTTAAAGTTCCAATGCTTTTAAGCGCATTGAAACTTATAAAAATTGTTCTGAAAAATTATTTGAGTGAGCCTTGTGGCCCTAAGAAAAATTGCCCGTTCAGCGTGATTACGTGAGGTTTCAGGAGGAGGAGCAGGAGGAGGAGGAGGAGGAATATTAGACACAGATTGATGAAGCAGAAATGTCCCCGTTTTGGATGGCGAGAGAGAACGTAGCTTCCATCCGCGGGTGCAGCCTACGTATTGCTTACGTATCGCTGCTGTCCGCTGGTGGAGAACAGAAGTCTGGGGAAATCCAGCCTTTGTTCATCTTGATGAGTGTTAGCCTGTCGGCACTGTCGGTTGACAAGCGGCTACGCTTATCTGTGATGATTCCCCCAGCCGCACTAAACACCCTCTCCGACAACACGCTAGCCGCAGGACAAGCAAGCACCTCAAGGGCATACAGGGCTAGTTCAGGCCACGTGTCCAGCTTCGACACCCAGTAGTTGTAGGGGGCAGAGGCGTCACCAAGGATGGTCGTGCGATCCGCTACGTACTCCCTCACCATCCTTTTGCAGTGCTCCCGCCGACTCAGCCGTGACTGGGGAGCGGTGACACAGTCTTGGTGGGGAGCCATAAAGCTGGCCAGGCCCTTAAAGACTGTTGCACTGCCTGGGATGTACATGCTGCTCGATCTACGCACCTCCCCTGCTACCTTGCCCTCGGTACTGCGCCTTCTGCCACTAGCGCTGTCGGCTGGGAATTTTACCATCAGCTTGTCCGCAAGGGTCCTGTGGTATAGCAACACTCTCGAACCCCTTTCCTCTTCGGGAATCAGAGTGGGCAGGTTCTCCTTATACCGTGGATCGAGCAGTGTGTACACCCAGTAATCCGTAGTGGCCAGAATGCGTGCAACGCGAGGGTCACGAGAAAGGCATCCTAACATGAAGTCAGCCATGTGTGCCAGGGTACCTGTACGCAACACATGGCTGTCTTCACTAGGAAGATCACTTTCAGGATCCTCCTCCTCCTCCTCCTCCTCCTCCTCAGGCCATACACGCTGAAAGGATGACAGGCAATCAGCCGGTGTACCGTCAGCAGCGGCCCAAGCTGTCTCTTCCCCCTCCTCCTCATCCTCCTCATGCTCCTCCTCCTCCTCCTGTACGCGCTGAGAAATAGACAGGAGGGTGCCCTGACTATCCAGCGGCATACTGTCTTCCCCCGCCCCCGTTTCCGAGCGCAAAGCAGCTGCCTTTATGGTTTGCAGGGAATTTCTCAAGATGCATAGCAGAGGAATGGTGACGCTAATGATTGTAGCATCGCCGCTCACCACCTGGGTAGACTCCTCAAAATTACCAAGGACATGGCAGATGTCTGCCAACCAGGCCCACTCTTCTGAAAGGAATTGAGGAGGCTGACTCCCACTGCGCCGCCCATGTTGGAGTTGGTATTCGACTATAGCTCTACGCTGTTCATAGAGCCTGGCCAACATGTGGAGCGTAGAGTTCCACCGTGTGGGCACGTCGCACAGCAGTCGGTGCACTGGCAGCTTAAAGTGATGTTGCAGGGTGCGCAGGGTGGCAGCGTCCGTGTGGGACTTGCGGAAATGTGCGCAGAGCCGGCGCGCCTTTACGAGCAGGTCTGACAAGCGTGGGTAGCTTTTCAGAAAGCGCTGAACCACCAAATTAAAGACGTGGGCCAGGCATGGCACGTGCGTGAGGCTGCCGAGCTGCAGAGCCGCCACCAGGTTACGGCCGTTGTCACACACGACCATGCCCGGTTGGAGGCTCAGCGGCGCAAGCCAGCGGTCGGTCTGCTGTGTCAGACCCTGCAGCAGTTCGTGGGCCGTGTGCCTCTTATCGCCTAAGCTGAGTAGTTTCAGCACGGCCTGCTGACGCTTGCCCACCGCTGTGCTGCCACACCGCGCGACACCGACTGCTGGCGACATGCTGCTGCTAACACATCTTGATTGTGAGACAGAGGAGGAGGAGGAGGAGGAGGGTGCTTTAGTGGAGGAAGCATACACCTCCGCAGATACCAGCACCGAGCTGGGGCCCGCAATTCTGGGGGTGGGTAGGACGTGAGCGGTCCCAGGCTCTGACTCTGTCCCAGCCTCCACTAAATTCACCCAATGTGCCGTCAGGGAGATGTAGTGGCCCTGCCCGCCTGTGCTTGTCCACGTGTCCGTAGTTAAGTGGACCGTGGCAGTAACCGCGTTGGTGAGGGCGCGCACAATGTTGCGGGAGACGTGGTCGTGCAGGGCTGGGACGGCACATCGGGAAAAGTAGTGGCGACTGGGAACTGAGTAGCGCGGGGCCGCTGCCTCCATGATACTTTTGAAGGACTCCGTTTCCACAACCCTATACGGCAGCATCTCAAGGCTGATGAATTTTGCGATGCGGACGGTTAACGTTTGAGCGTGCGGGTGCGTGGCGGCGTACTTGCGCTTGCGCTCGAACACTTGCGCAAGCGACGGCTGAACGGTGCGCTGAACTACACTGCTGGATGGGGCCGAGGACAGCGGAGATGAGGGTGTGGGTGCAGGCCATGAGGCGGTAGTGCCTGTGTCCTGAGAGGGGGGTTGCATCTCAGTGGCAGGTTGGGGCACAGGGGGAGAGGCAGGGGTGCAAACCGGAGGCGGTGAACGGCCTTTGTCCCACCTTGCGGGGTGCTTGGCCATCATATGTCTGCGCATGGTGGTGGTGGTGAGGCTGTTGGTGTTGGCTCCCCGGCTGAGCTTTGCGCGACAAAGGTTGCACACCACTGTTCGTCGGTCGTCAGGCGTCTCTGTGAAAAACTGCCAGACCTTAGAGCACCTCGGCCTCCGCAGGGTGGCATGGCGCGAGGGGGCGCTTTGGGAAACACTTGGTGGATTATTCGGTCTGGCCCTGCCTCTACCCCTGGCCCTGGACACCGCACTGCCTCTTGCAACCTGCCCTGCTGATGCCCTTGACTCCCCCTCTGAAGACCTGTCCTCCTGAGTAAGCGTTGCACACCAGGTGGGGTCAGTCACCTCATCGTCCTGCTGCTCTTCCTCCGAATCCTCTGTGTGCTGCTCCCTGGGACTTACTGCCCTTACTACTACCTCACTGCAAGACAACTGTGTCTGATCGTCATCGTCCTCCTGACCCACAGAAAGTTGTTGAGACAGTTGGCGGAAGTCCCCAGCCTCTTCCCCCGGTCCCCGGGAACTTTCGAATGGTTGGGCATCAGTGACGATAAACTCCTCTGGTGGGAGAGGAACCGCTGCTGCCCAATCTAAGCAGGGGCCCGAGAACAGTTCCTGGGAGTGCTCCCGCTCCTGAGCAGGTGTTATTGTAGTGGAGTGAGGAGGCTGGGAGGAAGGAGGAGCAGCAGACAGAGGATTCGGATTGGCAGCAGTGGACGGCGCAGAACTGCGGGTAGACGATAGGTTGCTCGAAGCACTTTCTGCCATCCAGGACAGGACCTGCTCACACTGCTCATTTTCTAATAACCGTCTCCCGCGTGGACCCATTAATTGGGCGATGAATGTGGGGACGCCAGAAACGTGCCTCTCTCCTAATCGCGCAGCAGTCGGCTGCGACACACCTGGATCAGGAGCTTGGCCTGTGCCCACACCCTGACTTGGCCCTCCGCGTCCTCGGCCGCGTCCACGTCCTCTAGGCCTACCCCTACCCCTCAGCATGCTGTATTACCAGTGATTTGATTTCACAGGCAGGAAATAAATTGGCGCAAGACTGCAGGCCAAATATAATTTTTGCCCTTTTTGGAAAACGAAAGGCCCCACTGCCTCTAGTGAATGAATTATCTAAGTTTAATAACTGTGCTGTGTCCCTGCTTATGTGTCACAGAACGTGAGGGTAGCAGAGTTATTATAACTCTTGGAGAGCAGGTATTTTTTTCCCAATTAAGGAAAGCAAATGGCGAAGCCAGCAGTAAAGCGTAGCTGGGTGCGTATAATTTAGCACTGTTCTTCACGCAGCTCACACGTCTCCACAGGCGTAAGGATGGACAGAGGCTGGACAAATAGATTTGTTTTCAGTTTTTTCCCACCAACAGGCAGCACTGCGTATATTCAATGAACATGAGAAGTTTAATAACTGTGCTGTGTCCCTGCTTATGTGTCACAGAACGTGAGGGTAGCAGAGTTATTATAACTCTGGCAGAGCAGGTATTTTTTTCCCAATTAAGGAAAGCAAATGGCGAAGCCAGCAGTAAAGCGTAGCTGGGTGCGTATGATTTAGCAATGTTTTTCACGCAGCTCACACGTCTCCACAGGCGTAAGGACGGACAGAGGCTGGACAAATAGATTTGTTTTCAGTTTTTTCCCACCAACAGGCAGCACTGCGTATATTCAATGAACATGAGAAGTTTAATAACTGTGCTGTGTCCCTGCTTATGTGTCACAGAACGTGAGGGTAGCAGAGTTATTATAACTCTTGGAGAGCAGGTATTTTTTTCCCAATTAAGGAAAGCAAATGGCGAAGCCAGCAGTAAAGCGTAGCTGGGTGCGTATGATTTAGCACTGTTCTTCACGCAGCTCACACGTCTCCACAGGCGTAAGGACGGACAGAGGCTGGACAAATAGATTTGTTTTCAGTTTTTTCCCACCAACAGGCAGCACTGCGTATATTCAATGAACATGAGAAGTTTAATAACTGTGCTGTGTCCCTGCTTATGTGTCACAGAACGTGAGGGTAGCAGAGTTATTATAACTCTTGGAGAGCAGGTATTTTTTTCCCAATTAAGGAAAGCAAATGGCGAAGCCAGCAGTAAAGCGTAGCTGGGTGCGTATGATTTAGCACTGTTCTTCACGCAGCTCACACGTCTCCACAGGCGTAAGGACGGACAGAGGCTGGACAAATAGATTTGTTTTCAGTTTTTTCCCACCAACAGGCAGCACTGCGTATATTCAATGAACATGAGAAGTTTAATAACTGTGCTGTGTCCCTGCTTATGTGTCACAGAACGTGAGGGTAGCAGAGTTATTATAACTCTGGCAGAGCAGGTATTTTTTTCCCAATTAAGGAAAGCAAATGGCGAAGCCAGCAGTAAAGCGTAGCTGGGTGCGTATGATTTAGCAATGTTCTTCACGCAGCTCACACGTCTCCACAGGCGTAAGGACGGACAGAGGCTGGACAAATAGATTTGTTTTCAGTTTTTTCCCACCAACAGGCAGCACTGCGTATATTCAATGAACATGAGAAGTTTAATAACTGTGCTGTGTCCCTGCTTATGTGTCACAGAACGTGAGGGTAGCAGAGTTATTATAACTCTGGCAGAGCAGGTATTTTTTTCCCAATTAAGGAAAGCAAATGGCGAAGCCAGCAGTAAAGCGTAGCTGGGTGCGTATGATTTAGCAATGTTTTTCACGCAGCTCACACGTGTCCACAGGCGTTAGGACGGACAGAGGCTGGACAAATAGATTTGTTTTCAGTTTTTTCCCACCAACAGGCAGCACTGCGTATATTCTATGAATAATAACTGTGTTGTGGCCCTGCCTATACAATTCTTTCCCTGCAGTATCAATGGAGGGTGGAATGCTCTGCAGAGGCGATTTTGAGAAGCCCAAAAAAAATGCAGCACAGCTAACAGCAGCCTGGACAGTACTGCACACGGATAAATATGGCCCTAGAAAGGACCGTTGAGGTTCTTGAAGGCTACACTCACTCCTAACACTCTCCCTGCCTATGCAGCACTTCTGTCCCTAATGCCAGGTGCAACGGTCTGCAGAGCCGATTTTGAGAAGAAAAAAAATCCCACTGCTAACAGCAGCCAACACACAGCTATCAGTGGCCCTAATAAGGACCTTTGGGGGGTCTTGAAGCCTACACTAACTACCAATTCTTTCCCTACAGCAGCTCCGGTATAAACAGCACTGTCCCTCATCTAACTCACCAGGCATCTGAGGCGAGCCGCGGGAGGGGCCGACTTTTATATTAGGCGAACACCTGATCTCACCAGCCACTCACAGCAGGGGGGTGGTATAGGGCTTAAACGTTGCAGGGGGAAGTTGTAATGCCTTCCCTGTCTTTCAATTGGCCAGAAAAGCGCGCTAACGTCTCAGGGAAGGAAGTGAAAGTAACCAGAACACCGCATGGTGTTCGTCACGAATAACGAACATCCCGAACACCCTAATATTCGCACGAATATCAAGCTCGGACGAACGCGTTCGCTCATCTCTAGTAATCATAGTAAAAAATAAATAAATTTAAAACTGTGGCAGAATTGCAGATTTTGTTCATCTTGCCTCTAGAAAAAACAAAAACAAAACAGCTCTTGGAATGCGGCAACACAAAACAAATTTTTAAGAAAATGTCTTTAGTATAAAAAATGGCAATACATGAAAAAACTGCATAAAATTGTTATCGCCTGACCAAGTGAATGTTATCACATTATTTATTCAGCATGCTGAACACCATAATAATAAAAAAAAAACAATGGGGAAATGTATTTTTCCAAATCCACCCAAATAAATAAAATGCATTATATGTACTAAAAGATTATGGCATTAAAAAATACAACATTTCTTGAAAAAAACAAGTCCATATGGCTACGAAAGACAAATTAAAAAGTTATTGTTCTAGGAATGCGACAACAAAATAATGAAAAATTGGTGGTTCATGGGCCGTCACTAAAGGGTTAAGAGAAGAGGATCTTACAAATTTAAAACATGCAAAATAAAGACATACACAAAACTAAAATAGCAGAATGTACTGTAGCATATGTAAACAGAATTATGTAGAAAAGCCAGTTTATCTTTTTCTATAATCCCAGCTACAAAATTTAGTCCTGATCACTAGAGATGAGCGAGCATTCTCACTAAGTCAAACTACTCGAGCGAGTAGTACCTTATTCGAGTACCTGCCCTCTCGTCTCTAAAGATTCGGGTGGTGGCGGGGAGCGGGGGAGAGCGGGGAGGAACGGAGGGGAGATCTCTCTCCCTCTCCCCCCCCCCCCCCCCTGCTCCTGCTCACCGCCGCAACTTACTTCTCACCCACGTCGGCAGCCGAATCTTTAGAGACGACCGGGCAGGTACTCGAATAAGGCACTACTCACTCGAGTAGTTTGCCTTAGCGAGTATGCTCGCTTATCTCTACTGATCACCCATTTCATCAATGTTTGGCTGAGGTGGGAAAACTTTTTTTTAAATTTGACTATTGCCTACAAAAAGTCTCCACAAAGCCCCAGTTTACAATCTGACCAAGCTCCATCCTAGTCCCATGGCTGCAGTAGAAAATGTGATGCCATATCCTATAGTCAGACTTTGGTCAACAGTTTATTTACGGTAGAGAAAAATGAATCTCTGTCAAATGAATGCAGTTTATTGACACTTTTTAAATATGCATGTAGATATATAATTTATTTTGGACATAAAATGATAGCTGCTAAGCAAATTAGGAGCAATGTGAGAGCCCATTTTGAAACATATCCACTGCACGGAATAAATTTCGCTAGCTGCATAAAAAATGCATTACTGCTTGGTATTGTTAAAATGTCTGTATTTGCTTTTTAAAAGGTTACCATAAAATTAAATTTGGTTTTATATCAAATGCATTCATAATTCCTCATTGCAGCTTGTACAAAGGCAATTTCACAAATGACAGACTAGTTAAAACCAGCATTATAAAAAATGCATGGCATAATCTGCATGATAAGTAGAGATTGTGAAAACATGAATTCATCAGCTTTTTATATATTTCTCCCACAAAAGTGCTTAGCTCACTGATTAATTTTGCTGAACCGCTATAATTTAAGCCACAAGAATTTATTTTGTATAAAACTTGGCAAAGTGATTTTAATCTCCTACAACCCTATGTGCCTTCCACCCAAAAAGTTAAAAGAAAAAATCAGTAATTCCATAATTAACATGTCGCCGAGGTGAAAATCTATTATAGTAAATTACATTGATGTTTATAACTTGTATACCTAATGCCGGGTGATAGAAATGGAAAAATTCCTCAGCTCCAATACTAAGGGTTTACTCTACAAGGAAAGTGCTGAGGTGTGTGCAGAAGCAGAGACATTATTAAGTCATTATTGTAAGCTCATTAGCCCATCACATATTAAATTGGGCTATAACTCAAGATTATTTCTACAAAAGAAATCCTAACTTGTACCTTAATAATGCAGACTGTGTTGATGTAATGAAGCTTAAATATGATACCTTTCAGAAATAATTCTGTATTTTACTCTCAGAAATAAACCAATATAATCATATCACATTTATTGATTTTAGAATTTTAACTTAATGGAGTTCATTTGCTTGTTAGCTTGCATCATTCATGCATGTTTAACTGTAATAATTACTGAGCATTAAAGAAGCACTCCATCTTTTTAGTCTAAATTCAAGCCATCCTAGGGCAAGTTATAGTATTAAATTACTTTTGCCTCTGTTAGTAATTTCTATTAACTTATTTAATAAATTTGGTTCCCATCTTGTTTACTTCTCTGCCTCCGAGTAGCAGAAATGACTCATATTGGCAATAGAATCCTGCAAATCTCATGCAGGTCCATGGCCCTGGATGCAAAGAGGGGCAAGTCACTGTTTGCTTTGCTGCCATGAGCGTTTTAGTAGATCGCTCTCATAATTTCAATCTGCTTTCTTCAGTAAGTATAGTTTTATTTCTGCAAGGCTCGGGTTCTTGTAACTATTGTCAAATTTAGACATGATGCCCTAGCCTTGTTTATCATTTATAAATCGCTGACTATTCTTGCTGATTGGTAATTTAATACAGCTGCACTAACATTGCTCGTCTCACAATAGCAGTAGCTGTGAGCTGGCATAAAATACTTCCATGATTGCAGGAAATAGATACATATTGCTGTATGCTTAGAGGAGGAACATTTTAGAAATCCCATTTTATTGCTATTGTGACTAGTGATCTATGGTTTATAGTCAAAGGTGGGCCCTGGGCTATATGAAAAGTGAGATGTGGGAGGATGCCGCTGTTAAGAAAATTGTAGATCAATGTATCAGTTAATTATTCTATATTGCATTGTAGACTAGGAATATATAGCAGTGAAGGGGTTAAACGAAACTCTTCTATAGGCCTGCATGTCTTCTGAGGAAGAAAGATTAGGAGATAAGACAGTCTATTAAATCACTCATGTATGTTTATAGTATAACATACACAGGGAGAAGTGACTAGACTGTATGGCACCTTCCCAGGCCTTCCTTCTCCCTGAATTTATGACGGTCTTATTGTATGTAATAGATACACTTAAGGAGGTGTAACTTATGTTAATCACTTATATTTTAAGCCTATCATATATCCTTATTCACCTTGGAGGTATAAACTTTTGCTGTGATGTCATTTATAATATATAATCTTTGACCACCTTAAAATTAAAGCAGAAATCACTTGATACTACTGGTATTAATTTGTATTTCTCCTGAGCTCAGATTACTACACGGAATCTGATAGTCTTCTTCTTGGTAAACAAATTCTCTCTACATTTTTGGTCCTTCGAGCCGGAAAATCTCACTGCAGAGGGACAGGACACTGACTGAACAGGTGGGTCTGAAGTACTCTCCGATCACTAAAAGACCTCCGTCTTGCTTAGACGTCATTAGAGGCCAGTTGGGCATCCTGTGCGAAACAGTGACGTTTTTCCGAACTAGCCTGAGAATTTAGAGGCCTTCCAGATAACGTGTAGTAAGTATACCGATTGTATACCTTTTTCCTTCATCTTTCTGCCTTTTCTGTATTCTTCATTGCTTAGACAATTTTAAAATGTGTATAGTAAATGAGAAGGAAGTATAGACGAATTGGTTGCCAAGGGGGCAATAGCAGTAGTCTATGTGAGACCATAGCCATTGTGAGAAGGCTACAGGAAAGAATCACTCCGTGCTGCACGTTAAACAAGGGGTTAAATGACGTCTAACGACACATGGGTGTCGCCAAGAGTACAACATTGTGATAAGTTTTGTGTTGAGGGAACTTTACTCATTATTTCCTTACTACTTCTTTTTTCCTTGATATTATGTTATAGAATAACTAAGAATATACAAAGAGGGCGGCCGCCTACTAACATATTGTAATATTTGTATTGCTGTCTTATATTGAATGTGTGAGTGATTGAGATGAGTGGATCCGATACGTGGGCATTGACCTCTAGGACACATTAAGGACCAGCCTCGCTGTGCAGGTTGTTTTCGGACAAGTCCCTTATTGTGTTCGATGTTCACAGGCCCTACTCGGTGAAACTGAAAGGGGGTCTTCGTGTATAAAGCGAAGCAGCGATTCTGGTAAGGGACCTTTGCGTTTTCACTATATATTTTAGTGGCCAGAGGCTTGTTTTATGTTGTTTGTCTTGTAAATCGGCGCCAAGAACATAATTACTAACAATGGGAAATACAAACTGTAAGGCATTTTCCTGCGCGTGTCTATGTTGTTGTTGCCAACGACAGGAAGTCCTTGAAGGGGATAAGAAGTACATGCACAAGTTAGATCCTGACTATGTCAAATATTGTGACAAGTGGGAAAAGAAATATGGATTTAAAAATAAATTGAAAGTCACTAGTTGTAAAGAATTATGTGATAAAATACGGACAAAATCAACTAAAGATCAGCAGAAATACGGATTATCCGCTGCTGAAGCCTGGTTAAAAGAAGCCCAAACCCGCCATACTCAGATAAAAAGTAGATCCAATGCAGCAAAAACTGAAATGATGCCTCTAGTAGATAAAGAAGATGATCATTTAGTCTGCCCTGTACAAACTGTGCCACCTATCCCTGTAGCTGCATATGGGGGTTTGGATAGTGCCCAACCACCCCCATATGGGCAAAATTCTACACCTAATGCTCCTCCATTGCCAAATCATCATATAGATTCCTCGTTAGATGATAGTAATCTCAAGATTCCTGTAACCCAGGGCCCCCGCAGGAGTGAGAGACAAATGATTCAACGAGTAGCGCAACAGAGTAAGGATGTCTTCCCTATGATTGATGTCCCAAACCCCCGGGGTGGGCTAGATGATGGCCAGGGGGGTCAACATCCTGCCACCCTGGAAGTATACAGACCATGGACAGAGAAGGATGTTGTAAAAGCAACAGAGCATATTAAGCATCCAAAAATAGACCCCCGACAGTTTGATGAACAATTCAGAGGGTTAATGAGAAGCTATAAATTGAATGGGGAAGAAATAGAGAGAGCAGCTAGAAGAATTCTAGGGCCAGATTGGAGTTCTGTAGAAGGCAATTGGAATGGGAGGGGAGGAGATGGTAGACCCCTTCCACATGATAATCAGGATTTAATAGAAAGAACAAACAATTTAATTCAAAGATGTAGGAATAGGTGGGCTAGAAGGACGAATTGGGTGGAAATAAATAGATGTACTCAGAGAGATGATGAGGATGTAGATCAGTATTATCATAGACTGAAGGAAGTATTTGACATCTATAGTGGACTAGAGGCACCAGAGGGAAATCAGGAAGAGAGAGATGATCCGAATGCTGCATATAATCAGCAGTTAAAGAATGCGTTTGTAAGTGGACTTAAGAAAGAAATAGGAGGTTATATAACGAAGCATATGGTTACCCTTAGAACAGGATCATTGCAGGATGTTTTGGAGTATGCAAAACATGCGGAAAAATTTTACAAAGAAAAGGGAAAGAAGGGTGAGAGAGTGAGAGTTTTTATACAGGGAGAAGAATGTGATACGATGGTTCAGGAAAGTCAGAGAGGTCATTGGACAGCGAGAGGACGTGGAGGTAGAGGTAGAGGGAGAAGCAGAGGTCGGGCGCCGTTCAGGGACTCAATTGTGTGTTGGAATTGTGGGAAATCTGGTCATATTGCCCGAGGATGTCCAGAGAACGAATACTCTCGGACACCATGGGAAAAATGACTAGAAGAGGTGGATGTACAACACTTGGAGGATCTCTTGGCAATTTCTACTCTGCCTGAGATAGATCTCCAGGTGAATGGGTGGATGATTACTTTCCTGGTGGACTCAGGAGCGACCAGGACATTAATACATCCCAATGATGTACCTGATGTAAAATGCAGTAATAGTCATATCATGGTAAGAGGGGTTAATGGCCGGACCCACAGGGAATCCCTCTCTGAACCCGTTATCATAACGGACCCAGAGACAAATAAGTCTGTAAAATGTCAGATTATAGTGTCTCGAATATGTCCAGTAAATTTATTGGGACGTGATATGATGACGGAATTAGGTATTTCTATTATCCCCAAGGGAAATAAATTTGAAGTTAGAACAGCCCCTGGAGAACTGCAGACATACTACACACTGAAGATAGCAGTGGAGCAATGTAGGTGGGAAGTGAACAACATAATGAAGGAGGCAGAGAAACAAGTAATTACAGCACTGCAATGCCATCCTGGTGAAAAAACGCTTTCCGCCAGGGTGGAGTTTCAGCCAGAACTAAATCTTCATTGTACTATGTGGTACCGGTTCTATCAAGGGCCGGATATCTCGTATGAAAAGGAATTGTTTAGAGAGAGTCCCACATCCATCACAGTGGAACAGATATTCTGGGATACAGAGGGATTTTCCGCAGCCTCATGTATCCTTAGTGAACACATGCAGTCACTATACAAAGGACTAAGCCCCCATATATCCCTCTCAAAACCACCAAACGCAGAATGGAAAGAACTAGGCCAATTTATACGTGCTTGTAAACAAAGTAAGGATTGGATCCGGAGGTCAGATGGCATCTGGGAAAATCCTAAGTTAAAATCATTTGCAAAAATAGTCCAAACTACTTTGGTAGCACATCCTGAAGCCTTGATTTCAGAAGGATCGTTGTTACCCTGACACATAAACCTTACAGTGCAGGAGACTGACCTTGAACAGTTGCCTGATAGTCTGTGGTCAAAAGGGCCAGCTGATGTTGGATTGATAAAGGGAGTAGAACCAGTCACTATTACTCCTAGATCTACCTTCCGTCCACATCAGAGACAGTACCCCCTTAAACCAGAAGCTGAACTTGGCATAGAGCCTATAATCAAAGATCTGTTACAAGCAGGAGTCATTGTGCCATGTCCAGACAGTCCCTGCAACACACCTCTGTTCCCAGTTAAAAAGGCTCCTCCATCCATGGGATGGAGGATGGTGCAGGATTTACAACAAGTTAATAAGGCCGTAATTCCAAGAGCCCCCACAGTACCAGATCCACATACCTTACTTAATGACCTCAGACCAGAATCTACTCATTTTACTGTTTTGGATATTAGTAATGCTTTTTTTAGCATACCTGTACACCCTGATCACCAATTTTGGTTTGCTTTCACGTATAGGGGAAAAAGATATACCTTTACCAGGGTACCACAGGGGTATTGTGAGTCTCCTACAATTTTCTCCCAGGCTATGTCAGCAAACTTAGCCCAGTTCCAACCTCCTAAAGGTAGTCAGCTACTACTGTATGTTGATGACATACTGCTGGCAGCAGACAGTGAGGAGAATTGTAGGGAGGACACAATTGCACTCTTGAGGTTTCTCTATGAGCAAGGCCATAAAGTAAATAGGAAGAAACTCCAATATTGTCAGCAAACAGTTAAATATTTGGGGTATAATCTGTCCCATGAAGGTAGGCATTTAGACGACATCAGAAAAAAAGCAATCCTGGAAGTCCCAAAACCACAAACAAAAAAACAAATGATGTCTTTTTTGGGAATGACAAACTTCTGCAGAGCCTGGATCCCAAACTATGCATCTCTGACAGCACCTCTTACCAGACTCATCTATGATGAACCTCTGGCTGCAGCTGATAAGATCCAGTGGGATGCGCCCTCTGAAGAAGCCTTTGTTACATTAAAACAGACTCTGGTGGGCACATCTGTCTTGGGCCTCCCAAATTACAGCAAGCCCTTTGTGCAAACTGTTGACTCAAGGGAAGGATATATGACCTCCGTGTTAACTCAGGAACACGGTGGTAAACAGAGACCGCTAGCATATTACTCTTGCAGATTAGATCCAGTGGCCCGTGCGCTCCCCCCCTGTGTACAAGCGGTAGTAGCAGCAGCTGAAGCAATCAAATCTTCTGCCACTATAGTACTCTTCCACCCACTTACACTGAAAGTACCACACGCTGTTGCAGTTATTCTCCTGCAAAACAAGATCTCATATCTTAGTCCTTCCAGACATCTCTCTTGCATGACATTACTGCTCTCACAGCCACATCTGACAATTGAGAGATGCACAACACTCAATCCATCTACCTTACTGCCTATTTCTTCAGACGGTACTCCACATAACTGTCTGGGGGAGATAGTGCAAAATGTTTTACCCAGACCAGATCTACAGGATATACCTCTTATGGATGCTGAATACACTCTCTTTGTAGATGGGTCATCCAGGAAAAACCCTGATGGCACTAACGCCACCGGATATGCCGTGGTTACACTGGAACAGACTGTAATAGTTGGGTCCTTGCCAAAGCACTACTCTGCACAAGCAGCAGAACTAGTAGCTCTGACTAAGGCCTGTCAGTGGGCACAGGGTAAGAAGGTCACTATTTACACTGATAGCCAATATGCCTTTTCTACAGTACACGTGTTTGCACAACAATGGAAAAACAGGGGGATGGTCACCTCCACAGGGAAAGACATAAACCATAAAGATTTGATTTTACAATTACTTGATGCTATACAACTACCCGCACAACTAGCAATTTGTAAATGTCAAGCGCATACGTCCAACCAAGATCCCATTTCTATAGGGAACAGAAGAGCAGATGAGGCTGCAAAGGAAGCTTCACAGACACAACAAATGTATATGCCAGAAACTGTAACCCTAGACATGCAAATACTCAGAGATATGCAAACACATGCCCCACAAAATGAGATACAATACTGGATAAACAAAGGAGCTGTACAAAAGGATGGATTATACGTTTCCACAGACGATAAACCCATCCTACCTAAGTCACTATTCAGATATGCAGCAGTATTGAGCCATGGTCTCTGCCATGTCTCAACAGGAGGGATGGTTGCACTGATATCTAAAGTATTCACAGCGTATGGCTTCACAAATTACTCAAAAAAATTTTGTTTGTCTTGTCTTGTCTGTGCAAAACACAATGCACAAGGGAATATAAGACCAAAAAGGGGGCATTTTCCGACACCTCAGTATCCCTTCCAGCACATTTGTATGGATTATATTGAATTAAACAAATGTGAAGGTAAGAAATACTGCCTAGTTATTATAGATGCTTTAACTAAGTGGATAGAAGTGTTTCCCACGGGTCAGTCAGATGCAGCCACAGTGGCTAAAGCATTACTAAGGGAAATAATACCTAGGTTTGGAGTACCAGAGAGGATTTATAGTGACAATGGAGCCCATTTTGTGAACGAAGTCATCTCCAAGCTAGGAGAAGTATTAAATATAGAGTTGAAACATCACTGTGCCTACCATCCTCAATCAGCAGGATTGGTAGAAAGACATAATGGTATACTTAAAAACAAACTTAAGAAAGCCATGGAGCAGACGGGAAGGAATTGGATATATTGCTTACCTCTAGCAGTACTTAGTATGCATATTACCCCCACTAAGGAAGGTTTAAGTCCATTTGAAATAATGTATGGTAAACCATTTAAAATACCTCAACTTAATATAGTAAGGGGGGATGAAGAAGCAGATAGGACTCTTGCAGAATACATGGCTAAATTATTGCAATCTAAAGAAATCATTCTTTCCAATTCTGTTCCAGAAGAACCAGTACAATGGGACGAGAAAATAATACCAGGTGATTGGGTCCTAATCAAAGTTATAAAGAAAAAGAGCTGGAAGACCCCAAAGTGGGAAGGACCTTACCAAGTACTCCTCACCACCCCCACAGCAATAAAGATTGCTGAACGGCAAACCTGGATTCACCAATCTCACTGTAAAAAGGTAACACAGGCAGGGCAGGGACAGTGTGCTGAGGAGGTTCTGGTTTAAAAAGCCCACTACAAAGGGGGGGGCCACATTAGGTGGTCCTCGTCTCAAACCGGTGAAGAAATCCACACCCCTTTCCCCAAAGGCCTCCTCGGTAAAGACAAAATGGCAGGAATAGCATTTCTTTTTGGTGTATTGGTGAGTCTGGGGAATGCTATTGATGACACCCCTGAAATTGTCAGAGGTCATCATCATATTTACCCTGATCCTACACAATGGGAGGATACTGGTAGAGCTCTAAATTTAACGTTTATAGAAGGAGTGACAAGCACCATACTAGAAGACATGTGTCAGTTGATGAACTGTGGGGATCACACTGCAGCAAAGAAACTTACCTGGGCAGACAAATATATTTGTTTTCTTGATATTGGAACTGAATGTACAGGTTGGTCTCAAGCCTTGTGGACCACTGCGGCCCAGGATTGGGGTTATACAATGTCAAGGACAGATGCACAAAGCTTGAAGAAAAGATTATCTGTAATAAAGGCAGTAAACTCCCCATGCACACATAGCAAAGATTGTAATCAATTGTTAATCACACTGCAAAACCCTATCTTAAAAGACCAAAGGCTGTTTGCTATAGGTGCATGGGTATCTGGAATAAATCCAATAGGACATTTCTTTATACAAGTAATTCAAAATAAAACAAAATATATGGAAGTAACTAAAACACAGAGTGACACAATGGTTGAAGATTTCGGTGACACTATAAGGTTTACAAATCTCACAATGGAAGACCAGTTAGCTTTAGAAGTGGGATATGAGGAAAAGAATAAATGGTTGGAATGGTTAAGATACACTGCACATAGTTTGAGAAAAGAAAATTGTATCATTTGTGCCACAGCCAGACCACACTTGGGCACAATACCTTTTCCACTCAGCAATGCTACTGATCCTGAAGGGTTAAAATGTATGATTAAGCTTTTCAATTCTACCTACACCCCACAGATAAGTGATCCATGTTATACATTGAGTTTGCTGTTTCCACCTGTGAGCGGGGACCAAATACCACCTGCCGTTGTCTCTTATCCTGGGAATTATACTTGCTTCGCATTACCTGGTAATGGGACCGAGGCAGACTACGGGAGACTGCCTAAGGGATACTGTGCGGAGAGGATAACTGTAGAGGGCACGCTATTTTCTGGGATATGGCCTGAGCTACAGAGAGCACGTGCAGACGTGTGGTGGTTGTGTGGGGACAGGCGTTTAAAACAGGTGCCAGGTACGGACCTCAACGGGGATTGTGCTTTGGTACAACTGATAATGCCTGTGTACCTCATGACCTCCGAGGACAACAGCAAGGGCCGTGTCCGGAGAACTAGGGACACCTCTCCCAAAGGTTCCTTTGACGCCAATGTTTACATTGACACCATCGGGGTCCCAAGGGGGGTACCGGACGAGTATAAGGCAAGGAATCAGATAGCTGCGGGGTTTGAGTCTCTTCTTGCATGGTGGGTAACAGTGAATAAAAATGTAGACTGGATTAATTATATATATTATAACCAACAGAGATTTGTTAATTATACAAGAGATGCAATCAAGGGCCTAGCGGAACAACTAGGACCTACCTCACTCATTGCATGGCAAAATAGAATGGCTCTTGATATGTTACTAGCAGAAAAAGGAGGAGTTTGTAAAATGATTGGAGGATATTGTTGTACTTTCATTCCTAATAACACTGCACCTGATGGTAGTGTTACTCGAGCACTGGAAGGGTTAAATGCATTATCAAATGAACTAGCTGAGAACTCTGGTATAGACAATCCATTCACAGACTGGTTGGAAAACTTGTTCGGACACTGGTCACAAGTCATATACTCCACATTAGTCTCTATGTCAGTATTTGCCTCCATTCTAGTACTTTGCGGTTGTTGTTGTATTCCATGTATTCGAGGACTGTTACAAAACCTTATTAACACTTCCATCACCAAAACTATGTTTCAAAATATACAAGATGACGAAGAACAAGATGCCTTACTGGGTCAGGTGACCACCTCTGTATGACAAGTGATGGTTAAAAGTTCTACGAAGAAAGCGCCATTTTACTTTGATGATTTTGAAGTGTGACATTTTGATTCCAGTGTGTCCTGATTGTACCGGAGGATCGCTCTAATAACTGATGGACACTTCAATAAGTAAGATTTTATATCATGATGGACAATCATTTATATATGAAGAAAGGAGCATCAATTTCATGATAAATCAAGGCCAAGCTTCTCTTGGGGGGCGGGCCTAATTTTGGGTACAATTAGTGGAATGACTTCACATATATATATATGCATCAATGTAATACTTTTATATGAAATAATTACATACTTAGTATTGGTGTGAACCCAGGCCTCCTGGTAATAAAGCTTCGGGCCGTAGCCAGGGGGTCTGTGGTAGGTAGAGTCATTATATATGTGTATTTACTGTGTTGACATATTGATCTAAAGTGGGGAATGTTAAGAAAATTGTAGATCAATGTATCAGTTAATTATTCTATATTGCATTGTAGACTAGGAATATATAGCAGTGAAGGGGTTAAACGAAACTCTTCTATAGGCCTGCATGTCTTCTGAGGAAGAAAGATTAGGAGATAAGACAGTCTATTAAATCACTCATGTATGTTTATAGTATAACATACACAGGGAGAAGTGACTAGACTGTATGGCACCTTCCCAGGCCTTCCTTCTCCCTGAATTTATGACGGTCTTATTGTATGTAATAGATACACTTAAGGAGGTGTAACTTATGTTAATCACTTATATTTTAAGCCTATCATATATCCTTATTCACCTTGGAGGTATAAACTTTTGCTGTGATGTCATTTATAATATATAATCTTTGACCACCTTAAAATTAAAGCAGAAATCACTTGATACTACTGGTATTAATTTGTATTTCTCCTGAGCTCAGATTACTACACGGAATCTGATAGTCTTCTTCTTGGTAAACAAATTCTCTCTACAGCCGCACTTGTATGTTCTGATTGCTGTTATGCACAGTGTCACAAACAAGGTATAAATGACCATAGGTTTGGCTTACTTCAACTCCCTCTGTCCTGCACTCTTTGCAAGATGAAGCATAATTCACACCCTAATACAGTCCTATGCGAACCCAAAAAATAATTGCTGGCACCACTAACCATTTTACTCCAAGGCAAGTCAGCCATCTAAATGTTGATAATCTACTGTAGTACAGGCACTCACGGTGCTCCAGCTGTAAAAAATTACACTCTTATTGGGATCTGTAGGTTTTTTTATAGAGTAACAAGTACTGAACCTAATAGAAGTTAAAGCTTTATTACAAAAAGTTGCAATGCTTATAGAAGTAGAAAAAGAGCATGTATAAGGCAGCATGCAGTATGTACAAAAATAGAAGGAATAGATTGTATTGGTTAAAACATTTGATCACCAGAAGACCAGCTGGGGCAGGCAGTTTCTGTGGCTAGTATAATACTCTGGTATTCTGATCAAGTTCTAAGTGCCTAGGGTCTCAGGGGTTCCCCCTGTCACACCATCTTCTTTTCACTCATGACATCAGATGGAGGAAGCAGGCCTACTGGATGCAAGAAATTTTAGGATGAATGTACCATTCAATATTTTGGTGGAGGGACTCCACCAAATATCATGAGGGACTCCTAGGGAAAGCTATGACCACCATATTTCATAGCATAATTGTATCTATGTAAAGACACTAAACATGGTAAAGGACAGATTATTAACTCAGTTGACATCAGTTCCAGCCAGATCAGGAGACCGCACAAAGATAGAATGCATTTGACTCGGCAGTTTCTCTAGGATCTGGAGATTTGATTATTCTCAGTCTATACCTCATGGATGACTCGGAATCTTCAGTTATTGATTTCCCAATTACTTTAGCACTGTTCTCATCCTCTGGGATATTCTGGAGATGCTCTGTCTGAGGGATTGTGCATTTGCCTGAATGGCTAAGACAATGAGGGAGCTCCACATAATAGAATTTCCTGTGGCCACTGATTACTTGGCTGCTAGAAACAGGAAAGTATACGCATGGTAAGAGACCATCTTTGTTAGCAAAAGAAGTATAATTGGACCAATGCTGCATTAATGACTTTACCAGGAAACTAATGAATATTGACAAACATGACTTGGACAAGATATATGAATACAAGAATATCATACTCCATAACATACAGAAGTTTATCAATGTAAATTCCCTTAGCACCAAGCAATGTTGGGCTTTTCCTTTGGGTGGAAAGAGTGTCCCGGTTAGTGTTAGGTCAGAAATCTGTAATGCAGATGCTAAGAAGAGTTAGAGCTATTGAGTTTAGAATTGTGTAGAGAATGCTGTGTTACCTAACGGACAGACTGATTGAGGCTGATTGAAAGATTTGTTGCAGAGGGCCATAGTAAGTAAAGAATGTGTATAAATATCAGTGCTTATGGGTTTTAGGACAGAGTATGTGAACTGAATGCCACTTTAGTAAGAATTGGCTAGCGCTCCTAGGAGGAGGTAATAAGTATCAGAAGAAAAATAGCTAGGACTCACCTGGCATGGAGCCTGTCAGTGACAGGTCTCCATACCCTAGGTCCAGGTAAGGTGAATATCCTCTGAAGTGAATCCTGTCAGATGGACGGCAGCCAGACGAGTAGGAAGAGACCAGTCCGCGGACAGGATGCCACAATAATGAACAGTGTAAAAAACACACAGGGTCACGGGATGTACTAAAAAAAACTCAGAATCTTGCGCTTACTTGATATTAAACAGAGGATAAAAAGGAAGTCTTACTTCACTGTAGGACAGCATCCAACTCCCCCCCCAAATCCCGGTCAGCAGATGATAGTCACAGGTCACTGGCACCAATCATCATTCCTAATGCTTTATTACAGATAAGGTCCGCCTAGTGGCTGAACTGAGGGTTGGCTGGTATCTAGGGGGCTGGGTTCAGTAGGGTTATTAAGATATTTACTTACAAATAAACAGCAACAGTGTCAAGGTGCTGAAGTCCTTTCAGATGTTGAGCCGAGACAAAGAAAGCCACTATTACAACTACAGCCAGCAACTATACAGTATTTACTGTAGTTGTTAGGGTGACTAGTTGTGATTTGCAACACTGCAAGATTTTACATATATCATGTAACTACTGATTTTATGGTGCAAATTATAGTCAATCTGAGGGGCCATGAGAAACCCTGCTCTTCCCCCTAAGCCCCCCCCCCTTCTTACTACTTTTGACAAGTGATGGGAAAAAGTGTAAAAGCCACAAAAATAATATATATATATTAGGTGGTTCAAAAAATGTTGCAAAAGTAAAGCTTATTTATTCATACATGAATTGAAATACAGTGTCCAGAATGACATGAAAGATAGAAGCGCTCTTCAGGTTTTGAATGCATATTACAGATATTTGATATGGGTGCCGTAGTCCAGTTTTTCCCAGACACATCCTGGCATATCCCCTATTATTGATTCTATTTGCAGTGGAGATGCTTTGTTTTAGGACGTCTAGTGGCACCACTGGTGCTCATCACTTGATATTTGGACTCTGTCCCCATTTGAGCTTACAGCAAGTATATATTTTTGGAGTTTAGGAGGAAATCAAAACAAGCACAGGAAGAATATATAAACTCCATGCAGGTGTTGTCCTTGGTTGGATTTGAAGCCAAGACCCCAGCGTTGCAAGGCAACAATGCTAACCACTGAGCCATCATGATGCCCAATCATTTTGAATCACCTCGTACATTATATCTATTATTGATTTTGTAAAAGTACAAAAAAAGCGCCTTTGCTGCTCAGACTGCTGCTTTAACATATGACGTGCTGGGCAGAAGACAAACATTTGTGACTCGCAAAACTACAGTAAGTACATCATGAGCAAAGAACTGAAGAATTTGCCCATGGGCTATGGAAAGGGGTAGTGGAGACTAACACTAGGCTCTGTTGCTATGGAAGTCAAGTTCAGTACTAATACACCCAGTTTGATCTTTGCTGTGGGGCCCCTCTCTCCTTCTCCCACTGTGCACTGTATACTATTGACATTATTGATACATGAGTCTAAATATATGTAAATTAGAAATCTGAAACATAAAAACATTATTTAAAAGGGTTGATCAAAATTCTAAAACATGCTGCTTTTAGCAGTAACACACATATCTAAAATGTTAAAAAGAAAAAATCTTGTTACTTGTATAGCGCCAACTTATTCCGCAGAGCTTTCAGGTAATTTATATATTACCCCACAACTCATTCTACCGACCTTGGAAGGATGAGTTAACCTTGAGCCGACTACGTAAACCATATGGTGATTGAGCTTGAAACCTACAGGTTGTGAGTGAGAGCTTAGGACTGCATGTCTGCTGCAGGCTATCTGTGGGATAGCAGCACAGCCCCATGAACATCAGTGGAGTTGAGCTGCAAAACCCCCAAAACAACAAATTAATCTTACTTTCTAATTTTGTATGAGCCCTTTAAATAGTAATGCCATTTTATTTTTCCATTCTATGTTTTTTACGGTCTTTTACAATATATATCCAAAAGCAAAACTATTGAAATAAAGCCTCTCCATTTCATCACAAAGCATGACTAGAATGGTCTGTGTCTGCTAAATGGCAATATACTCTATCTTAACCCTAATCATTATCTTTCTGAACAGGGAAAGAAAAATTCTGACAATGTAATCTTGACCTCTCTTCTCACTTCTTAATGGTTTGTGATATTTTGGAACGTAGACAGCTGGCCACAAGAGACAAGCTTGAGAACATCAATACATTTTACCAAATGCTATTAACAACCTTTGGGACTTTACTTGACGCTGCTTTTCACACCACAAAATAATTTTTTTCTAGTATTAACATGTTTGAGAATGTGAACATTTTAGAGATATAATCTGTTCAATTATTGTGTTATTGATCCATTGAAGTGCAACACAACAACTTACAGTACTAAAAAAAAGCAATTAGATTCATGAATCTAATAGATTTTAATGCATTTTACAGTCGTCTTAGTAGAAAAGAACCTGAATTAACTGCTGGTTTGCAACCCAATGAAGAAATATTTGAAAGGACAAGGTTCTCATTACATTTTCTCAGTTACAATGCGATAATCTTCTGCACACTGTAGTGGAGTCTAGACTACAATGCTATTACTATAATTAGTTTTATACTGCTGTCATTATCATTAGCCAGTACTAGTAGTAATAAAAGTAGTATAATTATACAGGATGTAGTCAAAAAGACTGGTCTAGTGCTATATTTCAAAACTGGTGTCCTCCTATACGGTATTGAAATAACAGTAGTGAACTCTCGCTCATGACCCGAAGGTTGTAGGTTCAATCCCCGTGTGGTTCAGGTAGCCAATCAAGGTTGATTTATCCTTCTCGAGGTCAGTAAAATAAGTACCCAGCTTGCTGGGGGAGAGGGGGTAAAAGATAACTGGGAAAGGCAATGGCAAACCTCCCCTCAAAAACAGTCCGCCAAGAAAATGACACATTGTGACGTCACCCTAGGAGTCAGTCATGACTTGGTGCTTGCACCAGGGGACTTTACCTTACTTCAGTAGAAAGGCATGGATGTGCTACATGATGGTATTTTTTTATTGTGGCCCTGTAAGAGATAGCGAGTAAAACTCAATTACGAAGTTGAAGAGTAACATGTGAGAAGCAGAGATCTGCTTTTCGTGTCTCTCTAAGTACTGCTATGATTCAAGTAAGTAAAGCATGCTCAAAGAAGACTCCTTTTGCTACAGTAAGGGCTGAACATCCAGGAAGTCACCCATGGCCGTGTGCAGGAGAATCAGGTACCGATCCCCTTTGACAGCCCCCTGTAATGAACACAAGTCCAACGACAGCTCAATGCATTCATTATAGCAGAAGGAAGACACTTTGAGTATGCTTTCCTAACTTCAGTCATAGCAGGGATCCCACTGGTTTTAGAAAGATGCAGAAAGTGGATATTTGCTTCTCACATACTATTCTTCAATTTTGCAATTGGGTTTACTCTCTATCTCTTACAGGGGCCCCAACACAAAATTATAATCCATGTTCTGGGGCTGCCAGGAGCCCCTGTGCCAGCAACATGCATGCTTTCCTATTCAAGTATATTATTGTTATTTCACCAGTATTGAGCTATAGCAATTGATCAGTCTTTTTGACTACATCTATTGTGACTTACATGTATTGTGAACTAGAAATGTTTTCATACTTATTTGACTGTGTATACACAGCTGCACTGTGTGAATGGAGCCTTTACTAAGACAATAAATGTTTTCCCATATGGGTCTCTATATGGAGCAGTATCACAAAGATAATCACACCTACAAGCATTGCTACTAGAAGTTAGTACATCTGTAACTAGACTTACTCATGCCTCACAAGAAATCTAACATAAACCCCCTCCACATATCTCACCCAGATGTTGTCCTTGGTCAGCTTTAAACCTACAACTCTAGCACTGCAAAGCAGCAGTGCTAAGAAATGAACCACCATACCTGTTCTTTCTGCTCCACAGAAGGAGTAGAACAGAAAGAATAAACACAAAACAAACATAAAATCACTATCTGGCTGTTGACCTTGGACAGATTTTAACCTGAGATATCCTTATTCCTTTTCTGCTCCTTCTCCTGCTCCTCTGAAAGAAGAAGGAGAAAGAAGGAGATAAATGAAAAAGAAAGAAGAAGGTACAGTATAACGATCCGCGCCACCACACAGTATTAAACAATGGGTTAACTTAACCTGTTTGCAACTGATTGCTGCAAGATTGTTTTATTAATCTGGAAATAAATTAGCCTGTAAAAAGACTGTCTGGCATGACAGCCGATTCCTTTTGGATAAAAGATCAACAGTAGGTGCGCAGAAGAAATTCCTTTTTTCCTTGGACTTAAGAAAGAAGAAGGAGGATGAAAAGGAATAACCATGGTAGCTTGATGGCTAGTACTCTGCACTGGGGTCCTAGGTTCAAATCTGACCACTGACAACATCTGCATGGACTTTGTATGAATGTTTGTAAAAATCCACATAGATGTTGTCCTTGGCCAAATTTGAACCTAGGGCCCCAGTGCTGCATTTAGTAGGTTTGGCCGAAATAAACTGCCCAAGTTTCAGTTTGAGGCCTTAGTCAGACGGGCGTTTTTTCGCGCGATTTGCGGATCGCATGACGGATGCGCATCTGCAAATCGCGTGACCGATGCCCGAAAATCGCCCGAAAATCTGCTCCTAGCCGCGTTTCATTAGAAACGGGCTGGAGCTGTCCAGCGCATTGCATTCAATGGAGACGGCAATACAGCCGACTCCATTGAAAGCAATGCGCTGCGGGCGAGTGTGGGATGAATTGTCGGGAAGGGCTTAAATATATAAGCCCTTCCCTGCAATTCATCCAGAAATGTGTTAAAAAAAAAAATATATACATACTCACCTGCTCCCGGCAGCCGGAGTTCCGCGCAGCTGGCCTGCAGTGGGTGTGAAGGGGGTGTGAGTCAGACCTGCCCCCTGATTGGCTCAGCGCTGAGCCAATCAGGGGGCAGGTCTGACTCACACCCCCTTCACACCCACTGCAGGCCAGCTGCGCGGAACTCCGGCTGCCGGGAGCAGGTGAGTATGTATATATTTTTTATTTATTTATTTATTTTTTATAAATCAGAATTTTATTGATTTTAACAATAACAGTACATGGGGGAGAGTACATTCAACATAAGACCAAATAAGCATAGTCCAAAGCACATTCTTACAGCAATACTATCTATTTATAAGCACCAGAAATAATGCTGATTGCTCTGAGGTCCACAATAATAGCAAACAGTATAGTGATAACTGGGTAGGGGTTATCTGTAGAGAAGGAGTTCCAGTGCAATCCAATAGGGTTTACTTTAAATCTCTGGCCCACTCAACAGAAACAGTGCAGGGGGGGGGGGGGGGGGAGGGAAAGAAGGGAAGGGGGGGGGGGAAGTAGGGAGAATGTAGCAGGTAAGAGTATCATCTCCAGTTACATAATACGGTTGGTAGCAGAGTATCCCTACCTCTAGTGTGAGATGGGGTTCATACGATGACCATTATTCTGCGAGTCCACAGCCTAGGTGTGATAGTGGGTAAGAGGAGAAGGAAGGGAAGGGGCATCTCGTACAAAACGACACTGGATATACATAGTACTGGAATGGGGGTGGGGCGACCATCCTCACCCACGCCCGGTGTCCAAGCCACAAAGCTCATTTCTTATATGCTGTTTCTGATCCTACGCCAGGGGTTCCAGGTTTTTAGGAAGCCCTCGTGAGTACAAGCATGCCAACTAGAAAGCTCTTCTAGATTTGATAGTAGGTCAACCCTATCCCTCCAAAGAGGCACCGTTGGGGGATCCTGCTTTTTCCACAAGAGCGGAATCAGCGCCTTGGCTGAGTCTAGCATAAGTGCAATCAACTTATGTTTCAGAGGATGGAAAGCAGGGGACGGTCTCCACAGGAGAACCACCTCAGGGGAAAGGCTTAGGGTTGGAGCAATCCTTTTCAAAACACCCTCCACTCCCTTCCAAAAGGGGGCAATAAGGGGGCAGCTCCACCAAATATGTACGTAGGAGCCTGGGGATGAGTCGCACCTCCAGCATTTGTCATGTGAAGCCAATTTGCGATCAAATAGCCACTGTGGAGTCCTGTACCACCTTGCCAATAGTTTGTAGTGCGCCTCCTGGGAGGTGACACACGGAGAGAGGCCAAAGGCCATTTTAAGGATAAGCTTCTTTTCCTCCTGGGTGAGCGTGATTCGGAGTTCCCTTTCCCATGAGGTCAGGAACACCGGCTTCGTGCCCCTGGGCGGGGAAATTAGGTTTTTACGTATAGAAGAAACTTTCTTCAGTACACCCGAGCCTCCCTTAAGCGCGGTCTCGAACGGAGTGTAGGGTCTAGATGACTTGAATTTTTTAAGAAAAATGCTAAGCATTTTTTCAATGTGTGAGGACACTAGAAAGGATAGTGTTTGGTTGGGGAGGAGCTCCTTTAGAATCTCTGCTGTGGGCCTATGAGCCAAGAGCATCACGTCTTGGATACTTTTATCTGTGAACAATCCCCAAACCTGCGCTGTACAGGGATCCAGAGGCACCTCCAGTAACTTGTAAATTGCCCGCATTGGAGTGCATGGGGAGGGCTTGGGCGCCAAGGTCTCTCTCATACTATCCCATATTTCCGTGGGACCCTTTAGAAGCGGATTGGTTTCCAGACCTCTGAGTTTCTTTTTGTCAGGGAACCAAAGATCCTCCTGAAATGAGGGACCGTATGTGCTCCCAGCAAGCATCTGAATGAGAATATCCTTAGTAGGATATGAGAGCTCTTTCCAGTACTTTAGTTGATTGGCTTGGTAGAATTCCCGAATACAGGGAAAATCCACTCCCCCCTCCGTGCGTTTTCTAACCAGTAAGCAGTGAGCCAGCCTAGGTCTCCTCCCACCCCACAGATATCTGGAAAAGATTGAGCGGAGACTTTTGAAGAAAGCCATAGGGATGAATATTGGGAGTAATCTAATTTTGTATTGTATAATGGGGATGACATATGCCTTCAGTATATTCTTTCTACCTAGCCATGAGATGAACGGTAGTTCATATGTACGTAGGAGATTCTTAACCTTAGTTAATAAGGGGGGAAAGTTTGCTGAGAAGAGATCCTCCGCTCTTTTGGTAAGTCTAATACCAAGAAAATCTATTCCCGTTTCGGACCATGGAAAAGGGGAGCTGGATTTGAGCGATTTGTATCGGGTAGCGGGAATAGAAATATTTAACGCGGTGGATTTGCCAAAGTTGATTTTAAAATCCGATAGGAATCCAAACTCCTCCAGGAGTGTGGTAAGTCTAGGGAAGCTATCCTCCGGCTTTGTTAAGAGGAACACTATGTCGTCCGCATAAGATGCCGACGACAGGGTCTCCTTGCCTATTTTTAAACCATGAATCAGAGGGTCGTTTCTGACTTTTTGGAGAAAGGGCTCAAGTGCTAATATAAAAAGTGTAGGTGACAAAGGGCAACCCTGACGGGTGCCATTGTTGATGTTGAAAGGGGGGGAGAGGGTATTATTTACTTTGAGCCTTGCATGAGGCATGGCATAAAGGGAGAGGATTGCATTGACAAAGCTCAGGGGTATATTATACTGCAAAAGAACCCTTTCCATGTACAACCAGTTCACCCGGTCGAACGCCTTTTCCGCGTCAGTACGTAGAAAGGCTAATGGGATGTTGTTGGTTTGGGCATACCTTGCAGCGTGTAGGAGTCTCAGGCAGTTATCTTTAGCATCTCTCCCCTTAACAAAACCCGCTTGTTCTGGGTTGATTAATTCTATGACATGCTTTTCAAGTCTTTTTGTGAGCAGTTTAACCCAAAGTTTCAAATCAAAGTTTATTAGAGATATAGGGCGGTAATTTCCACACTGTTCCGGGTCTTTATTTTCTTTATGAACTAGTGCAATGTGGGCCTCTTGTGCCTGTTTTGTCAGGGCATTACCTTGTAAAAGTGAGTTACATAGTTGGGCTAACCGGGGGGCTAGTGTTCCTCTAAACGATTTATAATAAATAAGTGGGAAGCCGTCCGGGCCCGGACTCTTCCCAGCCGGAAAAGAAGAGAGCAGGTCTTCCACTTCCTGGGTAGTTACAGGGGCCAAGAGAGCAGATATTTCGTTATTGGGGATCTTAGGCAATTTTAAGTCCTGTAAGAAGGAGTCAATCTGTGATATGAGAGTGGCTTTAGCCAATGGGGTGGGTGGCTCACGGAGGTTATAAAGGCGGGAATAAAACTTCTGAAATTGCAGAGCTATTTCTGCTGTAGAGGTAACCTGTAGCCCTTCTTGGGTTTTAATAGTTTTAATATTGTTCCGGGAGTGAGCTTTTTTAATAAGAGCCGAGGTGAACTTGCTGCCTCTATTGCCCTGGGCATAGACAGCATGTTTGAGAAAGAGACATTTCTTGTTAAATTTGGCTTCCAGTAATAGCTTAAGTTCCTTTCTTAGTGTGGTAAGTTTGTCCTGTGACTCCTTGAGTACTGAATATTTTGCCTTTTGTTCAAATTTAGCAATCTGCTGTAGTATGTCATCAATCTCTTTCTGTTGTTTTTTCTTGGTTCTAGAGCCCAGGGCAATTAGAAGTCCCCTAATAAAGGCCTTATGGGCCTCCCACACTATCGGGAATCGCTGATCCTCTGCCGTATTAATTCTAAAGAACTCCTCCAAAGAGTCATTCAGTTGTGTCTTGTCCTTCTCTGAATCAAGAAGGGATGGATTTAATCTCCAGCGCCACTCCCTGGGAGAGGGATCTGGAAGTTTTAGATCAATATGCACAGGCGCGTGATCTGAGACAAGGATAGAATCTATCTTGGCCCTTTTCGTGATTTGTAGCAGGGAAGGGGAAACGAAGATGTAATCGATGCGATGAAAGGATTTATGGACCGGCGAGTAGAAGGTGTAATCCTTCGTTGTGGGATTCAAGCACCTCCATGCATCGATTACCTCCATCTCCGCCAAGGTGCGGATAAGCTTTCTTAATTTCCTCTGGGGGGTTTGAGATCTACCAGTAGAAGAGTCTAGAAGTGGGCTTAAGGTAAGGTTCAGATCACCTCCCAGGAGGATCAGACCAGTGGCAAAGTGTTTCAGGGCTTCCAATTGTCCAATTAACCATGGTATCTGGTCCGTATTGGGAGCGTATAGATTGGCAAGGGTTATTCTTGTGCGATTTAAGTAACCCCTCAAGAATAGAACCCTGCCTTCCTGGTCAGAGTGGCGGGCTTCACATGAGAAGTCAACGGTTTTGTGCAGGAGGATGGAGACCCCTTTCGAGGCTGAAGTAGGATGGGTACTATGATATCCCTGCGGGAACTGTTTGCCCGGGAGGGATAAGTGCCTATTTCCCCTGAAGTGGGTCTCCTGCAAGAAAACGATCTTAGATCCATACCTCTTTAGGAGAAGGGCAATCTGGTGTCTCTTGGAAGGCGAGTTGATCCCCT
Organism: Eleutherodactylus coqui; assembly: GCF_035609145.1. Classification (NCBI taxonomy): domain Eukaryota; kingdom Metazoa; phylum Chordata; class Amphibia; order Anura; family Eleutherodactylidae; genus Eleutherodactylus; species Eleutherodactylus coqui. The sequence continues at coordinate 241,171,764 of NC_089841.1, read as the reverse complement.
TGACGTTTAGTGTTGTACTACGCAGGAAGGTATCCTCGGCAAAGGAGCCCGGCATGCAGTCAGAGTGATCGCCCAAATGTGGAGGGAAAAGGAATAAGTTAGCTGTGGTTGGAATCTATCCCTAGAGAAAGTAATCAGCCCCGCTACGGAGATACAGGGGGTAGGGGAAGGGTAAGAGGGGTGGGAATGTACAAGAAGGAAAGAAAGGAGGGGGGATGGTGCAGAAACACTTACTGAAAACAATTCAAGTATCAATTATGAATTAAGAGAAACAGAAAGGGCGAGGTCCTAACGCGTGGCCTCGCTCCCGACTGGGGGGCTAGTTGTCTGAGCTTCTACTTCGAAGGACAGACAACCGCAAGAACAGCCTGAACAGTCAGGTGCCCACGAGGTCATATGGGCATAAAGCATAAAGATAAAAAACAAACATTAAGGTACATCAGCTCTCTGGGGAAAAGGAGAGCAGATCTGCAGAATTATAAACTTCACAAAGCACACTTTTCAAATTTGGAACCCAGAGACGGATGCCGCTTCTTATAAAGCAGAATGCGTGCGGCAACAAGATCAAACAAACCATCTGGGATTCGTCCTCATTACACTGGGTCTTCTCCAAGCAGCCGGAGAGGTCTTTGGGTCCACACAAATGTCTGTGCTATAATACAGCCAAAATAAATGTGACTGCTGAAATCAAGTGTCCACATTTTGTGGGGGGTCCTTAGACCTCTTCTTTTTCTCTCTCGGCGACTTTGGAGTACCCGCCAGCTGCCAGGCTTCTGGGAGAGACAGTTTTGGAAGCTTCGGGAGTTCCGGGAGAGGTAGCCAGCAGGGCAGATCAATGGGTACCATTTGAAGGTGCTCCCAGCATTTGCGCAAGTCATCTGGCGAACGGATGCTTAGTCGGCGACCGTTGTGAGTGATGCCAATACCAAACGGAAACAGCCAGGAATATCTTATTCCCTTCGCCCTCAAAGCCTCCAGCAAGGGGCGTAGAAGGCGACGCTTCGCCAGCGTCGAGGGGGATAAGTCCTGAAATATCTGTATGGTGGAATCTTTATAGTTCAGGTCTTTATGTGATCTTGCAGCTTTCAAGATGGCTGCAGTACCTTGAAAAGAGAGTAATCTGCAAATGACATCCCTCGGGGGTTCCGATGAGGAGGGGGGGGGGTCTCAGTGCCCTGTGGATGCGCTCTATTGTTATGGATGCCGCTCTCTCCCCACCCAGCAAAGAGCCGAAAATTTCAGAAGCTACTTTTGGAAGGGAGTCGGCGGCCCAGGATTCAAGAATGCCTTTAAAGCGAATATTGCAGCGCCTGCTGCGATTTTCTTGATCTTCCTGCATGATTAGCACTTGATTTATATGATCATGCTGGTCTTTAAGCACCTTAGCCATAGCTAGTGCATGAGAAGTGATTTCTGCTGAGGAGGACTCCAAGTCCTCTACCCTGCGACCCAGGTGTTTCATCTCCTCTTTTATTTCTGTTAGTTCTGACAGAACTGGGTGCAGGGCATTTACAATCAGCTCCTTCATGAAGCCTTTGGTGATACTTTCACTATCCTCTTCATCAGAAGAGAGCTCTCCCTCCCCCTCTTTACTGTATGTTGCGGCTGCCTCGTGAGCCGGCGCCATCTTAGGTGCTGGGTGCGGGGAACGAGCCGCCCGCTCTTTCAGAAACCACTGCATTCTCGACTGATTTTTCACCGGTCGGGGGGTGCCCAGCTGCTCCGCGCCTTTCTCTCTGCCGGTTTTCCCTATGGCCGCTGGTATTAGAAGCTGTAGAGGACCTCAGTGCGCACCTTGCTGCGGGAGCTCTGGTTTCAAGCAGCCATTAAGCTCGGCAGTCAGGCTCCGCCCCCCATATTTTTTATTTTAACACATTTCTGGATGAATTGCAGGGAAGGGCTTATATATTTAAGCCCTTCCTGACAATTCATCCCGCGCATGCCGGCAGCCCATTGCTTTCAATGGAGTCGGCTGTATTGCTGGCTCCATTGAATTCAATGGGCAAACATCGTTCTTCTCTGCCACAGCTGTTACAGCTGTGGCAGAGAAGAATGATTTGTATTCTATATGTTCTCAATGGGGTCGGCGCTGCTGCCGCCGGCCCCATTGAGCGCATATAGAGAAGAGAACAGGAATCGCAGATCGCAAATAGGTGCGATCTGCGATTTCTGTTCTATAATTTATCGGACGAGTGCATAAAAAGCGCTCATGTGTCTGATACCATTGCAAAGCAATGGTTTTAAAAAATCGCCGGACGCATGCGCAAATCGCGCAAAAGAACGCCCGTCTGACTAAGGCCTAAGGGTGACTACCCACTACAGTTCTTTTTCACTGCGAAATTCGCAGCGTTTATTTTTTCTCCAGGGGTCTATGGGACTTGTTAATGTTAAAATCGCGATCGCGATTTCGTGGTAAATTGTGATTTTGTGCGAATGCGATTTTAACATTAACAAGTCCCATAGACCCCTGGAGAGAAAAAAAACGCTGCGAATTTCGCAGTGAAAAAGAACTGTAGTGGGTAGTCACCCTTACACAGAAATGTTTGACCTAAAACAGGGTTTGACTGTTTCGGGTTACTCAACACTAATATAGAGGTCTTGTAGAGCCAGAGACGTAACTTGAAGCCCCAATGCAGAACCTGTAACAGGGCCCAACTATAATGCTTTATTGATTGTACTGGGCTCCCTATATGGAGAAGAAAGACCTTATGGGCCCCCCCAAGGGTCCTGGGCGCAGGTACAACTGCATCCCCTGCATCCCCTATAGTTACGCCAGTGTGTAGAGCTATATACTGTATCATATTATGACTCTGTGCTACTGAGAGGCTGTTCAAAGCAATTGTATATTATGGATGTTCATGAGGTCTAAGTAAAATAGCATGTAATAATATTTTCTCTGCAAGATAAGATTTTCTTGTTTATATTGTTACAATATAGTATATTAGAATTACAGTTTATCATTTTAGTTCTAGGGTACATTATGGGCATGGCCCACCTGCTGCATTTTTAAATAGGGTTTGGTCTTTAATTTGTCACAGCTTCCAGGGTTACTTACAGAGAAGTATACTGTTACCAATTATTATATAGTCTTACACTCCTTCTCTTAGTTCACTGTGCCTCTTCAGGGTGCTTTAGCAATTCCATGTTCTACTTGTCCCTATGGTGTACTTTAGAGTTAAAGGGGGAGACTAGTAGCAACTACCGCCACAAGCTGGTGTAATCACCCTCACCTCACCTTCGCAATATAACATTCTCTAGTCAAAGGTCTATGCAATCTTAGTGTATTCACACACACAACCATATGCCCAGCCAGGATTCTTGTCCAATGCTTTAAAGTTACAGTGTACAACACTAGACAACAAAAATGCACTTTGAAATATTTTCCCTCCTCAAAATAGTTAAACTACCCTAATTTTGGGTCGAGAAACATGAATATGACATTAAATTTTGTTTACTAGCTCTGGATTTTAAGAGATACCAATCTCAAATCAAAATACTAAAAATACGCTTGGAAGTTCTTTCTTTTCTTAAAATAACTAAACTATTCCAAATCATTGGGATGGCAAATGGCATTGATTGTATTGTTTTGTTTAACCATCCACGTAGGTTCACAGCACATGAATTTCAGAAAATATAGGGTGCCCAGTGTTTGTCCTGATCTCCTAACTGGATACTGTAATATTGGTAATATTGTAATATCCTTTATGATTGGAGTAACAACGTTTCTGGGCAGAAAATGTAACCTCACCACGTAACAAAAATGTTCTGGAGAGTTTTTACAATTATGTGGCATCCTTGATTCAAACCTGAAATTACAAAAAAAAAACAAGTGGAAGAACACCTAATTGCATTTTTTATCTATATATATAAAGACGAAAGCCCTCACTGACTCACTGACTCACTGACTGACTGACTGACTGACTCGCCAAAAGTTCTCCAACTTCCCTATGTTGTAGAAACATGAATTCTGGCACAAGCATAGATTATCTCCAAAATAGGAAACGCTAATGGGTCCCAACTCGATTATTCAATTCTAAGCGCAAAAGAATTAGCGTCCAAATTTTACGTATGGAATCTAATTCTCTCACTTCCCGGTGTCATAGAAACTCGAAATTTGGCAGGAGCATTGATTATGTCATTAATAGGAAAAGCTAATGGGTCCCAACTCGATTATTCAATTCTATGTGCAAAAGAATTAGCGTCCAAATTTTACGTACGGAATGTATTTTTCTCACTTTCCGGTGTCATAGAATCGTGAAATTTGGCACAAGCATTGATTATGTCATAAATAGGAAAAGTTAATGGGTCCCAACTCGATTATTTAATTCTAGCGCAAAAGAATTAGCGTTGAAATTTTACGTACATAATCAAAATGTCTCACTTCCCAATGTCATAGAAACATGAAATTTGCCATAAGCATTAAATATGTCATAAATAGGAAACGTTAATGGGTCCCAACTCAATTATTCAATTCTAGCACAAAAGAACTAGCGTCCAAATTTTACATACGGAATCTAATTCTCTCACTTCTTGGTGTCATAGAAACATAAAAATTTGGAACGGACATTGATTATGTCATAAATAGGAAAAGTTAATGGGTCCCACCTCGATTGTTCAATTCTAAGCGCAAAAGTATTAGCGTCCACATTTTACATACGAAATCTAATTCTCTCACTTCCCAATGTCATAGAAACTTGAAATTGGGCACGGGCATTGATTATGTCATAAATAGGAAAAGTTAATGGGTCTCAACTCGATTATTCAATTCTAAGCGCAAAAGAATTAGCGTCCAAATTTTACGTATGAAATCTAATTCTCTCACTTCCTGATGTCATTTTATATAAAGGAAACGTCACATGGTTAACTCCCCGTGGTGTTTCCTGGGTAACGCAAAGAACTATGCAAAAGGGTGAACATATGTTTTTCCGTATCTCTAAAGTAACCACGACTTCATAAGATTTTCCGTGTGAACACCAGACAGACAAACACCAGTACCAAATTAACTCGGGCGAAGCCGGGTATATTAGCTAGTTGTAATATATACATATCAATTCTAAGATTTAAGCATTACTGCATCTGATTTACCGTTTAGTTATTCAACTATTTTACTATATATTCTTTTGTTTATTTAATGATTTCACTCACATAACCTTGTGGATGTGAATAAAGGTACATATATATATATATATAACTTAAATGGACTACATCTCAGAGCCAAGAGCTAACTCAAAGTTTTCAATGTCATTTCCCTTTCTTCCATGATGAAATGATTAAGAAATAACTGTTTTCAAGTCGGAAAGGTTTTCACTGTTAACCGCTGTAATCAACATTATTACAGTATACAATTATACACTTTATTGCCAACAACATGTGAATGAGATGCACATTAGAGTATCAAGGACATCATCAACAATGCAATACAACACGAAGTGCAACACTTAACACATTGTGTGCTGCAGATTTTGATGTGAATCTGCACTAAAATTTTCATTAAAATGCGCACTGTTTGGTCAAGATTTTGAAGCAGCTGATGATCCGCAGCAGATTTTACCAGCTCCGTGGCAAAAAAAAAAGTCAAAATCAGCACCAATTCCGCTACACGTGAACGCACCCTTACACAGTAATGTTTAAACCAAAGATTTTTACTTTTTCTGTTTTTGCAGAACAAGCTGTATTTCTTTAGGCACCATACTGGGATACAAATGAGAAGCTTTAATTTATCACAAGGGAAATGCAGAAAAATCAATTCTGCAATTTTTTCTTTTCCATGTTTACACTAATCTGGAATCTCCATAATAATGTGCTATCTTTGTTGTATGACTTGTTATTATGAGGATACTGAAATATGCATATTACCTACTGCTTTGCTATGTTTATTCAATCACATGTATTAAAAATGCATGTGTATTGTCCCAATAAGTGAAGTTTGCTCTTAATACTTTTCTTTAGTTATACTACCTATTTCTATATGCATTATTCCTGTGCTTAATAATACAGTATCAAGGATGGATTCACACGGTTGACTGCAATGTCAGTCCAAGAACCTTGGAACAATATTATTATGTCACTGTGTTGGACAATGTCCCTCATAGACTTGACCCTTTCACCTTAGCAACATGCCGCACAACAGGATGGCATTCCCAACCATTGATTTCCATATTTTTGGAGTTTCATATTGTAAGTGAAAGGAATTATTGCTGCCTCCATCGGTGTCCCATGTAGGAGAAAATACCCACGATTTTTTTCAAGGTCTTGTTACTATTAAGCTGGGCTCACAAGAGCATATGATTACCGCATTTTATGTGTGTGCTATATGTACATGTGATATGTGGCAATTTGCCGGCAACCAAATACCAGTTCCACTCGCAATTACGAACCGAAATTGTGCAATACGCGAGCACAAAAAAGAACGCAGCATGTTCTATTCTATGGAAAATTACATGCTAGAGAGAACCTTTGTTTTCCATGGGTGTGTAATCAACACCATCCATATGCAATTATTAGTTATGCGTATATGCCATTGCAAAGCGACAGCGCAAGAAATTCAGGACTATGCCTCTTTGAGATATGCTGTCATTTGAAGTACAATTTTGCTGCCATACGCGGCAATAGGCCAGGCCACCAGCGGCTCCACGGCATGTGTGGCTCACACCAAGTTTTACACTTATAGCTGCATAAACCCAGCCTTACTCATGTGCTACAGTGGATTCAAATATTGTTATGAATTAGGATGATAAATGTAATATCTAAGTAAATAGTAGATTAGTAATTAGATTTTTACTTAGTAAAAACAAAAAAAAAACATAAAAGAATAAGTGGTCAATTAAACAAAGTAATATAAGCAACAAAGAATACATCATTAGACTGCTTGGTTTATGTCAATCCTGAAAATTGTGCGCACAAACTACCAAGGAATTAAAGGAGAGTAGCACGATGTCAAGAAGTTTGTTTCAATGTGAGCTCCTCCCTTTGCCTAGTCTACTCTGAAATACCTAAAAAGACCTTAGCATATTAGCTAATCTTGCCTTAAAGGGATTGTACCAGGATAAAGCCCCATTTAGACTAAAAGATGATCACTCAAATGACAGTTTTAGTGACAATCATCTTTGTATAAACTCTTAAGTAGCTAATTAGCTACTAAAGAGTTAAATGAAATCAGAATGGGACACTGCTGTTAGCTCCAAGTACAGCAGCTGCTTTGTATATGCAAGCAGCTGCTTTGCACTCAGAGCTTTCAGCTGGTATCCTGCTGAGCTGATAGCGCCGAGAACAGCAGGAACTGCTTTGTTCTCTGAGCTATCCCGCTTGGACTGAGAAGTCCAAGCGGGATACCAACTGAAAGAATACTATCAGCAGTATCCCGCGGAGAACTCAGCGGGCGGCACTGATAAGAGTCATTGCTAACTTTTAGCTTGCTAAAAATCAGTGATGAACAAAAAGTACACAATGGCCAAGCATTTAGACTCAATGGTAATCGCTCAAAATATAGCTTTTGAGCAAATTTTGAGCGATAATCATTATGTCTAAATGGGCCTTTACAGATCATCCTCTATCCACAAGATAGGGAATAACTTGCTGATCGATGGGGGTCTCACCGATAAGACCCTTATTGATCCTGAGAATGTGGGTCCTATGTCCCATGTCCTTCTCACTGCAGGCTTGCACCACCAACTGCAGTGAAGAGGAGACTGATAGAGTGATAGTTGCTCATTTTCAATGGGACTGCTATAGATATCCAAGTGGCAGGCACTGGGATACTTTTGTCAGCCCAATTGAAATGAATGAAGCGATGGAGCATGGTCGGCCAGCACTCCATCCATTCTGACATCACTGTGGGGGAAAACATAACAGGTAGGTTCAGTTGGGGAAGGTTAGGGAACCACCAGTTGTGTTGTAATGCACATCTAACAACTCTGCAACTCCCAGTGTTCAATGTGTCATCCAGTCTCAGTCTATTCCTGTCCCAGAATTTAACGGTCAGTTTCTATGACAGGACTGGTCACATGTGGCAGGAGGATGGAGCAGTACAGTTACTTTGTGTAGTACTACTGATGTCAGTAAAGTTTCAAAGGGTTCAGGAAACAATATCAGGCATAGTGCTAGATGAGGTATCAAAAGGAAAAAAAGCAGGTTTAGAGTCAGGAGTTGCCAGATCCTGGAAGGACTACAGATTCCAGGCAGACTGATCCAAAAGGCTAGGAAATAGACAGATTTCAGAAGCAAAATCCTGAGAGCAATCCAATGGGTAGATGAGCTAGGCAGTGCCCAGAGAGCGAACAGAGAACTAGTTCCAGAATCACAAAAACTAGAGGTTGAATAAGCAATAACTACAGTATCATGAAATGAAGTATGATGATGATGCATATTGATCGCCCAGCAATTGGATTGGCTGCAGCAGCAGAGTGCTTTGATTTCCCTCGATGGATATACATAAAGATAGATGCACATAAAGATGCATGTCGCTCATTGCAATGCTCCCAGTCGCTGTGGCTAGAAGAAGGAAACCGTGCTGAGCGTTCTGACATGAATTTAGATGTCCCTGAGTTTTCAATTGCCTCACATTACAATATTTTACCAATGGTCTTTGCTGGGCTATAGTAATTTGAAGCGAGAATCAACATAAATATATGAGAAAGTGCTGATCTGTGGTACACATGATGGGAAAATCCTACCAATCAGCATGGTCATCTGACTAGTAGATTACCTGCACTGATTAACTGTCTAGTAACTCTTTGCTGCCATATAGTATAATACTACATTCTGCACTTCCCTTAACATGTGCCAGGATTACTGACTACTTTGGATGCCAGGTGAGGGACGATCCATTTAATTTTTCTGGTACATTCTTTGTGAATTTACAGCTTCCTATAGCTATTTCTGAGTTTCACACCTAAAAGCTTGTTTTATCTGTATTAAGTAATCTCATTATTTTTCTTTCAACTTAATTTATCCTATTTTAGGATGACATTTTCAAGGCTTCTAAACCAATCCTATATGGCTATGATCTAAATTTACCATATTTTCAACTTGTGTTTTTTTCTGAACCAATTAATATTGTAACTTCAGGGACCACAGTACTTTACAGGTCTGCAGCGGCTGTCAAATTCTGATGTTGGCCTTTCTTCTTGGCCTATCAATGCATAAAATATTAGTGAACCAACTTGAAAAGTGACAATTGTCTTCTCGAATGCATTTTTTTTCTGTTTCAATTCATTTCCTTATGTTATTCTTTAATATAATTAGAACCTAGATCTATCAATTTTTCAATATATTTTGAAGTACTGCATTTGCGTGTATCAATTATTCTAGTTTGGCCTTCGCTATAAATGTCTTCCAGAACACAATATTTATACCAATTTCTGTGCAAAATTGCCACAAAGTTGGTTCCTATGCCAAAGCCTGTTGTCTTTCTACCTAGGTTTGGTAAATGCTGTCGAAATAAATTCAAAGTGCTTTATTTTCATAGACAGACTCCATTGACTTGATCTAATGCAAAGAGCATTAGCATCCAAGGAGTGGACTATCCAAACTCTCCACACAAACTAAGTCGTTGTGGCTTTGTATTACATGCAATATTGATACATTTAAGATGTGATGTGATTTCAACAACATACAGTACGGTTCTGAATATTGATCTACAGAACGTATTGGATTATTTCAGTATTTTGGTCAATATTTTGTACCAGTATTTGAAGGACAAAAGTATTAAAGGAATAAATGCAGAGAAAAAGCCCAGTGGAGAGATTTGCCCTTCTGTATTTGACTTACTGATACAAAATGTTGATGTCAAATATTGCTGTGTAAAAGTGGCCAAATACTGGATTGGGCACTTAGATGGGGAACAGAGGATAGAAAATTACTTTGGAGTCTACTATATACTTAATATCCTTCACTCAAAGTCAGATACCTGAGCCCCTAATAGAAATGATTTGCGGTATGCATAGAATGGGAGAACTACTTAGCACGCACTGTGTTGGGTTTGAGTGCTGACAATGGGAAAGCAGTTAGAAAGGTAAGTATAAAATATACATTCCTGGACTCAGTGGGTAAGCTACTTTGAGTCCATAAGCTTAGCTCATACAGCTCAAAGTAGCTGACAGAGCCCCTTTAAAAGGGTATTCTTGTTTATACTTTCTGTATCAATGTATGTTAGTTTTAATTAATTAATCTATTACCATCTTCTGTGCCAACTGTACTACTACTGTAGTTTAGTGACAGATGTATACATAAAAAATGTACTTACAATAAACTACATGATCAGTAATAGGTATATTGGAAACAATAGAGCCTAATATTGATCCCTGCGATAAACCTGTAGTAAATTAACTTCAATAAAAGTCTAATTCATTTATGGCTCTCCATTTCTCTGTTTTCCAGTTATGCATACATTTGCACACATTGACCTCATGTCCTGTCATTCTCATATTAGGCACCAATCTTCTATATGACAGTAACAAATGCTTAGGAAAAAGTCAAGTTATGTTAAAACAGCAACAACCTTACCCTGTCCAGATTTTAACGTATGTATACTTATGGTATAAGAAAAAGGTAATAAATTCCTGTGAGCCTGGCTTCTATAACGGGAAAACCTTCAAACAAATTATTTAACAGCATGTATACAAGTACTTGGATGAGAATGGAGTAATTAACCAGAGCCAGCATGGGTTTGTAACAAACAAGTCATGCCAGACTAATCTAATTTTCTTTCTATGACAGAATCACCAATTGGGTTGATCAGGGAAATGCAGAAGATATACTATATGTTGACTTTAGCAAAGTATTTGAGAAAGTATCTCATAAATTTTTATTAAAAAATGACTTACAAAAAAGAAGGCTGAGAGGAGAATTAAAGGGGTTCTGTCACTAAAAAACCCAAACAATAGTCACCCATTCCTCCCTCATCAGTCTTCTTACCGCATCTTCTTCCCCTCGATCTTCTCCTGGCTTTTGCAGTCCCCCGGGTCACCTCACCGCAAGCTGGCCGGATCCTCTTCTTTCTGTTATGGAGCATCCATTCTCGGCATTCTCCTTCCCGCAGGTCAGTGTACGCTATGTCACTAGTGACTTCGCATTCAGGGAATGCCAAACTCCTGCCGATACTGCGCATGCGCGCTGTCTCGCGGCTAGTGTTCATATGCTCATACGTAGTGTACATTGCCCTGCAGGAAGGACAATGCTGGCAATGTACGTTTCATCACCGGAAAAAGAGGATCCAGCCAGCTGGAGCTGACATGACCGGGTGGACTGCAGGATCCAGGAGAAGATCGGCAGGGAGAAGATGTGGTAGGAAGACTGATGGGGGAGGTATAGGTAAGTATTGTTTTTTTTAATGGTAGAACCCCTTTAATAGCTGTCTACAAATATCTGAAGGGCTGTCACAGTGCAGAGGGATCAGCCCTATTCTCATTTGTACAAGGAAAGACTTGAAGTAAATGCTTGAAACTGAAAAAGAGGAGACACAGTTTAAATATTAGAAAACACTTTTTGAGAGTGAGGGTGACCAATCAGTTAGATTGGTTACCACGGGAGGTGGTGAATTCTCCTTTAGGCCGAGGTGAGACAAGCGTGTTTCTCGCGCTGCTACAGCAGTGCAAGAACAGCGCTTCTATAGCAACTAATAGGTTGCTATGGAAGCGCTCACATGGATGCTTTGTAGAATCATAGAATCTGCGCTTCTAACAAAGTTAGAACATGCAATTGCCGACTCGCATGTCAGTTCCGTCATGCGCGCTGTGCAGACTGCTTTCCATAGGCTCCTATAGGAGCTGCGGAAGAAGGCTGCCCACACCACAGATGTGTAAACGGGCTGCTCTGCACAGCATCCCCCTTCACGCACAGAATCCCTGCATGTCAGCAGCGTGGTTTACACATTGCTTAGCAGCGTTTAAACCAAGTTCGTCTGGCCAAGCCCTTAATGGAAGTCTTCAAACAGAGGCTGGACAGACATCTGTCCGGGAGGATTTTGTGAATTCTGCATTGAGCAGAAGGTTAGACCCGATGACCCTAGAGGTCCCTTCCAACTCTACCATTCTAGGATTCTATAAATATTATCTCCTTCTCATATTACTCGCTGTACAGCATCAGTAGACACCAGTACTATAAATGGTATAAATAATTTGGGGGACTTCATTGCAGACTGTGTATTAGGGCCTATAAGATACAAGTATCACCTCTGATGCTTACTTAAAGCTGCTATATAGGCATTTATACAATTGTAAATGATTCTATTATTCATAGTACTGTAGTGATTTGCAGGTGTTACAGCAATTGGAGTCCATTGATCTATCCACATGCTGCATATTTGCCATGCAGATTTATGATTACAGTATTGGAATGCAGATAAGATCATTCACATGCTGCAGACTTTTCATACAAGAAAATTAACCTGCAGTACAAATTTTTAAATCCTCAGCATGTCAATTTCTGATGCAGATTTTTATTGGAAATTTCACCCCTTTCAATGTAAAGAGGTAAAATAAGTTGTGAAATCCTTAGCAAAATCTGTATGTAACACATGTGGATTTTGTATGCGATTCAGCACAGATTTGCAGTGCATTTTTCCATACTGTGGACGAAAAATCAGGAGATAGGAAGTATCCAGCATGGAACAGAAGTCCGTAAAAATAAAATGTATTTGAAATTATTTAAAATGTCACAGTTCTAAAAAAACCCGGAGCAATAGTGCGCTCCCAGAGAGCCAGCAGAGACCACGTATGGCACTATGCATGCCTGCAAATAACATGCACACGGACATGCACAGTGTGATTTTTTTTTTTTTATAATTCCGTTCAGAGCTGGGATGCGTCTGAAAACTCTACCCATACGCAACTAATTGCATATGGACAGCATATCATACACTGCCTATACAAGTGCATAGGGCTCACGCCACATATGAACACAGAGAAATAGAGCACGCTACCATTTATTTTTCTTGCGTATCGATACACAGTGTCCACACGCCGGTGTGCATGGATCAATGAAAGTCCATTGATTTTCATTGACTCCATCCACCACGTATCATTCGTCCATGCAATGCACACGTGAAAGGTGGTGAAAACACGGTCATGGGCATGCACCCTAAAGGCTTTTTCACAGCCGCTTGATTGATCTTTGTTTTGTGAATGCTACATCTGAGAAAATATAGTTAATAGTATGTGTGGGAAAGATTGGGCAGCGTTATAGCGAATGGTCCGAGTAGGAAAAAAAAAACGTTAATGCACAACTATGCTCCATGCTGGTGAGCGTAGTTGCGCAAAAGCCGTATGTTTTTGCCCTTAGACTCTAAAAAGCTAACTGAGTTACAGTATTTAACAAGTGTTTTGTGAAATTATAAATTTTTTCAATTGCCATAATGTTTTGGTTACTTGTTTTCAAAAAGCTGACTTCCATGGTCCGTAGTACTAAGGAAAGTCATGCACTCTTATGAGTCATGCTGTTACAGTGCACAACGTGCAATAAGCCATGTACAGTAGCTTTTGTTCAGATTTTTGACTGTTTTTCTGCTGAGAGTTTTTTGAGTGCATACAAAAATATCCATCAGTACTTCTTAAACGAGTTTGGTAAGTTAGTTACTTGGGCATTTTAATTTGTTTTACTATAATAGTTTCAAGAATATCAGTTACATTTAACTACTGTTGCTTCTGTAACTTGCTCTGACTCTTGACTCTGCTGCAGCTGAACACCAACTCTGCTGTACAACAACGCGCTTCTGCTTCTCCTTTTTCACATTTCTGTTTCTCTACATGTCATTTAGCAGCATTATTTTCCTTTTTAGTTTCTAACCCGATCCTCTGGAGTTTCATTAAATAAACATTTGTTGTGCTTCACTGGGGATCCAAATACAAATCAGCGAGGAACAACCTCTTCCTTCTGAACCGTAAGCAAAGTTTACAAGTCACACCTGTAGGCTCAGTATTTAGCTCCAGACAAAAGCAACGGCAGAATTGCATTTTTTCCCATTTTATCCCATTTACAGATTTTTTAAAGTCTTTTAATATATTATATGACACATTAAGTGGCACCATTAAAATATAGCCCATGTGGACAATTTTATTTTTATTGGCTCCATTTATTGTGCCATATAGTAAATTGACAATCTTAAAAAAAATAAATAAATAAAATAAGTGAAGTGAAATATAAAAAAATTAAAATTGCTCCGTTGCTTTTTGGGCTTTGTTTTTCATGGTTTTTGTGTTATACTAAAATTACATGTTTCCTTTATTCTGCAAATCAGTACACAATTATAGTTCTACCAAATTTAATTTTTTACATTTTACTACTCTGTTAAAAATAAAAAAAATAAAAAATAAAATGTTTTCCTTCCCAAAATTCTGAAACACATAGGGGAGAGAATGGGTGATCAGAAAACGCAATTATAGCATTATCTATTTTTTTCTTATAGCAGTCATCTTGCAGGCTAAATAATGCCCAATATCAATTATGTTGATTTTTGGTGGTTTAGATTTTTCTATGGAAAAAATGAAAAAAAGGGATTTTGAATTATTAATAGATGTTATCTTTTTTAAAATGTTTATGAATTTTAGTAAACCTATTTTTTTATTCACATTAGGGGACTTGAATATGTGATTGTTTTTAATTTTCCACAATACACTGCAATGCTTATATATTGCAGGAAATTATATTTTTCAATGTTAAGCCTACTAAGGTAGGGCTTAGTAGACATAGCTAAGTAATAAGCCTGGGAGTCTGTATTAGGCCCTAAGCTGTTATTGCCATTCATTGGACCCAAGACTCCCATTGCAATTGTGTCATGTGGGGGGAAATGGGGCAATGGGTGGGTGGCTAACAAGTACCATGGCATCTAAGTTGTTAAACAGCTGCAGTTGTAGTTACCTTCACTCTCAGTTGTTGTGGGTGGAATGCAGGTGTTTATCATAGCTGGCACCCAGCTGGATCCATAACCTGCATGGTCCTGAGAACTAAAGTTCCACATTATTGAAAAGGAACAAATGATATTCTTTGACCAAGTTCAGAGTCTCTCATTATATGTTTGTCAAAAATTGATTCTAGAGAAGGTATTTTCACTGCATGAAAATTAATTGTGGCCATTAACTTTATATTCACTTAGCCAACTTGCTTATGCTATGCCTGCATTTCTTGTGTTATGATTGACCAGTTTTTGTGTTTCTAGTACTCCGCAGCTTAATCATATAAACCAATAAAATATCCCTTTAATGTATGATTGATCTGTGAATTTGTGTTGCCTGTCAGTTAATTGCTGAGTTATTTGTGGTGCTCAATATTTACAAGCTTTGTTTATAATACTATTATGCCACATTGCGAATCAGTGAACATATAGCAACATCAAGCTCTATCAGCTGAACATATAAAACATCCTGACAGGAGAGCAGCAACAACGTAAAAACATTAATATTAAAATTCTCAAGGAGCTCACAGAGACTAGAAGAATATAACTAATGGATGCCACAAACTGGGCAAATCCCCCCCCACCTTTCTTCCAAGGGAAGGGTACCATCAACTTTTCCTCATGTTATCACCTCCTTATCACTCAGAGAAAATGCTTGCTCTCTGATTGCCACATATCACTTCCAATGGGGATATTGATACAGCATTTTCTGCATCTTTAGGCCTCGTTCACACGAGTGTGTATTTGTGCACACAAAACCACGCGTCTATTAGGACCATTGTTTTCCCATGGCGTGTTCACATGTCTGTCTTTTACAGGCGTGCAAAATCACGCACCTGCAAGAGATAGGACATCCACACGCCAGGAAGGTCCGTGATGTGTGTATATATTCCCTGTGGGGAGTCCCCTCATCACTGAACACTGTGACAGCAGTGTTCTTCAATTGTTTTCAATGGCGCCGTCGCTGCTGCTGACAGCCCCATTGAAAGCAATGGGATGCAGGCAACCACTGCAGTGATTTTCAGGGAAGGGCTTTAAATATAAGCTTTTTCCCGAAAATCATCCCTAGGTGTAGAAAAAATGTAAAAAAAAAATACTTACCTCTCTGCTGCTGTTAGGGTTCAGGTGCATCTTGTCCCTGGCTTACCCGGCAGTGTACTGAAGCTCTTTCAGCAGGCAGGGATTTAAAAATCCCCATCTCCTGAAAGGAATGTATCTGATTGAATGACAGCTGAGCGCTGCCTGTGATTGGTCACAGCACTCAGACAAACAGAGGCAACGCTCAGCCATTCATTAAATTCAATGATGTGGGCGGAGAGAGGTCAGCGAGGGCAGGCCCAGGGTATCAGAGTACCTTTCCAGGTCAAAATTGAAAATATGTTTTTTTCTGAAACAAAGCAGAGTTTGAGAATAAAACATCAGTGGGGCAATAGTCAAACCTGTCCCAGCTTTATGCTGCCCTGGATTGAGCAGAATAAGTCTGATGATAGAATTCCTTTAAACAACAAAAATTAGGGCAACAAAAACTGTGGTAATAAAACTGTTAAACATTAGGCAACTTTGAGGAAAGCCACTGGATCAGTTTTTTTAAGGCATCTAAATGCAGGGACTTAACTAGAAAGTGGTAGGCTCAATTCCAAACTTTTGAATAGGGTGCCACAGTATATCAGAACCAAGATCAGAAAGCAATTAGACGCAGACATAAAACATAAAATACAATAGTGGAAGCATAATATGCATAAATACGAGGTAGAAAGTAATAAATATGCAAAATAAATGAAATATTATGTACTATATTGAAGGGTAAGGCTGGGTTCATAAGACATTTTTCCTGTACGTTTAGCATGTACATTGTGGAATTTCACATCATATATGCTAAACGTGTCCACAGGAATGCATTAGGAATGCTAAGAAGTGTTGTTTTGGCATCGGTGCTATTAACATACCTAACAGAAGTGTACACCAAATATTTATCTTTTCAATAAGTTATGTTTGAACCTTCCACCCTTTTTTTAAATTATTCTTTATAACACATTTTCTACTGTGGCACAGTAAAAGCAAATGCAATTTTTGTTTGTCAGCTCCTATTTTTGCGTGTTACTTTTTGAAAATTGAAAATTTCAAAATATGTTTGTTGTGCTTTTTAAGTTAATATGTTAACAGTTTATTTACAAATGTCACAAAGTTGCATTGGATTAACAGTTGAATAAGCAGAGTCAGGGGCGTAGCTAATGGCTCATGGGCCTCAATGCAAAATCTTTAACTGGGCCCCCAACTATAATGCTTTACTCATACTGTGTTTCCCTGAAAATAAGACAGTGTCTTATATTAATTTTTGTTCAAAAATGTTTAACTTTTTTACATTTATAGCTGCCTGGACACTATTTAAATTGACTTGTTTAATTAACTGTTAGCAGGGCTTAATTTTAGAGTAGGGCTTATATTTCAAGCATCCTCAAAAAGCCTGAAAAAGGGGGGCAGAGCCTGGACGCCGAGCGTAATGGCTGCTTGAGAGAAGCGCTCCTCAGACCAAGCACCCACGCTGACCCCTAGTAGCAGTTATCTGACGGAAAAATGGGCAAATTATCAAAAGAAAAGAATCCTGACCTTCAGGGAACACCTCGAGCGACAAAAGGGCAAGTAGACATGCAGCAATTCTTCAGAGATCGGTCTGCCCGGTCTCCGCGCCCTCCCGCCAAGATGGCGCCGGCAAGGGAACTCATATCTGCTTCCAGCAAGGGGGAGGAGGAGACATGCTCCGAAGGTGAGGAGGGGGAGACGGTCTCTAAATCCTTCATGAGGGACTTGATCTCACATGCGCCCCATAAGCGCTGATTTAGCGGAGATTAAGGAGGACTTTAGACAGATGGGGCACAGGATGGAGGAGCTCGAGACTGCAGCGACAACCATCACTACCCACTCCCTGCAGTTAGAGCGGGCCTTAAAGGAGCAGCACGCTCACCTCAACAAGACCCTCCTGATGCAGGAGGATCTTGAAAACAGAAACCGGCGCAATAACGTGCGCATCAAAGGGCTGCCCGAATCCCACTCTGGCGAAAGTCTGCCGAAAACCGCAAAATAAATTTTCGAGTTACTTCTGGGGGTAGATAGAGCCAGCTCTATATGTATTGAGAAAATTCATAGAGCAATCAGACCTCCGCCGAATGTATCAGATCCTCCCCGTGACATCATCTGTAGGGTTCTTGCATTCCCTGACGCTGCCGCCATATTGAGAGCTGCAAGATTTAACAGAGATCTGAGTTATGCTGAGTCCCCGATACAGATCTTTCAGGACCTTGCCCCCTCTACCTTGGCAAAGCACTGCATCCTTCGACCACTCCTGGAAACACTCAAATCTATGGATATAAAATACTCATGGCTGTTCCCGTTTGGGCTGAGCTGCTTCCATAAGGGCAAAAGAATCAACATCCGCACCAACGATGACCTACAGAATCTTTGGAAAATCCTTGAGATTGACCCTATTGAGCTACCTAGCTGGCAACCTCTCCCGGATCCACCCCAATTTCACCAAATGGAGAATCCGGAAAGATGGCTTGTAGCAGGTAATTCTAAATCCCCCAAGGGGAAAAAGAAGAAACCAAGGGACGAATCGACCTGAGAGCCCTTCAGGAGATGCTTAAAACCATCCGTGGGACTCAGATTTACGTCTGGCAACCGGACGTCCAAACATTATCATTGACTACCCTCGCCGCGACCTCCGAGGCTGAAGGAGTTCTGACCTACACCCTGGACTCTCGACTCGGGGGCCATAAGTTGTGAGGAAGACGGTTAAGAGGTGGAGTCCTCGTTCCCTGCCAGACCAAATGTTCCCACTACTTCTACCTTATTGTTGGTTTACCATTAAGTATGCCTACAGTAATGATATGTTCATTTGAAGTTTAAATTTCCGTCGTACATGGACTGCTACAGTTTATTGCATTCTGGGCTGTTAGCCCAGCTATTCTTGTTCTCTTTTTTCTTTCCTTCCCTAGGGGTTGCGGGGCTGCCGATCCGTCCAGGCTGTTACAAATACTCTGACCTCTCGCTGGGGTCTGTGACTCTGTGAGACTTCAGTAGCCCGCCTAATAGTGGGCTGGAGATTTGGAGCCACCCGGACCCCTTCCTCCTCGCCTACCTAAAAGCATTAAGTTAGTTGTGCAAGCTAAGTTTGATTACACTTTGTGATACACGTATAGTGCCTTTACTGTTTTGTGTTGTTTTCTTCCCTAATCCCCCCTCTGCCTCCCTACCCTCTCATTCCTCTTGTGTCCCCCTCAGTATCCTCTATCCCCCTAGAACTTCAGGTATCCAGATTAACTGCGTCATCCAATAGCTGGAATCTATTGACAATACAACTTCCTTTTGGTGCCTGCTCCAGTTACCTGTTATCTTGCTCACTTGTCTGCTCTCTCTCACCATAGCTCAGGACCGTCACCATGGTTGGACTTCGCATCACATCCTTTAACATCAGAGGACTTAACTCTCCCTTCAAGAGACATAACCTCGCTCTCCTCCTTAAAAGGTATGACACTAAAATACTCTTCCTTCAGGAAACGCACTTTAAAGGAACAAATTTTTTCTCCCTCCTGGGCAAACATTTCCCCAAAGCATTTCACAGCACTGACCCCTCGTCGGCCTCAAAGGGGGTCTCGACCCTTTTCCACAAAACAATTTATTTTGTTGAAGAGGCCCAATACAGGGACGGCGAGGGTAGAGTCCTTTTTGTGAGAGGCAAAATAAATAATGTTAAAATGACCTTTGCAAACATATATGCTCCTAATGTAGACCAGATACCTTTGCTACTCCAAAAACTAGAAATCTTAAAACATTTTGCAGTGGGTCAGATAGTTATGGCAGGAGACTTTAACGTCACTCTCAACCCTTCCTTGGACTCCTCCTCTGGTCGATCTCAAACCTCTCAAAGGGGGCTGAGAAAACTTAGCAAAGGTTTACAGGAACTGGGATTGGTGGATTCCTGGCGTACTTTGAATCCCTCTACTAGGGACTATTCTCACTTCTTGGCAGTTCATTCTTCGTATCAAAGACTGGACTATGTCTTGGTCTCCTACGACCTCCTCACATCTATGATTCGGGCAGAGATCGACTCTATGACAATCTCTGACCATGCACCGACCCATACGACCATAAGGGACCCACACCCAATTTACCGGGAGTGGAGATGGTCTCTTAATGCGTCACTTCTGGACTCAGAGGAAGAGAGGGAACATTTATCGAAAGCATTAGAGGAATGCTTCTGTGTTAACTCCTCTGGCGATTCTAAAGTCCTGATTGTGTGGGAAGCACATAAGGCCTTCATCCAGGGACTCCTGATAGCCTTAGGTTCTCGCGTTAAAAAACGCACACAAAAAAAAAATAATCCAAAAATGGAACTAGCTGCGAAGCTTTCCCAGTCAAAACAAAATTTAGATGACCTTACCGCTTTGAGGACAGATCTGAAGCTCTTGCTAGAATCTAAATTCAATAAAAAACAACTACATCTGAAACACCTGGTCTACGCCCAAGGCAATAGAGGTAGTAAGCTTATGACCTCGTTAATTAAAGAAGCACGGGCAAAAAATCATATTGGCTCTATAAAAAACCCTGCTGGCGGAACTTGAACCTCGACCACCGAGATAGCAAGGGAGTTTCAGCGTTATTATTCCGGCCTATATAACCTGAAGGATACCACCACATCCAACTTGCTTACTGACCCTGCAGCCATGATAGACAACTTCTTAGGTCAGCTTGACATCCCTAAAATTAATCCCACAGATGCTCCTACACTTACTGCCCAGGTCACTCTGTCAGAAGTGAAGGAGTTGATAGCGTCATGCCCTCCCAACAAAAGCCCAGGCCCTGACGGCTTACCTATTCAGTACTACAAATCCTTTCTTCCCATTCTAAAACCTAAAATAACAGAATTATTCAACAACTTGATGGGGGGGGGGGGGGGCTCCCTGCCGAGACAGTCCCAGGAGGCCCACATCACTCTGATTCATAAAGATAACAAAGATCCGGAGTTGTGTGGAAGTTACCGCCCGATATCTCTATCGGGATAGCTCCTAGCAAAAAGGTTAGACCCTTTCATGTCTACCCTAATAGACAGGGAACAGGTGGGCTTCGTGAGTGGAAGGGAGGGGAGAGATAACTGCATCAGACTGCTTCATGCGGCACGCTATGCACAGCACCATAGAATACCCTTAGCCTTAGTAAGCACGGATGCAGAAAAGGCATTTGATAGGGTAGATTAGCGCTATATGGAAAGGGTCCTGCACTCCTTTGGTTTCCCATCGGAGTTCATCAGGGCGATCTTTTCCCTATACACATGTCCTTACGCAAAACTTAAAATCAACGATACTCTCTCCCCTCCCTTCGACATAAGAAATGGTACTTGGCAGTGGTGCCCCCTATCACCCTCTCTTTTTGTTCTGGCCTTGGAGCCCCTACTCCTAAAGGTCAGGCAAGACCCGGGAATCGGAGGTCTCCATTTCAGTGGACAAATGCTCTCAGTAGCAGCGTTTGCAGACGATATAGTCTTCTTAATAACAGACCCCCAAAAGAGTCTTTCCAGACTAACGGAGATGCTCGAAGGATTCGGCCTGGCTTCCAATTTCAAGATCAATTATACAAAATCGACGATCTTGAATATCTCCATCCCGAAGGCCCAGACAGACGCACTGAGGGCCAACTCGCCCTTCACTTGGTCGAACTCTTCATTTGAATACCTAGGCATCAAACTATCCCGGCAAGCTGAAGACCTATATAGCGTAAATTTTATTCCTCTGCTGGATCAGGTCAAACATCTCCTAAAGAACTATGACATCCCATTCGTGTCCTGGTTCGGGAGAAAAAACATTATCAAATCATACATCCTACCTACTATTCTGTATAAAATTAGAATGCTCCCTATTCACTTGCCGGCTAGTTTCTTTAAGTCACTACGCACTGCGTTTGCAGGATTTGTCTGGAGGCGGAGGAGGCCAAGATTGGCCTACTGCTTGATGACCAGGAGGAGATCCGAGGGAGGTATTGACCTCCCAAATCTATATGACTTTTACCGTGCTGCCCAGCTTCGATATTGGATGGACCTAACCCAAACACACGGAGACAAACTGCTGACCACATTATTAGAAGGCTACAATAAAGATCAACTAACTGAAGATCTGTGGCTCCCCTCTAAAATCAGATACAAAGCCAACCTTTTTAATCCACTGCTTAGGGGCCCATGCGCAGTGTGGGATGAACTCAGAAAGGACCTGTCTCCGGCCCCCTTCCCCCATACTCCCGCTGCGCGCTATCACTAAAGCACTGGATCTGCCTCTGGATCCGAGCTCATCCTCGCTATGGAAAAAGTTCTCGCCCCTTAAGCTATCTGACCTATGCCCCCTAGCTCATCTCCCTCCGTCCACAATACTTCAGAGGCTTCATCCAAAGGAAAAACTGTCCTTCTTACAGCAAGCACAAATAGAGAGAGTGCTAAAGATATTCCCTAAAAGACATAAATCTACCAGACCACAAACCCCATTTGAGAAAGCATTACAGGATAATAAATCGTCCCTCAGAAAAATTTCCTACCTACGGAAGAATTTTGTCGCTCCTCTCCTCCCATATAAACCAGCTTTTTTGAACTCTTGGGAGAATGATCTAGGTATTTCGTTATCCTCAAGCGAGGTGAGATTGATCCTAAAAACCTCCTTCGGCCTATCCCCGCACAAGAAACACGCTATAAATTGCTATCCCGATGGTATCGGACCCCCCAGTGGCTACTTGACCATAACCTCACTTCTGATGGTTCCTGCTGGAGATGCGGAAATCACTTAGGCACGTACCTACACCTCTGGTGGTCATGCCCGACTCTGGCACCCTTCTGGAAGGGTGTAGAAAAAATAATACAACAAATCTCACCGAACTTAAAAGTAACACCGGAATTGGTACTTCTCTGGAAGCCCTCCAAATATTTTCACCCGCAGAGAAACAGAATGATGGCTATGATACTTGACACAGCCAAGTCCTTAATCCCAGCCCTGTGGAAACAGCAGGCGGCACCCACTATGAGACAGTGGAGAGAGAGAGTAGACAACCTTTACAATATAAAGGAATTATACAGCTGGTCCAAAAACACACATGAAAAATTCAGCCAAACTTGGTCCATATGGTGGACAGTGAGAACCTCACCAATCTGGAACGAATGAGCCGGTAACTATGGTAAATTGCACTGTTTCCCCTGTACCCTCATCTCCCTTCCCCCACTTCCCTCCCCCCTCTCATACTTCCTCCCCACAGTTGTCCTGTCAACTTTTAGAGATGGTACGCCTATTCTGACGCTAGCCGTGAATGTTAGACTTTTCTGCTGTTTAAATATTGGAGACATATCTACATTCTGCTAAAAAGCTTACTCTAGCACAGACCCAACAGCGACAACATTTTTGAGACCTGGAGATGCTGAGCAGTTCATTCTCATTTTTCTTGTTAACATACACTCATTATCTCTATTTTGTATGCTGACCTTCTCGCTTGTTGGCCTCCCATGACTACCATCTGTCACAGAACCTTGTACTCGTAACTGTTGTCTATTTGTTATGTGAAAATTCTAAATAATATTTGATTTAAAAAAAAAAAAAAGCCTGAAAAATCATTTTGCATTCTCAAAAATTCTGGAAAATCATGCTATATATTTTTTTCATGGTATGCCTTATTTTCAGGGAAACAGGGTAGTACTGGGCTCCCTATATGGAGAAGAGAGACCTAATGGGCCCACTAAGGCTCCTGGGCTGGGGTACAACCGCATCCCCTGCATCCGCTATAGTTACGCCAGTGAGCAGAGTGTTCAGAAGAGTGCTTCTGCCCATTTGTTTTAGTGAGTGTGGGGGTCTTAGTACTCGGACCCCAACAATCAAAACTTTTGACATGTCACCATGACCTGCCAGAACTTTGAAAAAAGTTTAGTTACAATTTAAATTTCCAAGTTTTGGTGACACTTTAATAAAATTATGGTGATTACTTAGACAGAAAATGGAACATGTACAGTTATTTGGTATCCTGTTATAAACTTTAAAATGATTTATGATACTATTCCCAACCACTTAAACCATTTTCCTATGTGACTGAACTTATTAGGGTGTTTAAGTGTGAGTGACGCTTAGATTAAATTAGCAGTGTATTTGATGTTTTACATCAAAGAAAGTTAGTTGGGAATTGAAAAACGTGCTACAATTAATCATAAATGGTGTTGTTTTATACTTCACATTTTCATTCAAAAATGTAATATAGAAATGCATCTATGATGTTATAATTAGAGATGAGCGAGCACCAAAATGCTCGGGTGCTCGTTACTCGGGACGAAATTTTCGCAATGCTCGAGGGTTCATTTCAAATAACGAACCCCATTGAAGTCAATGGGCGACCCGAGCATTTTTGTATTTCGCCGGCAATCTGGGCAATTCAAGAAAATGATGGGAACGACACAGCAACGGATAGGGCAGGCGAGGGGCTACATGTTGGGCTGCATCTCAAGTTCACAGGTCCCACTATTAAGCCACAATAGCGGCAAGAGTGGCCCCCCCTCCCAACAACTTTTACTTCTGAAAAGCCCTCATTAGCAATGCATACCTTAGCTAAGCATCACACTACCTCCAACAAAGCACAATCACTGCCTGCATGACACTCTGCTGCCACTTCTCCTGGGTTACATGCTGCCCAACCCCCCTCCCCCCTGCACGACGCAGTGTCCACAGCGCACACCAAACTGTCCCTGCGCAGCCTTCAGCTGCCCTCATGCCACACGCTGGCCTCATAGCCACACCACCCTCATGTCTATTTATAAGTGCGTCTGCCATGAGGAGGAACTGCAGGCACACACTGCAGAGGGTTGGCACGGCTAGGCAGCGACCCTCTTTAAAAGTGGTGTGGCGATAGCCCACAATGCTGTACAGAAGCAATGAGAAATATAATCCTGTGCCACCGCCATCAGGAGCTGGACATGTGGGCATAGCAATGGGGAACCTATGTGCCACACACTATTCATTCTGTCAAGGTGTCTGCATGCCCCAGTCAGACTGGTAATATGTACCTTAACAGTAACCGCGTTGGTGGTAATGTGGTGGTGACTGCGGACCTAGTAGCACGGTTGTATTTTGTTGGTTTTCGGAATGTGGCCAGGATTAAGTGGGCCGTGGCGGGGGGATGGTGGGGGGGCTCTCTTGTTGTGTCGGTAAAGGTGAAATTCTTGGACTGCCACCAGACGAACCAATGCAAAGGCATTTGCCAAGAATGTTTTCATTGTTGGAGGAGGAGGGGGATGTTTTTGAGGCACTACGTGTCCTCTCCACGTGTCCGTGGTTATATGCACCTTAACAGTAACCGCGTTGGTGGGAAATGGCCTCGCCGCCATCATGTCTTTGGGAAGCCTCCGTTTCCACACCCCAGAGACATACCATTAGCAGCGGTATAGGCAGAGCCCATAATTCGTAACATTTCAGCCGTAGCATTAGGACAGGCCCCACTTAAATATCACTAGCAGCATTATAGGGGGAGCACAGTATTAGTTCCATTTCAGTAATAGTAGCACTCAAGACAGGCACCAGTAACAATTCCGAAGCAGCAGTATAGTGGGAGCGCAGTCTTCGTTCCATTTCAGTAATAGTAGCACTCAAGACAGGCCCCAGTAACAATTCCGAAGCAGCAGTATAGGAGGAGCATAGTCTAAGTTCCATTTAAGTAATAGTAGCAGCCTACACAGGCCCCAGGAACAATTCTGAAGCAGCAGTATAGTGGGAGCGCAGTCTTAGTTCCATTTCAGTAGCTGCAGTATAGCCAAGGCCCAAGTTACATTTATGTAGCTAAAGTGTAGGCCAACCCCACACACCTTTCTGTACCATGAGTGCAGGCGAAGAACATAGAAATTGCTATGATTACACTGTAGGTGAGGGCCCAAAAAAATTGGTGTACCAACAGTACTAATGTACCTCAGTAAAAATTGGCCATGCCCAACCAAGATTGCAGGTGAAACCCATTAATCGCTTTGGTTAATGTGGCTTAAAGGAGTTGTCCGGCCACACAGGGTAAAAATTTTTATAATGCTGCTGCTTTCCTTTCAGTAAGGATAGTAACAGACAGCATACAGGGGCTCAAACCGGCCGGCAGATCAGCTGCAATGTCAGTTTCTTACCTTAGATTCTGATCTTCACTGCAGCTTTCAAAGATGGCGCCTCTCTGCGCTCTCCCTCTTCTGTGTGCGCGCTCCCGATGGTAGTAAGAGACATGAAAAGGCAGGATTTCATGGCCTCCCAAAGCTCACGTTCTAGCCCCGCCCATGACACGCCCACCTCTATTGAACTGCTCTACAGTCTCTCCCCGCCCAGGCCCCGCCCCCTGCTGCATACTATAATCAGAGGGGGTGTGGCCAGGGGAGACTGCGTTAAACACTCATGTCAGGATAAAATCCTGGCATGACTGTAAACACTAGCACTGCGTATAGTGAATGCAGAGGGGCGGGGGAGAGCCGAGAGAGAACTCTCCTGCAGCACCCCACTGCAAGGCTACCTACTGCCCCCCCACCCTGCTAAAGTGAAACAAAACATTTCCCCACACACACATGCCCTCATAGTCCCCCTCCCACAGCGACACCACCCTCACAATGACCCCCCCACAGTGCACTCTCCCACAGTGCCCCCCTAATGATCCCCCACAGTGCCACAAACAGTGCCCTCTACCGTACCCCCTACACATGCCCCCCAGTGTCACCCCTACAGTGCCCTCCAAAGTAGCCCCCCTCATTCCCCCCAACCACAGCATTCTCCACAGTCCCCCCTCAACAGTGCCCCCCCCAGTATTCCCCCCCCCCACAGTGCCCTCCGCAGTACCCCCCCCTACACATGCCATACCCCCCCCAGCGTCCCCCTCCCCCCCGTCTCTTCTGACAGCCACTTGCACACACACATCCATCCATCCATCCATCCTCCCCCCTCCCTCCCTCCCTCCCCCCCCCCATGAGAGCCCGCCCCTCCTCTCATTCTTACCTTGGAGTTGAAGAGCCAGCAGCCACGCCTCCCCTGCAGGCAGCTTCCCAGGCTGAAGTTCTTCTGCACCTGTGCAGAGCTGTGCTGGCGAGGCGCATCCCCGGTCGTCCCGACAAGAAGAGGAGAAGAGACTTGTCGGAACCAGGAACCATGGCAACCGAGGAGCAACACAGGGGGGGGGGGGGGCAGCCAAGAGGTAAGTGAATAACTTCTGTTTGCCTAATTTACAATGCACAATGTATATTACAAAGTGCATTGTAATGGGCAAACAGAAGTAATGAGACCTAATGTTTATGGCCGGACAACCCCTTTAAGTGGTAACTAGGCCTGGAGGCAGCCCAGTTTAACAAAAAATTGGTTCAAGTTAAAGTTCCAACGCTTTTAAGAGCATTGAAACGTATAAAAATTTTTTAGAAAAATTATATGAGTGAGCCTTGTGGCCCTAAGAAAAATTGCCCGTTCAGCGTGATTACGTGAGGTTTCAGGAGGAGGAGCATGAGCAGGAGGAGGAATATTATACACAAATTGATGAAGCAGAAATGTCCCCGTTTTGGATGGTGAGAGAGAACGATGCTTCCATCCGCGGGTGCAGCCTACGTATTGC
The DNA here is from genome assembly GCF_035609145.1 of Eleutherodactylus coqui. NCBI lineage: Eukaryota > Metazoa > Chordata > Amphibia > Anura > Eleutherodactylidae > Eleutherodactylus > Eleutherodactylus coqui. The sequence continues at coordinate 241,144,256 of NC_089841.1, read as the reverse complement.
TTAGGTATCGCTGCTGTCCGCTGGTGGAGAAGAGAAGTCTGGGGAAATCCAGGCTTTGTTCATCTTGATGAGTGTTAGCCTGTCGGCACTGTCGGTTGGCAGGCGGGTACGCTTATCTGTGATGATTCCCCCAGCCGCACTAAACACCCTCTCCGACAAGACGCTAGCCGCAGGACAAGCAAGCACCTCCAGGGCATACAGCGCTAGTTCAGGCCACGTGTCCAGCTTCAACACCCAGTAGTTGTAGGTGGCAGAGGAGTCACGGAGGACGGTCGTGCGATCGGCTACGTACTCCCTCACCATCCTTTTACAGTGCTCCCGCCGACTCAGCCTTGACTGGGGAGCGGTGACACAGTCTTGCTGGGGAGCCATAAAGCTGTCCAGGCCCTTAAAGACTGTTGCACTGCCTGTGCTGTACATGCTGCTCGATTTCCGCACCTCCCCTGCTACCTGGCCCTCGGAACTGCGCCTTCTGCCACTAGCGCTGTCGGGTGGGAATTTTACCATCAGCTTGTCCGCAAGGGTCCTGTGGTATAGCAACACTCTCGAACCCCTTTCCTCTTCGGGAATGAGAGTGGGAAGGTTCTCCTTATAGCGTGGGTCGAGCAGTATGTACACCCAGTAATCCGTAGTGGCCAGAATGCGTGTAACGCGAGGGTCACGAGAAAGGCATCCTAACATGAAGTCAGCCATGTGTGCCAGGGTACCTGTACGCAACACATGGCTGTCTTCACTAGGAAGATCACTTTCAGGATCCTCCTCCTCCTCCTCCTCCTCCTCCTCCTCAGGCCATACACGCTGAAATGATGACAGGCAAGCAGCATGGGTACCGTCAGCAGTGGGCCAAGCTGTCTCTTCCCCCTCCTCCTCATCCTCCTCATGCTCCTCCTCCTCCTCCTGAACGCGCTGAGATATAGACAGGAGGGTGCTCTGACTATCCAGTGACATACTGTCTTCCCCCGCCTCTGTTTCCGAGCGCAAAGCGGCTGCCTTTATGCTTTGCAGGGAACTTCTCAAGATGCATAGCAGAGGAAAGGTGACGCTAATGATTGCAGCATCGCCGCTCACCACCTGGGTAGACTGCTCAAAGTTTCGAAGGACCTGGCAGATGTCTGCCAACCAGGCCCACTCTTCAGAAAATAATTGAGGAGGCTGACTCCCACTGCGCCGCCCATGTTGGAGTTGGTATTCCACTATAGCTCTACGCTGCTCATGGAGCCTGGCCAACATGTGGAGCGTAGAGTTCCACCGTGTGGGCACGTCGCACAGCAGTCGGTGCACTGGCAGATTAAACCGATGTTGAGGGTGCGCAGGGTGGCAGCGTCCGTGTGGGACTTGCGGAAATGTGCGCAGAGCCGGCGCACCTTTACGAGCAGGTCTGACAAGCGTGGGTAGCTTTTCAGAAAGCGCTGAACTACCAAATTAAAGACGTGGGCCAGGCATGGCACGTGCGTGAGGCTGCCGAGCTGCAGAGCCGCCACCAGGTTACAGCCGTTGTCACACACGACCATGCCCGGTTGGAGGCTCAGCGGCGCAAGCCAGCGATCGGTCTGCTCTGTCAGACCCTGCAGCAGTTCGTGGGCCGTGTGCCTCTTATCTTCTAAGCTGAGTAGTTTCAGCACGGCCTGCTGACGCTTGCCCACCGCTGTACTGCCAAGCCGCGCGACACCGACTGCTGGCGACGTGCTGCTGCTGCTGACACATCTTGATTGCGAGACAGAGGTTGCGGAGGAGGAGGGTGCTTTAGTGGAGGAAGCATACACCGCCGCAGATACCAGCACCGAGCTGGGGCCCACAATTCTGGGGGTGGGTAGGACGTGAGCGGTCCCAGGCTCTGACTCTGTCCCAGCCTCCACTAAATTCACCCAATGTGCCGTCAGGGAGATGTAGTGGCCCTGGCTGCCTGTGCTTGTCCACGTGTCCGTTGTTAAGTGGACCTTGGCAGTAACCACGTTGGTGAGGGCGCGTACAATGTTGCGGGAGACGTGGTTGTGCAGGGCTGGGACGGCACATCGGGAAAAGTAGTGGCGACTGGGAACTGAGTAGCGTGGGGCCGCCGCCTCCATCATACTTTTGAAGGACTCCGTTTCCACAACCCTATACGGCAGCATCTCAAGGCTGATAAATTTGGCTATGTGGACGGTTAACGCTTGAGCGTGCGGGTGCGTGGCGGCGTACTTGCGCTTGCGCTCAAACACTTGCGCTAGCGACGGCTGGACGGTGCGGTGCGAGACATTGGTGGATGGGGCCGAGGACAGCGGAGGTGAGGGTGTGGGTGTGTCCTCAGTGCCTGTGTCCTCAGAGCGAGGTTGGATCTCAGTGGCAGGTTGGGGCACAGGGGGAGAGGCAGCGGTGCAAACCGGAGGCGGTAAACGGCCTTCGTCCCACCTTGTGGGGTGCTTGGCCATCATATGTCTGCGCATGCTGGTGGTGGTGAGGCTGTTGGTGGTGGCTCCCCGGCTGATCTTGGCGCGACAAAGGTTGCACACCACTGTTCGTCGGTCGTCAGGCGTCTCTGTGAAAAACTGCCAGACCTTAGAGCACCTCGGCCTCTGCAGGGTGGCATGGCGCGAGGGTGTGCTTTGGGAAACACTTGGTGGATTATTCGGTCTGGCCCAGCCTCTACCCCTGGCCACCGCACTGCCTCTTGCAACCTGCCCTGCTGCTGCCCGTGCCTCCCCCTCTGAAGACCTGTCCTGTGTAGGCGTTGCACACCAGTTGGGGTCAGTCACCTCATCGTCCTGCTGCTCTTCCTCCGAATCCTCTGTGCGCTCCTCCCTCGGACTTACTGCCCTTACTACTACCTCACTGCAAGACAACTGTGTCTCATCGTCATCGTCCTCCTCACCCACTGAAAGGTCTTGAGACAGTTGCCGGAAGTCCCCAGCCTCATCCCCCGGACCCCGGGAACTTTCCAATGGTTGGGCATCAGTGACGATAAACTCCTCTGCTTGGAGAGGAACCACTGCTGCCCAATCTGAGCAGGGGCCCGAGAACAGTTCCTGGGAGTCTGCCCGCTCCTGAGCATGTGTCATTGTAGTGGAGTGAGGAGGCTGGGAGGAAGGAGGAGTAGCAGCCAGAGGATTTGGATTTGCAGCACTGGACGGCGCAGAACTATGGGTGGATGATAGCTTGCTCGAAGCACTTTCTGCCATCCACGACAGGACCTGCTCACACTGCTCATTTTCTAATAAAGGTCTCCCGCGTGGACCCATTAATTGGGCGATGAATGTGGGGACGCCAGAAACGTGCCTCTCTCCTAATCGCGCAGCAGTCGGCTGCGATACACCTTGATCAGGAGCTCGCCCTGTGCCCACACCCTCACTTGGGCCTACGCGTCCTCGGCCACGTCCACGTCCTCTAGGCTTACCCCTACCCCTCAGCATGCTGTATTACCAGTGATTTCCCAGGCAGCAAATAAATTGGCGGAAGCCTGCAGGACAAATACAATTTTTCCCTTTTTGGGAAACGGAGGGCCCACTTACTATATTCAATCAGATAAGATATGTGTTGCACAGAAATGCAGTTATATGAAGTGCAGCAGAGCGGAGACTTTTCACAGGCAGCAAATAAATTGGCGCAAGCCTGCAGGACAAATACAATTTTTCCCTTTTTGGGAAACGGAGGGCCCACTTACTATATTCAATCAGATAAGATATGTGTTGCACAGAAATGCAGTTATATGAAGTGCAGCAGAGCGGAGACTTTTCACAGGCAGCAAATAAATTGGCGCAAGCCTGCAGGACAAATACAATTTTTCCCTTTTTGGGAAACGGAGGGCCCACTGACTATATTCAATCAGATAAGATATGTGTTGCACAGAAATGCAGTTATATAAAGTGCAGCAGAGCGGAGACTTTTCACAGGCAGCAAATAAATTGGCGCAAGCCTGCAGGACAAATACAATTTTTCCCTTTTTGGGAAACGGAGGGCCCACTGACTATATTCAATCAATAATATATGTCTTCTGGCCCTGCCTACACAATTCTCTCCCTGTAGTATTACTGCAAGGCGCAATGCTCTGCAGACAGCCGATTTTGAAAAGAAAAAAATATGCAACACTGCTAACAGCAGCCTGCACAGTACTGCACACGGATAGATGTGGCCCTAAGAAGGACCGTTGGGGTTCTTGAAGCCTACACTCACTCCTAACACTCTCCCTACAGCAGCACCAGCAGCAGCACTTTCCCTCAGCTAACTCACAAGGCATCTGAGGCGAGCCGCGGGAGGGGCCGACTTTTATACTCGGGTGACATCTGATCTCCCCAGCCACTCACAGCAGGGGGGTGGTATAGGGCTTGAACGTCACAGGGGGAAGTTGTAATGCCTTCCCTGTCTTTCAATTGGCCAGAAAAGCGCGCTAACGTCTCAGAGAGGAAACTGAAAGTAACCCGAACACCGCGTGGTGCTCGTTAAGAGTAACGAGCATCCCGAACACCCTAATATTCGCACGAATATCAAGCTCGGACGAGTACGTTCGCTCATCTCTAGTTATAATGTATAAATGATTAGCTCAAATTTGGGGATTTTTTAGCATGTATGCATTCATATTCAAATGCATTGTACTTTTTTAGTAGGACTATTTATTTTCACTTTTTTATGTCATCTTCTGGTTGAATTCAACATAGAAAATATTAATATGTAATCCATATATTAAAGATATCAAATTAGTTAATGAATAGAGATGAGCGAACATACTTGTCCGAGCTTGATGCTCGTTCGAGTATTAGGGTGCTCGAGATGCTCATTACTCGAGACAAGCACCACGCGGTGCTCGTCTCGATTAAATGAGCACTGACCATTGAATTCAATGGAGCCGGCAATACAGCCGGCTCCATTGAAAGCAATGGGCTTCCGGCTAGCGCAGGATGAATTTTTGGGAAGGGCTTAAAAATATAAGCCCTTACCTGAAAATCATCCTAAAATGTGTAAAAAGTAAAAAAAAATATACTCACCTTGTCCCGGCAGAACGATGTTAGCCCATTGAATTCAATGGAGCCGGCAATACAGCCGGCTCCATTGAAAGCAATGGGCTGCCGGCGATCGCACAATGAATTTTCGGGAAGGGCTTAAATATATAAGCCCTTCCCTGCAATTCATCCAGAAATGTGTAAAAAAAAAATATATATATCTACTCACCTGGTCCCGGCAGACGGAGTTCAGCTGCGGCCAGCTGGCAGTTCTCCTGAACTGCTCTCTGTAGTATTTAGCAGCCTGGGATTTAAAATCCCTGCCTGCTGAATGAGCTGCTTCTGATTGGTCACAGCCTGACCAATCAGAGGCAGATCTCACTCACACCCATTCATGAATTCATGAATGGGTGAGTGAGTGCTGCCTCTGATTGGCTCAGCGCAGCTGTCAGCTGAATGACAGCAGTTCAGCACCCCAGTGCAGGGGACAGCAGGAGAAGATGCGGCTGTGCCCGACAGCTGAAGGGAGGGGAGTATCTATTTTTTTTGTTTTTTTAAATCACTTTTAATTCATTTCCAGGAAATGGCTTATATGTAAAGCCCTTCCCTGAAAAAGAATTCAGGTGTGCCAGCGGACCATTGTCTTCAATGGAGTCGCCGGCAGCAGCAGCGGCTCCATTGAAGAGAATGCCTGCATTTTTATTCTTTTTTACACTAAAATCTTTCTTTTTCAGGTAAGGGCTTATATTTTTAGGCCCTTCCCGAAAATTCATCCCGCGCTCGCCGGCAGCCCATTGCTTTCAGTGGAACCTGCTGTATTGCCGGCTCCATTGAATTCAGTGGGCTAACATCGTTCTTCTCTGCCACAGCTGTTACAGCTGTGGCATAGGAGAACGATCGTTATGCTGACAGTGGGGGGGGGGGGGGGAGTGGGGGGGGGGGGAGGAAAGATCCTGAGCTACAGTAGACTTTTTAAATAAAAATAGTACTGAAAAGAAAAAACATTTAATAAAACAACCTCATAGTGAAAAAAAACCCAGGAAATGGATTTCCTTATACAACTCCTCCTCAAATGAGCCTGCTCACCTTTATGTATTTTGTTCAGGGCACAATGCCTTAGAAGACATATAGTAATATGTTACTTGCTGCAGCCTTCACTCTCTGGGCTCATTGGTTAGTAGACCTGTTATCTGGGAGTTTAAAAAAAAATGAAATAAAAACTTCTGGAAGACGATGCTAGGTTGAATTTAGACCGCCGTAGGTGCAACTACGCTCGCTAGCATGGAGCGTAGTTGCTCCTGAACTAGGGGAATTTCTTCACCTTTGCCTGCCGTGTGAAGATACATACGGGTAAGATAAGGCACATCCTACAAACTTCAGGCTATTGCGCGCGGGAAAAAAAATCAGAACCATAGGTCTTGCCCTATCTTTTCGCACACGTATAAAAACTATTAATATCGTGAGACAACCATGCTAGTGAAAATGAAACCATTGAAATCAAAGGCTTCTTTTCGTCACATGATTTTCATACCCGCAAAATGTTGAGAAAACATGGCCATCTGTTTCAGGTATCATTCACATCTGATTTTGGCAGTCATTACACCCCTGATGCACAGCCGTGTGACACCCGGCAAGTGGAGTCAATAAAAGTAAATGGACTTTCATTGGTCCATTCAAATTAGCATGTAAACACAGCGTGCAGATATGCACAAGATAGGGATTGCAGCATGCTCTATTTCTCCACGCACCATGCAACGTGAGCACTATGCTTTTGTAAAGGCCACATATGTAATGCTGACCATATGCAATACATTGCGTATGGGCGGTGATATGTACGTAACCCCGCTATGAAACAGAGAGGGGAAGTTTAAAAAAAGGCAAAGTCACACTGCGCATGCCTGCGTGCGTGAGATACATGGTCATGCACAATACACTCGCTGCCATATGTGGTCTCTGCTGCCAGCTCTGCCAGAATCACATAGACTGGTAATGCGCTGCAGACACACAGTTGTGTGAATGAGGCCTATGCGCATGGGCGTTAGCGCAACTATGCTAGATGCTACTGTTATAGTCTTACTAAGGTGCACACTTTTTTTTTAGTTTTCTACTACTAAGACTACGAGTGAAGTCTCTCTATACCTCAGGAAATGTTCCTGAAGTATACACTGAACCATCCATCAGCTATCATAGTTTCAGGCATGCATAAAGTGTCTTTATGGCATATGTTCAGAAAGTGTATCTTTTAGTTGCATTGAAAGCACAGTCTACTACGCTTCTTAATCCAAAGGAATCCTTCAAAAATGGATTTATAAGGTGTTTGACATGAATGTGATGTACAGGTATATTTTTCATTTATTTTGCTCATTTATATATCCCATCCAGAGCACTAAACACAGACTGAACATCAAATCAAGATTTTTCAATAATCAAATCTAGGCAGCGCTCCAGAGTTGGGTGGGAGTAATTAGCGGTGGCATTAATTCATAGAGTAGATAGCAAAAAAATGATGACTCACCCTGACGTACCCAGGTTTCCCTAAGGGAGCATCGGTACATCCGGAATCCTGGGGGGGGGGGGGGGGGGGGGGGGGTTGAAGGGAGAAATGTTGGCACGTACTGGTCCTATGGACATCCAATGATGGAGAGCATCAATGGAGACCCAAGCATGTATGTAATTATAGCCAGAAGCAAAGAATATAAGTTGTAAGGGGGATGTCACCAAACCAAAAAAAAACAGTGCTCCAGATGGTGCACAATAGTGGAAGAGATAAACACACTTACTTCACAGGGGTGCCTCCATGGAGTGCACCCCTAATCCAGAGAAGCAATAGACCTTCCAACTGGGGAATTAATCAATCGGCCAATGATGGCAGTAGTACTTCTCATCTGGAGAAATCTTTTATTCCAAAATCATGTCACAATGCAATGTGCTTCAGCTCAATGTCGAGCCTTTCTCAAGCATATCAACAATCTATAAAACACACACATATATATATATATATATATATATATATATATATATATACTAAACACAAAGTACTTCACCCACCCATCTGTTCGGTCCGTGTCGGCGATGCAGTGGCGTCATCTGATGACGTGGCTGCCTGTCGCATGGCACGTGACTGGAGTGTACATTTGGGACACAAAGCATGTGATCCATTTGGAAGGATGTGATGATGTAACTATGTCTATCATGGGACTCAAGACTCTCTTTGGAATGCAATGCGTAAATTTCATTGGAAGGGCGTGATGACGTGGCTACGTCCATCACGTGACAGGGAAGTCTATTTAAGATGCAGATGCATTCCCTTTTAGAAAAGTATGATGACATCATTACGTCTATTGCTTGTTTTCAATAAAAAGCATACATTAAAAACAACTATAGAATGTCTCTTAATGGTGGGAAAAAAAGGAACATTAGTGGAACTTGCCACTATGATTTATTGGGGATGGCAAATTAAGATGAAGTACACGCGATGGGCAGCCACGTCATCAGATGACGCCACTGCATCGCCGGCATGGACCTAACAGATGGGCGGGCAAGGTACTTTGCGTTTAGTATGAATATATATATATATATATATATATATATATATATATATGTGTGTGTGTGTTTTATGGATTGTTGATATTCTTGAGAAAGGCTTGACGTTGAAGCGCATTGCAGTGTGACATGATTTTGGAATAAAAGATTTTTCCAGACGAGAAGTACTACTATCATCATTGGTCAATTGATAACTCCCCCAGTTGGGAGACCTACTGCTTCTCTGAATTAGGGGTGCACTCCACAGAGGCACCCCTGTGAAGTAAGTGTGTTTATCACCTCCACTTTTGTGCACCATGTGTAACGCAGTTTTTTTTTGTTTTGTGACATCCACCTTACAACTTGTAAATCAAGATTTTTGAAACTTTTTCTTAACCAGCTATCTAAACTCTTGCTCTGAATCCTCCACCCATGTACATCCAAATCGGTTACATAGGCATATGAAACACATCGCTTTTTTGTGATATCTACAGGATATGTTTAGTTAGCATTTAACTAAATGGGGATCATATTGCGCTTACCTCCATGTGAATTCCCCAGGGATGCGATGCGTTCTCATGTGAAAACAGACTCAAATCATTTCAAGGATGAAGCTGTATTGATGACAGCCACGGCACAGGATAGCAGAGTTTCTCAATGGAAGACCTTGCAGCACGTGTACCTTGCATATGGTGCGATACGGCCACTAGCCCCATTGAAAACAATAGGCGGTGCAATGCGAGAGCACGCACAAGATAGAACATGCTGCAAATTGTTTCCTGCATAGAATCACTTTGCGGTGCCATACAGTAAAACATCACTCATGTGTATGACTCCAAGCCAATTCCATAGACAGACATCCAGTAAAGTGTTAAACGAGTTGTGCCATGATTGAAAGTTAGCCCCTATTCATAGGATAGGGGATAGCTTTCAGATCAGTGGAGATCCAACCACTGAAACCCTTTGCCAATTCTGAGAACAGGGTTTGGCATATCTTGGAGTGAGAGCAGTGGCTCTCGCACATGCGCACCTCTGATACTTTCATTTCAAAGGGGCTACCTGACACAGCCTGTGCTTGAACTCGATTATCTCCATTGGTCCCATTAAAAAGAAGATTTGTCGGTGGTGTGTGTATTTGACTGTCAGTGCCATCACTTCAGGGAGAACTAGAGCCCCGTTCCTGAGTTAATTCGACATCCCAACAGTCAGTCCCCTACTGATCTGAATGGATTGGGAATAACTTTAAATTATGGCACAAGCTTATATCTTTTATAGATGAACACTTTGTGTCTCTCACACTCAACTTCTTATATTCCAATAGCACAATCAGTCTTCTGATTTAGAATAGAAAAATACAGAGGCTTTAATAGGTTCAAGGTACAACTTGATATATAAAAATTGAAACTTACATTCATATAGTGTAACTTTTATGGTGGGTTCAGAAAATGTATTGTAAAGAACAGACTTTTATACAAAGACTAACTAATAAGCAATGATTATATTTTATTATTCATTAAACAATAAACAGTTTGAGAATTGTCAAACAATAAGATGCTCAGAGCGAAAAGTAAGTGAAAAGTTACATCTTTATGAGAAATGCTGCCATAGTAAATTTGAGCATATGGTAAATGTTTAATTGGAAAAGTGATTATAGTATCTTTTACAGATTAAGAACAGCTTAGCAGTAGAGATGAGCGAACGTACTCGGTAAGGGCGATTTCGCAATCGAGCACCGCGATTTTCGAGTACTTAACTACTCGGGTGAAAAGTACTCGGGTGCACTGTGGGTGAGCGGGGGGTTGCAGCGGGGAGTGAGGGGGAGAGGGAGAGAGAGAGGGCTCCCCCCTGTTCCCCGCTGCTACCCCCCACTCCCCTCTGCAACCCCCCACCCCACAGCGCCCCCCGAGTACTTTTCACCCGAGTAGTGAAGTACTGGAAAATCGCGGTGCTCGATTGCAAAATCGCCCTTACCGAGTACGTTTGCTCATCTCTATTTAGCAGCCTACAAAAGCATAGATCAAAATAAAAACACACTAGTGTTCCCGTTGTGAGCTATCCTTGGTTTAGCACAACCACCCATGCAGATAGATTCAGAGTTGTTGGGCAGTTGGATGGACATTAAGTTATGGCTTGTATTAGGGCCATATAAACATGGCTTAAGTAGCATCTATTTTAAAGTCTTGACCATGTTATTCAGATCCATAATTTGCCTATGTCCTGGTATGAAACCATACAGTTCCTCTTTATGCCCTTAATCCCTTCCCACCACAGGGCATAACTGTACGTCCTGGCAGAGGGGTACTTAACGCAACATGATGTACAGTTGCATCCTATGGATAGCACAAGATCAGAAGAGAACCCATGCTATCCGACAGCAGAAGTCGGCTGTCACCGGACAGCGAACCCCGCTGTTAACCCCTCCCCTGCCGAGATCTATCTAGATTGTGGCATTAAAGGGTTCAAAGAGAGAGTGTGCTCCCTTTGTGACGTCATCGGACTCTTGCAATGTAGTCACGGAGGGCCGATGGGTTGCCATGGCAACAGGATGCCAGCTACAGACGTCCTGCATTGCCAGTGCCTATGATCGCTAATACAAGTAATAAGGCATTGCAGGACAGAAGTCCTGCAATGACTTATCATAGAGATCATAGGTACTATGGTGCAAGTTCCTCACAGGGACATAAAAAGTGTAAAAGAATAGATAAAAATTATGTAAAAAATAAAAATAAAAAAAAAAAGTAAAATACCCCTTTTTGTGCATTTTCACAAATTAACATTAATTAAAAAAAAATATTAAAATCCGAAATATTTGGTATCATCATTACGGATGAGCGAGTATACTCGCTAAGGCACTACTTGCTCGAGTAATGTGCCTTAGCCGAGTATCTCCCCGCTCGCCCCGAAAGATTCGGGGGCCGCCATGGGGTGGGGAGCTGCGGAGGAGAGCGGGGAGGAACGAAGGGGAGATCTCTCTCTCCCTCTCTCCCCCCCCCCCCCCCCCCCGCTCTCCCCTGCTCCCCGCCGCAACTCACCTGTCACCGGCGGCGGCCCCCGAATCTTTAGGGACGAGCAGGGAGATACTCGTCTAAGGCACATTACTCGAGCGAGTAGTGCCTTAGCGAGTATACTCGCTCATCCCTAATCATCATATCTGTAACAACGCGTACAATGAATTGAACATGCTTTTTTTCCTGCATGATAAAAAAAAACCCTAACAAACTGAGGCAAAATGCTTATTTTTTCAGTTTGCCTCCCAAGAAAATGCTATGAAAGTGATCAAAAAACCCATATGCACCCCAAAATTGTACCAACTAAAACTACAGCTCATCTCACAAAAAATAAGCACTCACAGAGCTCCGTCCATGGAAAAGTAAAAAAGTTATAGGACTTTGAATGCAGCGATTTAGAGAAAAAAAATAATTTCCAAAATCATTGCAGAAAAGTGTAAAAACCTAAAAAAAAAAAAAAAAAAAGAATTTTGGTATCGTTGTAACCGTACCGATCCGCAGAAAAAAATTGTGGTGTCATTTATGCTGCATGAATAATGCTGTAAAAAAACTATGGCAGAATTGATGTGTTTTCTCTCCCTGCTATCATAAAAAAAAAGAATAAAAGTTTTACAATATAGTCTATGGACCTAAAAATGGCACCAATAAAAATTACAGCTCGTTCCACAAAAAACAAGCTCTTTTTTACGTCGATTGGAAATAAAAAAAAGTTATGGCTTTTAAAAAATAGAGATGAAAATCTGCGAAAAATCGTTGCCTCCTTAAGCCCAAAATAGGCCATGTCCTTAAAGGAGATGTCCCGCGCCGAAACGGGGTTTTTTTTTTTTTAAACCCCCCCCCGTTCGGCGCGAGACAACCCCAATGCAGGGGTTAAAAAACCCACCCGCACAGCGCTTACCTGAATCCCGGCGGTCCGGCGTCTTCATACTCACCTGCTGAAGATGGCCGCCGGGATCCTCTGTCTTCATGGACCGCAGGGCTTCTGTGCGGTCCATTGCCGATTCCAGCCTCCTGATTGGCTGGAATCGGCACGTGACGGGGCGGAGCTACACGGAGCCCCATAGAGAAGAGGAGAAGACCCGGACTGCGCAAGCGCGGCTAATTTGGCCATCGGAGGGCGAAAATTAGTCGGCACCATGGAGACGAGGACGCCAGCAACGGAGCAGGTAAGTATAAAACTTTTTATAACTTCTGTATGGCTCATAATTAATGCACAATGTACATTACAAAGTGCATTATTATGGCCATGCAGAAGTGTATAGACCCACTTGCTGCCTCGGGACAACCCCTTTAAGGGGTTAATAGTATATTGATCTATTGCTGCTAAGCGAGATTTATAAAAATGAACAGGAAGTTTTTAGCATATATTTTGAAGAAACTGTGGAAGCCCACTTGTCACTTCACAATGACCTCCTTGAAGTTGATCCCTAGTTTATTTGGTGCAGCAGCACAAGGCAACTGCTAAAACACCTGCAGTAATGTACAGTAATATGATGTTTTAGGAATGTGTGGAAAAATGCTGAAAAGTAAGAATGTTTTCAAAAATAGCAGGGTTGGGGGGGCGTGGCTTGGAGAGAACCCGAGACGGCCGTGTCTAGATAGACTCCGCTCGGCATCATCGCTCAGCGTCGGTTACAGCATACCGGAGGGCTCGCTATTACCGTTATCGGCAAGGAGAAGTGCCAGGGAACATGGCAGCGACCAGACGGAGAACTTCTAAAGCTCATCCGACGTGTCTGGAGGAGTTCTTTGTGCGCGCGCCCCTCTCCCTGTCATGGCGGCGGAGGAAGAAGATGCAGCGGCGGCTGACACTCCGGTAAGAAGATCCCCTGAGACCCGGGAAATGCAGCCCCTAGGTGATCTGACAACCCCCAACGCCAGGGAACAGCAGGGGGGACTGGGGCAGAGGGAAAAACAGATTAAAGGAGACTTTAAGCAGAAGTCAGACCTCCCCACCGGCCGCAGCATGAAAAACAAAATGGCGGCGACGCCATTACAGGGAAGTCAGCCGTCCTCCGCCTCCAGCAGCCCTGCCAAACAGCGTCAGAAAATGACAGAAGGAGGGGATGAGGAAAGCTTGGAAGATGCTTCCTCCTTGCCTGCAATAGATGGCAAAATAAATAATTTAACAGCCACAGAAAGACCTGCCTCAGAATTGTATATTAAGGAGGCTATCCTGGCATTGAGGCACACGATCCAAACCGATTTAAAAAGTCTAACCCAGCATGTGGACTCCTCCGTGTTGGAAGTCACTAACAGAATTAACAACACAGGACATAAAATGGAGGAGATGGTCAAATCGCACAATGCTCTCATTGACGCCCATTACGACCTTGAAGGTCTGGTTACTAAATTACAGCATAAAATACACGACTTTGAGGACAGAAACCGGCGTAATAATGTAAAGATAAGAGGTATTCCTGAAAAAATTGCGAATTCTGACTTGATGGATTATGTTGTCCGCATGGTCCAGAAAATCTTACCAAACATTCCTGAGCAGGAACTTAAGATCGACAGGGCGCACAGGCTTCCAATGCCTAAATTTTTGAGAGAAAATAGCCCAAGGGACACTATTGTTCGTTTCCATTACTTTAGCACAAAAGAGGCCCTCATGATCTCCGCAAGGAAATTGGGGGTATTGCCAAGCCCGTACACAGACATCCGCCTGTTTATTGACTTGTCTCAAGCCACGATGGAAGCGAGACGTAGTTTTGCAGGAGTGACTTCGGCCTTGAGAGAAGCGAAAATCCTGTATAGATGGGGTTTTCCCACCAAGATCATCGTGTCAAGAGAAAATTCCTCTCACATTTTTCTGGATCCCACCTCGGCCGGAGCCACTCTGAAAACGTGGGGCATAAATGTTAAGGTCCCTCCATCCCCCAACTTTGAAGGTTCGGTTGGGAGAAAGCAAAGAAAAGAGGCCCGTATTAATTAACTCCCCCCTTTTAAAGATATACAAAGGAACATTGTTCTCTGGTATCTTGCCAAAGCTGGTTCACCCCTTATTGAGCCCAACCGTAATAGGTCTTCGCAGATTTGAGTGATGTTTCCCACTCTCCCGCGAACTGTTGTACCCCGAAATAAGTCTGCAAGTGTTTGCTTGCTTGGTTCTTTTAAGTTTGCACTACTGTGCTCTTCTGACCGTTAGTAACTTACTAATATGTTCTCTAACTGTTTTCTACGGTTTTATCCCCCTTTGCTTATCTAGAATTGGTATCTCTAGTTTTGTTTATAGTTTCTTTTCAGGCATCTCCTATTATGATGGTTCTCTAGCTCCTAGCTCCGCACAGCTATTGATAGGAAAATGGCGTTGAAGGTGTTATCTCTGAATGCCAATGGATTGAACTCCCCGATCAAAAGGAAGGCTGTGTGGAAAGAAGCGCTCCACCACAACGCTGACCTTGTATGTATCCAAGAAACACATTTACTTGCAGCAGATTGTTCCCGTATGTCGCATAAGAAATTCCCCCAACTGTTATTTGCATGCGCACATAGGAAACACGCGGGGGTGATGATTGCGGTTAGAGATTCCACAACATTCACAGTCGACACCCAAGTGTGTGATCCTAAGGGCCGTTATATAATACTAGTGGGCACCTTGAGGGGCTCGCAAGTTACATTAATAAATATCTATGCCCCTAACACGAAACAGGTTCACTTTTTAAACAAACTGATGAAAAAAGTACACAAAATTGCCAGGGGCCCGCTTGTTCTGTGTGGGGACTTTAATTCGGTGCCTGAGAGCAGAATAGATTCCACCCAACGTCATATAAGAAGGGACCCCCCGCTGGGTCGCTGGATGCGTGAGAGGGCTCTGTTTGACACTTTCCGTTGCTTAAACGCATCGGCAAGAGAGTTCACTTTCTACTCCTCCCGTCACAGGACGTTCTCGCGCATAGACTTGTGCCTGGTGGACAAACAATTGATTACCTCGGTATCGGAGGCGGCCATCGGAACAGCCACTTGGTCGGATCACGCTCCTACAATTACGTCAATTCACATAGGCAGCCCTCATCGAGGCGCAAAAATGTGGAAAAATAATCTTTTTCTTATGAAAGTCCCTGAATATAAAAAAGAAATCATAAAAAACTTGGAGGAGTTCTTTGACATGAATGACACCCCTGATGTAGACTCCAGTACTCTTTGGAACGCCCATAAAGCGTTCATAAGAGGGGTGTTTATACAGTTGGGCGCCAGGTATAAAAGACTGAAACGCGATAAGACTGAGTCCTTGGTGACAAGCATTCAATCCCTTGAAAAAGAATTACAGACTTCCCCCTCCACTTCCACCCACACCGAATTACTCCATACACGATTGGAACTCCGCAAAACTTTGCAAGGGGACTTCGAAAAAGAAATCTCCATAAATAGAGCCAACTTATACTCGTCAATAAATAAGCCAACAAAATTGATGGCCAACCTGACAAAAAAAAAGTTAGTCAAATCCAAAATCCCCTTTGTATGGAACTCAAAAAGAAAAGATTTCAAGATTTCCCACCCGAAGCAAATCGCTGATAGATTTAGCTCTTACTACAGCGATTTATATAACCTGAAAGGGGATGCATCCACAATTCAACCACAAAAGGAGATGATAGAGAAGTTCCTTAACAGGTTAAACCTTCCTAAAATTTCTAGCTCCCAGAGAGCCGAGTTAGATAAAGAAATGTCTCTGTCAGAAGTCTTGGACACTATTTCAATAATGAAAAATCAGAAAGCACCCGGCCCTGACGGCTTTTCAGCCGAATATTACAAACTATTCCAAGGCCTGCTGACCCCACACCTAGTACACCATTTTAACCTAGCTATGCAGAGAGGTACATTTCCAGCAGAATCCCTCTTAGCTACTATTGTAGTATTACCTAAACATGGAAAACCCCCCGACGACCCGTCTAACTTTAGGCCAATTTCGCTGTTAAATGTGGATGTAAAGATATACTCTAAAACTTTGGCGAGGAGACTGTTGGAAGTCCTCCCAGAGGTTATTCATCCTGACCAGGTCGGGTTTGTGAAGGGCAGACAGGCATCAGATGCAACGCGTAAAATAATAAACCTCCTCCATTCTCTGAAATCCTCACGTCTCCCAGCGATCATGGTCGCTTTAGATGCCGAAAAGGCTTTCGACCGCGTCCACTGGGACTACGCATTCATGGCCCTGGGAAAGTTTGGCATGGGGGAGGGAGTACAGAGAGCTATTCGAGCTTTATATTCCACGCCCTCAGCCAGGACTCTAGTAGACGGGACTCTGTCCGAGCCGTTTAAAATAACTAACGGCACGAGACAGGGCTGCCCGTTGTCTCCTATATTATATGTCATTTCGATTGAACCTTTGGCGGAAGCTATTAGATCATCGCTAGAAATAAGAGGGATTCCTTTAAACTTCCGCCAGCATAGGGTCGGGTTGTTCGCGGACGATGTGATCCTGACCTTGACGAACCCCCTAAGTTCTTTAAGAGCAGTCCACCATATCTTACATGAATTTAGTCAAGTCTCGCAATATAGACTCAATATAGATAAGTCCATGATTATGGGGACAAACGTCTCTAAGGATTTGAAAGATTCTATAAAAAAGGAATTCCCCTTTGAGTGGCGTGACAAAGACCTCCCATACTTGGGAATATGCCTGTCTCCCGACACAAACGACCTGGAGAAAACTAACTTTCCCCCATTACTGTCCTCCATACAGAAGGAACTGGACAGACTGGCAAAACTCGGTCTGTCATGGTATGGTAGAGTCATGATATTTAAAATGACACTCTTACCCAAGATACTATATGTCTTTCGAGTCTTGCCGATTGACGTCTCTCCAAGTACGTTATCTAAACTCCAAAAACAAATATCATACTTTATATGGGAAGGAAAGAAGGCCCGCCTGGCTTTACCTATACTAGCCATGCATCGGTCCAGGGGTGGAGCGGACATTCCAAACGTGGAGAAATATTTTAAGGCCTCGCTCCTGAACCAGTCTAGAGGCTGGCTTTTACAAATAGACAAAATGGGATGGGCGGGTATAGAAAGCAACTTTGTAAGGCTTAGTTCATGTAGACCACTGCTTATGGCGGCATCCTTGGAAGCCATGTCGAATCGCTCGGACCCAATAAATAATTTGAAAATTCATGCAAAGAATCTCTCCCCTACTACCTCTGCCCCCCTAAGAGCTTGGAGGGAATTGACTGAAAAGCTAGCCTCATACGATAAGTTGGAGACTCCACAGATCCCTTTGGAGACACTGGGTTTGTTCCTCCCAGATTTGGACTTGGGGTACTGGAAAGCCAGAGGTGTGTTATACGTTTCAGATCTAATGGTGGGTGATGCATTGTGGTCCTTTGAGAGGCTCATATCTCGGTATGACCTGCGCCCACAAGACCTATATAGTTATACAAGACTTGCCCATTTCTTACATAAATCGCAAGTCTATGCGATTAAAATCCCACATGAAGTTATAAAACGAATCTCTTCCAACGCGGTGTTGGAGAGGTCTGAGACCAGACTCTTTTATGATATACTAACATGTAACAATACTTTATCTAAAAGAGTTCATATGCTTAATTGGGAAAAAGAACTGAAGACAACTATTCCAATAGATAACTGGAACAACGCATTTAAACTAGCGGGGAAAGCTACTAAGGGGATGGGGATTTTGGAAGTACAAATTAAGATCAATATGCGTTGGTACTACTCACCAGCACTTATTAACAACAGATTCCGAAAAGGGGATGGAGCTTGCTGGAGAGAATGTGGAGACAGAGGTACCCTCTCCCACATTTTCTGGTCATGCCCTAAACTGAAGGCCTACTGGCGTGAAATATTAAATTTACTAGACAAGACCTTACATATCCGGGTCTGCAGGGGGGCAGAGCAGATTCTGCTGCTGGTGGGTCTGGAGGATCTACCTCCACCGTCCAAAAAATTGGTAGGACATGCCTTGATGACGGCAAAAGCCTTAATTGCGAAACACTGGCTGAAAGTAGACCCCCCGCTATACCAGGAATTTGTTGACAGGATGGCGGAACAGAAGGTATTTGAAAGATGGTTGGCGTTCAGAGAAAATGGCACTCTGAAGTATGAGGAGATGTGGAGCGTGTGGAGAGAACCTATCTAACTAGTTATAAGTGTTTATCTCAAGATGCCTTTCTTTGTTTTTTGGTTGCCTTGTTCTTATTGTGTTATGTCTCCCTTGGCAAGTCTCAACATTTCTCTACGTATATTATGTACTATGGGCCGATGTGACCAAAGTTTCGTAGACTGCCAATAGACTCGTTCCCTAATTCTCAACGGTAATTGTTTTCTTTACTATAAAGAGGAAATGCTAGATCTTTAGACAGAGTGGTGTACCATTGTTTGCACATTGCCATGTTCTGATATTCTGTCTTACAAATGCTTTGATTTATGTCCATGTGATTTCTTTATTCCTCAATAAAAATCTAATAAATTAAAAAAAAAAAAAAAAAAATAGCAGGGTTTATAGTCTATTTTTGGCAATTAAGATGCAAAGTGAATGAATAAAAGGGAAATCAATTGCGATTTTCCACTCGTGGAGAGAAAATCACAGCATGTTCTATTTCAGCGTGGATTCCGCACAGATGGTCTCCATTGAAGTCAATGGAAGCCATCCGATCCACAGCCCAATCATAGCTGACACTACGGATGGACCGCGGAATGCACGTCATCGACCAGCGGCATAATCCGTACTGTACATATGCGCCAACCCGGAACATCCACAGCACGGATAGGAAAACATTGGACAGGTACGCGGGGGTTACCGGCCAGGCACAGGGTCGGATTCTACTGCAGGATCCCACACACAGAATCCGACCCAGTCACTTGCATTCGCTTGAATCAAATCAATATTTGGAGTGACTAGAGATGAGCGAGCACCAAAATGCTCGGGTGCTCGTTACTCGAGACGAACTTTTCGCGATGCTTTCGTTTTTGAAGTCAATGGGCGTCCCGAGCATTTTTGTATATCGCCGATGCTCGCTAAGGTTTTCATTTGTGAAAATCTGCAAAACCCAAGAAAGTGATGGAAACTACACAGCAACGGATAGGGCAGGCGAGGGGCTACATGTTGGGCTGCATCTCAAGTTCACAGGTCCCACTATTAAGCCACAATAGCGGCAAGAGTGGGCCGCCCCCCCTCCCAACAACTTTTACTTCTGAAAAGCCCTCATTAGCAATGGATACCTTAGCTAAGCACCACACTACCTCCAACAAAGCACAATCACTGCCTGCATGACACTCCGCTGCCACTTCTCTTGGGTAACATGCTGCCCAACCACCACGCACGACCCAGTGTCCACAGCGCACACCAAAGTGTCCCTGCGCAGCCTTCAGCTGCCCTCATGCCACGCCACACTCATGTCTATTTATAAGTGCGTCTGCCAGAGGAACCGCAGGCACACACTGCAGAGGGTTGGCACGGCAAGGCAGCGACCCTCTTTAAAAGGGGCGGGGCGATAGTCCACAATGCTGTACAGAAGCAATGAGAAATCCAATCCTGTGCCACCTCCATCTGGAGCTGCACACGTGGGCATAGCAATGGGGAACCTATGTGCCACACACTATTCATTCTGTCTAGGTGTCTGCATGCCCCAGTCAGACCGCGGTTTTTTATAAATAGTCACAGGCAGGTACAACTCCGCAATGGGAATTCTGTGTGCACCCACAGCATGGGTGGCTCCCTGGAACCCACCCACGGTACATAAATATATCCCATTGCAGTGCCCTGGACAGCAGAGCTAACGTCAGATGAAATGCAGGTGGGCTTCGGCCCACACTGCATGCCCCAGTCAGACTGGGGTTCTTTAGAAGTGGACACATGCAGTTACAACTCCCTGTGGACCCACAGCATGGGTGGCTCCCTGGAACCCACCGGCGGTACATAAAAATATCCCATTGCATTGCCCATCACAGCTGAGGTAATAATGTCATGTTTAATGCAGGTGGGCTTCGGCCCACACTGCATGCCCAGTCAGACTGGGGTTCTTTAGAAGTGGAAACAGATGCATTTACAACTCCCTGTGGACCCACAGCATGGGTGGGTGCCAGGAAGCCACCGGCGGTACATAACAATATCCCATTGCATTGCCCATCACAGCTGAGGTAGTAATGCCATGTTTAATGCAGGTGGGCTTCGGCCCACACTGCATGCCCAGTCAGACTGGGGTTCTTTAGAAGTGGAAAAAGATGCATTTACAACTCCCTGTGGACCCACAGCATGGGTGGCTCCCTGGAACCCACCGGCGGTACATAAATATATCCCATTGCATTGCCCATCACAGCTGAGGTAGTAATGTCATGTTTAATGCAGGTGGGCTTCGGCCCACACTGCATGCCCAGTCAGACTGGGGTTCTTTAGAAGTGGAAACTGATGCATTTACAACTCCCTGTGGACCCACAGCATGGGTGGCTCCCTGGAACCCACCGGCGGTACATAAATATATCCCATTGCATTGCCCATCACAGCTGAGGTAGTAATGTCATGTTTAATGCAGGTGGGCTTCGGCCCACACTGCATGCCCAGTCAGACTGGGGTTCTTTAGAAGTGGAAACAGATGCATTTACAACTCCCTGTGGACCCACAGCATGGGTGGCTCCCTGGAACCCACCGGCGGTACATAAATATATCCCATTGCATTGCCCATCACAGCTGATGTTATGTCAGCTGCAATGCAGGTGGGCTAAAAATTTATTGGATTACACTGTAGGCGAGGGCCCACAAAAATTGGTGTACCAACAGTACTAATGTACCTGAGAAAAATTGCCCATGCCCAACCAAGAGGGCAGGTGAAACCCATTAATGGCTTTGGTTAATGTGGCTTAATTGGTAACTAGGCCTGGAGGCAGCCCAGTTAAAATAAAAATTGGTTGAGGTGAAAGTTTCAACGCTTTAATGAGCATTGAAACGTATAAAAATTGTTTAGAAAAATTATATGACTGAGCCTTCTGGGCCTAAGAAAAATTGCACGTTCTGCGTGATTACGTCAGGTTTCAGGAGGAGGAGCAGGAGGAGGAGGATGAATATTATACACAGATTGATGAAGCAAAAAGGTCCCCGTTTTGGATGGTGATAGAGAACGATGCTTCCATCCGCGGGTGCAGCCTACGTATTGCTTAGGTATCGCTGCTGTCTGCTGGTGGAGAAGAGAAGTCTGGGGAAATCCAGGCTTTGTTCATCTTGATGAGTGTAAGCCTGTCGGCACTGTCGGTTGACAGGTGGGTACGCTTATCCGTGATGATTCCCCCAGCCACACTAAACACACTCTCTGACAAAACGCTAGCCGCAGGACAAGCAAGCACCTACAGGGCATACAGCGCGAGTTCAGGCCACGTGTCCAGCTTCAACACCCAGTAGTTGTAGGGGGCAGAGGCGTCACCGAGGACGGTGGTGCAATCGGCTACGTACTCCCTCACCATCCTTTTACAGTGCTCCCGCCAACTCAGCCTTGACTGGGGACCGGTGACACAGTCTTGCTGGGGAGCCATAAAGCTGTCAAAGGCCTTAGAGAGTGTTCCCCTGCCTGCGCTGTACATGCTGCCTGATCTCTGCGCCTCCCCTGCTACCTGGGCCGCGGAAATGCGCCTTCGGCCACTAGCGCTGTCGGATGGGAAGTTTACCATCAGTTTGTCCACCAGCGCCCTGTGGTATAGCATCATTCTCGAACCCCTTTCCTCTTCGGGAATGAGAGTGGAAAGGCTCTCCTTATACCGTGGATCGAGCAGTGTGTACACCCAGTATTCCGTAGTGGCCAGAATGCGTGTAACGCGAGGGTCACGAGAAAGGCATCCTAACATGAAGTCAGCCATGTGTGCCAGGGTACCTGTACGCAACACATGGCTGTCCTCACTCGGAAGATCACTTTCAGGATCCTCCTCCTCCTCCTCTGGCCATACACGCTGAAAGGATGACAGGCAAGCTGCATGTGTACCCTCAGCAGTGGGCCAAGCTGTCTCTTCCCCCTCCTCATGCTCCTCCCCCTCCTCCTCCTCCTCCTCCTCTGGCCATACACGCTGAAAGGATGACAGGCAAGCAGCATCTGTCCCCTCAGCAGTGGGCCAAGCTGTCTCTTCCCCCTCCTCCTCATGCTCCTCCCCCTCCTCCTCAACGCGCTGAGATATAGACATGAGGTTGCTCTGACTATCCAGCTACATACTGTCTTCCCCTGCCTCCGTTTCTAATTCCAAAGCGTCTGCCTTTATGCTTTGCAGGGAACTTCTCAACAGGCATAGCAGAGGAAGGGTGACGCTAATGATTGCAGCATCCCCGCTCACCATCTGGGTAGACTCCTCAAATTTTCCAAGGACCTGGCAGATGGCTGCCAACCAGGCCCATTCTTCTGTAAATAATTGAGGAGGCTGACTCCCACTGCGCCGCGCAAGTTGGAGTTGGTATTCCACTATAGCTCTACGCTGCTCATAGAGTCTGGCCAACATGTGGAGCGTAGAGTTCCACTGTGTGGGCATGTCGCACAGCAATCGGTGCACTGGCAGATTAAACCGATGTTGCAGTGTCCGCAGGGTGGCAGCGTGCGTGTGGGATTTGCGGAAATGTGCGCAGAGCTGGCGCACCTTTCCGAGCAGGTATGACAAGTGGGGGTAGCTTTTCAGAAAGCGCTGAACCACCAAATTAAAGACATGGGCCAGGCATGGCACGTGCGTGAGGCTGCCGAGCTGCAGAGCCGCCACCAGGTTACGGACGTTGTCACACACGACCATGCCCGGTTGGAGGCTCAGCGGCGCAAGCCAGCGGTCGGTCTGCTCTGTCAGACCCTGCAGCAGTTTGTGGGCCGTGTGGCTCTTCTCTCCTAAGCTGAGTAGTTTCAGCACGGCCTGCTGACGCTTGCCCACCGCTGTGCTGCCACGCCGCGTGACACCGACTGCTGGCGACGTGCTGCTGCTGCTGACGACACATCTTGATTGCGAGACAGAGGTTGCGTAGGAGGAGGAGGGTGGTTTAGTGGAGGAAGCATACACCCCCGCAGATACCACCACCGAGCTGGGGCACGCAATTCGGGGGGTGGGTAGGACGTGAGCGGTCCCAGGCTCTGACTCTGTCCCAGCCTCCACTAAATTCACCCAATGTGCCGTCAGGGAGATATAGTGGCCCTGCCCGCCTGTGCTTGTCCACGTGTCTGTTGTTAAGTGGACCTTGGCAGTAACCGCGTTGGTGAGGGCGCGTACAATGTTGCGGGAGACGTGGTCGTGCAGGCCTTGGACGGCACATCGGGAAAAGTAGTGGCGACTGGGAACCGAGTAGCGCGGGGCCGCCGCCGCCATCATGCTTTTGCAAGCCTCCGTTTCCACAAGCCTATACGGCAGCATCTCTAGGCTGATCAATTTTGTAATGTGCACGTTTAACGCTTGAGCGTGCGGGTGCGTAGCGTCGTACTTGCGCTTGCGCTCAAACTGTGGCGCTAGCGACGTCTGGACGCTACGCTGAGAGACATTGCTGGATGGGGCCGAGGACAGCGGAGGTGAGGGTGTGGGTGCAGGCCCGGAGACGGTACTGCCTGTGTCCTCAGAGGGAGGTTGGATCTCAGTGGCAGGTTGGGGCACAGGGGGAGAGGCAGTGGTGCAAACCGGAGGCGGTGAACGGGCATCGTCCCACCTTGTGGGGTGCTTGGCCATCATATGCCTGCGCATGCTGGTGGTGGTGCCTCCCCAGCTGATCTTGGCGCGACAAAGGTTGCACACCACTGTTCGTCGGTCGTCAGGTGTCTCTGTGAAAAACTGCCACACCATAGAGCACCTTGACCTCTGCAGGGTGGCATGGCGCGCGGGGGCGCTTTGGGAACCAGTTGGTGGATTATTCGTTCTGGCCCTGCCTCTACCCCTGGCCACTGCACTGGCTCGGCCTGTGCCCACACCCTGACTTGGGCCTCGCCCGTGTCCACGTCCTATAGGCCTACCCCTACCCCTCAGCATGGTGTATTAGCAGTAGTGCAGAAACAGAACGCTGTAATTAAATGTGCTGCTTATTGGCCTGTGGTTGGAGGCTGACTTCATTTACGGAACCCCAGGAAATAATTTGGCGCACGCCTGCTGTAACACTTAGCTGGCTGCGTATTTATTTGGAGAACTACTACCCCCAGCAGACACGGACCCAGAACACTGAGCACAGTGACAGGCAGGCCAAATAGATTTTTTTCCAATATTTTTTTCAAAAGGACCACTGCGTATATTCAATCTATAATATATGTCTTCTGGCCCTGCCTACACAATTCTGTCCCTGGACTGTGTCACGGAACTGCAGTGTTGCACTGTTATTAACTGCAACAGACCGGTGATTTCAGAGCCAGGAAATAATTTGGCGCAAGCCTGCTGTAACACTTAGCTGGCTGCGTATTTATTTGGAGAACTACTACCCCCAGCAGACACGGACCCAGAACACTGAGCACAGTGACAGGCAGGCCAAATAGATTTTTTTCCAATATTTTTTTCAAAAGGACCACTGCGTATATTCAATCTATAATATATGTCTTCTGGCCCTGCCTACACAATTCTGTCCCTGGACTGTGTCACGGAACTGCAGTGTTGCACTGTTATTAACTGCAACAGACCGGTGATTTCAGAGCCAGGAAATAATTTGGCGCAAGCCTGCTGTAACACTTAGCTGGCTGCGTATTTATTTGGAGAACTACTACCCCCAGCAGACACGGACCCAGAACACTGAGCACAGTGACAGGCAGGCCAAATAGATTTTTTTCCAATATTTTTTTCAAAAGGACCACTGCGTATATTCAATCTATAATATATGTCTTCTGGCCCTGCCTACACAATTCTGTCCCTGGACTGAGTCACGGAACTGCAGTGTTGCACTGTTATTAACTGCAACAGACCGGTGATTTCAGAGCCAGGAAATAATTTGGCGCAAGCCTGCTGTAACACTTAGCTGGCTGCGTATTTATTTGGAGAACTACTACCCCCAGCAGACACGGACCCAGAACACTGAGCACAGTGACAGGCAGGCCAAATTGATTTTTTTCCAATATTTTTTTCAAAAGGACTACTGCGTATATTCAATCTATATTATATGTCTTCTGGCCCTGCCTACACAACTCTGTCCCTGGACTGTGTCACGGAACTGCAGTGTTGCACTGTTATTAACTGCAACAGACCGGTAATTTCAGAGCCAAGAAATAATTTGGCGCAAGCCTGCTGTAACACTTAGCTGGCTGCGTATTTATTTGGAGAACTACTACCCCCAGCAGACACGGACCCAGAACACTGAGCACAGTGACAGGCAGGCCAAATAGATTTTTTTTCAATATTTTTTTCAAAAGGAACACTGCGTATATTCAATCTATAATATATGTCTTCTGGCCCTGCCTACACAATTTTGTCCCTGGAGTATTACTGCAGGGCGCAATGCTCTGCACGGCCAATATACCAAAAAAAAAAAAAATGTGCAACACTGCTAAAAGCAGCCTCCACACTACTGCACACGGTTAGATGTGGCCCTAAGAAGGACCGTTGGGGTTCTTGAAGCCTACAATAACTCCTAACGCTCTCTCTGCCTCCACACTTCTGTCCCTGGACTATTACTGCAGGGCGCAATGCTCTGCACAGCCGATATACCAAAAAAAAAAAATGTGCAACACTGCTAAAAGCAGCCTCCACACTACTGCACACGGTTAGATGTGGCCCTAAGAAGGACCGTTGGGGTTCTTGAAGCCTACACTTACTCCTAACACTCTCCCTATAGCAGCTCCGGCACCAACAGCACTGTCCCTCAGCTATCTCACAACGCATCTGAGGCGAGCCGCGGGAGGGGACGATTTTTATACTCGGGTGACACCTGATCTCGCCAGCCACTCACTGCAGGGGGGTGGTATAGGGCTTGAACGTCGCAGGGGGAAGTTGTAATGCCTTCCCTGTCTTTCTATTGGCCAGAAAAGCGCGCTAACGTCTCAGAGATGAAAGTGAAAGTAACCCGAACATCGCGTGGTACTCGTTACGAGTAACGAGCATCCCGAACACGCTAATACTCGAACGAGTATCAAGCTCGGATGAGTACGTTCGCTCATCTCTAGGCGTGACCATCCTTTACTGGTAGCATCTATTATAGGCACATTTGCAGAAAGGCATAGATTTTATAGGATTATAGTCAGGCGTTTGAATAACCAATTATACCAAGCAGGTGATAATGATCATCAATCATTTTCATATGCCAGTTCAATCACAGTCATTAACTGAAACAGAAACAGCTGTGTAGGAGGCTTAAAACTAGGTGAAGAACAGCCAAGCTCTGCTACAAAGGTGAGGTTGTGGAACACAGTTTCATATCACATTTTATACATCTTAGCAAGACTGAACACAGAAACAAGACACAAGGTAGTTATACTGCAGCAGCAAGGATTTCAAAGTAGACTGCAGTTTCAAGATGTGCTGTTCAAGATCTTTTGAACAAGCACAAATAAATGGGAAATATTGAGGACCATAGGCACAATTGTCAGCCAAGGAAACAGTGCAGCTGCTGAAAGATACCTCATACTTATTTCCCTTTGAGGGCGAAGTCAGATGAGCATTTTTATGCCCACGCCTATGAGCGCAACTAGGTTTCCTACGGAGTGTTCTCATGTTCTTCTTTTACAGGTGCAAAATACTTGCACCTGCAAAAGTTAGGATATTCGTGCACCGGGAAGGTCTGTGCTGTGCGTAAGAAACCCCTGCAGGGAGTCCCCTCATCACTGGACATTGTGACAGCACTGTCAGTGTTCAATGACAAGGGTATTCCCCATGGGGATGAAGGAACCCCCTGTCACAGCTGTGGCAAAGAAACGCAATGCCCCATTGAGGGCAATGGGATGCAGGCAACTCCCACAGGGATTTTCGGGGAAGGGCTTTAAATATAAGCCCTTCTCTGAAAATCATTCCTAGGTGTAGAAAAAAACCAAACAAACATTATTTTCCTAGTAATCCTCTCCAGGCTCTGGCACACCTTCTCTCTGCAATCCGAGCACTGATCTAAAGCACTTTTAAGAGGCTGGGATTTAAAAATCCCCACCTCTTAAAAGTGCTGGTCTGATTGAATGACAGCTGAGTGCTGCCTGTGATTGATCACAGTGCTCTGCCAATCAGAGGCAGCGCTCAGGTATACCCATAAAGCCATACCTTCAATATAGAAACTAGGTCAAGTAACTCAACTATACAACAAAATATAGAAAATGGGTTGCAGAAAAATGGCAGCTGGTTCTCTAGACATGTGAGTCAAAATTTGAAATATATGGCTGCAACAGAAGACAGTTTTTTGCTGGAGAGTGGTATAATAATGAGTGCCTGCAGGCAACCATAAAACATGGTGGAGGTTCATTGCAAGGTTGGGGCTTCATTTCAGCAAATACAGTTGAGAACTAATGGTGTCCTCAATACTGAGAAACACAGGTAGATATTATTCATCATGCAGTATCATCAGGGAGGTGTCAGGGATCGAACATGGCACATTCCATACTCCAGCTGGCAGCTCTTCATGTTGAGCTATCCAGCTCTCTGGGTAAGCTCCATTGCTGAATCCTTCTTTCTGATCTAGTTCCCACCTCTGTGTCCTGGTCCTGCCATGCTGCTATTTAGGGCTCCCCATAAAGTCTGGCCCTTCCACCCACACCTTGCCTGATTATTCTGCTTCCCAACATTGATTGATCAGCTCCACTTTTACTTACTCCTCAGCTATAGTGACTAGATCTCCTGATACCGATTTCTGGTTTTCCATCTGACTTCTTCATCCTGCTTCATCCATTTGTACTGCAAACTGAGATTTCCTGTTGCTGACCTCTGGCTTTTCATCTGACTATGTTACTTGCTTCATCCATTTGCACTGCAAACCGAGACCTACCATTGCTGACTCTTGGCTCATCCCTAAATGCCCTCCAGACCTGCAGCTGTTACACCTGAGGCTCCAACTCAGTGCCTGAATCCGCTACCGAATGTGTCGGATTAACTTCAAATTTATTCTGCAACAGGACAACCCCAAACATATAGCCAATGTCACAAAGAACTATCTTCAGTGTAAGGGTGACTACCCACTACAGTTTTTTTCACTGTAAAATTCACAGCGTTTTTTTTTTTTTCTGCAAGGGTCTATGAGACTGGTAATGTTAAAATCGCGATTGCACGAAATTGCGATTTTGCAGTAAATTGTGATTTTGCGCGATCGCGATTTTAACATTACAAGTCCCATAGGCCCCTGCAGAAAAAAAAAAACGCTGCGAATTTCGCAGTGAAAAAAAACTGTAGTGGGTAGTCACCCTAAAAAAGAACAAGAAATCTTGAAAGACACGCTATGACCCCACACAGAGCCCCAAGCTGATCATCGTCAACTCTGTCTGGGAGACAGAAGGATTTGAGCTAGCCTACATCCATAGAAGATCTGTGCTTAGTTTTCCAAGATGTTTGGAACAACCTCCCTGCCGAGTTCCTTCAAAAACTGTGTGCAAGAGTAGCTAGGAGAAATAATCCTGTTTTGAAGGCAACAAGCAGTCACACCAAATATTGATTTAATTTAGGTTTCTGTTTTGTTCATTCACTTTACATTTTGTTAACTGGCAAAAATAAACTATTAACACTTCTATTTTTGAAAGCATTCTTACTTTATAGCATTTTTTCCACATCTGCCTAAAACTTTTGTACACTACGGTAATTACTATTATAAAAGCTTGGCAGATGTGACATATTTTACGTTCTCAGGGAATTGGTGGCAATGATTTAAATATTAATTTAGCTGTGATTATCAACATTCATTTCTTACACCTCTAGGGCTGAAACAGATGGGCGTAATTTTGTGCAGTTACACAGCCGTAAGTTTCACGGGACAAAACAAAATCATTGATTTCAATGGTTTCGTTTTCCTTAGCTGCATTTTTGCGGTTAATAGTACATACGAACAAATATAGCACTTGCCCTATCTTTCTCGTACATAGTTAACATTGTGTGTGAGAAAGATAGTACAGGACCTTAGGGTGGCTTCACACAAGCGTATTTTTGTGCGCGCATACGCATCCGCAAAAACATGCTTGTATTTGCAACATTGCATTCCCTATGGTGTGTGCACATGTCTGTACTTTGCAGGTGCGTGCCTGCAGAGATAGGACATGCGTGCACCATAGAGAATGCACACATTGTTTTCAATGGAGCTGTGGCTGCTACCGGCGGCTCTATTGAAAACAATACTCTGCTGGCACCCCTGCATTCTTTTTCAGGGACGGGCTTTACATATAAGCCCTTCCCTGAAAAAAAAACGCTCAGCCAATCACAATCAGAGTTACCAGCAGGCAGGGATTTTAAATCCCCGTCTGCTGATAGCTGAGATCTACAGAGCCGTGGACAGCCAGGAGAAGACGCGGCTGAGCCCCGGCGGTCGAAGGGAGGTGAGTATTTTTTTTTACAGTATTTTAAATGGCTTTTCAGGGAAGGGCTTGTGAAATTCAATGACGAGGATGCTGGCAGCAGGATTCTCTACCGCAGCTGACATGTGTGACAGCTGCGGTAGAGAATTGAAGAATTCCTCTGCTGCATCTGCCACAGATGTGGCAGATGTAGCAGCAGGGAATTCTTTCAACTAGCAGGGATAAAGGAGCGGCAGATGTGTTCTTCATGCCCGCGGGGGTCACTGCAGCGGCGGAGAGGTAAGTATAATTTTTATTTTTTTTACACTAAAATCTTTCTTTTTCAGGGAAGGGCTTATATGTAAAGCCCTTCCCTGAAAAAGAATGCAGGGGTGCTGGCAGACCATTGTTTTCAATGGAGCCACCGGCAGCGGCTCCATTGACAACAAGCACGCAGCTGGTTTCACGCGTGTTTTTGCTCATATGTAGGTGCTCACCTACGTACACACCTATGTACACGCGAAAACACGCTTCTGTGATGCCACCCTAGCTCCCGGATTCCTTTTTCAATCTGGCCCGCACAAGAGCAGAGTTTAAATGGTCCAACCTCCCCCTAAAACCTGGTTCACATGCAACTACGCTGCATAGTGGCGAGTGTACTTGCATATATACCTATCTGAAGAAGTCCTTAGACTCTTTCTTATTCTGGTGAACTTGACTTGGACCAGAGCTTTAACATTTACATATTTTTTTGCCTTTGTTGTTTTTGAATACATTTCCTTTTTTATTGCATTGCATAGCACGTAGTTGCGATTTTTGCGGTGTGTGATACATTTTTAATATTAGAAACTCCAATTAACTTTCTCGTGATAAAATTGCACATATAAATCACGTGGGGCAGCGATGTGATTCGAGTTTTTTTTACAAAAAGAGTGTCCCTGAAACTGCAAAATCAAGCTACAAAAGCGCAGCAATTTTTTAGCGCCGATATCAATGTTGCCTGTGTGAAAGAGGCCTGAAGGGAAAGCTTGTAGTACTTGGCAACAACTCCTGGCAAAGTAAGGCCGCCTATCCACAACCGCAATGGAATATCGCTAGTGATAGTCCGCAGCA
The DNA here is from genome assembly GCF_035609145.1 of Eleutherodactylus coqui. Classification (NCBI taxonomy): domain Eukaryota; kingdom Metazoa; phylum Chordata; class Amphibia; order Anura; family Eleutherodactylidae; genus Eleutherodactylus; species Eleutherodactylus coqui. The sequence goes on along the minus strand of NC_089841.1, from coordinate 241,113,386 downwards.
GAGGAGGAAGGGGGAGCACTAAAAGGTCTTCGTGATGAGCCTATATTAATGATGGGCTCACCACAGAGAATAGCTGCAAATCGCGGCATGCCGCAATTTTAATCGCTATGATTTTCCGCACATGTGCAATAGGCTGCGCTTTAGTTAACCTATGGAAAGCTTGTCATGCGAGCTCCGCGTGCGATTTATTGCTGCGGATCTCACAATGACACCTCGCCCGTGGACAGGCAGCCTAAGGTTTCCCCTTAACAAGTTTTTGTGCCCTTTTTTTGTAAACCAAACTACACAAAATAGTTTGCTGTAAAATTGCTACAAAAGCCGCTTGCCATGCACGGCATAGAATAAGCATAATATTATGTTTAATTTCGCCTTACAAGTCAAGAACTAAGAGAATCAAATTACACTATTTTAACTTAGTAGTTTGGAGTATGTCATACAAACACTTGATTTTCTGAACCGGTTTTGGGGCTTTTTTCTTCAAAGTGCAACCGAAAGGATAAAACATTTGCAGTTGATTATCGAAGAGACATAAATATCGTTTTTTTGCCTCTTCTCTGTAAAATATAGAAATATTGCAGCACACCTCTGTCAATATTATTACCAGATTGGATTTTATCATAAAGATATATTTATTTTACATTGAAGCAGCCAGCGTCTTGCTATTAATAACATAACTCTGTAAAAATGATCATAAAACTGTCTTGCTAATGGGCACAGAAAAGCATCAAGGCTGTTTGTTATAAACCTTGCTAATGTACTCAATAAATAATGTCATTTCCCCCTAGGAAAAGGGCTTCAACATTTCACTGCATTAAAATTCTGCACTTCAACAAGCTATCTGTACCATGCTTTGGTTGCCATTGTAAGATGGAGTGCTTTATGAATAATACCTTCAGGTGTTTCTGGGAGATTGTCTTTGAAACTCGATGGTTATATATGCACCACTTCAATAAAGTGATTGTGCAGAAGAGAAGTCTTAAGTGAAAAAAGATTGCATCTCTGAGCCAGTCACTGATTTTAGTAGTTTTATTTTGTGCATTGCAAGGGGATATGAACTGTATGCAGAGTGCTGTTAACAAGCGATTGTGTTGTTCCAAGATTACACATGAGAGTGAAGGTCAAAATGTTCTTCTTCAATCGGTTTCTATAAAGAAAAGTTTTGTGTTTATTTAGAAAAAGGAAATCATTTTATAGACAGTTATGAAAACACGGTAAACACAATTTCTATCCATTTTTGACCCCTTTAAACCACGTTCAATCCTGTTCTATCTGCTTGGATTACTATTATCCTAATCTGACTTCCAGAAATCCATATAAAGTATGGGACCTGTGTCTTCGTCCGCTTTCACATGGGTGACAAAATCACATGATTTTCTCACAATGAGACAGTGTTACAAATAAGTATAATGAAAAACGTTTGGTACTGTTTCATCCAGTAGAGCAAAACGTGATTGTTCCCAGCAGGAGAAAAATATGCCTGAGGAAGAACCCTGCATAGGTTGGAAAACTCACTATAACATCATGTATTTTTGTTAGCTATTAAAAGGTATCATATCTATAAGATTACTTGGTTTCTCTTTCTGGGAACATTCACACAGCGCTGAAAATCGCATGTATGTAAAGGCCATGCTTTCCTATGGGCTCCTTCACATTAGCGATGTTTTGTCTGATGCTATGTTGCGAGAAACAAAATTGTGGCATGCTCTATACTGCTGCGATTTGCAATGTTTTGTAGCCCATGTTTCCCCATGGGGCCTCCTTGTTTATTGCATCTCTTGAACTAGCGTTTTTCGTGAGATGCAATGTGATAACCTACCCCTAAAATAAGCCCTAGTCACATTCCCAGAAACAAAAGGAATACTTACTTGAAAGGCTTGGTCTGGGTCCTCCCTCTGCTCTCTGGAGCTCCACCGGGCATCCTGCAGTCCTCATTCACCCACAGAGGATGCCTACCTGGTTGTGGGATTCGCAAATCTTGCCTCCTTGAAGTGATGGCTCTGATTGGTTCATCCAGCGCTACCCAGCCAATGCAGCACTCGATGAACCAATGCCATAGCTGTGATTGGTTCATCCAGCTCTGCATTGATTGGCTAAGCAGAGTTTGAAGAACAAATCACATTGTGTAGGTGGGATTTATGAATTGGACGATCAATGCCGCGGCTCAGCCAATTCATAAATTCTGCCTCCACAACGTGATTGGTTCTTCAAACTCTGCTGAGCCAATCAATGCAGAGATGGATAAACCAATCCCAGTTTTCATGCTTGACCCTTCCAAGTGGGATACTGTCTTTGCTGAAGGGTCCCTAAGCCATTACACACATAGATAGTTCTGGCAATGTGGCTGGTGATGCTGCACTGGGCCGAGGTGGCATAGCTGTAGGTCTGAACAGGTGCGTAATGGAGAAACAGGCTTTAGTCAGGGCTGGCGGCACAGGTGCAATAATAAGTTCCAGACTGAAGGTAAAAGCAGGCAGCAAGCAATAACAAAGTGGCAATGTCACACATATCTTTTTTCCACAGGATAGGTGACTAATGTAGAATCAAAGGTGGCTCCTCTGCTAGGGCCACATCGATCACTAGAGCTGGGGACTGATGCCGAACCTCAGTGAAGAGAGCTTTGAATAGTGTGTGGCGGTCAAGCATGTGTGGATAGATATAGACAAATACAGCAATTGGCAGCTCCATAGGAATTGAATGGAATGGCAGGGTGTGTGATCAACTACTGCTCCATTGATATTTCCCCTCACTGTGGTTGTGCTGTGATCAGGAAGGGGTTGAGTTGCGTATTCCAGTGATCAGTAAGGGTCCCAGTGGTGGGGCCCCCAGTGATCTTATATAGTTTTTACTGAATTGTTATTTGAATGCAAGGATGCTAATTCTCTTGTTTTCTCAGTACAAATAGGTAGATTTCAAAATATTACTGCTCTGGTCACAAAAGAAAAGTGCGCAGGAGTAATAGCAATGTCCTATATTTCTGTAAAGTGATATGTAAAAAGTTAGGAGATATTACTCACTAGCCCGGCTCAAAATTGTGTTATGAAGTGTTATTTATAATAGCCTATTTTCTCGCTAATCTTCTGCGAAGAGCGTGCACTCCATTGACCATATGGCAAATTAGAAGTTGGAGTTCCAATTGTATATGTTCCTGATATCATCTGGGCCCTTCAGTTAATAGCATCTTAAGGGCTCTTCTGCACATGCGTTTTTCTTGCGCGTTTGTTTCAAGCGATATTGCAGCAAATGTCAATGTGACATTCTAATGTTAAAAACGCATCGCACAAAAATTGCAAAGCACAAACTTGAGATAGTTTCCGGTTAAACAACTAGGTAGAAGCACATGACCGTTGCGGCCAATCAGAGGCCACATTTCACTAGTGGCGCTCATGGCAATAGCGCTCATATCCTGGGTGCCATGATGCCAGGAGTTTGTGGACGCAATGCTGTGGCCTCTCATTGGCCACAGCAGTCACGTGCTATCTCCTGACTGTCTACCTGTAAGCCGCTCAGCTCTGCTTCGGGAGTCTGAGGAGAGGTAAGTATCTTTTTTTTTTTTAATTTAGAAAAGTTTTTGGATTAATGATAAAACCCCTTTAAGCTGCTATCCACTGAAGGGCCCAGATGATATCAGGAATACATACAATTGCAGCTCCTTCTTCATATAATTTGCCATATGGTTAACGGAGTGCATGCCCATCAGAGAAAATGAGCTAGAAAATAGGCTAGAGCCGTCTATTTTGTAAATAGCACTACATAACAATTTTTGATCCTAAGTGATATCTCCTAATTTCGTAGCAGATATCAGTCTTCAGAAAAATAGGAAATTGCTATTAATCTTGCACACTTTTCTTTTGTGGCCAGAGCCTCTTTTAAGAATTGCTAGCATGTAATACTTCATTTTAGCAGCGGTAGCTGCAGAGGAAATGTCTGGCTGCTCATGGCTTCTCCTGGCAAATTCAGCTGCCTGCCAGCAGTATTATGAGCCAAATCAGCATCTTTGTATTATAGGGATTGAGACAAATTGTTTAAGAACATGTTCTTTAATGGGTATTATGGATAACTGATAAAAAAGAACTCTGAACGAATTCTATCTAGCATTAAACAAATATCATAATGTACAATGATAAATATAACCGCAAAGTGATGGAGAGGATATCTTACTACTTCAAGACAACATGACATTATCAACGAATGAAGCAAACAACAATTCTACACCAAGTGCTCGGTTATTTAGTTTTAGCAGTTTTTAGCTAACATGAAGCTGAAACATTATTGGGTTATCAACCAATATACAATATAAGGCCTCATTCACAATTTTCACACTGGCCACATGCACCGTAAAATCCTGTCAGTGAAGAATAGCCGCAATCAAGTCCCGAGATGAATTAGAGTTTTTGTATCCATTCGCAAGGGCGTATCACATGAAAAATATGCTGCCGCGTGGAAATTCCATCAGTTGGCGTAATTACTTCTATTAGCTTAAATAGGGGCAGCTGTCATCTTTTTCCAACATTGGATGCAGGTAAACTCCCTCCCCTCCCCTTTTTCCAGCTCCCATAGGAGTCTATGGTAGCTTCCAGTGTTTTTCGTAAAAAGATAGATCAAGGCTTATCTTTTGACGCAGTGAAAAAAATTGGCAACCAAAAATGGTCAGCAATTAGATTTTTTGACTGCGCATGAAAATCGCTCATGTGAATGAATGCATTGAAATCCAATGCTTCACATGGAATAAATGACCCCTAAAGCAAATCTACCTATTAAATAAAAAATTAAAGGGACTTTTAAAGATTCTAACGCATTTCTGAATACATTTTAAGGACTCAGTCAGATGAGCGAATTTTAAATGTATGTATTGGCATATTTTTTAAACGGTTCTATTAGAACCAATGCTTTCCAATGAAAGTGGCCACATGTCCGGTTTTGTACATGCGTTTAAAATTCGCTTTGAGGAAAAAAAGGACAGTGGTTTCATGCGAATCGATGCAACTTTGACAATGGGAAATCCTACTGTAAAAGCCCTTAAGTAATCCCTAGCTGTAGGGGGGGGGGAAAGGAATAGTACATCACCTAGATGCACTGTCAGCTCTGGCGCATCTTCTCCCCGGGTCCATGGCTCTTATTCTTCTTCATGTTCTTCTGGCCGGAGATTGAAAAATTCACACCTCCTGGAAGCACTGCCTCTGATTGGCTGTGATTGGTCAAAGCGATCAGCCAATCAGAGGCAGCGCTTCCAGGATGCGGGAATTTTTCAAATCTCTGTCAGAAGAACATGAAAAAGAAGAAGAGCCGGGGACCCAGGAATGTAGAAGGTCTTTTTTCCTGCAGCTAGGGTTTTTTTTAGGGTAGGGCTTATATTTCAAGCCCCCCCACCTCAAAAATCCCCGCCTTTATCACATTGCTTTTAATGGGGTGGCAGCAGTGCCAGCCCCATTGAAAGCAATGGGATAGCATCGTGCTCCTCTGCTACAGCTGTGACAGCTGTGGCAGGGGATCCCTTCATCCCGGGGAAGTCCCCTCATCACTGACCACTGTGACAGATCTTCTCCCTATGTTCTCAATGGGGCCGGTGCTGCTGCCGATGGCCCCACTGACAGCAACTTGAAGCCCATGGATGTGACAGCATCCAGGGTTTCACATCCAAGGAATCCCCTGCTGCAGCTGTCACAGTGGCAGCAGAGTATAGTGATCCTCTACCATTGCTTTCAATGGGGCTGTACTATGTATGCAAATTTTAGCTTTCTGTGACCACACAACAAGTGTCAATAAAAAAACGTATGTGTCACTTCAGTCGCGTGTTTTTTACATACGCATTTTGTGTTTCATTTTCCCAGACCTATACATCCTTGAAAAAACCGCTTATCCGACTGAGCCCTAATAGTTGTCCCAATAGAAAAATAAGGGCGGAGTATCGATCTGAGAAACTGGGAGCAATATTGCCCTTTCAAACCCACAATGCATGTGAGTGCAATGTGTTTTGCAATAAAATCGCATCACACTCGCTTTGCTGCACTAGTTTTTTTATGAGTGTGAAAACCGTCAGTGAAAATCGCAAATTACTCCCTATAAAAGAAAAATTGCATTGCATCGTGCTCACATAGAGTTGCATGCACATGCGAGCATGATGCGATTTTTTTTTCCTCTTCTGATAGAAAAGAATGGCAGATTCTCAGAATGAGTGTAAAATTTGACATGTTGCAATTCTACTCACAGCGCTGCAAGTGAAAAATCGGACATGTAAATTCACCCATTGAAAATATGTTCTTTTCTTATGCGATTTCTGTGTATCTCATAATGCACAGTAATCGTGTGGGGAAATTGCCCATATAAATGCACCCTATTTGTGTTAAATATTCTTGGTATGCTAGACAGTGGTTGATAAGATGCACATAAATTTGCCAATGTGCAATCAAAGTAGACTTTTGAAAAATTGCATTCATATTAAAATAATCTTGTTTTGTTTTCATGATCTATTTTTTAACAGCTGGTTTTAGGAAATACATTAATAGTGTCTTGCGAAAGTATTTACTGAACAGTGATTTTTCAATTTTTTTGCAACTTGGAATTAAAATTGATTCTAACATAGATTTTATGTAATGTGGAGTGAAAAAAAATACCTTCTTTAGAATAAATAAATAGAAACTGCTATCAATAAGGTCTGGTCCAACCAATTATCTTTAGAAGTCACATAATAAGTTAAATAAGGTCCGGCTGTGTGCAATCAACATGTCATATGATCTGTCACATGATGTCAGTATGATTATACCTGTTCTGAAAGGCCCCTGAGTCAGTAACATCACTAAAGGCGAAGTCAGACAAGCGTTTTTTTGCACACGCCTATGTTCACAAAAAAGGTGCGTCTGATAGAACCATTGGTTCCCTATGTAGTGTTCACATGTCCATCTTTTACAGCAAAAGATAGAACATCCGTGCGTCGGAAAGGTCTGTGCTGTGAGTAAAATATCCCCGCTGGGAGTTCCCTCATCACTGAACACTGTGACAGCACTGTCACATTGTTCAGTGATGAGGGGACTACCAGCGGGGATGAAAGAATTCCCTGCCACAGCTGTCACAATGAATGGCTGAGCGCTGCCTGTGATTGACTGCGCGCTCAGCCAATCAGACCCAGCACTTTCTGGAGGTGGGAATTTTTAAATCCCCAGCCAGCAGAAAGTGCTTCAGAGCAGTGCTAGGGACCAAGCGAGAAGACGCACCGGAGCCCCGACAAAAGGCAAAAGGTGATGTATATGTTTCTTTTATTTTTTACAGAAGCTGGGGATGATTTTCAGGGAATGGCTTAAATTCTGGGTCTCCTGCTCAGCTGATGTACCTTTCCCAATTACTGCCCTACATAGCTGCCCTGTGCCTCTCAGACTGTGCTTCAGGAGACCCAAGACTATGATGCAGTTTTGTCAATTAGTGTACCTTGAATTTTGAGCTTTTGCCATATTTTTTCCCCTCAAATCGCACCAAGATTGCCTTTATAATGTCTCACTTTTCAGGCTCGGCTTTGGCGTGGATTAGTTCCCTATGGGAGCGTAATGATACCAGATGGGTACCACCTGCTATACCAAGTGCTTGCACCTGTTCACTGGGTCACTTTATCATCTAATCTCCAGGGCCTACCAGAGCTTATCATGGTTTTGTGGACTGTCTTTGACAAGATAGAGTTAAAAGTCTGCCACCGTATCGTCCTTATGATTGTCCTATTGAGCTCGTGCCTGGTTCTGTGCCTCCTCAAGGTAGAGTATACCCTCTTTCTCTGCCCGAGACCCAGGCCATGGATGAATATGTTAGGGACAATCTGGCCAAAAGGTTCATCCGTACGTCCTTGTCCTTTCCCGGGCCTGGGTTTTTCTTTGTTAAAAAGGACGGGTTGCTATGGCCCTGTATCGACTATTGTGGTCTGAATGCAATCATGGTTAAGGAGAAATATATATTATCCTTGATACCTAAGCTATTTGATCTCCTGTGTGGTGTTCAAAATTTTCACCAAGCCCAACCTGCGTGGTGCTTATAACTTTATCAGCATTCATGAGGGAGATGAGTGAAAGACAACCTTTTATACTCAAGACGGACACTATGAATAGGTAATACCATTTGGCCTGGTTAACGCTCCCGCCATCTTTCAGGAACTTGTTAATGACATTTTCAGAGATCTCCTTCATCAAAGCATTCTCCTCCCTGACTTCTCCCATCTCTGCTCTCACATGAAAGGAAGCTGATGCCAAAGCAATGGCCCCTGGAGGCAGAATCCACTTTTCAAGCTCTAAAAGTAGCCTTTTCATCTGCGACCATGTTGCACCAACCAGACGGCATGAAACAGTTCTTTCTGGAGGTTGATGCTTCTTCCTCAGGTGTAGGGGTGGTCCGATCGCAAAAAGGTGCATCTGGCAAGAGGGTAACATGCATTTTTTTCTAAAAGTAATTTTCCACAGCAAAGCAAAATGACTCTATAGGGGACTGCGAGCTACTGGCTATCAAGATGGTTCTGGAATTTTTGCGGTATCTGCTGGAGGGATATTCTCATCAAATGTAATTTACACCAACCATAAAAATCTGACATATCTTCTGACCGTACAGTGGCTTAATCCCCATCAAGTTCGGTGTTCCTTGTTTTCCCGCAAAGTTCAATCTATATTGTATTTTTGGCCTGCCGTTCAGAACATTCAAGCTGACATGTTATCCAGAGCATTTGACTGTAATGACACATAGGAGGTTCTTCAATTTATCATGAAACCTGCCAAATTGCTAACCATAGCTCCTGTTTGGGTGAAGGATATCCCACCGGGGAAGTCGTTTGTGTCTGAGGCCAAAAGAAAAGGTGTCCTGTCTGGGGTCACTGTTCCAAATTAGCTGGTTATTCTGGGCAACACAAGACCAGCAAGTTAATTTGCTGTTGGTATTGGAGGACGTCCATGTTGAGGGATATATGCTATTGTGTGTCTTCTTGCACTTCCTGTGCCCAGTATAAACCACAGAAACTGAGACCAGCAGGCCTGTTGTGTCTGTTACCTATATCTGAGGCTCCATGGCAGCATATTGCCATGGACTTTAATACTGATTTACGTCCATCCAGAGGCTGTTCAGTAATATGGATAATAGTGGACACATTTTCTAAATGGCCCATTTTGTGCATCTGCCAGGTTTGCAGTCCGCCAGTCAACTCGCTGAGAAATTCATTGATTACATTTTCCACCTCCATGGCTTTCCTAAGCATATTGTATCAGATAGAGGGGTGCAATGTACCTTTAGATTTTGAAGATCTCTTTGTAAATTGATGAATGTATAATTGGACTTCATCCTCAGCTTAGCAATTTTTTAAATTTGGAAGAACATACTCAAACTCAATTTTTTCATGGATCAGTTCAGATTTGAAGTGGGTTTGAGGGGCCTATGTATTAGAAACCCCCTATAAATCACCCCATTATAAAAAACCCCAAAAAAACTAGAGGTGTCCAGTTGGTGAAGAATGGGAGCACTAGCAAGTATCTGTTTCAGCTTGGCAAAGGGCTTTTCAGTCTCAGATGACAAATTCGTAGGGTTAGCACCCTGACATGTCATGGCAGACAGTGGAGCAGTCAATGAGGAAAACTACCAAACTTCCAAAATCGCTGGATGGACTTCAGACTCTGAGGTTTAGGTTAGTTGAGAACAGCAGACAGAAATCAGAAAGCCATAGCTTTTCTTTTTCCATACTAATGCCTTGAATAAAAATGATGTATCCTAGGAACGTTTAAACTGACATTTTTCAAGCTTGGTACAGAGACAGTTTTGACGTAAGCGCTGTAAGACCATCTTAACATGTTTGCGGCGTGAAGGAATATCACAAGAAAATATCAATATGTCATCTACAAAAACAATTACTGAGGAGCACAGGAGGTCTTGGAACACATCATTCACTAATTCCTAAAACACGGCAGGGGCATTACAGAGACTGAAAGGCATGACGAGGTATTCATAATGTCCATCTCTTGCATTGAATGCAGTTTTTTCATAACTTTTATTTTACCATAGACTGAGCTCTGTGAGCACTTGTTTTTGTGTAGCAAGCTGTAGTTTTTATTGGTACCATTTATTGAACACGTTTATTGTGTTTTTTTGGGAGGCAAAATGAACAAAACAAGCATTTTTTAAATGTTTTTTTGCCATGCAGGATAAATAGTGTGTTCAATTTATTGCAATGGTCATTAGGATATGATGGTCCCGAATATGTGAGTTTTTCAAATTTTTTTAATACAAAGAGGGTAAAGTGCACAAAAAAGTTTTTTGTTTTTTTTAACACTATATTTACATGTCCCTATTAGAGATGAGCGAACACCAAAATGTTCGGGTGTTCGTTATTCGGAACGAACTTCCCGCGATGTTCGAGGGTTCGTTTCGAACAACGAACCCCATTGAAGTCAATGGGCGACCAGAGCATTTTTGTATTTCGCCGATGCTCGCTAAGGTTTTCATGTGTGAAAATCTGGGCAATTCAAGAAAGTGATGGGAATGACACAGAAACGGATAGGGCAGGCGAGGGGCTACATGTTGGGCTGCATCTCAAGTTCACAGGTCCCACTATTAAGCCACAATACCGGCAAGAGTGGGCCCCCCCCCCCTCCCAACAACTTTTACTTCTGAAAAGCCCTCATTAGCATGGCATACCTTTGCTAAGCACCACACTAGCTACAACAAAGCACAATCACTGCCTGGATGACACTCCGCTGCCACTTCTCCTGGGTTACATGCTGACCAACCGCCCCCCCTCCCCCCCACAGCGCACACCAAAGTGTCCCTGCGCAGCCTTCAGCTGCCCTCATGCCACGCCACACTCATGTCTATTTAGAAGTGCGTCTGCCATGAGGAGGAACCGCAGGCACACACTGCAGAGGGTTGGCACGGCTAGGCAGCGACCCTCTTTAAAAGGGGCGGGGCGATAGCCCACAATGCTGTACAGAAGCAATGAGAAATAGAATCCTGTGCCACCGCCATCAGGAGCTGCACACGTAGGCATAGCAATGGGGAACCTATGTGCCACACACTATTCATTCTGTCAAGGTGTCTGCATGCCCCAGTTAGACCGGGCTTTTTAATTCATAGACACAGGCAGGTACAACTCCCTATTGTGAAGTCCCTGTGGACCGACAGCATGGGTGGGTGCCAGGAAGCCACCGGCGGTACATAGAAATATCCCATTGCATTGCCCAACACAGCTGAGGTAGTAATGTCGTGCGTAATACAGGTGGGCTTCGGCCCACACTGCATGCCCCAGTCAGACTGGGGTTCTTTAGAAGTGTACAGATGTATTAAAAACTCCGTGTGCACCTACAGCATGGGTGGCTCCCTGGAACCCACCGGCGGTACACAAAAATATCCCATTGCATTGCCCAACACAGCTGAGGTAGTAATGTCGTGCATAATGCAGGTGGGCTTCGGCCCACACTGCATGCCCCAGTCAGACTGGGGTTCTTTAGAAGTGGACACATGTAGGTTAAACTCCCTGTGGACCCACTGCCTGGGTGGGTGCCAGGAAGCCACCGGCGGTACATAGAAATATCCCATTGCATTGCCCAACACAGCTGAGGTAGTAATGTCGTGCGTAATACAGGTGGGCTTCGGCCCACACTGCATGCCCCAGTCAGACTGGGGTTCTTTAGAAGTGTACAGATGTATTAAAAACTCCGTGTGCACCTACAGCATGGGTGGCTCCCTGGAACCCACCGGCGGTACACAAAAATATCCCATTGCATTGCCCAACACAGCTGAGGTAGTAATGTCGTGCGTAATACAGGTGGGCTTCGGCCCACACTGCATGCCCCAGTCTGACCGGGGTTCTTTACAAGTGGACACATGTAGGTTACACTCCCTGTGGACCCACTGCCTGGGTGGGTGCCAGGAAGCCACCGGCGGTACACAATAATATCCCATTGCATTGACCAACACAGCTGAGGTAACGTCAGCTGTAATGCAGGTGGGCTAAAAATTAATTTGATTACACTGTAGGCGAGGGCCCACAAAAATTGCTGTATCAACAGTACTAATGTACATCCCAAAAATTGGCCATGGCCAGCCAAGAGGGCAGGTGAAACCCATTAATCGCTTTGGATAATGTGGCTTAAGTGGTAACTAGGCCTGGAGGCAGCCCAGTGTAACGAAAAATTGGTTCAAGTTAAAGTTCCAACGCTTTTAAGCGCATTGAAACTTATAAAAATTGTTCAGAAAAATTATTTGAGTGAGCCTTGTGGCCCTAAAAAAAATTGCCCGTTCAGCGTGATTACGTGAGGTTTCAGGAGGAGGAGCAGGAGGAGGAGGAGGAATATTAGACACAGATTTATGAAGCAGAAATGTCCCCGTTTTGGATGGTGAGAGAGAACGTAGCTTCCATCCGCGGGTGCAGCCTACGTATTGCTTACGTATCGCTGCTGTCCGCTGGTGGAGAACAGAAGTCTGGGGAAATCCAGCCTTTGTTCATCTTGATGAGTGTTAGCCTGTCGGCACTGTCGGTTGACAAGCGGCTACGCTTATCTGTGATGATTCCCCCAGCCGCACTAAACACCCTTTCCGACAAGACGCTAGCCGCAGGACAAGCAAGCACCTCCAGGGCATACAGCGCGAGTTCAGGCCACGTGTCCAGCTTCGACACCCAGTAGTTGTAGGGGGCAGAGGCGTCACCGAGGATGGTCGTGCGATCCGCTACGTACTCCCTCACTATCCTTTTACAGTGCTCCCGCCGACTCAGCCGTGACTGGGGAGCGGTGACACAGTCTTGGTGGGGAGCCATAAAGCTGGCCAGGCCCTTAAAGACTGTTGCACTGCCTGGGATGTACATGCTGCTCGATCTACGCACATCCCCTGCTACCTTGCCCTCGGTACTGCGCCTTCTGCCACTAGCGCTGTCGGATGGGAATTTTACCATCAGCTTGTCCGCAAGGGTCCTGTGGTATAGCAACACTCTCGAACCCCTTTCCTCTTCGGGAATCAGAGTGGGCAGGTTCTCCTTATACCGTGGATCGAGCAGTGTGTACACCCAGTAATCCGTTGTGGCCAGAATGCGTGCAACGCGAGGGTCACGAGAAAGGCATCCTAACATGAAGTCAGCCATGTGTGCCAGGGTACCTGTACGCAACACATGGCTGTCCTCACTAGGAAGATCACTTTCAGGATCCTCCTCCTCCTCCTCCTCCTCAGGCCATACACGCTGAAAGGATGACAGGCAATCAGCCGGTGTACCGTCAGCAGCGGCCCAAGCTGTCTCTTCCCCCTCCTCCTCATCCTCCTCATGCTCCTCCTCCTCCTCCTGTATGCGCTGAGAAATAGACAGGAGGGTGCCCTGACTATCCAGCGGCATACTGTCTTCCCCCGCCCCCGTTTCCGAGCGCAAAGCAGCTGCCTTTATGGTTTGCAGGGAATTTCTCAAGATGCATAGCAGAGGAATGGTGACGCTAATGATTGTAGCATCGCCGCTCACCACCTGGGTAGACTCCTCAAAATTACCAAGGACATGGCAGATGTCTGCCAACCAGGCCCACTCTTCTGAAAGGAATTGAGGAGGCTGACTCCCACTGCGCCGCCCATGTTGGAGTTGGTATTCGACTATAGCTCTACGTTGTTCATAGAGCCTGGCCAACATGTGGAGCGTAGAGTTCCACCGTGTGGGCACGTCGCACAGCAGTCGGTGCACTGGCAGCTTAAAGTGATGTTGCAGGGTGCGCAGGGTGGCAGCGTCCGTGTGGGACTTGCGGAAATGTGCGCAGAGCCGGCGCGCCTTTACGAGCAGGTCTGACAAGCGTGGGTAGCTTTTCAGAAAGCGCTGAACCACCAAATTAAAGACGTGGGCCAGGCATGGCACGTGCGTGAGGCTGCCGAGCTGCAGAGCCGCCACCAGGTTACGGCCGTTGTCACACACGACCATGCCCGGTTGGAGGCTCAGCGGCGCAAGCCAGCGGTCGGTCTGCTCTGTCAGACCCTGCAGCAGTTCGTGGGCCGTGTGCCTCTTATCGCCTAAGCTGAGTAGTTTCAGCACGGCCTGCTGACGCTTGCCCACCGCTGTGCTGCCACACCGCGCGACACCGACTGCTGGCGACATGCTGCTGCTAACACATCTTGATTGCGAGACAGAGGAGGAGGAGGAGGAGGGTGCTTTAGTGGAGGAAGCATACACCTCCGCAGATACCAGCACCGAGCTGGGGCCCGCAATTCTGGGGGTGGGTAGGACGTGAGCGGTCCCAGGCTCTGACTCTGTCCCAGCCTCCACTAAATTCACCCAATGTGCCGTCAGGGAGATGTAGTGGCCCTGCCCGCCTGTGCTTGTCCACGTGTCCGTAGTTAAGTGGACCGTGGCAGTAACCGCGTTGGTGAGGGCGCGTACAATGTTGCGGGAGAGTGGTCGTGCAGGGCTGGGACGGCACATCGGGAAAAGTAGTGGCGACTGGGAACTGAGTAGCGCGGGGCCGCCGCCTCCATGATACTTTTGAAGGACTCCGTTTCCACAACCCTATACGGCAGCATCTCAAGGCTGATGAATTTTGCGATGCGGACGGTTAACGTTTGAGCGTGCGGGTGCGTGGCGGCGTACTTGCGCTTGCGCTCGAACACTTGCGCAAGCGACGGCTGGACGGTGCGCTGAACTACACTGCTGGATGGGGCCGAGGACAGCGGAGATGAGGGTGTGGGTGCAGGCCATGAGGCGGTAGTGCCTGTGTCCTGAGAGGGGGGTTGCATCTCAGTGGCAGGTTGGGGCACAGGGGGAGAGGCAGGGGTGCAAACCGGAGGCGCTGAACGGCCTTCGTCCCACCTTGTGGGGTGCTTGGCCATCATATGTCTGCGCATGGTGGTGGTGGTGAGGCTGTTGGTGTTGGCTCCCCGGCTGAGCTTTGCGCAACAAAGGTTGCACACCACTGTTCGTCGGTCGTCAGGCGTCTCTGTGAAAAACTGCCAGACCTTAGAGCACCTCGGCCTCTGCAGGGTGGCATGGCGCGAGGGGGCGCTTTGGGAAACACTTGGTGGATTATTCGGTCTGGCCCTGCCTCTACCCCTGGCCACCGCACTGCCTCTTGCAACCTGCCCTGCTGATGCCCTTGACTCCCCCTCTGAAGACCTGTCCTCCTGAGTAAGCGTTGCACACCAGGTGGGGTCAGTCACCTCATCGTCCTGCTGCTCTTCCTCCGAATCCTCTGTGCGCTGCTCCCTCGGACTTACTGCCCTTACTACTACCTCACTGCAAGACAACTGTGTCTGATCGTCATTGTCCTCCTCACCCACAGAAAGTTGTTGAGACAGTTGGCGGAAGTCCCCAGCCTCTTCCCCCGGACCCCGGGAACTTTCGAATGGTTGGGCATCAGTGACGATAAACTCCTCTGGTGGGAGAGGAACCGCTGCTGCCCAATCTGAGCAGGGGCCCGAGAACAGTTCCTGGGAGTCTTCACGCTCCTGAGCAGGTGTCATTGTAGTGGAGTGAGGAGGCTGGGAGGAAGGAGGAGCAGCAGACAGAGGATTCGGATTTGCAGCAGTGGACGGCGCAGAACTGCGTGTTGACGATAGGTTGCTCGAAGCACTTTCTGCCATCCAGGACAGGACCTGCTCACACTGCTCATTTTCTAATAACCGTCTCCCGCGTGGACCCATTAATTGGGCGATGAATGTGGGGACGCCAGAAACGTGCCTCTCTCCTAATCGCGCAGCAGTCGGCTGCGACACACCTGGATCAGGAGCTCGGCCTGTGCCCACACCCTGACTTGGCCCTCCGCGTCCTCGGCCGCGTCCACGTCCTCTAGGCCTACCCCTACCCCTCAGCATGCTGTATTACCAGTGATTTGATTTCACAGGCAGGAAATAAATTGGCGCAAGACTGCAGGCCAAATATAATTTTTTCCCTTTTTGGAAAACGAAAGGCCCCACTGCCTCTAGTGAATGAATAATCTAAGTTTAATAACTGTGCTGTGTCCCTGCTAATGTGTCACAGAACTTGAGGGTAGCAGAGTTATTATAACTCTGGCAGAGCAGGTATTTTTTTCCCAATTAAGGAAAGCAAATGGCGAAGCCAGCAGTAAAGCGTAGCTGGGTGCGTCTGATTTTTCAACGTTGTTCACGCAGCTCACACGTGTCCACAGCCCTTAGGACGGACAGAGGCTGGACAAATAGATTTGTTTTCAGTTTTTTTCAACCAAAAGGCAGCACTGCGTATATTCTATGAACATGAGAAGTTTAATAACTGTGCTGTTTTCCTGCTAATGTGTCACAGAACGTGAGGGTAGCAGAGTTATTAACTGTGGCAGAGCAGGTATTTTTTTTCCCAATTAAGGAAAGCAAATGGCAAAGCCAGGAGTAAAACGTAGCTGGCTGCGTCTGATTTTTACAGGTTGCACACGCAGCCGACACGTGTCCAGCGGCGTTAGGATGGACAGAGGCAGGACAAATAGAATTATTTTCCGTTTTTTGGCACCAAAAGGCAGCACTGCGTATATTCTATGAACATGAGAAGTTTAATAACTGTGCTGTTTTCCTGCTAATGTGTCACAGAACGTGAGGGTAGCAGAGTTATTAACTGTGGCAGAGCAGGTATTTTTTTTCCCAATTAAGGAAAGCAAATGGCAAAGCCAGGAGTAAAACGTAGCTGGCTGCGTCTGATTTTTACAGGTTGCACACGCAGCCGACACGTGTCCAGCGGCGTTAGGACGGACAGAGGCAGGACAAATAGAATTATTTTCCGTTTTTTGGCACCAAAAGGCAGCACTGCGTATATTCTATGAACATGAGAAGTTTAATAACTGTGCTGTTTTCCTGCTAATGTGTCACAGAACGTGAGGGTAGCAGAGTTATTAACTGTGGCAGAGCAGGTATTTTTTTTCCCAATTAAGGAAAGCAAATGGCAAAGCCAGGAGTAAAACGTAGCTGGCTGCGTCTGATTTTTACAGGTTGCACACGCAGCCGACACGTGTCCAGCGGCGTTAGGACGGACAGAGGCAGGACAAATAGAATTATTTTCCGTTTTTTGGCACCAAAAGGCAGCACTGCGTATATTCTATGAACATGAGAAGTTTAATAACTGTGCTGTTTTCCTGCTAATGTGTCACAGAACGTGAGGGTAGCAGAGTTATTAACTGTGGCAGAGCAGGTATTTTTTTTCCCAATTAAGGAAAGCAAATGGCAAAGCCAGGAGTAAAACGTAGCTGGGTGCGTCTGATTTTTACAGGTTGCACACGCAGCCGACACGTGTCCAGCGGCGTTAGGACGGACAGAGGCAGGACAAAGAGAATTATTTTCCGTTTTTTTGCACCAAAAGGCAGCACTGCGTATATTCAATGAATAATAACTGTGTTGTGGCCCTGCCTATACAATTCTTTCCCTGCAGTATCAATGGAGGGTGCAATGCTCTGCAGAGGCGATTTTGAGAAGCAAAAAAAATATGCAGCACAGCTAACAGCAGCCAGCACAGTACTGCACACGGTTAAATATGGCCCTAGAAAGGACCGTTGAGGTTCTTGAAGGCTACACTCACTCCTAACACTCTCCCTGCCTATGCAGCACTTCTGTCCCTAATGCCGGGTGCAACGCTCTGCAGAGCCGATTTTGAGAAAAAAAAAATTTGCCACTGCTAACAGCAGCCAACACACAGCTATCAGTGGCCCTAATAAGGACCTTTGGGGGGTCTTGAAGCCTACACTAACTACCAATTCTTTCCCTACAGCAGCTCCGGTACAAACAGCACTGTCCCTCATCTAACTCACCAGGCATCTGAGGCGAACCGCGGGAGGGGCCGACTTTTATGTTCGGGTGACACCTGATCTTCCCAGCCACTCACAGCAGGGGGGTGGTATAGGGCTTGAACGTTGCAGGGGGAAGTTGTAATGCCTTCCCTGTCTTTCAATTGGCCAGAAAAGCGCGCAAACGTCTCAGGGAAGGAAGTGAAAGTAACCCGAACACCGCATGGTGTTCGTTACGAATAACGAACATCCCGAACACCCTAATATTCGCACGAATATCAAGCTCGGAAGAACACGTTCGCTCATCTCTAGTCCCTATATGTGATTTGAAAAGTAAGGATATCGGCATAGCAACTAAATGCAGGATAGTGCAAGGCATTGTTTTCCCCATAGTCATGAATGGATGTGAAAGCTAGACTGCGAAAAAAGCTGATAGAAAGAGGATTGATGCGTTTGAGCTGCAGTTGTTGGCGAAAACTGCTGCGTATGCCCTGGATGGCAAGAATAACAAACAGAAAAGTGCTGAATCATATAAGACCCAATATATCACTAAAGCGGAAGATGGCCGGGCTCATGCTCACGGATTTTAGCCATGTGATGCGAGAAGAGTCGCTAGACAAATCTATAATGCTTGGAAAGATCAGTGGCAAAAGAAGACCTGGCCGCCAAAGGATACCATGGCTGATACTGTCCGAGCTGATACTGGCATGGATATCACACAACTGAAAGAAGCAGTGCAAAACCAAAAAACATGGAGGGAGGGAGCCTTTTGGGTCGCCGAGGGTCGTGAATGACTAAATGGCTAACAACAACAACAATATGATTTGAACCAGAAAAGCTCAGTCCTTTGTGATTACATAGCGGTGGGACGAAGATGTCACAGAGGGAGTGCGGTACCTCTATGAATCTTTTACATGCCATCATCTACATTGATTGCAGCATGTAAGGTGCTTAACAGTGGCGATCTGTGTTTTTGCCAATTCCTTGCTGCAGATCTTTCTGCTGTGGAAAATCAACATCAAATCCACTACATGCAAATGCATCCTTCAAGTGGAAACACACAATGTGGCTGGCTGCACCTGGCCAAACTATGGGTGCACAAACTGCTGGCAAAATATTGCAGTCATTGGCCACTGCGGGTTTGAATGGTTTGGCTGTTTGTAGCCAGCCCAACCATGTCCTTCTACCCTTAACCTGTTTGTAAATAGAGTACCAAAATTAAGCTCAGCACAAAAATACAGTACCAGAACCAATATGACTCTGCTCATAAAACTCTAGCTGCTGGAAAGGGTTAAATGCCCTAACACACACATTCACTGGCTTCCGTCTGAGTCCCTGTATGATCACTACATAGCACATAGTAGTTTCTTCAACCATTCGACTTCGGCACTCACTGAACTCTGAGCACTATAGCTGGGCAGGTGGAGGAGTAAAGAAATGTATGAATACTGTGTGGATAGGGCATAGTGCATAGGGACGCAGATGGCAACCAGTGAATGAGTGTGTTAAGGAATTTAACCCTTTCCAGCAGCTGGAATTTTAGATGCAGGGCTGGGTGACCCTGGATAAGAAGAGTGCGCCTGGTGGTGCCCCATTCATCTAGGTAGAACAATGTGACCTGATGTTACACACCCCAAAATCTATTCTTTATACACAACTTAATATAACTTGTATGGATCCACAATACAGCTCTTTTCTTGATGCCCACAGCAGCATCATCAATGGAGATTTCATCTTCCTAGAAAGCAGCACAGACAGTATTAGTAATTTTAATAATCCTATTATATGCACCATGCAAACCACCATATGGTGGCACATTGATTGCCTCTGACTCCACAATACTCCATTTTCCTCTACATAACTATATGCATGAGACATGAGTGTGGTGAAGTCATTGTTATAAAGATCTATGTAAAGGGTCTGACAATGATTTGAAGGAATGCTGCCATCCAATAGATGGTGCTGTAGAGGTATTATTCCATCTTCCTTATTTGCATAAATTACCCAGTGCAGTGTGCATAACCATATAGCTTTCCTCACTCACTTTTCAGATGTCTTTTCACGCCCCTTCTGGGTGCTCTCCTTGGGGAAAGACAATGCCGTCCCCCGACCCTCCAACCCCCTAAGTGTCTCTACACACTTTTTTGGGTGCTCTCCGTAGGGAGAGAAGACACCTCTCTTGACCCACATTACAGGCCTCTCAGAAGCTAAGCCAGAAACCTAATGCACACTGATGAGGGGCAAAAAACCCGAAACAGCTGTCTGTGTATGGTTTTCTGGCTTGGTTTCCTATTCCCAATCGTTGTAATAAAGACCTGTCTGACATTGATTTGAAGGAATGCTGCCATCCACTGCAGAGGTATTATTCCATCTTCCTTATTTGGTGAAGTTTCCATAATGCAAGGTGGCAGTGAAGTAAAATGTGAAGTATGAGTGTGAAGCGACAAATTCTATTCTTAAAACCACAAAAAAAGTCGCACTATCATCTTGTTGAGCCTGTGTTAACTAATAGTGAGTAAAATACTTTTGTTTCACTTTTAATTTGAAATATATACAGTATATATAAAAAATGTCATGATCAGAGAATTGAGGTTAAAACAACAAGCTTCTCCCTGAGCTGGACAAATATTTGTTCTGTATCGCCTGAGACCTTGCATTTTATTTCTTCCTGTTCTTATTATTGGAAGGAAATTGATTCCTTATCTGCCAAAATACCACTGAGATATAAAACACACTGATTCTACAATGAAGTCGACACATTTGATTTGTTCCAATAATTACATTTTTACACTCTTCGAGTACAGTAAAAAGATGATCATTGTTCTAAGAGCAATGGATATTATGTGCTAAATTGCCATTATAATCTGAACATATCTTTTTATGTTTATTATTAATCATAAATAGAATTGTTTTAATTTTTGTATTGCTGTACAAAACAACAATTACAAATGCTCAAATGCTTTCATGGCATGTAACACTGTAAATATTACACCGACTTGTAGCAAAAAGGAGGATAAAAGAATGAGACGCAGGAAAGACTATTCAAGTGAAAGAAAAAAAATGATTAAAAGAACCTAAAGTCAGCCATGCAGCAGAATCGGGGGATTGTTTGTGATCTCACCATTGGCACTGATGATGAAAATAGAGTTTCACACAGATGTGGTCTAGAACAAAGTCTCAATCTTTTAATACCAGGGCTTCACCAGCTCAAACATGATGATGCCAGGGCCTTGCTATTAGCCACAGTTCATCCATTCCACATTTACTTCAAAGGGGTTGTGTCATAAAAAAAAAACCCCAATACTTACCTATTCCTCCCCAGCCAGACTTCTTACCGCATCTTCTCCCCGCCGATCTTCTCCAGTTCCCCGGGTCACCTCACTGCAAGCTGGCCGGATACTTTTTTTTCTTGTTATGATGCGTCCATTCCTCGCATTCTTCTTCCTGCCAGGCAATGTACGCTACATCACTAGTGACATAATGTTCACTGCATAGGAAGGAATGCCGATCTATTGCCAAAACTGCATGCATGCGCAGTCTCTGCAATAGCTTGGCACTCCCTGGCTAATAGAAACACAATAATTACAATTTTTTTTTAAACTGTAGATTTTGCCCCAGGTTTTTCAGTTTTGAAAGGAGCAGTAGGAGAAAAATATTGTAGAATTTGTTACCCAAGTACTCCAGAGAATGGAGATGCTCTAAATGTGGATGTAAACTGCTGTTGAGGCACATAGGAGGGATCATCAGAAAATAAGTATATAATTCCCTTCTGTGCCCTCCCATGAGCCCAAACAGCAGTTTACAACCACATATGTGGCATATCTATACTCTGGAGAAATTGGCTTTTGAAGCACAGATTCTGCTGTAATGATTTTTGGATGCCATGTCACATTTGTAAATCCCTGAAGTACCCAGAATAGTACCCAGACCACTCCAAAAGTGACTCTTATTTTGGAAACTAAAGCATTCAAGGAATTCATGAAGGGGTGTAGTGAGTGTTTGAGCCGTAGGTGTTTGGTGGTAGTTTTTAACATTGGGCAATGAAAGCATGTTTTAAAAAACACATATGCTTAGCCACAATTGTGTGGTTTTCACAAAGGACCATATGAGAAAAAGCACCACAAAACTTGCGACCTGATTTCCCCTTGAGTATTGAAATGTTTCATATGTGGACATAAACTTCTGTTTGGATTTAAGGCAGGACTCAGAAAGGAAGTAGTAGAGATTTAGCAGAGCCCATGATGTAGCAGTACAATGGAACTCCCCCAAAGGTGACCCAGACTTCACACAGATATAAATATTGGATGTGAATAAGCCTTTGGGTTGAAGAGTCTTTATATACATACAGCGATATGGAAAAGCTGCATAACATAAATAGTGCAGATTTTTAATCAAATACTATAAATGTGTGTCAGCCCAAAATATGTGCATTTTAGTGCAAAAAGATGCACCCAAAAGGTGTCCATAACACCAGCTTTTCCCTCTACATGTTGTATTTTTAATTCTTGGTTTTTATTGAACCAGTGGATGTAGGCTAGCTGCTAAAATGTCTCCCACAGCACACGTAGAAGAGAAGGATCTCTCCTTTATCTTTCCGTCATAAGTAGCAGCATCATGAAGCACAGTATGCATCAGTATTGAGCAGTGTAGATGTGATTTCAACAGCTGCAAAGTAAATCACTTACTATTAGCTGCATCAGCATGGCTCTTTGTGTCCCTCTGCTTTTGTATCCTTCATGAAGCTATCTTCTTCTCTTCTTTCTCTTCTCTGTAGACTTCTGTGGGCAACATTAATGATGATTATTTGTTCAGTCGAGGCCGACTTTTAGCCACTTTATGGATCATCATTCTCCGTGCTTTCCTATCCTTGTCCGGCTGTGATCCATAAAGTATTTTAGCAGAAATAGGGGAGTAGTTTGAAATTGCTTTCTCCACCCCTCCCCATTTATCC
This sequence comes from Eleutherodactylus coqui, assembly GCF_035609145.1. Classification (NCBI taxonomy): domain Eukaryota; kingdom Metazoa; phylum Chordata; class Amphibia; order Anura; family Eleutherodactylidae; genus Eleutherodactylus; species Eleutherodactylus coqui. Next base: position 241,090,754 of record NC_089841.1, on the reverse strand, counting down.
AGGCTTGGGACCAGCATGTAGCTAGCTACACGGCTGGGTTGTGGGCAGCATTAGATAGCAGCAATCAAAGCTCCACTCCCACTTCCTCTAATTTGTCTGTGTGTCTCTGAAACTAGAGATGGACTTCACAGTAGATTATACAGATATACAGCAAATTAAAGGAAGTGAGCTCCATAGTGGCCAACACTTGAGGCCTTAGTCACACGGGCGTAAATACGCGCGTATATATGCGCGTATATACTCGCGTATATACGCGCGTAAAAAAACGCGTGACCATGTCCATTGCCACCAATATGTTCTATCTTTTGTAGGTGCGCTTTTACGCGCGTATATACGCGCGTAAATACGCCCGTGGGTTTTTATGCGCGTATATACGCGCGTATTTACGCCCGTGTGATTAAGGCCTTAGAGTAATTTTTCAGCTCACAAACATCATTTTATGTAAAAAGAAAAAGTGACTTTAAAATTTGCTAGTGATCAGATTGGCTATCACATAAGCACAAGTTTGTTGAAACGTTAGTGACCATTTAAGTCTACTGTAATGCATAGTGTTTGAAAACTACCTTTATCCTTCCTTGATATACTCATCAATGTTCATTTTGATTATGACGCTGCCCCCTTGCTCTGATATCCTTGTTTTCTACAAGTTATTTTATAACCATTTTTTTTTTACCATTTTTAATAAGCAATTTGCTTCCCTTGATCCTTTCTTTCAAACCCCACTGAAGGATTGTGCAGTAATGGAGGGGGACATGCATTAATACATCTGAATAATTTTACTCCACAGGATGCACACAGCTTATTGGTTTCAGTCACAATACATACAGGCTTGGCAATTAGGGTGGACACCCACTGGCGAATTTTCCTATCTTGCGCTGCGAGAGCAAGTGAAAACACTTGCCTCGCAGTGCAAGAAAGATGCTGGGATGAGACCAGGATATTGCCAGTCTTTTCAATGGGGCCAGCGGCAGCAGCGCTAGCCCCATTGAAAAGATAGGGAGAATACCGCAGACTCCTGTCACAGCTGTCACAGCTGTCACAGCTGTGGCAGGAGTTTCCTTCATCCCTGCGGGATTTTTTGTACATTATTTTTATTCTTTTTTACACCATTTGTGTCTCTATGGGGGACTTACATCATAGCACCGATGATTGCTATGATAAGGCATTGCAGGACTTCTCTCCTGCAATGCCTTATCGCTTATTACAGCGATCATAGGCACAGGCAACCCATCGGGCTCTCGGCGATTATAGCGAGCTCCCTCTGTGAACCCTTCTCATGCCGCAATCTACATAGATAGCAGCAGGAAATGGGTTAACAGCGGGTGTCCCTGCTCTGATGCACCCCCACTGTTGCAGGAAGAGACCGGCTATTAGTGACAGCCAGCTCCTACTGCCGGATAGCGCGGCATCTCACGCTATCCACAAGACATAAGTGTATACCCTGTTGCAGGAAGTACACTGCTGCCAGGAGGTAAACTTACGCCTTGGAGCAGGAAGGGGTTAATAGGTCACTCTGCTTAACTTATATAAACTCTTGATAGGCATACTTGTCTTGGCATTTACATCTAGCACAAAGGTCTCTCAGCAGGACTTGGTCATTCCAGTCATTCTTTAGTAAGAAACAAAACACTGCTGTTATAACCCCTCTTACTGTCATAGGGCAACTTACTTGAACAGAACTCAAGCAGCACAACTGGTTCACACCACAAAGAGTCTCCAGTCACAACATAAAGTCAGGCCTGTTTGCATTTTTGCCGATGTTCACACCAAACAAACACTTGAGTGATTTTTTTTTCTACGCTCACTGTACACGGGCGAGCGCAACATCATGCTCGGCAACGTACACTTTATCTGCGGATGAGGGGCGATTTTTCAAGCAGTAATGGCCCCATCGCTTCTGTAAAATCCCAATCCTCTTGTGCGAGTTTTACACGAGACGGAGGATCAGAAGTGTTTCCAATGGATTTCAATTGGAAACCTCGCATTGCACTCGCATGCACATCGCATGGCATGTGAGAACTATGCGATCTACGTAAGGTCCCATTTAAATCAATGGGCAATGCATTACTAGGAAAATGAAAAAATAGGACATGCCATGATTTGTTTTCCTTGCAACATCACTGCGAAGGAAAACATTGCTTATGTGTGAGACTCCATTTGTGTTCAGTCACCGATTTTATACTCTGCATCCAAAGACAGGTCTTGCCCTATCTCTGGGCGAAATATGTTAGAAGCTCCCATAGACTCCTATGGGAGGTGAAAGAAAAGGGAGGGGAAGGGAGTTTAGCTGCGTCTAGCACTGTGAAACGAAGACAGCTGGATCTATTTAAGCATTAGCAGTCATTCTGAGGATTTCTGCCGATCGAGGGATTTCCGCACTGCAGCTTATTTTTTTGCCAATACACAGCAGCCGGAAATGGAAAAGGCAGAAAATACCAGCTATTCTTCATTAGAAGATCAAGACTTGATCGCCGCTATTCTTCATTCATGAGATTTTACGGCATGTAAGGGCAACCATAAAAATGCATACAGTCATGTAAAAGAGCCCTAAGGGTGTAGTCACATTTGCTTGTACCGGAAAGCATGTCCCATGGAGATAATAACCCTTAATTATGAATAAATAACAGTAAATAAAAGAAGCACAATCATTTAAAGGATTTCTGAGAATCTAAAAGTTGACTTTTACGTAATTTTACTTTATTTTCCTTCATATGCTTTAACCGTACATATTACCAGAAACTAGTCGTCATTTTTGGCAAGCTTATGGGAGTTACTGTAATTGCAACTCATCATTCCAGTAATATTTTCATATTTTTATTATTTTAGGATAATCATTTTCCTATAACAACTGGCAAATAGTTCAGTTTCAATCTAAAATTCATCAGCTTACATTCTATAATTCATTATACGTGAGTACGGCAATCAACTATTGAAAATATAAACATTACATTTGATAGACATTATTGTCTTAACTGGATGATTTAAACACAGGCAATGCTCACACAATGATTAAAATTGTAGTGCTATTATTCATTAGCTACTGCAAATGATGGCAAACTGAGAAAAAGTTATTACCGATGCAGCAGACTTCCACTGGTTGGAGCAGTGTGTTATCAGTAGGCATAACCATTATCAATAACCATTAATATTACGTTCCAAATGATTTCAAATTGCTCATTATAATCTTTTATTCTGCAACAGTTAAAAATATGCATACGCTTAAGTCCATTTCTTTTTATCACTATAGGCCGCCTGCAGACGAGCGGGTCGGTTCCGGCGGCGAGAATCCGGCGGCCAGCCGGGTGAGTGACGTTTCTGTGCGAGGCTCTGCGAGCCCCGCACAAAAATAGGACATGCCGCGGTTTGTTTGCCGCGCGAGATTTCGTGCGGCCAAACCGCGGCTGTCTGCATAGGAGTGCGTATTGTAATGCACTCCTATGCAGGCTTTGAGCGGCGGAAATCCCGCGGGAAATCCCGCCGCGGGATTTCCGCCGGTGTGCAGGCGGCCTATGTCTCTGTAATGCATCTGTAGACTTTACTGAAAGATATCAAGAGTTTTTTACTGCATTGCAACATGTTGATGACAATGTTTTTTAATACAACTGGTTCGGGTAAAAACATACACTATGCTGCCTACTTTTTATAATGGAAGTCTATAGGTAATTTATGCAACTATATACCATACATTTGTATATATCGGTGCATACAGTTGGTGCATATACACTGAATGAACACTTCATTAGAGATACCTATCTAACACATGTTGGACCTTGTTCGTCCTTCAAAACTGCAGCCATTCGTCATGGAATAGATTCCATTAACATCGTAGAATAGTATGCTAGGCCGAAAAAAGCATATGTCCATCCAGTTCAGCCTATTAGATGTTGAAATTGCTCTGCGGGCATGGAAATTGTGCATGCAGACAGGATAACTTCTTGTAGTTACTACTAATTAGATGATGGAATTGACATGCTCTGAAAAGCTGATTGGATTGAGTTTATTGATTCATGCTGCTTGCACCAAATTGTGACCCCGCTATCAGCATGCTGCAACAGAAATCTGCATTCATCTGACATGTGATGCTTTCCCACTGTTCCGCAATCCAATTCCTGTGCTCTTTTGCCCACTGAAGTATTGCTTAATGTTCCTGTTAGACAGCAATGGCACTCAAACTGGTCATCGGATGTTAACAAAGTATGAAACAAGAGCGTCTTTGTATCTCAGTGTCAGTTAATTAATACAGATTCTTTCAGCACTTTCTGCTTTGTTAAAGTGCCACAGCTGTGAAAACACATTTTTCCATCCCCGACCCCCTTACCTGATTGCCTGTCACATTCTGGAGGTCTCCTCTATGTATTGCCGCCACGTCCATGCATTGCAGCCCCCTGTCTGATGCTTATCAGGGACCATCTTGAAGCTGAAATGTTTTGCTTTCACCTTTTTAACCAATCCCACGATGCATCAGCCCAACATGAGGCTGGATTCACACGAGCGTATATGCTATGTATATATGCTGCCCCTCTGATACATTGGTTTACAATGCATCAGTTCACATGGGTGTACTCCCATGGTGTAAAAGCACCCGACCGTCCAAGATAGTGTATTTCGGTTGGGCGCTTTTACACCGGAGAGGGGAAATGGGAGATGGGAGGACGTTTAGCAGCATGACTGCTAAACTCCCACCCCCTTCCCTCGTCCTCTCCGTCTCTTGCTGGCTGTTTGCAATGAGAAGGGGTGGGATGGTGGCAGAGTTAGTAGCTAAGCTCCCACCCCCTCCAATTACTGGCTGCCAATAAGAGGCAGAAGCTTAGCACACTAGCTCCTGCCCCGTCTTGCCCCTTTCCCTTGCAGATAGCCAGCGAGGGGGAGTGAAGGGGGAGACAGCTTAGCAGAGTTAAGCGGTCTCTCCCTGCCCAACGGCATTGTGAGCTTAGCGTATATGTGCCGGGCCCGTACCATCTGAATGGGTGCACAAACATTAAATTTGTGCGCCCGTTTAAGTGTTTTTTACATCACCGGCAGGTGAACATAAAAACACATACGCCCATATGAATCCAGCCTCAGTTAGAGACTATACCATTCTGCCTACTGAGGTGACAGTTTAATTATCATTACCCTCTATATTCACCTAAATAAGCTACAGACCATAAATATACAGTGAGGGGGATGAGCTATGATCTCCTCTATTATAACTGTGTGACTGGAGCTGTGTGATCATCATCAATGACTGAGGAAAAAGAAGCTAGGAGCTTCAGATAGGAAGAAATATCTAATCAAGGCAACACTAGCTCACTTACTCATATATACTAGGATACACATAATGCATGAATTTAAAAAAATCACTAGAGTGGCCCCTTAATGCAATTTTTCTTGTAGTTTTGAACCTTAATCATCCAGGTCATGGCACTTCCAATAATAAGACATCCAAATTACTAGACCTGTTTAGAAATCTTGAAGATGTTTTACAATTCATTTGAATGTTTTTATAGTTGGACTGATAAGCTAACTTTTCGTGCTGTTAGGGGGTGACAGGGACTTGGGTAAGGTCTTCTTTATACTCTTTGGTTCCCACAGTACCTGCTGCTGAAGTCCGCATGCCACGCTGACCATCCGACTCCTTTTATAGTGCAGTGCATGCACTCTCCTATACAAGTGCATGGAAGAACGTGTGCACAGCACTGTGAAAAGAGTTGGATATTCAGTGCTGTGTGCGGACTTTAGAGGAGGACACCACAGGAGTCAGAGGGTGGGTGAATTGGGGTGATTCTGGCATTTTTAGTGTTTGCAGTACTCCATACTGAGTTATATTAGGATTTACTATTATTAGTTTTTCCCCAAAGACTAACATTTACTGTTCATTGCTGTGCTCCATTTTTGGACCTGAAAGTAGTCACTATCGGTTCTGTAAACTAGTCATACCAGAAATGACACTAATCTGATGACATCTGCTGATATTTTGAACAGATAAGACAACTATATTATAAAGAAATATTGGTTGGCTTTCTGTGTCAAATTGGGAGATCCATCCCTAAAATCCAAAGATCTTCGATCCAGCAGTTTAACAACAATTGACACCAAACATTCATTTATAATGTATCATCCCATGATTTATTAACATCATTTTGGGACAATTTTTTGAGGATTTTAGTTGCAAGGATTTCAAGACCATTGGGTTTTGCACAAAAACATACTTAACCCCTTAAGGATCAAGTATTGTAATTTGGTCCTGGGCTTTAATCCTGGCCAATAGCAAAAATATGGAGCGGGATTAAAGCCCCCGCTTCTGCTATCAAGCGGGAGCAGGTCGGATCCTCAGTTGTTAGTCAGAGCTGAGAACCCGGGAGAGAAGGGAGAAGTGGTTTTTAACCCCTTCTTCCTTCTCCTTTCCTAAGTAAATAGTGCTCAATGAGTGCTATGTACTAAGAAGTGAAAGTGGAAGTGTTTCTTCCACTACGCGGCCCCGGTGATCACATGACCAATCAAGTGAAAAAAACAGTCCTATATGTCACGTAAAAAAAAAAAAACAGCAAAAATAATTTTGGTAGCTGAAAAAATAGGACAGTAAAACCACCACATGGGTAAAATCCCTAAAAAAGTGCCTGGTCCTTTAGGTACAAAACAGCCTTAATGGGTTAAGTACAGTATATGTTGAAAATATTGCAAACAAAAATTCCAAAGTAATTTTCTTACTTTTATGTACAGGTGCGCATCTGTGACCCCTGCTGGAAGATGACTTTCTTCTACATATTTTTAGAACAGGATACAGTGATGAAACACATCTTGCTGTGCTTTGAGATGCACTTCATTGTAATGTGTTTATAAGTCTTTAGTGTAGACAGTAGCAGTAAGCAGTTAAGTGGCACGTAGGGGTTTCAAGTTTAAATCACTGTGGTGGTTATTGCTTCCATATAAAATGTTGGCACTATGATTTGCCTAAAAGAAACACTTAAAAACACAGTTAATAAAGCTGGCAGGACAAATTATCGCAAGGGAAAAGCATTTAAATATAAAGAAATTGTTGACACTGTATATATAGTCCTATAACATGGTCATGAGAAGTCATTAACTAGAATGAATATAGTTAATGTAAATGTTTTCAATGTTCTAAAGACGGTTTATTCTGCTTTTAACAAGGAGACTTTGCAGAATATTTTAAGAAAATCCAATTATATTTTATTTATGGTTTGCAGTATTATGGTTTAAAGAAACATGACTATACTTTCTAATTAGGAACTAGTTGATTAAAACAAATTTACAATTGATGACGCTCAAATATTTAGCAATACAGAAATGCAATGTTAATTAGAAATACTTTAAAATAAAACGAAGGGTCCCTTTACACGGGACGAATGTCAGGTAAGCAATGCCTGACACTCATCCCTATGTTTTCTCGCTTCCGTGCTCCTGCATGGGAGCTAGCAGAGCTGGCTGGTTCACAGAGCGGCCAGCAGGGGTGCGGGGCAGTTCAGGAGATTTCTCTCCTCTCGCTCCTCTGCCCCTCTCCATTGAGATAACACAGCTGTTTAAACTGACTGATGAGCGATGAAGCTCATCGCTGATTGTTTATGCTGCATAAATGATGGACGATCAACTGATTGCTCATCGTTCAGTTTAAACAGTAGTGAACGGCCACTCTGTTATCTCAATGGAGAGAGGCGGGGGAGCGAGAGGAGAGAAATCTCCTGCACTGCCGCCCGGTGGCCCTTCCATGAGCGAGCCAGCAGGTGAGCACGGAAACACAGGGACAAGTGTCGGGCATTGTTTGCCAGACATTCGTCCAGTGTAAATGGACTTTAAGAGGGCTGATTTGAGTTCTACTAGATAATCTGTTTAAATGATTTATACCATTGGGTATTACCTTCACCTACCGTACATTTTTATTCATTCAGCACTATGTGTATTTCACAGCATGATGGTCAGGCACAATTGTCACTATTATTATCCCTGTATTTTTTGCTACCTTTTAGTTGGAGCGTTTTTTTTAGCTGACAGTGCAAAAAATAAATACAGGGTTATTACAAATGATCTTTTCGATTTAAAACCTTCATAACTCACATTTAGGGCTTAGTCACACGGGCGTTTATTGCCGCGATTTGCGCATGCGCATGCGTCCGGCGATTTTTTAAAACCATTGCTTTGCAATGGTATCGGACACATGAGCGCTTTTTATGCGCTCGTCCGATAAATTAGAGAACAGAAATCGCAGATCGCACCTATCTGCGATCTGCGATTCCTGTTCTCTTCTCTATATGCGCTCAATGGGGCCGGCGGCAGCAGCGCCGACCCCATTGAGAACATACAGAAGACAAATCATTCTTCTCTGCCACAGCTGTAACAGCTGTGGCAGAGAAGAACAATGTTTGCCCATTAAATTCAATGGAGCGGCAATACAGCGGACTCCATTGAAAGCAATGGGCTGCCGGCGTGCGCGGGATGAATTGTCGGGGAGGGGTTAAATATATAACCCCTTCCCTGCAATGCATCCTTAAATGTGAAAAAATAAAAAAAAAGGATGTACTCACCAGCTCCCGGCAGCTGGAGATCCCGGCGGCCGGCCTGCAGTGGGTGTGAAGGGGTGTGACTCAGACTGGCCCCTGATTGGCTCAGCCTGAGCCAATCAGAGGCTGATCTCAGTCACACCCATTCATGAATTCATGAATGGGAGTGACTGAGACTTGCTTTTGATTGGCTCAGCGCTGAGCCAATCAGGGGCAAGTCTGAGTCACACCTCCTTCACACCCACTGCAGGCCGGCCGCCGGGATCTCCAGCTGCCGGGAGCTGGTGAGTACATCCTTTTTTTTTATTTTTTCACATTTAGGGTGCGGGCAGACGAGCGCATAAACGGCGCGTTTTTGCGACCAAACGTATATACGTGACCATCTGAGGCAATAATTTCGAATGTATTCGTTCACATGGGCGATTTTACGGCGCGTAAAAACGGAAATTCGAAAAAAACGGAACATATGCGACCGAAATACGCGCCAACGCATATTCGATGGCTGAAAAGACCATTTGCAAAGTAGGAACAAACGAAAATACGCTTTCTAGCTCTGGTCGTGATCGGCGAAAAACGATCGCTCGGGCGATTATACGTTGCACTCGTGCGAACGTAAATACGCCTACGCTCGTCTGCCCGCACCCTTAAGGATGCATTGCAGGGAAGGGGTTATATATTTAACCCCTCCCCGACAATTCATCCCACACTCGCCCGCAGCGCTTGCATTCAATGGAGCCGCTGTATTGCCGGCTCCATTGAATGCAATGCGCTGGACAGCTCCGGCCCGTTTCTAATGAAACGCGGCTAGGAGCAGATTTTCGGGCGATTTTTGGGCCGATTTTTTGGCGCCGGTCACGCGATTTGCGCATGCGCATCCGTCATGCGATGCGCAAATCGCGTGAAAAAACGCCCGTGTGACTAAGGCCTTAATGACACTCAGAGAAATAAATTTGATATCAACAGATACATAAACTCAAAAATAACATAACTGTCCTTGTTGTCCACAACAGCCAATCATAGTGCAGTGTTTATTTCTCAAGCAGCTGCTGTAAAATGAAACCTGTGCTATGATTGGTTGCTATGGGCAACAAGGAGTCTTACTGTTAGACGGTTTTGCGAAATGAGGCCCAAAACATTGATGTTCTATGGGTTTCCGGGAGCACACCTTCATATGTGTGGTATAATTAAGCTGGTTGAGTGTGACTTTGTCCAACCAGCCAATCACCACCAGTCTGCTGCACATATATATCAGCCTCTCTGGCTAGAGGATGCTGGTTTCCCAATATCCTGGTGTTTGCTTCCATTCATGGTGTTCTGAATGGTGTGGACAGTGATGTTTTCTGTGGGTCTGTGCAGGTGGCCGGACATGGTGTATGAACAGTCCTATTCTGTTTGGTGTTCATTCCTGGGTGTGTTGGTGTGATCTGTTTCCTGTCTGCTTGGATTGCTTACCATCTATGGTAGGTTAGGTCCTCAGGTTCCAGCATGGAGCCGTCCCTATTGGGATGATCGCTCCGCTTGCAGGCGAGATTCATGGGGAAGTTGTCTTGTGAGAGTAGGGACCCACAAGACAATTAGGACCCTTGTTGCAGGCTCATGGACTTAACTGTCTTGGCCAAAGTAACTGAAATAATTGTACCATATCTATTCCATCTATTTATGCAGGTATGCTAGGTGAGTGTTTTGAGCTTTTGTCAGTTATTGTGTTATGTCTGCCCAAGAGTCCAGTTTGCAGTTGACTATCTTTGGGGGTCTGTGTGCATTTGCATGAAGATTTCAAGATCCAGAGCTATGGTGTCCAAGTTGAACATGACACATGGTCATTACTAGGAGCATAATCAGTGCTAAAAAGACAGGAGAGCATTTTGTGTTCCCGAGTTTCTTGTCTACCAGTCTGTTATTAGTGTGCAAGGTCATTTTCAAACAAACTTTGGTGAAGATCCACCCAGTGGGCACACAATTCATAAGTGGTACTCCAATTTTAAGGAAAAAACTTGCATCTGTAAGTTAAAATCATCTGGCTGTCTTTCAGTAAGCGTGGTAACAGTGGAGCGTGTCTGTGCAAGCTTTAGACCAATTGTTCAGAAATCTATCATCAGAGCAAGCAGAGATTTGGACATCCTGCAGCCGACTGTGTGGAAGATTCTGCTCAAACATTTGCAATGTCATCCTTACTGATTGCAATTGTTATAGCTCCTGAAATCGGATGACAAAGCAAAGTGATGTTACTTCTGCAAGAGTATGCAAACTCTAAAGGAAAGTGATGTTTCATGGGATCTTTAGTGTTGAAGCCACCTTCCATCTTTTGGGCACAGTTAACATTCATAATTGCAGAATCTGAGTAGGGGGAACCCACATGGTTATGTGGAGCATGCGGGTAATCTCCTCAAGGTGAATGTGTTTTGCACCATAACCTGTAGGAAATTGTACGGCCCCTTCTTTTTCCATGAGGAAACAATCAGGGTATTTCGTACCTGGATATGCTACAGATATAGATCCAATAGACGCTAATAGGGGCTCATTTTGCTCAGTATTTGCCTTTTTTTATAATGTCTTTAGCTTTTAATTGCTCTTTTATTGTTCTGCTGATTATGCCTTAATGCAAATAATCTTTGAGTCAAAATACAATTTCCGCCAAAAGGATGTGCTTACTTACTCAACATGAAAGCATCTCCCAAAGTGATGTCCCTCTTCTGTAGATTCAGACAGACTGTGCTTAAAAGCAGTGAATTGACAAGATTTATTTAATTGCTGATAGATACAGAAAAGCACGTCTCTCAATGTCCTGAAAAACTTTCTGAATTGAGGGACCTACATCTCACTGCTGATAAAGGTACACCGCTCACAAAAAACTTACACAGGGGCAAAATTGTCTCTCTAGCAATAGAATACGCCCTGCTATTCTGCGGGCAACTGAACCACCATTGCAACAATGAGTTCAAACGCCAAAAGTTTTACTTAGGCCAGATTTGCATGAGTTTATGAGTATTTGATTGTGCATCAGTGTGCTAAACTCCCTACCACTCTCTGCCCCTTGCCTGATGTTGGCAGGTAGGGAGTTCAGCAGAGCTAGTCCCTCCCCCTCCCTACCCAGCCTATGGGAGCTGCCGGCAAGCAGAGGGGAGGGACTTTAGCCGCTGCTAAACTCCCTCTCGTCTCCTTTTTCTGACAGCCCTCATAAGCTCCCATAGGATTGTATTCCTGCAAAACATAGGACAAGACCTATGTTTTCCGGGCATGGGTAAAATTGGACGGTCGGAATGCGCACCGTATGCGCTATCTTTTGCGGTTGGCCGATTTTATGCATAAAAAAATTGCCCATCTAAACAAAAGCATTGGAATTCACTGCTTCAGATGGTCACAATTTTCTGCTGGCATTTTATCGCTGCGATAAAACGCTCGTGTGAAAGTAGCCTAAGAAACATAATACTACTCAAATTATGCAACAACACCCACCTGCAAGTTAATAGTCTGCAAAACAACCTGCTAGAAGCAATTGTCTTTACTGGTTGTTGCACCAGATAAAAGGTCTTGACTCTTGACACCAAGAACACTGACTATCTCTACTGGTATTCCCTTTCAGTTTAAATGCAGAATAATAGACAAAATTGTTGAGCGCCGCAGTAGAAAATGGCAATATGAAATCGAGAACAGTATCCTCTTCTCAAAGGGTATCCACTAAAGTAGAGAAAAGAGCAGCAACTTGTGGTGCAATATATTTCTGGATGAATACTCACATCCCCAGCTTCACAAGAAGTATCTTTATTCTGCTACACCGCCACAGTGTCTCCTGCAACGTTTCAACTGTTACATACAGTCTTTGTTAAGCATACATTTCAAGCCCATGCGCTTTTTGGCTGGCCTAATTAATTCCGTCACCTTTGTAACCTTGGTATGACGGGCAATCTCGTGAGTGTTTTGCGCACATTGACGCATGCGCAGTAGTGACCTCTGCATGCCGGAACTATGGTGACTTACAGACCAGTGAAAAACGCCATATCTTTTACAATTGGATCACATTCAGGTGCCGTCCGGTCTATGCTGCCTTATGATTGGTCTATGTTTCTCTTTGGAGGTATGGTTTTATTGGGTATTTTCTTTGTAGGGGTGGTCTATATGTGTATATATATGTGGGTTGTTATATGATCCTGTGTGCTTGAAAAAGACTGTATGTAACAGTCGAAACGTTGCAGGAGACACTGTGGCAGTGTAGCACAATGAAGATACTTCTTGTGAAGCTGGGGATGTGAGTATTCATCTGGATAAATCTTGCACCACAAGTTGCTGCTCTTTTCTCTACTTTTGTGGATAGGCTGTTTATGAGGTTCCATTTGTCCAGATCCCTATGAGAGCGTGCAACTGCTGCAGAAAAAATATTCTTTGCTCTCCCAGTGGGATATTTCTAAGTATGCTGCAAATAGTAGAACGTTGGGACTCTTTCCAAAGGGTAGTAGGCTAAGAATTTTATTTTTACATTTTTTAGAGATAAAGGGATAGTAGGCGCAGCCATCCCCAAGTCCCGTAATACCCAACCGGGTAAACGTTTTAAAACATATGTTCCAAAATGGAAAAGAAAAAAATGGGGTATGTGGCATGACAATTTCAAACCTTCTCTAAAGGAAATACTGTCGGCATCCATATGTGTGTCCACAGCAAGCACCGAGGAAGAGGTTTCACAATCTTGAAACGTGTGTACATACTGGTTTAAATAAATAAACAGAGAAATTGGCAAATGCCCATTTCATCTAATAATATTATGCCTGTAGGTTGTGCCACACACTCCAGTTTAAATGGTTGCAATTCCCAGTAAAGCTTTGTTTGCAATGACTATTAAAGCGCAGGGACAAACATTGAGGGTGGCAGGTGTTGTTTTGTGTATACCAGGTAAACCCCAAAATTAGCTTATCTCCTCACCTCAGATGGGAAACCAAAAAATGTTGTATATAAAAAATTCTATAAGGCAAGAAAACTGTGAGCGCAGCTACTTTCCATTACTTTCAATTTTAGCGAGGGCAGAACTGCGGGTGCAGTTAGTATATAGTTTGAAAACAGATACGATAATATATGTAGAGTGCCCTGATTATAATTCTTGCTATGCTTAATAATGTTTGTTTCATGTTTACTGCCTCCTTATAAATAGGATTGATCTGAACACTCAAGCTAAAGCCAGAGTAATTAAGCATTGAGTTATCATGAACACCACATAAGCTATGTATAATACATGTATTTTGGTTGAAATACATATTTTTTAGTTGAATGATTATAGTGTACACTTTTAGCTGGATATACAGTCAGCCTTGCAGAAACCAATATATCACTATGTGTTTTCATTTTGTATCATAGAAAATACTTTAAAATAACATTCTGTGCTTTGAATGCAGCCTGATGTGATTCATTTACAGTGATTGAATATTTGAGGAAAGAAATACATGTGGAAATCTAATTGTTTTGTTTCTATATTTGTCTCGAACAGCCAGTGTTTTTCATTTTCTATAGACATCTTTCAAAAGACATTAGCATTAGGCTTTTAGAAAATGAAACACCATTTCTCTCTACTAAAATAATTGTAGAAAATATCTATTCTGAACACAATATCACTTCCATATTGCCTATGCACGGCATCCTCAGATAGCAGTGAATTGTAAAAAGGGTGGAAAAGCCATACTGAAATCCCACTTTCCTGTTACAGTCTTTACATTTGAGCAAGAAAAGAAAAGGGTACAAGAGGAGCAAATATAAAAAAAGATATTTTAACCCCTTAAGGACCAAGCATAGTAAATATACGGCGCATGATCCTGGGCTTTAATCCTGGCTGATAGCAAAAATACGGTGCGGGATTAAAGCTTTTGCTACTGCAGAGGTCAGGTCTTCAGCTGTCAGACACAGCTGAGGACCCAGAGGAGAAGGGAGTAGCAGTCTTTAACCACTGTTTACCATCTTCTTTCCTGGCTACATAACTCACTCCGTGAGTGCTATGCACTTAGGAGTGAAAGCGGAAGTGTTAGTTCTCTTATGCGACTTGGTGATCACGTGACTGCCGGGTGCCCCCTATCACAGCAGAGATGCAGGGTCCAAGCAGACCCAGATCAGGTCTAAGAGTAACTACTGTCACTACAGGAGGATGCATTCTCCTTTAACTGAGGCTCCTATAGATGTCCTAGTTACAGTTGAAAGTGTGAAATAAAAAAAAGACCCCCCCACTACGCCCCACACATCCCCTCTTACAACCCTCCCCCCCCCCTTTACCTATACCTCCTCAACCCCTGTTCTTTTTTCTTCTTCTTTCATCTCATCTTCTATTGCACTTATTGTGTATTTCTTTAAACTAGGGACTGGGGGGAGGGCAAAAAGAGACATAGGGGGGTAGTCAGTGTAGCTAGCGACCTGGGTCTAAGCAATGGAAAGGGGGGTCGAGCAGGGGATGGGGTTAGTACAGTTAGAACTCTCAGATCAGCCAATAGTACCATTAGCAACAAAAAGAATTTAAAGAACAAAAAAAAGGAGGTGCGGAACCGGTTAAAGGACAGTAAAATCGATAAATTGCCAGGCCCAGATGAAATACACTCAAGGGTACTAAAGGAACTAAGGGATGTGATACCTAGGCCGCTATATCTAATATTTGTGGATACTATCAAGACCGGGGATGTACCATTGGATTGGTGCATTGCCAACGTGGTTCCAATTTACAAAAAAGGGTTCAAAAGTGAGCATGGTAACTACAGGCTGGTAAGTCTCACTTCAGTAACTGGAAAGGTATTCTACAATGGGTTTCTGAGAGACGCCATCGTAGAATACCTCAAGGAGAACAACGGAATAACTCCTCACCAGCACGGGTTCATAAAGGGTCGATCATGTCAGACCAATCTGATCAGCTTCTACGATGAAGTAAGCTCTAGGCTGGACCTGGGAGAGTCTATTGATCTCGTATATCTGGACTTCTCTAAAGCATTTGACACTGTGTCGGCTAATAGGTTGATATATAAAATGAGACAGCTCGGACTGGGTGAAAACGTATGTATCTGGGTAAAGAACTGGCTCAGAGATAGAAAGCAGAGGGTGGTAATAAATGGTTCACACTCTGACTGGGCCACCGTTGATAGTGGGGTGCCACAGGGTTCACTATTAGACCCCATTCTGTTCAATATATTTATCAACGACCTGATAGAGAGGCTGCACAGTAAAATATCAATATTTGCAGATGACATAAAATTATACAATATAATCAATGCAACGGAGGACAATGTGCGGCTACAAACAGACCTAGATAAGCTGGGGACTTGGGCTGAAAAATGGCAAATGAAGTTCAATGTTGAAAAATGTAAGGTTATGCACATGGGCAGGAGAAATGGATGTCACCAATATACACTAAATGGGGTACTGCTAGGGAAAAGTGATATGGAAAAAGACCCAGGTGGTACTAGTGGATTGTAGACTAAACTAGAGTAACCAATGCCAGTCAGCTGCTGCAAAAGCTAATAAAGTCTTGGGGTGCAGTAAGAGGTATAGAGGCAAGGGACGAGAACATTATCCTCCCACTACATAAGGCACTTGTCAGGACTCACATGGAATACTGCGTACAGTTCTGGTCACCGGTGCTCAGGAAAGATGTTACAGTGCTGGAGGGGGTTCAAAGGAGGGCAACTAAACTAATACATGGAAGGAAGGGACTGGAATACCCAGAGAGGCTATCCAAATTGGGATTATTTACCCTGGAAAAAAGACGGCTAAGGGGCGACCAAATAACTATGTATAAATACATGAGGGGACAATACAAGTATCACTCCCATGATCTGTTTATACCCAGGTCTGCACCAGTAACGAGAGAGCATCCGCTACGTCTAGAAGAAAGCAGGTTTCATCGCCAACACAGAAAAGGGTTCTTTACTGTAAGAGCAGTGAGACTGTAGAACTCTCTGCCTGAGGATGTGGTGATGGCAAAATCCATAGAGGAGTTTAAAAGGGGACTTGATGTCTTTCTAGAGCGGGAGGATATTACAGGATATAAATCTTAGATTATTTGGTAATCCGGGTATACAGGCAGGTAGGAACTATTAGGGATTGATCCAGGGATTAGTCTGATTGCCATTTGGGAGTCGGGAAGGAATTTTCCCCCCAAAAGGGCTAATTGGCTCCTGCCTCTTGGTTTTTTTTGCCTCCCTCTGGATCAACAACTTGGGAGGATAAACAGGCTGACTAGATGGACATTGTCTTCATCTGGCCATACATACTATGTTACTAAGTGTATTCGTGTAATAAAAATGTTGAAAATAGAATTTCTTCTGCATAGCAGCAGTGCAGTGATCGCAATTCTACGTGACAACATGTACATTTATGTTTTTCAGTGGGATGTACTTGCAATTGATTTCAATAAAATAAGAATTTACAAAAAAAAAAAAATTACAGCATAAAAAAGAAAATGACCTACGGCAGACGCCAGCCAAAACCATCACCATATGAGCACTGTAATTCAAGCCTATATGAATGGTATATCATAACGTTGGAAACAAAATAAGGAACCCATTCCTGTACTTTATTTTAGAATAAATATACTAATTTTAAAAATAAACCACTATAAATAAAAAAAAATTTTTTTTTTAGCTTTTTACCCCTGATAAAACTAAAAAACGAAAAACTAAATCAGTGAAAAAAGATGTTTAAAAATAGTCCTATATGTCAAAACTGCAGCAAAAATAATTTGGGTACCTAAAGAAAAAAAAATAGGGCAATAAAACCACCATATGGATAAAATCCCTAAACAGTGGCTGGTCCTTACGGGGTTAATTGCATGAAAAATTTCTGTGATTCTGTCAGGGTAGTTTTATGACTAGTAATCGAGGACACATCATGCGGTGTCTCCAATGCAGATTAGCTTGACTCACTATAGCGTTCGTTCAATTTACCATGTCCTTAGGATGGAATATTTTCAATATGTAATAGTCTTTCATGATGCATTCAAACTTCAATTCAGACTCAATGTGTAATGTCACATACAGTCCAGATCAGCGGCACAAACATTTTGCTGGAAAATCTAGCCAATCAGCACGGGTATTTCACTGGTAAAACATCTATATTAGGGCTTCCTCAAAAGAGCGTATGCAAAAATGCGCATGCTTCAGTACAATGTATTTGTGCTATGAAGAAGGTTGATTTGTGACTGTATCTGTGTATTGTACTATACTTTTTGGCTACCCAGGGCCTGTTCATATGTGCGTGCAACACACTCCTGCCCTGTTTCGAAAGGTTATTTAACCTAATGAAGTCCAGATGTGCTCTTCTCCCCGTGAATTTGTGCTGTACTTCGTGAATCCCTTTTCAAATGGCACACCCCTAATAGACCTTTATGTGGCCCTTTAAGGCATAAATACGCAAAAAATAGAGCATGTTCTATTTTTTTGGATGCAAGTGAAATGCGTGTGAAAAAAGGAAATGTGAATTAATCCATTGAAAATAATAGGCCCTATTCTCTGCATATTGCTAGTGCAGATTTTGCGTACAAATACACCCATGTCAAGGAGTCCTTAATGAGATGCACAATCGACTATCTAACAGCACTTCTTTACTGCACACTTTTAATTTTTAATGCGACTTGCCAGACTATACAGGAAGTAGATGGCTCTGTTCCTACTGCAGTGGCCAGGCTTGGTATTGCAGGCTAAGTCCCCATTGAGTATCAATGCTTGCAGTACTGAGCCTGACCACTGCAGTGGGAACAAAGCTTTCTAGCCCTTGCAGAAATAAGCTCAGTGTATGTGCACATTGGCCTGGCAAACAGCTGATCAATGGGGTTCTTAGGTGGCACACTGTGGCTGAACTGCAATTGATGAACGAAACTGAGGATAAGCCATCAGTAGTTTACAACTGAACAACACTTTTAACAAAAAATCTCAAAACCATGCTTAATTAGTAGGCACAGAAGAGTCCTAACGAGCAGCGAGAGATCACAGCAACAAATTGGGAGGAGAATTTGTCGGAATGGAAAAAAGAAAGAGAAAAGTACCTTCATGGGAAAAGTACTTGATCATTAAGTAGACCATTCTAGGGATAAGCAATGAAGAGCTACCAACTTTCAATGCTGAACTGAAATTCTTTTCTTTCTCGCCCATATTGTTGCCTGAGAAAAATCAATAAATATGTGTATTATTTGATATGGTTGAAAATAAATCTCTAGAGCCATGATCTACCCCCTCAAGGTGAAAGTTGCATGATGGGAAAAAGTCTGCTCTTTTTTGGGTCATGGTAAAGTCCTCAGTTGAGTGGGTTGTCAGAAACTGGGATTACCTCATGGTTGGCCTTATTTAGTTGCAAGAGGTTTGTAAAATGGAGCTAAAAAATGCATCCATCCTGGTTCACAGTAAAGCCATGCTCCCACATTTCTTTTTGATGCATGGAGTGAGGCAACTTGTAGTATCTATTGCTGTACAATGGGGAATATTATGACTTTTAGTTTACTTATTATAGTGGTTTTTGGGAGGCAGAATGATTGAAAAACATAATAAACACACTGTATCAAAATGCTCGTGTGAGAGAGCCCTAAATGTCTTAATTTAATTGCATGGGCTGTTATGGTTGTGGTGATAACAATTATGTATAATTATGTATTTAATATATTAGACCCTCCATAGGCACCTGTATATGACAGGTCTAGAGGGTATTGTTAGTCAACTAGCTGCCATAGTAACCCATTGGTATCCCGCAATCATGTCTAGGGAGCCCAATGGGGTGACGGAGGGAGTCCTCTCATGCTAAAAATTTACTGTTGATGATGTGGTCAGTATTGACTGAGGCATCAATTTGGTTAAATGGCCGGAGTGGGGTAATTGACAGTCTTGGCCATTACTGCATTGTATGTAAAAAAAAAGCATACATAATATCAGCTAGCCATCATATAGTATGAAGTCTAGCCACAGATAATTACTTCTGATGCAAAGAGGGAAGATAAAGCACCAAGCCAGTCCTCATGTAAGATCTATATATGGTTAAATTAGAAGTCTTCAGGCTTAGATAAATAAAAAATTAAAAAATGTATTCAAACGTAGGATAAAAAACAGATAGGATGTTCAGCCCACTAAAAAAGCACCACTTATGCATTGCAAACCCAATTGAGTTCTTAAGCATATTATATTACAGTGGTATCCAATAGGATATTTATATATATATATATATATATATATATATATATATATATATATATATATATATATATACAGTAACAATGAAGCCCTAAAGTGGATCAAAAACAAAAGCATATTTACAAGTCAATATTAAGTCTTATCAAAACCTGAAAAAGTTACATTAGAATAGATACACTCAGAAAAAAATTATGCAAATAAATGCCTTAGGTCATTATTGGAATTAAGAACCAATGAAGCTCTAGTTCACAGTTCCAGGATCAAGTACACTTCATTCTCATTAAAAGTATTTTATGCCAATTCCCTCCCCTGGGGGATTTGTTAACCTCTTGTATCATCGCTACACAGAAAGAGACTGTACTACCACAATGATTTTCCAAATGTATTGTGACATACCAGACAAGGCCCATTTGGCGCTGCTTACATTATATGCGGCTCCCGCAATACGTTCATGAATTCTGATTTTAACCCTCTGGTTGGTGCATCCAACATAATGTACTTAAAAGCAATGCATTCCACTAAGTATACCAAATACTTTATATTACAGTTAGTATACGATTTGATAGAGTACATAGATTGTGTAATATAGGATCTAAAGGAACTTTGATGCCAGTTTGCGTGGTTTAAACAACTCCTAGAATAATCCCATTATTTTCCTATTACAACAGGGTGTCAGCTGTATAATGCAGCTGGCACCCATAAGTGATGGCACGGGCAAAGTTCCTGAGCCTGCAACATGACTGTGCTATAATAGTACAGCAGCTTGGGCTAACTGTATAGCAGTCATAATGTGCTGCTACAGCACACTGTGCTAAGAGGTTAATGTTGGAGAGAAGCTGTGACTGTCTGCTAAAAATATTAAATTGAAGGATGCTTCTGTTAAGTTCGGTCCTAAGTATATACGTCCATATGAGATTATTGAAAAATTAATCCAACTGCTTTCCATTTTAACGTTCCTAAGTCTTTTAAGGTGGTTAATGTATTCAATAAATTCTTGCTCAAATAATATTATTCTCTTGTAGAAGCCATGTTTAAAAGGTATCTATCACCTACTTTTAGCCCTAGAAGCCAAGCTTATTGGCTGAAAGTAGGTGAGCCGTGGAGACCGGAGATGTAAGTTTTTACTTACCTCCCTCATCGTTCCCCCTTGTCAGCACTGGAAGCTACCACTAAATGTATTGAACGGAGCACTAACTAGTCCACGCATCTATTACAACCATGGCTGCTTCCGGCGGCTCCATTGAAGGTAATGGTCTGCCGGCACCCACTGAAGTATAAGCTCTTCCCTGAAAATCATCTCTTTTAGTGTAAAAAAAAAAAGATTAAAAAAAAAAAAATAAAAAAAAAATATATATATATATATATATATATATATATATATATATATATATATATATATATATATATATATATATATATATATATATGCTGTGTCCTCCGTGGGGATGAAGAACATATCTGCCAGATGTTTTCTTCATTCCCGCATGGAGTAAAGAATTCCCTGCTGCACCTGTCACAGATGTAACAGATGTGGCAAAGGAATTCTTCATCCCCGTGGCTGTCAAAGATGACAGCTGCGTTAGAGGATCCAGCTGCCTTAATTGTTTTTCAGGGAAGGGCTTTAAATATAAGCCCTTCCCTGACAAATAAGCCAAACTAGTGTAAAAAAACCAAAACATACTCACCTTTCTTCAGCTACCGGGGCTCTGCTGTGTGCTCTCTGCACTGTCCCTGGCTCTGCACTGCAGTTCTTTCAGAAGACGGGGAATTAAAAACCCCGCCTGCTGGAAGAGCTGTTTCTGATTGGCTGAGGAACTCAGCCAATCACAGGCAGCTCTCACCTGTCCTTCATTTAGCAAGGTATGTTTTTTTTTTCCCTTTAGTACTTCTGTAGCTTCTGTACCATAACACCACCATTTTGGAGATGCCCTGAACCAGATATGTAGCCATCAACTTTTGACCCTTGTCAAAGTTGCTGAGATTCATACGCTTGACTACTTTTCCTGCAACTAATACATCACCTTCAGGAACTGACTGTTCACTTGCTGCGTAATATATCCCACACATTGACAAGTGCCATTGTCACAAGATAATCAATGTTATTCGCTGTATATGTATATAAATATGTAGTATATCATGTCTGTTTTCTCTAATTTACTCTGATTGGATACACAATAGTAAAGAATCCCCTGCTGCACCTGTCACAGATGTAACAGATGCAGCAAAGGAATTCTTCATCCCCGTGGCTGTCAAAGATGACAGCTGCATTAGAGGATCCAGCTGCCTTAATTATTTTTCAGGGAAGGGCTTTAAATATAAGCCCTTCCCTGAAAAACAAGCCAAACTAGTGTAAAAAAAACAAACAAAAAAACATACTCACCTTTCTTCAGCTACCGGGGCTCCGCTGTGTGCTCTCTGCACTGTCCCTGGCTCTGCACTGAAGTTCTTTCAGCAGACTTGGAATTAAAATCCCCGCGTGCTGAAAAAGCTGTTTCTCATTGGCTGAGGCACTCAACAAATCACAGGCAGCTCTCACCTGTCGTTCATTTAGCAAGGTATGTTTTTTTTCCCCTTTTGTACTTCTGTAGCTTCTGTACCATAAAACCACCATTAAAGAGATGCCCTGAACCAGATATCTAGCCATCAACTTTTGACCCTTGTCAAAGTTGCTGAGATTCATACGCTTGACTACTTTTCCTGCAACTAATACATCACCTTCAAGAACTGACTGTTCACTTGCTGCATAATATATCCCACACCTTGACAAGTGCCATTGTCACAAGATAATCAATGTTATTCACTGTATATGTATATAAATATGTAGTATATCATGTCTGTTTTCTCTAATTTACTCTGATTGGATACAAAATAGATTGCCAACAGTGTCATTGATAGGATATTACACTGGTCAGCATCCAGCAGCTCATAAAGGTGTTTTGTTGCTTTTTTTTTTAATATGACACCTGAGATTTTTAAAATTTATTTATGCAGTTATTGCCTGGCAAGATAATGTAACTGTAAGTAATGGATGACTCGAGCAAAAATTTGTGCCATTTATTTTTAGAGATTTGACAGTTAAAGTTAATATAAATCTTTATTTTCAGCTAAATTGGTCATGGCCTTAACCATATCTCTTGCTGAGTCAGCATCGAGACAACGAGTAGGAAAAGACAAAATATCGCAACATTGATTTATTTCCAAGTTCAGGTTTGAGACATTTCTAACAAAGAGTTTTAATAGAAGATTGGACTTTTTTTTACTCAATATTATGTATGGTATTATGCCTCACTTAATCAACATCTTATAGATTGTTAGAATCTCCAGATGTCACAGTTCTCTAACTTTTTTATGATTAATAAAGTAGTCAGCAGTTCCATGTAGAAATTTTCATGGTACAAATGGAGAAAATCATGCAAATGTGTTTTTATTAATTCTTATCTTTTATTTGCCATCAGTGTAAGTATGCAGTATAAGTAACTAATATATACTATATGCAATACTTTCATTTAATCTCTTATCTGTAAAATATATAACATCATTTTTATTAGCACAGCCTTAGCCATAGCAGCAGCTATAGGACACTGACGCTGAGTATGCAGACTCAGGTGCAAGAATGTAGTCCTTTTTGTGGGAAATAAAGACTGATTACTTTATGCTATCTAACACAACCCTGTAGGTTCTCTATAGGGCAAAGTTCGGATATACAGCATGTCATTACTACCTCCCTCTATTGGTACTCAGGCACAAGTATTTACTCTTTTAGCTGTTTTACTACTGTTCAATTTACTGTCAACAAGGTAGTAAGCTAATTCTGATTGTTATGATGCTTTATGAATTCCAGATAAAAATCACAGAGGTAAGAGAAAAAATGTACAAAGACATAACTCACAAAAAAAGAAGCCAAATATGCATCCTCTGATATGTTGCAGGACAGATTCAATCACCATGTTCCCTGATAGCATGCAGAGATCTAATTTGCTCCCTCATATCTCAATCTGACTCTCTGCATGCTATCAGGGAACATGGTGATTGAGCCTGTCCTGCAGCATATCAGGAGAGGCATATTTGGTTTCTTTTTCTGTGAGTTATGAATTCCAGATACGCACAGGAGCACAAATAGCTCTTAAAGGGGTTGTCCAGTTATAATACACGTTTTTTTTGTTTTTTTTTTTAAATAGGTTCAACTCTGCTAATATAATAAAAGAAGAGGTACTTACCCACCCTTAGTCCCAGCATTCCAGTGCTGTAGCTCCGCATTCCTCGCAGTATTTATTTTAGAACTGATGCTAGCTGACCTTTGCAGCCAAAGCGATCAGATGCCATGCTCCTGGTATCTTAAGAAACTTATAAGAAATTCAGGTGTACTAAAGGGAGGTCCTCTCTTCTAAATTTCTCATGTTTTCTGCATGGACTCTGGTTGTTCCATGAGTGCTGGCTGCTGTTAGGCCATTTAGCACTTTTACATTGTTGTGCCGCTGCACAACCATTGGAGGTATCATTAATCCTATTTCACCTACTTTCTGTGTTTTGGTCCCTCTGCACTATAGAGCACTTTTTTTTGCATCCATGGGTTAACTGTACATGGTGGTAAAGAAAAAATTGGGTGTAATAGATTTTTCTGTTAGGATTAAGAGCAGATAGAAAGAAGACAGTAAATGCATAGATAGAGAAAGGTGTATATTTCTTGTGGGCACAATTCTGATAAGACATCTATATTATTCAGAATGTATGATAAATGTTTGCGCACTCTGGAAAAGGATGAGCTTTTTGGAATTTTAGTAGTTTCTTTTTTCTTTTCTGATTTTTATTTTTTTTTTAAAACAGATCATTTTTAATTTTGGGAACCCAACATTTATATTTGGCATCATTTTTGCCATTATGGTAACAAACATGTTACTATTTTACTGCTTTGTCACATTAGTAAAATCAACTTATCACCACAATAGCTTGGTCCAGTGAATTGCAGTGTTCTATGAAAAGTAATCATAGTGGTCACAAAGTGAAAGAGAAAAACATCCTGTGCTACTAAGTGCCTGAAGGTGTAGTAGAAAAAAGTAGAAGAACTTAACTTCACAGGCGGGACTTGGGTATCACCAACTCCCCCCAAATCAGGTATGCTGATAAGAGGTTGCTTCAAGAGGTTAGGAGTAATTTCCAGTCATTTATTTCATAGTGATATAAGTGTATATGAAAAGGGGTCTGTACAGACAAAATATGCAAATAGAAATAAAACACATAAAAATAAATTAGAGTAGCCTGACAACGTGTTTCGGGTTTTAATGATCCATTTTTCAAGCCTAATTCAATGTAGAGACTTACTTTTATAAGCAAATAAGCAAAAGGATATTTGTAGCTGGTCAGAGTAGGGGCCAGTTTTTGTGACGTCTCTCTCGATTTGGCACTTCTCAGTGTTGTCATACAGCACGTTGGAGCGACATTGCGTTGCACGTTCATTCCATATAGACATATCTTTCACTTTGTGGCCACTATATTTTCCTCTGACAAAGATCAGCTGACCCTGGATACTTCCATTGCTGCTCTCCCTGCAATACAAGATCTGACGTGATTTTGTGCCTGTGGCGACCATTAAGGGCTAACATGGATCATAGGTGTGGAGCCCTGTCACCCAACGGGCCCCACACCAGGTGAGTCCATATATACATTACTTCTATCCTCACTGTTTATTACTTGTCTCCTCCTTGGAGAGCAGGCTCTATTAAATATATTAAAAGTAATAAGGCAGAAAACTACTGACTTAAATAGGCAGATTGGAGGTGCAAAGGGATTAAGCAGAAAATCAATAATGTTTTCAAATCAGTGCCAATGTGTGAGATACATTGAGAATAAACAAGCATCATTAGGAGTCAAGGGTTACTTGAAATATAAAGTTATATTCTTTTACTTATAATCTTACAATTCCCCTACCAGGCATTTACAATAGATAGACCTGTATAACTTTGTTCATCCGCAGCCTGTTTCCATTTTCCTGACAGTGATCAATATTATAAGAGTTCATCCCTTGTACAGTGCCACAATCAGGGTTGGTAATGGCTCTGAAGAGGGTTTATGTGTTATGACAGGCATGTTATTCTTATAGCACCAACTTATTCCGCAAAACACTTTCAGGTAATGTATTACCTCCCACCAAGCTGTTTACTCATTTTACTGACCTCAGAAGGATGGAAGGCTGAGTCAACCTTGAGATGGCTACCTGAACCATTCAGGGATTGAACTCGCAACCTTCAGGTCATAGGTGAGAGCTTAGGGCTGCATTTCCGCTGCCTTACCACTCTGCCCCATGACGGCATATTATGATGTGTACACCATGGCAATGCCACAAACTACCATAGGCCTTTGAAATAGGGATATATCAAGATATAATTTGGAGTTAAGCAAACATTACATAAAATTATTGTCCAGTTAAGAACTATGTTAAACATGATAGTTTTGATAATATCATCACAAGAAACAAGGGGGTGGGAGGGGAACAACTAAAAAATGCCGGAGGAATGAGGAAAAAACATGTGGAATAATAAAAAAATACAGTTTTTTTCTCATGTACACGCATAGCAGTTTATTGTGAAAGGAAACCTGAAAATGTATTGGCATTTTACTATTTTGTGCACCTACAAAAGTGCATAGAAAATTCAGTCTCTCTTTTTATATATTGATAATGATGTTATTAAATTACAAATGCTACTCTTTCAAGGTTAGTGCACTCAATATTCCTGTACTACCAAAAAGCATTTTCAGTTGCTTGCTATAATTTAGAGTAGCAATTTCATTATTAAAGTTAGTGGTATGAGAAAATATTACTACCAACATACTATGTAAGACTTTTCAGTTTTGAGCAAACACAAAAAAATCTTGAACAATACAATGGCAATATTTTTCATATAAAAACTCAATGCCATGCTATAAACTAATATCAGGAACTTGTATGCTGTGCAGCAGTGCCACGAAGAATGGAAAACTTATAACAAGGCTAATAAGGTGTAATTTGGTATAATTGACTTCTCCACTTTAGGAGTTTAGGTTAAGATGTCCTTCACTGGGAGCAGAGCCTGACTGTGCTCGGAGGAGCACTCTTGACTTAAATAATCTTTACTAGCAGATATTTCCGCCATTATTTCAGACTAAAAGCACTCAACTATGGGAAGAGCCAACAAAGAAAAAACACAGATCACCTGAGGATAACTAAACCACATCATAGAGGATCTGGATTTCTTAAAAACTGCCTTGTGTCCTCTCTGCCTGGGAGACCAAAGATAGCGATGAAGCATGCTCCTGACATGATGTCCATGAGGCAATGACTCTAACAGTACAACTTTATCAAGGTCCTTTTCGTAAAACGTTATTGAAACAATAAATCCTGTAGTCTGAGAATTAATCTACATCAGAATGGAGGTCTTCTAGAAAGCAGAAGACAGTTGAGAATGTCCAGCTCTTCACTTAATGCTCAAATTATTGTACACAGGACAGAAGACAAATCAATATAGCACTGCCAAGCTCCAAAATACAAAGACATGTACAAAGACATAACTCATAGAAAAAGAAGCCAAATACGCACCACCTGATAAACTGCAGGGCGGCTCAATCACCATATACCCTAGAAGCATGCAGAAAGCCAGATTGCAATATGGAGGAGCTAGCTGTTCAAATGCAGACTATTGTGCAGCCACTCAACCCAACCCAGACTGTGACGTTGTGGTTATACAGGACAATCCACTGCTTTGCCAGTAGGGGTTTCATTCCTGTATGGTGTGGCACACTTATCTATGGCTGGCATCCTTGGTATTGGTTCATATGTGCAGACTATGTGTGCCAGCAGTCCCCCCTCCCCCAATCTGGGTTGGGTTGAGTGGCTGCACATTAGTCTGCAATCTGGGTTTCTGCATGCTACTAGGGTATATAGTGATTGAGCCTGCCCTGCAGTTTATCAGGTGGTGCTAATTTTATTATCCTCAATTCTTCCAGTCACTCAAAATCAGTTTTTGTACACTTCACACATGGCACATAAATGACCACCAAACTGCGCAATGGATGGTTCCACTGCCCAACTTGTCCGGCTCTTTTTCATCTTCCACAATGTTAGACATGCCTCCAAAGCTACAAATTGATGTCTCTAGTTATGTATAATTGAAAGACTGCACCGACTTCACATTTCTGTCTGTGGCGCATGGGCACTGACATCTGCCAGCGCTACACTTTAAGCTCCCTGATCAGTGGGATTCTGGACAATGGACTCCAATTAAACATTGATGGTCTTTCCTAAGGATAGACCATTAATGTCAAAGTCCTGGACAACCCATTTAATTACTTTCAAGAGGTCAAATTTTATAGATTTCCCATAGTGAGAACACCTGTGGCTATTCATGAGAAACTAACATTAAATAAGACATCTCTGCAGGAAATTCTTAAAACATGACCTGTTGGGAAATGTGGAGCTGATAAATACTGCCATTAGTAGGTGACAATAGAAATATCAAAAGCTATTCAGTCTTTAGTGTTAGTAAGGATGAATGTGCAAATAGAGTAAAGATAGACGAGTTAAATTGCCTAAAGGTCTCAAAAAAGAATGGAGAAATGAAATACTCATGAATGTGATATTGTACTGTGCTCTAGGCCTTTTGATAATGGTATGTTTCATGTTTTTTAACTTAGACAGGAAAATCGGAAATTGAACTTATAGATGTTTTGTGAGATTCGAAACAAAGGTCTTTTTTTTTCCAGAAGCAGCACAACATTGATCTATAAACTATATTTGTTACTGCATTGCATCCCTTTTCAAGTGAATTTAGCTGAGCTGCAATACCAGGCAAAGCCTATAAATAAATATGGCACTGTTTCTAAAAAAAAACCAGACCCATTTCTTTAAACTTAGACAACTCCTTTAATTGCTGTTTTGACTGGAAATTAATTAAAACAGAATGGTGGTCTCTAACTTGGTCACAGTGCTATAGACCTCTTGTCTTTTCATTTATTAATATGCTTGCAACATAATTTTTACAAAGCTATAAAAAATCTGAATGCTTTACGATATAAAAAATCTTATAAATCTGAATTGTTAAACAGACATTAAAATCAGTAACCCATAACATACAATATTGCTTTTCTTTGGATGTCTCTATAACTGTTAGAAGCTTTGCTTTCCCCAGAGATACATTTAATAAATATGAATTTAAGAAGTGAGAGGTTCCTGATATAGATCTATTTGTCATTAGAATAGAAATTGCCATCTCGATGAACAATGACATGATTCACTGTAGAAGAAATTAAGCCTTTAAGAAGCCAGGCACAGTCCTCCTTTCAAATGAGATGAGTTCTGTTAAAATAATAAGAAAAAAATGAAAAACTATAAATGTTCAATAAGTATGCAAATGTTAAGATTTTAATTTATTCGACACATAAATCACTAAAGAAAGAAAAAAATATATACTGTGGATAGATTTTTACAACTACAGCCTTCAGAAGATTTTCTATAAAAATACTGTGCTAATTGATCTTAACTAGAGATGAGCGAGCACCAAAATGCTCGGGTGCTCGTTACTCGAGTTGAACTTCCCGCGATGCTCGAGGGTTCGTTTCGAGTAACGAACCCCATTGAAGTCAATGGGCGACCCGAGCATTTTTGTATATCGCCGATGCTCGCTAAGGTTTTTATTTGTGAAAATCTGGGAAATTCAAGAAAGTGATGGGAACGACACAGAAACAGATAGGGCAGGCAAGGGGCTACATGTTGGGCTGCATCTCAAGTTCCCAGGTCCCACTATTAAGCCACAATAGCGGCAAGAGTGGGCCCCCCCCCCCCCCCCAACAATTTTTACTTCTGAAAAACCCTCATTAGCAAGGCATACCTTAGCTAAGCACCACACTACCTCCAACAAAGCACACTCACTGCCTGCATGACACTCCACTGCCACTTCTCCTGGGTTACATGCTGCCCAACCACCCACCCCCCGCACGACCCAGTGTCCACAGCGCACACCAAAGTGTCCCTGCGCAGCCCTCAGCTGCCCTCATACCACACGCTGGCCTCATAGCCACACCACCCTCATGTCTATTTATAAGTGCGTCTGCCATGAGGAGGAACCGCAGGCACACACTGCAGAGGGTTGGCAGGGCCAGGCAGCGACCCTCTTTAAAGGGGGCGGGGCGATAGCCCACAATGCTGTACAGAAGCAATGAGAACTCCAATCCTGTGCCACCTCCATCAGGAGCTGCAAACATGGGCATAGCAATGGGGAATCCATGTGCTATACAGTATTCATTCTGTCAAGGTGTCGCATAGCTCAATCCACACTGCAAGGCGAAAGCCGTCAGCGCTCTGCCCCCTACCCAAGTCAGTCAGTGCCTTTGTGCCAGACAGGTCAAACACCGCAATGGGAACTAAGTTTGCACCAACAGCATAGGTGGGTCCTAGGAAACCCTCAAGACATGAACAAAAAATTGATCTGAGTGGCCAAACATGGCACTTGTACTGCGCCCACGGCATAGGCCTCGGCCCACAGATTCAGCAATCCTAGGCTGGAAGCGGACTTTCACTGCACCCAGGACATAGGCCTCTGCACAAACCCTCAGCAATCGCGTGCCTACAGCGGACTCCAATGCTAGCGTAGCTGTGCACGTCTCATTAGCGCTGTATTGCTCCTGTAGTTTGTCCCAATGCAGTGCCCCGAATAGTAGAGCTAACGTCAGATTAAATACAGGTGGGCTTCGGCCCACACTGCAAGCCCCAGTCAGACTGGGGTTTTTTTATAAGTAGACACAGGCAGGTACAACTCCCTAATGTGAAGTCCGTGTGGACCCAAAGCATGGGTGGCTCCCTGGAACCCACCGGCGGTACATAAACAAATCCCATTGCAGTGCCCAGCACAGCTGAGGTAATGTCAGATTAAATGCAGGTGGGCTTCGGCCCACACTGCATGCCCCAGTCTGACCGGGGTTTTTAATACATAGACACTGGCAGGTACAAATCCGTAATGTGAAGTCCCTGTGGACCCACAGCATGGGTGACTCCCTGGAACCCATCGGCGGTACATAAATGTATCCCATTGCAGTGCCCTGCTCAGCAGAGCTAACGTCAGATACAATACAGGTGGGCTTCGGCCCACAGTGCATGCCCCAGTCAGACTGGTAATATGTACCTTAACAGTAACCGCGTTGGTGGGAATGTGGTCGCGACTGCGGACCTAGTAGCGCGGTTTTATTTAGTTGGTTTTCGGAATGTGGCCATGATTAAGTGGGCCGTGGTGGGGGGATGGTGGGGGGGCTCTCTTGTTGTGTCGTTAAAGGTGAAATTCTTGGACTGCCACCAGACGGACCAATGCAAAGGTATTTGCCAAGAATGTTTTCATTGTTGGAGGAGAAGGGGGATGTTTTTGAGGCACTACGTGTCCTCTCCACGTGTCCGTGGTTATATGCACCTTAACAGTAACCGCCTTGGTGGGAAATGGCCTCGCCGCCATCATGTCTTTGGAAAGCCTCCGTTTCCACACCCCAGTGACATAGCATCAGCAGCGGTATAGGTAGAGCCCAGAATTAGTAACATTTCAGCGGTAGCATTAGGGACAAGCCCCAGTAACATATCCCTAGCAGCAGTATAGGGGGAGCACAGTATTAGTTCCATTTTACTAATAGTAGCAGTCACTACAGGCCCCAGTAACATATCACTAGCAGCAGTATAGGAGGAAC
This sequence comes from Eleutherodactylus coqui, assembly GCF_035609145.1. Classification (NCBI taxonomy): domain Eukaryota; kingdom Metazoa; phylum Chordata; class Amphibia; order Anura; family Eleutherodactylidae; genus Eleutherodactylus; species Eleutherodactylus coqui. Next base: position 241,059,433 of record NC_089841.1, on the reverse strand, counting down.
ACAGTCTTAGTTCCTTTTCAGTAGTAGTAGCAGTCAAGACAGGCCACAGTAACATTCCCATTGCAGCAGTTTAGGGAGATAACAGTCTCTTTCACATTTCAGTAGTTGCAGTATAGACAAGGCCCCAGTTACATTTATGTAGAAAAAGTGTAGGCCAACCCCACACACCTTGCTGTACCATGAGTGCAGGCGAAGCCCATAAAAATTACTAGGATTACACTGTAGGCGATGGCCCAAAAATAATGGTGTACCAACAGTACTAATGTACTTCAGAAAAATTGCCCATGCCCAACCAAGAGGGCAGGTGAAACCCATTAATCGCTTTGGTTACTGTGGCTTAATTTGTAACTAGGCCTGTAGGCAGCCCAGTTAAAATAAAAATTGGTTCATGTGCAAGTTTCAACGCTTTAATGAGAATTGAAACTAGAAACATTGTTTACAAAAGTATTATCACTGAGCCTTGTGGGCCTAAGAAAAATTGCCCGTTCGGCGTAATTACGTGAGGTTTCAGGAGGAGGAGCAGGAGGAGGAAGATGAATATTATACACAGATTGATGAAGCTAAAAGGTCCCCGTTTTTTATAGTGATAGAGAACGATGCTTCCATCCGTGGGTGCAGCCTACGTATTGTTTAGGTACCGCTGCTGTCCGCTGTTGGAGAAGAGAAGTCAGGGGAAATCCAGGCTTTGTTCATCTTTATGAGTGTAAGCCTATCGGCACTGTCGGTTGACAGGCGGGTACGCTTATCCGCGATGATTCCCCCAGCCGCACTAAACACCCTCTCTGACAAGACGCTAGCCGCAGGACAAGCAAGCACCTCCACGGCATACAGCGCGAGTTCAGGCCACGTGTCCAGCTTCGACACCCAGTAGTTGTAGGGAGCAGAGGCGTCACGGAGGACGGTCGTGCGATCGGCTATGTACTCCCTCACCATCCTTTTACAGTGCTCCCGCCGACTCAGCCTTGACTGGGGAGCGGTGACACAGTCTTGCTGGGGAGCCATAAAGCTGGCAAAGGCCTTGGAGAGTGATCCCCTTCCTGCGCTGTACATGCTGCCTGATCTCCGCGCTTCCCCTGCTACCTGGCCCTCGGAACTGCGCCTTCTGCCACTAGCGCTGTCGGATGGGAATGTTACCATCAGTTTGTCTGCCAGGGTCCTGTGGTATAGCATCACTCTCGAACCCCTTTCCTCTTTGGGTATGTGAGTGGAAAGGTTCTCCTTATACCGTGGGTCGAGCAGTGTGTACACCTAGTAATCCGTAGTGGCCAGAATGCGTGTAACGCGAGGGTCACGAGAAAGGCATCCTAACATGAAGTCCGCCATGTGTGCCAGGGTACCTGTACGCAACACATGGCTGTCCTCACTAGGAAGATCCTCCTCCTCCTCCTCAGGCCATACACGCTGAAAGGATGACAGGCAAGCAGCATGGGTACCCTCAGCAGTGGGCCAAGCTGTCTCTTCCCCCTCATACTCCTCCTCCAAAAGGCGCTGAGATATAGACATGAGGGTGCTCTGACTATCCAGCGACATACTGTCTTCCCCCGCTGAGCCGGCGCACCTTTCCAAGCAGGTCTGACAAGCGTGGGTAGCTTTTCAGAAACCGCTGAACCACCAAATTAAAGACGTGGGCCAGGCATGGCACGTGCATGAGGCTGCCGAGCTGCAGAGCCGCCACCAGGTTACGGCCGTTGTCGGTCTGCCCTGTCAGACCCTGCAGCAGTTCGTGGGCCGTGTGCCTCTTCTCTCCTAAGCTGAGTAGTTTCAGCACGGCCTGCTGACGCTTGTCCACCGCTGTGCTGCCACGCCGCGCGACACCGACTGCTGGCGACGTGCTGCTGCTGATACATCTTGATTGCGAGACAGAGGTTGCGTAGGAGGAGGAGGAGGATGGTTTAGTGGAGGAAGCATACACCGCCGCAGATACCAGCACTGAGCTGGGGCCCGCAATTCTGGGAGTGGGTAGGACGTGAGCGGTCCCAGGCTCTGACTCGGTCCCAGCCTCCACTAAATTCACCCTATGTGCCGTCAGGGAGATATAGTGGCCCTGCCCGCCTGTGCTTGTCCACGTGTCCGTTGTTAAGTGGACCTTGCCAGTAACCGCGTTGCTAAGGGCGCGTACAATGTTGCGGAAGACGTGGTCGTGAAGGGCTGGGACGGCACATCGGGAAAAGTAGTGGCGACTGGGATTCGAGTAGCGCGGGGCCGCCGCCGCCATCATGTTTTTGAAAGCCTCCGTTTCCACAAGCCTATACGGCAGCATCTCCAGGCTGATCAATTTGGCTATGTGCACGTTTAACGCTTGAGCGTGCGGGTGCGTGGCAGCGTACTTGCACTTGCGCTCAAACAGTTGGGAATGGGGCCGAGGACAGCGGAGGTGAGCGTGTGAGTGCAGGCCGGGAGACGGTTGTGCCTGTGTCCTGAGAGGGGGGTTGGATCTCAGTGGCAGGTTGGGGCACAGGGGGAGAGGCAGTGGTGGAAACCAGAGGCGGTGAACGGCCTTCGTCCCACCTTGTGGGGTGCTTGGCCATCATATACCTGCGCATGCTGGTGGTGGTGAGGCTGGTGGTGGTGGCTCCCCAGCTGATCTTGGCGTGACAAACCTTGCACACCACAGTTCATCGGTCGTCTGCACTCTCAGTGAAAAACTGCCACACCTTTGAGCACCTCGGCCTCTGCAGGGTGTCATGGCACGAGGGGGCACTTTGGGAAACAGTTGGTGGATTATTCGGTCTGGCCCTGCCTCTACCCCTGGCCACCGCACTGCCTCTTCCAACCTGCCCTGCTGCTGCACTTGCCTCCCCCTCTGAAGACCTGTCCTCAGTAGACTTAGCAAACCAGGTGGGGTCAGTCACCTCATCGTCCTGCTGCTCTTCCTCCGAATCCTCTGTGCGCTCCTCCCTCGGACTTACTGCAATTACAACTACCTGAGTGATAGACAACTGTGTCTCATCGTCATCATCCTCCTCACCCACTGAAAGCTCTTGAGACCGTTGCCGGAAGTCCCCAGCCTCATCCCCCGGACCCCGGGAACTTTCCAAAGGTTGGGCATCGGTCACGACAAACTCCTCCGGTGGGAGGGGCCCGAGAACAGTTCCTGGGAGTCTGCCTGCTCCTCAGAATGTGTCATTGTAATGGAGTGAGGAGGCTGGGAGGAAGGAGGAGCAGCAGCCAGAGGATTCAGAGTTGCAGCAGTGGACGGCGAAGAACTCTGGGTGGTCGATAGATTGCTGGATGCACTTTCTGCCATCCACGACAGGACCTGCTCACACTGCTCATTTTCTAATAAAGGTCTACCTCGTGGACCCATTAATTGTGAGATGAATGTGGGGACGCCAGAAACGTGCCTCTCTCTTAATCCCGCAGCAGTCGGCTGCGATACACCTGGATCATGAGCTCGGCCTATGCCCACACCCTGACTTGGGCCTCCGTGTTCTCGCCTGCGTCCACGTCCTCTAGGCCTACCCCTACCCCTCAGCATGGTGTATTACCAGTAGTGCAGAAACAGAACGCTGTAATTAAATGTGCCGCTTATTGGCCTGTGGTTGGAGGCTGACTTCGCTTACGGAACGCACAGCAGAGCCAGAAAATAATTTTGCGCAAGCCTGTAGTGAGACGTAGGTGCGTATGACTGAGCTATTGGAATTCACACACTCAAGCAGTCAAGTGGCCAAACGCCACTAGTAGGCCTTAAGTATTTTGCTTCTATTTTTTGAAAGGCTGAGCTGAGACAGCAGACAGATACTGTAGGCAGCGTATATATGTATACTGTTTCACTCTGGATGGGATGACGGCGGTGATGTCACGGGCAACGCAGAGCCAGGAAACAGTTTTGCGCAAGCCTGCTGTAACACTTAGCTGCGTATTAATTAGGACTACTACCCCCAGCAGACACGCAGTACACTGAGGACGGTCACAGGCAGCCCAAATATATTTTTTTTCCCAAATTTGTTTGAAAAAGCCCACTGCCTATATAGACAGTATATCTCTTTCACCTTTCCCACTGTCCCTGCCTCACTAGTACTGGCCCTATACTATGTACAATGACTGCAGACTCAGGACGCAATGCTCTGCACGCCCGATATACAAAAAAACAAAATGTGCAACACTGCTAAAAGCAGCCTCAACAGTACTGCACACGGTCAGATGTGGCCCTAAGAAGGACCGTTGGGGTTCTTTAAGCCTAAGATAACTCCTAACGCTCTCCCTATAGCAGCAGCAGCATCAGTAGCACTTTCCCTGATCTATGTCAGAATGCATCTGTGGCGAGCAGCGGGCGGGGCAGATTTAAATACTCGGGTGACGCCTGATCTCCCCAGCCACTCACTGCAGGGGGGTGGGATAGGGCTTGAACATCACAGGAGGAAGTTGTAATGCCTTCCCTGTCTTTCTATTGGCCAGAAAAGCGTGCTAATGTCTCAGAGATGAAAGTGAAAGTAACTTGAACATCGCGTGGTACTCGTCTCTAGTAACGAGCATCTCGAACACGCTAATACTCGAACGAGCATCAAGCTCGGACGAGTACGTTCGCTCATCTCTAATAACAATCCAATCCTTGATGCATAACCCACATAAAGAAGAAAAAGAGCCGCTGGAATCTGCTCCATATCATTGGAATTCTGTTCCTACACATAAATAAAAAATAAATCCTGTTATTTGTATAGCGCCAACTTATTCCACAGTGCTCTCACGTAATTTATTTATTATCTCTCACCAAGCTGGGTACTCATTTTACTGACCTTGGAAGGATGGAAGGCTGAGTCAACCTTCAGCTGGCTACCTGAACCATGCAGGGAATTGAACTCACAAGCTTCAGGTCATGAACAAGAGCTTAGGACAACATTTCAGCTGCCTTAGCACTCTGTGCCACACATCAAAACAAAGTGACATTTTGACTCTATATTAAAAATTTGCAAGTGAACACTAATAAAACATATCTTACTACTGTGAACCGATCTTCAACTTCCTTAGTTGCAGACACTGTGTATAATAATTTGCAACTAGAATCTTGCAAATTTAGCCCTGACAATAAGCTAAGCATAGAATGCTCTGGTCTCTTACTTTTGTGACATTTATAGGTAGAAAAGGTGAAACTTCAATTCTTTTTACAGCACAGATAATACAGATATAACACTGTAAACTGTCCAGAAGGCACTCTACACTCATACTGTAGCATTCCATTCTAAATATACACATAGAAGAATGGGATGTTACATTAGTAATGAAGTTGTGACTTGACACACTACTACAATAGCATTAAGGTGGGTTTACACAGGACGGATGTCGGGCAAACGATGCCCGACACACATCCCTGCATGTCCTCGCTCCCATGCTCCTGCACGGGAGCTAGTAGTGCTGGCGCTCGCTCACAGAGCGGCTAGCAGGGGGCGGGCAGCTGCAGGAGATTTCTCTCCTCTCGCTCCCCCGCCTCTCTCCATTGAAATAACACAGCAGCCATTTAGTACTGAATGGCCGCTGATGATCCCTCATCATTCAGTGTAAAAAGCGGCCTTCAGTACTGAACGGCCACTGTATTTTGTCAATGGAGGTGGGGTAGCGAGAGGAGAGAAATCTCCTGCAGTCTTCCCGCTGAGAGCTAATGATACTAGCTCTCGTGCAGGTGCAGGGGAGCTAGTATGTGCCGGGATGAGTGTCGGGCATCGCTTGCCCAACAGACGCCCCGTCTAAACAGGCTTTTACACACTGTTTGTAAAGTGAAGGTTTGGTACATCTGTGTTCCTAATGTACATAATTAGTTTGTGCCTTTTGAATTTGACTTGTGGCAAGTGTTTTATCATTCATGTCTAATGCTAACAAGTTAGGGTAGGTCTTAAATAGCCCTAATTGCTCTGTTTGTAGCAGTCAATAATATAACTGGAATAGTTAGTTCAGCTAAGCAAAAAAAAAAGAACAGTCAACACAGAAAATTGCAAGAACTTTGAAAGTTTCTTCAAGTGCAGTGAGAAAAACCCTTAACATCCAACAACAAAAATATATTTTATGGTCAAGTGTTGCTTCCTGTACTGGTATGTACATTTTGTCATGATGATCTCTCGAGCAATGTCAGTAAAAAAATGCAAGATCCAGTGGGAGGGGTGAGGCTGCATTACACAACCATGCTCCTGAAACAATTGTCAGGATTGGAGATAACTTTGATCCTGGCAATTTAAACCCTTGAGGCCCTTTTACATGCAAAGATTATCGTAAAAAAAAAATCATTGGATCATGTGAACTTGTATGATATTTGTTCAATGTAAACATCGACAATAATTAAACGAGGAATGATAATTCATTTCCTTATCAGCAACCCCATGTGAGCCTCAAGGTGGTGTCTGATTTCCGTACTTACCTGGTGGTTTCCAGTACATGGGCTGATCCCCCTGGCAAATAACATACAATGGACTGAACCCTAATAGATCACTTGTGAATTGTTTTTATGTGCTTTTTACTATCTACCGTTTTTACTAGACAGGCTACCTAAACGACTCCTGATGACGTGTCACTACATCAACACAGAAACGCGTTGAGTCCTTATTTATACTCGATTGTGTATTGCTAAAGTGTAATCAATACTTTTTAATGTGGCTTGAATTACATATATTGTAAGCTGTTAATTTTCTCTTGAAAAAGACTCAATAGGAAAATATTTAGGTAAAAAAATGTCTGGAAAACTCACCAGAAAATATTAAAATACCTTAATCTCTTTAAGTCCTTGAGGGACAACTGACGCTCCATATAAAGAGCTTGATAAAGACCTGTTTAGGTCGAAACGTTGCCAGCTGTTTTATAATGGAGGAATAAAGACACACTTCTTTTTACAAATTTTATCTGATGCTGCCGTGACCTTATTCTTTGGTGGATATCTTTGTTATTTTCCCATGAACACACAGATGTACGAGGGCTTATTTTTTTTTGCAACATTTATGGTGCAGTAAAAATTACATGTCAGCTATTCTGCAGGTCAGTACGATTATAACAATACTAAATTTAAAGGGGTTGACCATATGAAAAACATAATAAATACTCACTAGAGATGAGCGAACGTACTCGTCCGAGCTTGATACTCGTTCGAGTATTAGGGTGTTCGAGATGCTCGTTACTCGAGACGAGTACCACGCGATGTTCGAGTCACTTTCATTTTCTTCCCTGAGAAATGTGCGCGCTTTTCTTGCCAATAGAAAGACAGGGAAGGCATTACAACTTCCCCCTGCGACGTTCAAGCCCTATACCACCCCCCTGCAGTGAGTGGCTGGCGAGATTAGGTGTCACCCGAGTATTAAAATCTGCCCGCCCGCGGCTCGCCACAGATGCGTTCTGACATAGTTCAGGGAAAGTGCTGTTGATGCCGGAGCTGCTATAGGGAGAGCGTTAGGAGTATTTTAGGCTTCAAGAACCCCAACGGTCCTTCTTAGGCCATAGAAATCGCAGATCAAACAGATTCCTGTTCTCTTCTCTATATGCGCTCAATGGGGCTGGCGGCAGCAGCGCCGACCCCATTGAGAACATATAGAAGACAAATCATTCTTCTCTGCCACAGCTGTAACAGCTGTGGCAGAGAAGAACGATGTTTGCCCATTGAATTCAATGGAGCCGGCAATACAGCAGGTTCCACTGAAAGCAATGGGCTGCCGGCGATCGCGGAATAAATTGTCGGGAAGGGCTTAAATATATAAGCCCTTCCCTGCAATTCATCCAGAAATGTGTTACAATAAAAATATATACCGTATATACCGGCGTATAAGGCGACGGGGCGTATAAGACGACCCCCCAACTGTCACCTTATACGCCGGGAATACAGCGGAGCAAAGAATAAAAATCATTACTCACTTCCCCCGGCGTTCTGCGGTGCTGCTGCAGGCTGTCGCTCCCTCCTGGTCCCTGGCAGAGCATTGCTTTCTGGACGCAGGGCTTGAAATCCCCGCCTCCAGAAAGCTGCTGTGATTAGCTAACACACGCCGTCAGCCAATCACAGCCATTCAATGACATCATTGTCATTGGCTGTGATTGGCTGAAGGCACGTGTGTTTTCTGGAGGCGGGGATTTCAAGCCCTGCGTCCAGAAAGCAATGCTCTGCCGGGGACCAGGAGGGAGCGACAGCCTGCAGCAGCGCCGCAGAACGCCGGGGGAAATGAGTAATGATTTTTATTCTTTGCTCCGCTGTATTCCCGGCGTATAAGGTTACAGTTGGGGAGTCGTCTTATACGCCCCGTCGCCTTATACGCCGGTATATACGGTATATATTTTTATTTTTACACATTTCTGGATGAATTGCAGGGAAGGGCTTATATATTTAAGCCCTTCTCGAAAATTCATCCCGCGCTCGCCGGCAGCCCATTGCTTTCAGTGGAACCTGCTGTATTGCCGGCTCCATTGAATTCAATTGGCTAACATCGTTCTTCTCTGCCACAGCTGTTACAGCTATGGCAGAGGAGAACGATCTTTATGCTGACAGTGCGGGGGGGGGGGGCACTCTTGCCGCTATTGTGGCTTAATAGTGGGACCTGTGAACTTGAGATGCAGCCCAACATGTAGCCCCTCGCCTGCCCTATCCGTTGCTGTGTCGTTCCCATCACTTTCTTGAATTGCCCCGATTTTCACAAATGAAAACCTTAGCAAGCATCGGCGATATACAAAAATGCTCGGGTCGCCCATTGATTTCAATGGGGTTCGTTACTCGAAACGAACCCTCGAGCATCGCGAAAATTTCGTCCCGAGTAACGAGCACCCGAGCATTTTGGTGCTCGCTCATCTCTAATACTCACCTTTCACTGCAAGTCCTCCACCAGAGGCTCCAGGTCTCCTCTACAACAGCTCTTCTCTACTTAATGGCTTAGATTCTGTTTCATCATTGACTGCTGCATCTAAGTGGTTAAATAGCTAAGGTAAAAGTTATTTCTGATTGCGGTGGTATATGTGTTATCTGGCTTGCACCAAAATTCTTGCATTTAGTCACAATTGTAGCACAACTACCAAAATTACAACTTTTTGATCAATGACGCCGAGCTGGGCCTAGCATTAAGAGGTGTAGCAACATGTGGACCATCGGATTCACTATAATTTATGCCAGGAACTGCTGTAGGTTGTAGCTGAAATCTACATCAAATCCCAGCTGGCATAAGTTTCAGTCTGGCTCATAGAACTGCCACCTGATGTAACAAATGTTTTACGAGGTTTGCACTTCTTAAGCAATTTGTTGTACTTTAACTAGCGCAAAGTTTACTTAGCCCAGCGTATGAAAAGTAATTCTAAGAAAATATGCCCCATTGTTATTTGAAAAACATAGCACTTACCAAAATAGTCATTTGAGAAAACAAACCAAGAAAATGACTGTAGACCTTGTCAGTCATTCCATAATGGATTATTGTCATGTTTTTTAAAGCAAATTTGGTTCAGTTGACCATTTTCATATGCATAGCTTCATAGTTTTTATCTTGCAGACATCTGACTTCTACACAGCAATTCACTGATTTCAACATGGGAAATCTAAAAGCAAATCCTGTTGTCAAAACTGTCAAGTGGGGATAAATGATGACAAATGAAGGTTTGAAAAAGCAATGGTCTATAGAATTGTTTAATTTCCTCTTCTATTTTTCTTTCTGTGTAGTTCATTTAAATAAATTTGAAATATCAGAGTGTGCGAGGAAAATATATGAGCTGTCAAATATCCCAATATACCAACAATATACACCTGTAATGAAACATGAATTACATCATGGATTATTAACTCAAATCAAAACACTGAATATTAATGTGCTAAAGGAGCTTTTCAGGAAGTTTACATTGTTAAAGCAAATACAAAAAGTTGCCGTATTCATAAATTTAAAATAATGTACTGCATATGTAACATGTACACACTCTATGGCATGTATCCACATAGTTATGTTTGTGGGATTTAATTGTAAAACATGGCATTCAGCATCAACTCTTTTCCAATCCACTGTCTCTTGACATTATGATTTAAGCTCCAAAGTCCGACAGGGTTTTCTTACTGTAGATTGCCGGACTCTCCGCTGTCTGAACCAATCTGATGCATTACCATGTGCAGGATTGGCTGCGTTACACAAATTATATATGAAATTTGTCATGCCAAACAAACTTCATAACTAGTGTTGACTGACTATTGATTATTCGAGTCGGGAGTACCTGACCCAATTTTCAAAAACATAATCATGAAATGGAACAGCAGATTCCAACTCCCATTGATTTTGATAGGAATACAAATTGGTTTGACTAAATTGGGAGTGTGTTTTTATTAATTTGACTCAGTTGCTAGCACACTTGCCTTTCAGTGCTGGGGTCCCAGGTTCAAATCCCATCAAGGATAACATCTGTATGGACTTTGAAAAGCTCCACTGCCCTTGGTCAGATTTGAACCCACAACTCAAGCACTGCAAAGCAGCAGCGCTAATAACTGAGCCACCACACTTGTTTGTCATATACCAAAGGAGAAGAACAAGAATAAACACAAAGACAACAGGAAAATTCCAACCAGATGTTGACCTTGGTCAGATTTGAACCTAAAAATGTAGCACTGCAAAGCAGCAGTGCCAATAACTGTGCCACCACACATAACCTAGTCTGGAGCTCATGTCATACTATGCTACATACCCTCAGATATGGCGCAAAAATTTGCCAGCACAAGTGCTTGCCTGAAAATGGAGAGAACAAAAACAACAAAAATAATGATGAAAGCCACAATGCCTGCAATAAACATCATAGTGTTATATGGCAATAGCATAACAAAGTTCTCTGTTGGGCTTTATTTGTGCAACAACAATAACAGCACATGGCAATATGCATCGCATTTGAATGGGATAGGTACTGGTCAATATGGTAGACCATAGTGCAAACCATTTTATTAGTCATCAATGCAGAAATCCAGATAATCCCAAAGGGTTCAGTTTTTTTTATTGTAACCGTAACTTCCCACAGCTGATATACCTCAAAACTGAACTGTTTAGGCTACACCTTAATTCTCCTAGCATCAAGGGGTCCTCTACAGCTTCACCCTAGACCCCATAAAGCTCACTCTATCATAGTCCCCAACTGGACACAGCTGTACATTATCTTTGTATGAGCTCACTTATTCCTGGCTCCCTTCAGGCTAACATTACTTCCACATCCCCAACATTTTCCAACTGCTGGACTTGGTGTCAGGAAAGAACTTTTCTCTGAAGGGTTTTGATTCAGAGATTATTCTGACTGCCATTATGGAGTCAGGAAGGATTTTCCCCCAAAATTGGGGTAAATTGGCTTCTACCCCATTGGGTTTATTTTGCTTTCCTCTGGATCAACATGAGGGGGTGGAAGCAGGCTGAACTGGATGAACATTTATCTTTTTTCGGCCTAACATGCTATGTTAGTATGTTAGCTCCAGCACAATCCTCCAAAGCAAACCCCATACAGGCTGACACCCTTCCTGGGCCACGTTTACGTGGTTCAGATGTGTGTTATTAAGTTGTGACCCCTTTACTTTAACTATTTAGGACCTAGAGAATGGTCACGCCAAAATTCAACTTCTACGACACCGGGAAGTTAGAGAATTAGATTAGGTACATTACATGGGGAGTCACTTACTTTTGAAATTAGCATTTAACATTTACTTTTGCAGTTAGCATTGAATAATCAAGTTGAGACCCCTTGACTTTTGCTATGTACGACCTCAAGAATGGCCGTGCCAAATTTCAGGTTTGTACGACACCGGGAAGTTAGAGAATTAGTGGCGAGTCAGTCAGTGAGCCTTATGTGGTGCAGGAGTGTTAAGGCAGCAGAAATGCAGTCCTCTCGCTCACGACTTGAAGGTTGTGGTTCAGGTAGCCTGCTCAAGTTTGACTAATCCTTCCGAGGTTAATAAAATGAGTACCCAGCTTGCTGGGGAGTAAAAAGATGACTCGGGAAGACAATGGCAAAAACAATTACCAGGAAAACGTCACGGTATGTGATATAACCTGAGAAGTCAGTCATCACCCTGTGCTTGCACCAAGGGACTTTACCTTTGCCAGTCAGTGACAGCTTTACACACACACACACACACACACACACACACACACACACACATATATATATATATATATATATATATATATATATATATATATATATATATATATATATATATGTATGTGAAGTTTCATCAGATTATTGGTAGACAGCAGTGATTTTCTGTCTGTTTGTTTTTTTAGCACTTCTTTCAAATAATATTATATTTTGCAATGCATTCCCGTTTTGTAAAAACACTTTTGTAAAGTTCTGTTATTAATATTTGCAGAAGACTGGCTTTTAGCTCAGACATAAGCGCTGAAACATTGTATCTTGTGACATGTTGAGAAATCCTAATAAAATGCATTCAGTGCACATTTACTGCTGTTTATTATTGTGCTTTCTGTCATCAAAATTACAACTGCAAGCACATTAAATGAAACTAAAGACATGAATCATAAATAAGGCTGGGCTAATGGACTTTATTTTTGTAAATGCTTTTGAATGATGAGTGCTGTTTAATATAACAGCTCAGGCTACATCCAAATGAATACATCTGCTGCTCTATTCTGGTTATTCTGAGAGCAGCTTTTATATTTCAACTGATGCTTTAAATGGGTTACATATTGTCTTTAAAAAAAAAAAAAGTAGCATTAATGGAAGAATTCAGCAGTATTCTCAGCATTATTAATAACAGGGAACCATGTTATTTTGCTTTGTAATCATTCCACTGTTTTTTTTATTTTACAGAAAGATATACAGTCAGATAAAATCTGATAAGATTTTCTATTTCTCAAGAGCAATTTTCTGCTATGATTTCTTCTCCCCAAAATAAGATGTAACAGCACTTCCAGAAAAATATGGAGCAGTACATGAATGCCTGAAATGGAGCAGCTCAAACACTGTAGATAAGAGAGGGTTATAACAATATCCTCTTCCTGTAGTAATTGGCTATTCACAGTTGGGACAAAAAGACTGTCTCTTCATAATATTGGAACTCATATCCAATATAAATAAGCCTACATGCTTTTTCTTGCCCCACACTCTGCCCCCTTTGCTGTAACTTTGGTGTATGATGTTGGGGTCATTAGATGACACACATACTCACTGCTGCCATAAAATCATCACATGTGAATTTAATACATTAAGGACTGTCAGAAAGGTTGAACGTTACAATGTTAAGTCTATGGACGGCACTGCTGTGCTTCAGGCATGCGCTAGAATGAGTGAAGCCTTGCTAAGGAACACAGCATGCAATGCTAAGCTGCACCATACACTGCCCAACCAAGAGCGATAGAGAGACAGAGAGAGATAGAGCAATAGAGAGACAGGGTGAGAGAGCGAAAGAGATGGAGAGAGAGATAGAGATGGAGAGAGCGATAGAGAGAGAGAGACACACACACAGTGAGAGAAAGAGTGATAGACAGAAAGAGAGAGAGAGCAATAGAGAGGCATACAGAGTGATAGAGTGACAGACAGAGAGAGCAATAGAGAGACAGAGTGATAGAGGGACAGACAGAGAGCAATAGAGAGACAGACAGATAGAGAGAGCAATAGAGAGACAGACAGAAAGAGAGCCATAGATCTAATGCATTGAATGATTATTCCATCACATAAACATGATTGCATATCCCTAGGGCATGCCATCAATTTCTGATAGGTGGGTGTCTGTTTGCTGGGACCCCCACCAATTCTGAGGCCAAAGGGACCACTACACTGGTCTTGGAATCATTGAATCATAGAATAGTAGAGTTGGAAGGGACCTCCAGGATCATCGGGTCCAACCCCCTGCTCATTGCAGGATTCACTAAATCATCCCAGACAGATGTCTGGCCAACCTCTGTTTGTAGACTTTCATTCAAGGAGAACTCATAACCTCCCAAGACAACCTGCCCCACTCATTGATCACCCTCATGGTCAAAAATATTTTTCTAATATCTAATCTTTGTCTCCTCTCTTTCAGTTTCATCCCATTGCTTCAAGCCTTCCCTTGTGCAAATGAGAATAGGGCTGATTCCTCTGCACTGTGTCGGTCTCCAGGTATTTGTAGACAGCTATTAAGTTTTTTTTAAGCCATCTTTTTTGCAAGCTAAACATTCCCAAATTCTTTAACCGTTTCACATAGTACTTTGAGTATGATCGCTCAGCCAGCTGTGAATCCACCTAACAGTTTCCTTGTCAATCCCCTATTTGGTCATTTTTTCAATAAGGATAGTATGAGATACTTTGTCAAAGCTTTACTAAAGTCAAGATATACTATATCTACCGCATATCTCTGATTAACCCAGTCAGTGATTTTGTCATAGAAGGAAATTAGATTAATCTGGTATGGCTTGTTTGTTACAAGCTCTATTCTTATCCAAGTACTTGCATGTATACTGTTAATAATTAATTCAAAGATCTTTAATGGTATAAAAGTCAGGCTCACAGGCCTGTAGTTTCCTTGGTCCATCTTTCCTTTTTTGAAGTTAAGGACATTTGCCCTTCTCCATTCTTCTGGGACTTCTGTTCTCCAGGAATTTTCAAAGATTCATGTGAGTGGTTCAGCAATTACCTCTGCTGCTTCCTTTAGTTTTCTAGGATGTAATTTATCTGAATCTGGAGACTTGAATTGTTTCCTCACCATATTTTAACAAATGACTAGATAGTTAAAATCTCCCATGATTACTTTGTCATGCTTTTTTGAGAACTTGGCTATCTGACATGGAAAGAGTTCATCCATATCTTCTGACGGTCCAGGTGGCCTATGGTAAATTCCTATGATGGTGTTCTTTCTCTTGTTCTCTCCTTGTATTTTTATCCAAACAGTTTCTGCAGAACTCCCATGCTCTGAAGCTTGCATCTCTGTGGAGATGTATGCTTTTCTAACATACAGCGCAACAGCTCCACCTCTTTTAATAAATCTGTTTCTTATAAAAATGTTGTATCCTTCAAGCCTTGTATTCCAATCATGTGTATCATCCCACCAAGTTTTCGTGATGCCTATGACATCATATTTGTCTTCCTAGGAGCTGCAATTCCACTTGTTTGTTTCCCATGCTCTGTGCATTTGTATAAAAACATTTTAGTTTGTGATCGGGGTCTCTTGCTCCTCTACTTTCCTTCTGAATTTTTTTCTTTGTTCTTTCTTTTCACTTCTAATAGCAAGGTTCTCAAATACATTAATTAGATGTATATTTTTAGCTGGGCTTTCACTTCCTTTACCATATTGTTCTAGTTTGAAGCTCTCTTGCCTGCCAAATATATGCTTACCAGTCTTTGTAAGGTACAAACCATCTTTAGCAAGGAGTCCATCATGTAGGTAATTCACTCCATGGTCTAGAAATCCAAATTTTTGCTGGTGGCACCATCAACATAGCCAGTTGTTCACCTCTAGAATCCTCTGTCATTTCCTTATTCCATGTCAATCCACTGCCAAGGTCTTCAAAGTCTCTGCAGATATTTGCAAGATCCTTTTGTGAAATGTCATTTGTCCCTAAATGTATTAGTAGGAATTGGTAGTTGTCTGTAGAACTGAATATTCTTGATAGCCTATCAGACACATCTTTGATTTGTGCATCTGGTAGACAGCACACCTCTCTTGAGGTTATATCAGATGCTTCGATTCCTCTGTTTCTGTAGATACACTGAAAATGTCTTTTCCTTCAACATTTCAACATTTTGAACACTTACCTCTGCTCTGTCAGGGAAATCTCATCTTCCTTAATGAATTTCAATGTAGCTGTTCTCTCCTGAAGACTTTGTACCTTGTTACTGGACATCGGATGCTAATTGAAGTGTATAGAAAGCTGCACGTAGGGAAAAGAACAGGGGGAGATAAGGAAAGACTCAAACAAACATTGCAACCAAAAATTGACTGTTTACTGCATTTTAGCTGCTGTAATCACATTTCCTTATTCAGTTCTGCAGTAGTGTCCTCCATGACAATGTTATGTATATGTGCGTTACAGACAGGGACCAGAATCTGCAGTTCTCTACACAGTCTATAAAGCACTACACAGCAGCCAGGCATCTCCTATCAGTCCTCAGAGAACTAAGAATCAGATATACATCCTGCAGAGGGGAAAAATTAGGGATAATACAGGTTGCAAGTCATATAATGGTGAGATATTGTGTTATACCTCATGTACACACACATGGCAGCTAATTCTTAATTCATCTGAAAAAATAGGTTTCTTTTAAAACCTGCAATTTCTCATTTAACGAATTCAATACAATATTGCCACATGCTTGAAAACTCTTAAACCCTGTAGCTCACAGCATAAGCACTTAGTGGCCACAATCCACACATATAGGATAGAGATATCCAGATAGAGCATTGTGAAATCATACTGTTCTGAAAAGCTGGTTATCTAGTAACACACATATCTGAACATATCCAGTCAAGGAGAAAGGTGAGCGGATTACATATAAAAAATCAGCACCGTTTTACAGCACATGCAATATAGATGGGGTTTCAAGACATCTTATCTGCATGTCATGTGCGGACTTTAAGGGCAATTGAGCATGCTTAAGCGCAACATATTGGCACCGTGAACAAGGTTTGATGAGGTAGATTTGCACATGTATCGGCCCATTATATTGTACTTTTTGCCTACGCATAACCAGTTTACATGCACACGCAACACCCGCACCTCATAGCCTAATGAGATCCAGATGTGTTCTTCCTTTACCGGAATTGTGCAACGTGTTGTGCATCTGCACACATATTAACTGTGCTTTTGCACATCTCCCATACGCCTCTATGGTGCCTTTTGGGCATAAATGCGCACAAAAATAGAGCAGGTCCTACTTTTTCTGCATTCAGAACACGTTCATGGGAACTAATCCATTGACCTCAATGAGTTCTATTCTCTGCACATGCAAATGCTTTTGTCTGAAGCAGCTCTAAAACTGCAGCATGTCAATCTATGTTGTGGATTTGCACTGCAGATTTTAGTCCTTCAAGGAATAAAATCTGTGATGAATCCACACCGAAATTCACTTTAAAGGGGTTGTCCCGCGCCGAAACGTTTTTTTTTTTTTTTTTTAACACCCCCCCCGTTCGGCGCGAGACAACCCCGATGCAGGGGTTAAAAAAACAACCCGCACAGCGCTTACCTGAATCCCGGCGGTCTGGCGTCTTCATACTTACCTGCTGAAGATGGCCGCCGGGATCCTCTGTCTCCGTGGACCGCAGGTCTTCTGTGCGGTCCATTGCCGATTCCAGCCTCCTGATTGGCTGGAATCGGCACGTGACGGGGCGGAGCTACACGGAGCCGGCATTCTACACGAGCGGCCCCATAGAAGACTGCAGAAGACCCGGACTGCGCAAGCGCGGCTAATTTGGCCATCGGAGGGCGAAAATTAGTCGGCTCCATGGGAACGAGGACGCCAGCAACGGAGCAGGTAAGTATAAAACTTTTTATAACTTCTGTATGGCCCATAATTAATGCACAATGTACATTACAAAGTGCATTAATATGGCCATACAGAAGTGTATAGACCCACTTGCTGCCGCGGGACAACCCCTTTAAATTCAGCACATAGCACATGCAGATTTTGACATGGACCTGTGCATAAATTTTCAGCAGAATTTTCATTGAGTAAATTACATGCTTTGTGGACATACCCTAATATACAGCCAGTCAGCCCCATCTGGCTGTTTTAACCAGTCACGCAGCATTTTGCCCATTCTTCAACCATATGCTCTGCCTGCAGAGAGCCAGCAGAGACCGTGTATTGCTGCGTATGGTACTGCGCATGTCCGCGTATCATACACATGCGGACTTGCACAGTGCAACTTATTTTTTTTCCATTCCCCACTTTGTTTCAGAGCGAGAATGCATATCAAAATGCTGCCCATGCACAATGTATTGCATATGGACACCGTTTCATACGCAGCCCATACAAATATATAAGGCTCACACTGCGTACGTACGCAGAGAAATAGAACATACTGCAATTCATTTCTCTTGCGTATCAATGCACAGTGTCTAGACACCGGTGTGCATGGATCGAAAGTCCATGGACTGTCATTGACTCCATTCACTGCATTGAACGCACGTGTTATACGTGGTGAAAACACGGCCGTGGACATGACCCCCTACATTTGGCCTAAAAAGCAACACACCTGGAATATGAGATAAATATTGTACTTTCTTTACAATTTGAGATGCAATGGGATTAATATACTGTAATGCAGATATGTTCTTTTATTAGAGAAAATAAGATAAGCCCTTTTCTGGTTTTAAAGTTTCAAGATCTCTTCGATGACCTATGATTATTTTAAATGTTAGATAGTGTCACCTGAGTTTCATCATTATAATTTATGATAATTTCATAAAGCATAAGCAATCTGATTACCTTCCTGTCATGTGTTAAGCTATATAAAGTTCTTGATATCTCAGCAAGCCCCTGGATAATAAGGTGCTGTCTGCTAACCAAATGCTTGCTGACATCAGCAGAATACCGCCTGACATTGAAAACTTTTTTTGGGTCAGTGTAGAAAATGTTCTTAACGTAAGCAATTGACCTTTTACTTTGTCTTATAGACATTCATCCCAATTGTTGCTTCTCTTGTTCACTAATTAATGGTACATTTTCTGTTCTTAGCAGCCTGTACCGCAATGGCATTTTAATAACTCCTTCCTCAGCAGTACCAGCATATTGTTCATTCTTCTCTAACAGCAGCTCGGTCTCATTCCTGAATTAAATTTATCTTATAGCTGAGTATTGTATGATATCAAATTTGTAATTGTGAGTTTATGTGATTTGCCTTAAAAATGTACTCTGGCAATTTATCAAATGTAGCCGTAAGCACTTTGCTAGGATTTGATTACATTTATAGAGCACTATTGCCTCAAATGAGTTTGCCTGATTGAGGTGAAGAATTACAGATAAATATAATGTGGCATTAATAAAGGGGAAATGCAGCCACCAAAACACATTTATATACCACTACACAGTTATGTGTATCACATCCCAATTTCTCTCTACCCTGGGACACACTGTCTCCTATTCTCATTCTCCTCAAGCAGAATAATGTGCTGTGGAGCCAATATATTTTCATGTTGTAACTAAACTAGCTTTTGCTTTGTAAAAACTCTGCTTAAAGGGGCTATAAATGTTTTATTAACAAAGCTCTTTAGTCTTGGAATAAAGAAAAAAAGTCACTTTGCACTTTTTTCTATTGCTCACCATTCTCAGAATAAGGAGAACGATTAATGAGGACCTGTCACTACTCCTGACATGTCTGTTTAGTAACATTGTTATACCAAATAATAGAAGATCCATAGCATCTTTTTAAGTTTTTTATATTTTTCCTCCTAGAAATGTAATTATAAATTTATAACTTCATGTCACTATTCTCTATGCCAACCAGGTGTACAGTTCACACTAGTTTGATAGTCATAGAATTATAGAGTTAGAAGAAACCTCCTGGGTCATCGGGTTCAACCCCCTGCTCAGTGCAGGATCACTAAATCATCCCAGACAGATATTTGTCCAGCCTTTGTTTGAACACTTCCATTGAAGGAGAACTCACCACCTCCCGTGGTAACCTGGTCCACTCATTGATCACCCTCACTGTCAGAATTTTTTTTGATACTGTCAAACTATGTAGAGTAACATCTCTAATGGGTGACACCCAGCTGTCAGTTTATGGATAAATAACAGGAATGGCATAATATATAGCTCTAAAAATTGTTATATTATGTGGAATACAATTACTTACTAAAATGAAGGGGTCATGATTACTCACTTATCCTCTTTAAAACATATGGTATTTTTCGTTTGGTTACATTGACTACAGCAAAGGACATATATACTACAAATCTTTAGTGCAGTGATTTTCATTGCTTATATTTTTATTTATTTTGACGTAATCAGTTCACATCCACTCTCTGTTGCGGCGGTGCTGGGATCACTTTCCTGCTAGATAGTCTGGTGCAGGTTTTTGCATGTGTTTCTCTCTTCTGGCTCTAGTGGGAGTGGTATTAGATAAGACATGCTTGATCTCACCTGTGGGTATTTTGTCAGGCTTATCTAGCCAGGCCTGTGGCTTGGATTTGGGTGTGGTTTATTTTCAGTCATCCACTGGCTATAGAGAAAGCCAGAAGCTTGGAGCTGGTTCATCTGTTTATCTGTGACTGTGCAAAGCTGAACACAACAGTTTATTTGTATTTCATCTGGTTTTTCATGTTATTCCACTATCCTTTCCCCGAGGTATGAGGTCAGGTTTGTCCTTGTGGGAGATGATGGAGATGGTCACCGTTATATGTGTATTATCTGTTGTTCAGCTGTGTATATTTAAGATGGAGAATGTCTTGTGTAAGTAATACCATATGAATTGAGAGCAATGTATTGCTTCCATGAACAGGTTAAACTGGGCTCTTATGTTCACATGATACCAGCTGAAGCTTCAAAGAAGAAAGACACAAAGATTGAAATTAGAATAATTGAATTAGCAAACCCCAATCAGAGTGAACAGATAGGCAGGAAAAGGACCAAGAGAGAAGATTCAAGTCTGTTGCTAATTGTGTTATGTGGAAAACTCTTTAACAAAAATAGGAGGAAGGATAATAACAGACATTTTCAGTAAAGTTACCTCCTCTGATTACATCATAAACACTCCCTATGAGAATGACCTATCAGCACACAAAATGTTGTAATGTAGCTGAAGGTCCCACCTTTCTTTGTTTGAATGCTATATAAACCTTTCCCAACCAAAATAAAGGCAGATGTCCTGTGGTATACACTCTATAATGATGTATCTTTCATTGGGGTCTCTGATCTCATATTAATCTTATCTAATAGCGCACCAACAGTATATCAAACAGTGCAAAATTGCGCTGGGTTAGGCAGGTCCTTTCCCTGGTTTAGTTTACTAGGGAGAGTTTGTTTCCTTTATGCAGTTGTCATAATTTTGTACTGTTTGGTGCACCGTGTTTTCAGGTTACGTATTCAGCGTGCCCTGTGCAGATATGGCACTCTCCCTCTAAATTCCAAGTGTCTATGACAACAAGGCCCTGGCCTGACATTTATTGACCACTTTACTACCTGGCTTTCAGGCCTTATTCACACAACCGTATATATGCAGCTATTTAGCTGCATCCAAAAATCAGTCAAAAATCACGACCATCTGAAGCATTGAATTCAAATTCAATCAGATGAGCAATTTTTAGCCGCATAAAAAAATCATGGCAAAAATAGCGCATCGGGGACCATTTTAAGTTCCTGATTTTATACGCCTATCCTAAGGACAAGTTATCAATAGTAGATTGGTGATGGTCTGGAATTCAGGATCTCCACTGATAAGCTGTTTACCAGGCTGGTGTCCTCATGCACTGAGCTGATTTCTACAGTAAGTAGACAACTCTGTTATCTCTGCAGTGGCCAGGCTTGGTTATACAGGCAAACTCCCTATCAAAGTAAATGGGAGCCTAGCCACTGCAGAGAGAACAAAGCTCTCTGTTTGTTGCCAAAATCTGCTCAGTGCATGAGTGCATCTGCATTGTGAAGAATTGATCAGTGGGAGTCCCGAGTGGTTGAACCCTGCTGATCAAGTATTGATAACCCTTCCCTTTAAAATGAGACCAAGAGCATGCCTATAACCACAATACAACCAATTTGAAAGACAACCATTTGAAGTAAAAGTGAGAAAATTCGAAATATACAGCTGTCACTTCAGTCTGTGTGCAGAACAGGCAGGGGGAGTGCAGCAAAGGACAAGCAGAAAATGATTGGTATTCTTTTAACTGCTCTCTTTCCCAGGGGAGGTGTTACATCAATTTTTGTTCATGTTAACACCCCCCTCCCCCACCCCCCTTCCCTTATTAGTCATAGAACATATTTTCTCTCTGTCACATATAGTGGCCTTTTTCCCAGGAAAGGAGTGCAAAGATGAGCACTGGCTAACCACTCCTCTACACAGTTTAGCTTGCAGATGCTGCATCCATTGCTGACCATGACATCTTAGGGTTTTTTCAGAAAACATATTTAAATAAAATGTGTTTTTTTTTATTTACACAATTCTTTAAAGACTAAAACTGCAAAACCAAATCAAATATATTTAGTAGCACCACTTCCATAATAAGCTGCACTTTAAAACATTACAGTATTACAGCAAAAAAAAAAAAAAAAAAATTATTTTTGCAAAGTAAAGTGTTTATATTGTGCAAAAGTAGTAAAAGACAATAACATCTTTGAAAATTTGGTGGTATTGTAATGAGCAACATAATAAAATTAACTAATAATTATACCGCATGGTGAATGTCGTAAAAATAAATGCCCCCAAAAATATGGTTATTTTTTATCTATTGCCCACCCACAAAAACTGTATAAATCTTATTCCATACATTATGTAACTAAAATGGGTCCTATAAAAACTTGACCTGCAAAAGCCTTATGAAGCGTGATGAAAAACTATAGAAGTCATAACTGCTGGAACACAAAAGGGGAAACAGTTTACTGGTTCTTAATGCTAAAATTAGTCATGTCAGCAAGGAGATAAAATGAACTTAGGGTGGCTTCAGACGAGCGTGTTTTTGTGCGTGCATACGCACGCACAAATACACGCATTTATTATAAACAATGCATTTCCTATGGTGTGTTCACATGTCCGTGTTTTACAGGTGCGTGCACAATAGACAATGCATGAAGACAATGGTCTGCCGTCACCCTGTAATTGTTTTTTAGGGAAGGGCTTTAAATATAAGCCCTTCCCTGAAAAACTAAAATTTTTGTGTAAAAGACAAACAAACAAACAAACAAAAACCCTTACCTGTCTGCCACTGCCATGTCCCCGCTGGCATGAGAAACACATCTGCCTTATGCGGCAGATGTTTCCTTCATCTCCGTGGGGAAAAAGAATTCCCTGCTGCACCTGCCACATCTGTGACAGATGCAGCAAAGGAATTCTTCATCCCTGCAGGGAATAAAGAATTCCCTGCTGCATCTTTCACAGATGACAGCTGCGGTAGCGAATCAAGCTGCCAGCACCCAGTAATTGTTTTTCTAGGAAGGGCTTTATATGTAAGCCCTTCCCTGAAAAACAAGAAAAAATGGTGATAAAGATAAAAAAATACTCACCTTTCTTCAGCTGTCGGGCCTCAGCAGCGTCCAGCTGGCTCTTCTCCCGCGCTGCTCTGAGGAGTATTTATCACGAGGGGATTTAAAATCCCCGCCTGCTGAATGGGCTGCCTCTGATTAGCTGAGCACTGGGACCAATCAGAGGCAGCTTTCAGCTATTGAATGACAGCTGAGACCTGCCTCTGATTGGTCTCTGTGCTCAGCCAATCAGAGGCAGCACTCACCCATACATGAATTCATGAATGTGCGAGTGCTGCCTCTGATTGGCTGAGTGCAGGGACCGATCAGAGGCAGCTCTCAGCTATTAAATGACAGCTGAAAGCTGCCTCTCATTGGTCCCAGTGCTCAGACAATCAGAGGCAGCCCATTCAGCTGAATACTCCTCAGAGCAGTGCAGGAGAAGAGTCAGCTGGACGCAGCTTAGCCCCGGCAGCTGAAGAAAGTGAGTATTTTTTTTTATCACCATTTTTTCTTGTTTTTCAGGGAAGGGCTTATATTTAAAGCCCTTCCCTGAAAAACACTTACAGGATGCCGGCAGCTGGATCCCCTACTGCGGCTGTCATCTGTGACAGCTGTGGTGGGGAATTCTTTATTCCCCGCAGGGATGAATAATTCCTTTGCTGCATCTGTCACATGATGAAGGAAACATCTGCTGCATGCGGTAGATGTGTTCTTCATCCCCGCGGGGACATGGCAGCGGTGGACAGGTAAGAATTTATTTTGTATTGTTTTTTTACACTTAAAATTGTTGTTTTTCCGGGAAGGGCTTATATGTAGGCCCTTCCCTGAAAAACAATTCAAGGGTGCCGACAGACCATTGCCTTCAATGAAGCCGCCAGCAGCAGCCGCTGCTCCATTGAAGGCAATGCATGGACCTTCACAGATGCGTGTTTTTGTGCGTACATAGGTGCACACCTATGTACGCACTTATGTACGCACAAACACACACTCGTGTGAAACCACCCTTAAGGTCGGGGCATGGCCTGAAACACATGCCAAAAAACATCGGATTCACCAGCTGCATTACCTAGGCATTGCAAGTTTAGCCACAAATAATAAGACCAAAGTCCTCCATGTCCTAGTAGCAGCAAAGACTTTCATTGCAAAATTTAGGGTTCCTATGATGGCTGAGCTTACGCCTATGCTAGCAACATTTTCAGATTTGAGGATAGATTAGCAAATATTCATGGGAACTAGGCAAAATA
This sequence comes from Eleutherodactylus coqui, assembly GCF_035609145.1. NCBI lineage: Eukaryota > Metazoa > Chordata > Amphibia > Anura > Eleutherodactylidae > Eleutherodactylus > Eleutherodactylus coqui. Next base: position 241,035,182 of record NC_089841.1, on the reverse strand, counting down.
TACTGTTAATTTGGCGTAGTAGATCAATTCACCACTTTACTCTTCTACTTTGTGTTGCCATTACATACGTTCATTGAGTTTTGAGATAGAACCTTATTGGAAGTATTCCAAATTTGCAAGCCACCTGTTATCTTGTTATGTTTATGGCTTTTTTTATGTAATGAAAAAATGAGCTCTTTATACATAAAATTGTTTATCAGCTACAATTATCTTTTGATGATACTTTATATCATTATTGAAAAATCTGACATTCTAACAATCCTTTCTTGCTCAATAAAATTTATAAAAAAAAGTCATTGGGGTTTTCAAGTGATTATGATGTTGGAATGAAAAACAACAGACACAGATAAGGCTCGGTGTCAATTGAAAGCTAAGGGGGCAGATTCATGAAAATGCATAAAAAAAACTGTTTTTGTTGCCCATAGCAAACAAACAAAGCACAGTTATCATTTTGTTATAACAGCTTAAGAAATGAAGCTGGGCTGTGATTGGTTGCTAAAGGTGACAATGACAGTTTTTTTTAAACTGTTTCATAAATCTTCCCTGAAATGTCCAGATTTGTGTTCTAAAGTTCATGGTGGGGTTTCAAAAATTTAAGCAGGTATCACCATCACTGCAAGTAGAGATGAGCAAGCATACTCGCTAAGGGCAATTACTCGAGCGAGCATTGCCCTTAGCGAGTACCTGCCCGCTCGGAAGAAAAGATTCTGGTGCCGGCAGGGAGCTGCGGGGAAGAGCGGGGAGAAACGGAGGGGAGATCTCTCTCTCCCTCTCTTCCCCCCGCTCCCTCCTGCTCACTCCCACAACTCACCGCTCCCCTGCGCCGGCAGCCAAATCTTTTCTTCCGAGCAGGCAAGTATTCACTAAGGGCAATGCTCGCTCGAGTAATTGCCCTTAGCGAGTATACTCACTCATCTCTAACTGCAAGTCATCCCCTACTCACAAAATAGGTGATAACATGCTTATTGATGGGTGCCCAACAGCTTGGACCTCCATGAATTGTGCATTCGCAACCTTTGAGCGTACTTAAAGTGTAGGCAGCAGAGGTCGCGCATGCATACTTCTTCTCCATTCACTTTAATGGTATCATCAAAGATATACAAATTTAAAAGCTCTGCAAACATCTAAGCAGTTTTCTAGTTCCTGACACATTCCATCAAGAACATCTGGAGTAACAGATTCAACAATTTTCCTGATTTTCAGTTCAAGTATTGAATGTTTTGAATATGAACACCATAGTCAGTTTGTTTCAGATGCCCCCAGAAATAAAAATCCAGAGCTGTGTGGTCTGGAGATCATGGAGGTCATTGCTTTCATCTGTCCCTGCCAATCCAGTGCTGCAGAATTATCTAATTACTAAATTGTATAGCAATCCTGGTTTAATACTGTATGTAATTCCTGATTTTTTTCTGTACACGCACCCTCTAATTTGTAAAGTGCTGTAGAATATGTTGGCGCTATATAAATAAGATGATGATTGTTATTGATGTTATTATATTATTGTAGAGTGGATGGACACAATCCTGCTGAAAGATCCCATTCTTAATATTTTTATTGTATTGAGATAATACAATGAGTTCCAACATGGTGAGGTAACTGTAATGTCACAATGCCTTCTACAAAGAAAAATGGACCAATAAGGGATCCTCTGGCAACAGCTTACCATACATTCCGTTTTGGGCTATTATTGTTATGTTTAACAAAACCATAAGGACACTTGTTTGCCATATCCTTATGTTGTGTTGATGGATGTGGCCTGAAACACGAAAACTAGCCTCATCCCTGAACAATACACTAGGGAAACATCACCAAACAATACACTGGGAAAAAACTACTTGTCATTGTCAATTTCATTACGAATGTCCAGTGCCAAAATCTTTTGGAATATCTTTTGCAATTATCCGGATATGTATGTAACAACTGAAGTTTCTAAGCAATAAAATGTAGAAGTTTTTCAGAACTCTGAACACTTGTTTCTGGAAAGCCGAACTGTCAAGAACATTTATACATATTTTTTACCTTGAACTGTGCATTTGAACTTATTCGATGTCTTCACTAGACTCATAACTAACTAATGGTCTTCCTGAACACTATTTGCCCAGAAGGCTTCCCATATGTCTAACCCAATGATGAATGTTATTTTAAGGGGGTTGTTTTTTTGTTAAACATAAGAAGTATTTACATCAAACAGGAGCGAACCCGGATAGACTAAATCACCAGTTACCGCAACCCTTCTCAATCAACTTCATAAAGGATTATCAGAAAGGATTTGTGTGCTCATCTGTCTCCTTTTCAAAATGTTCCATGAAAGTAGAACGAAGTTGCCAATAAGGCCCTTGTCCCAACTGACAATGCATATATTAATGATCCAAGTGAATACAACCTAGCTACCTGAAGATACCTTCAAAGGTCATATACAACCATCTTTGAACTCTAAATCTTAATAGAAACTATTTTTCTGTAAACAATAGTTCTTTTATCTGGGTAACCATTATAGAAGATTGTTGGCTTATATGGCTAGCTCCAAATTCTACTTTAGCTGTCCAAGATCCTACAAATGGTTTATCCACCTCTGTGGTATTTTTACAGTGCTATGTTTTGTTTACAAAATTCTGGCTGGTTCAGGCAGAAAAAGTAAAGTGGCACAGAATGATTGGGGACAAGTTTTTTGAGACAGGTTTAGAACCCAGAGGTGGAAACCACATTTATTATATATTTATAGCATATTCTCTAGATAAGCCATTAATGTCTGAGATATGAATACCACGTTAATTACATACTACCAAATATTTTTCACATATCACTTTGACAGAGTGGATGGTGGGATCAAATGACCACCCAGTACTTAAAGCGGTCCCGCCCGCGGCTCGCCTCAGACACAGGCTGGCAGAGATTAGGGAAAGTGCTGCTGCTCTTATAGGCAAAGTGTTAGCGTAGGATCCTGTCTTCAAGAACCCCAACGGTCCTTCTTAGGGCTACATCTGACTGTGGGCATTACTGTTGTGGCTGGCTGGGAGCAGTAGTGCATAATTTTTTTTTTGATCTCGGGCTGTGCAGGCCATTACAGATATAACGTTCTCAGTCTGCAGTCTATTATACAGAGTATAGGGAAAGTGCTGCAGAGAAAGGGAAAGTGGTAGTGTAAAATCCTGTCTGCAAGAACCCCAACGGTCCTTCTTAGGGCTACATCTCACCGTGTGCATTTTACCTGGTGGCTGCTGGGAGTAGTAGTGCTTTCATTTTTGTATTACACAGCTAGGCCTGTTTGCAGCCTTTTGTAATATTTTGACTGTTTCCCAAAGCACCCCCTCGCGCCAAGCCTCCGTGCAGAGGGCTAGGTTTTCAAAGGTGTGGACGACCGACGAACAGTGGTGTGCAACCTGTGTGGCACCAAGATCAGCCGGGGAGCCACCACTACCAGCCTCACCACCACCAGCATGCGCAGGCATATGATGGCCAAGCACCCCATAAGATGGGACGAAGGCTGTTTACTGCCTCCAGGTCACACCACTGCCTCTTCCCCTGTGCCTCAACCTGCTACTCAGATCCAACCCCCCTCTCAGGACACAGGCACGGGCACCTCCCGGCCTTCACCCACACCCTCACCTCCACTGTCCTCCACTTCATCCAGCAATGTCTCTCAGGGCAGCGTTCAGCTGTCGCTAGCACAAGCATTGGAGCGAAAGCACAAATACGCCGCCACGCATCCGCACGCACAAGCTTTAAACATGCACATTGCCAAATTAATCAGCCTGAAGATGCTGCCGTACAGGCTTGTGGAAACGGAGGCTTTCAAAAACATGATGGCGGCAGCGGTCCCGCACTACTCGGTCCCCAGTCGCCACTATTTTTCCCAGTGTGCCGTCCCAACCCTACACCAGCACGTCTCCCGCAACATAAATCGTGCCCTCACCAATGCGGTTACTGCCAAGGTCCACTTAACCACGAACATGTGGACAAGTACTGGCGGGCAGGGCCAGTATATCTCCCTGACGGCACATTGGGTGAATTTAGTGGAGGCTGGTACCGAGTCAGAGCCTGGGACCGCTCACGTCCTACCCACACCCAGAATAGCTGGTCCTACCTCGGTGCTAGTATCTGCAGCAGTTTATGCCACCTCCTCTAAACCCTCCCCCTCCTCCTATGCAACCTCTACCTCTCAATTAAGAAGTGTGAGCAGCACGTCGCCAGCAGTCGGTATGGCGCGGCAGCACAGCGGTGGGCAAGCGTCAGCAGGTCATGCTGAAACTACTCAGCTTAGGTGACAAGAGGCACACGGCCCCCGAACTGTTGCAGGGTTTGACAGAGCAGACCGACCTCCGGCTTTCGCCGCTGAGCCTCAAGCCGGGCATGGTCATGTGTGACAACGGCCATAACCTGGTGGTGGCTCTGCAGCTCGTCAGCCTCACATATATGCCATGCCTGGCCCACGCCTTCAATCTGGTGATTCAGCGGTTTCTTAAAAACTATTCACACTTGTCAAACCGGCTCGGCAAGGTGCGCCGCGTCTGCGCACATTTCCACAAGTCCACCACGGGCGCTGCCACCCTGAGGACCCTGCAACATCGGTTTGATCTGCCAGAGCACCGTTTGCTGTGCGACGTGCCCACTTGATGGAATTCTATGCTGCACATGTTGGGCAGGCTCTACGAGCAGCGTAGAGCAATAGTGGAATACCAACTCCAACATGGGCGGCGTACTGGTAGTTAGCCTCCCCAATTCTTTACTGAGGAGTGGGCCTGGATGGCAGATATCTGCCAGGTCCTCTGAAACTTTGAGAAGTCTACCCAAATGGTGAGCGGTGATGCTGCAATCATTAGCGTTACCATCCCGCTGCTATGCCTGCTGAGAAGTTCACTGCAAAGCATAAAGGCCGACGCTTTGCGGTTGAAATAGGCGACGGGGGATGAGAGTATGTCGCTTGATAGCCAGACCACCCTCATGTCTATATCTTAGCGCGTTTTGGAGGAGGAGGGGGAAGAGACAGCTGGGCACACTGAAGAGGGTACCCATGCTGCTTGCCTCTTATCTGTTCAGTGTGTATGGGCTGAAGAGGAGGAGGAGGTTCCTGAAAGTCATCCTCCTAGTGAGGACAGCGATACGTTGCGTACTGGCACCCTGGCACACATGGCTAACTTCATGTTAGGATTAGAGATGAGCGAACGCGTTCGTCCGAGCTTGATATTCGTGCGAATATTAGGGTGTTCGGGATGTTCGTTATTCGTGACGAACACCATGCGGTGTTCTGGTTACTTTCACTTCCTTCCCTGAGACGTTAGCGCGCTTTTCTGGCCAATTGAAAGACAGGGAAGGCATTACAACTTCCCCCTGCAACGTTTAAGCCCTATACCACCCCCCTGCTGTGAGTGGCTGGCGAGATCAGGTGTTCGCCTAATATAAAAGTCGGCCCCTCCCGCGGCTCGCCTCAGATGCGGTGTGAGTTAGATGAGGGACAGTGCTGTTTATACCGGAGCTGCTGTAGGGAAAGAATTGGTAGTTAGTGTAGGCTTCAAGACACCCCAAAGGTCCTTATTAGGGCCACTGATAGCTGTGTGTTGGCTGCTGTTAGCAGTGGGATTTTTTTTTTCTCAAAATCGCCTCTGCAGACCGTTGCACCTGGCATTAGGGACAGAAGTGCTGCATAGGCAGGGAGAGTGTTAGGAGTGAGTGTAGCCTTCAAGAACCTCAACGGTCCTTTCTAGGGCCATATTTATCCGTGTGCAGTACTGTCCAGGCTGCTGTTGGCTGTGCTGCATTTTTTTTGGGCTTCTCAAAATCGCCTCTGCAGAGCATTCCACCCTCCATTGATACTGCAGGGAAAGAATTGTATAGGCAGGGCCACAACACAGTTATTATTCATAGAATATACGCAGTGCTGCCTGTTGGTGGGAAAAAACTGAAAACAAATCTATTTGTCCAGCCTCTGTCCGTCCTTACGCCTGTGGAGACGTGTGAGCTGCGTGAAAAACATTGCTAAATCATACGCAGCCAGCTACGCTTTACTGCTGGGTTCGCCATTTGCTTTCCTTAATTGGGAAAAAAAATACCTGCTCTGCCACAGTTAATAACTCTGCTACCCTCACGTTCTGTGACACATAAGCAGGGACACAGCACAGTTATTAAACTTCGCAGGTTCATTGAATATACGCAGTGCTGCCTGTTGGTGGGAAAAAACTGAAAACAAATCTATTTGTCCAGCCTCTGTCCGTCCTTACGCCTGTGGAGACGTGTGAGCTGCGTGAAAAACATTGCTAAATCATACGCACCCAGCTACGCTTTACTGCTGGGTTCGCCATTTGCTTTCCTTAATTGGGAAAAAAAATACCTGCTCTCCAAGAGTTATAATAACTCTGCTACCCTCACGTTCTGTGACACATAAGCAGGGACACAGCGCAGTTATTAAACTTCGCAGGTTCATTGAATATACGCAGTGCTGCCTGTTGGTGGGAAAAAACTGAAAACAAATCTATTTGTCCAGCCTGTGTCCGTCCTTACGCCTGTGGAGACGTGTGAGCTGCGTGAAAAACATTGCTAAATCATACGCACCCAGCTACGCTTTACTGCTGGCTTCGCCATTTGCTTTCCTTAATTGGGAAAAAAAAATACCTGCTCTGCCACAGTTAATAACTCTGCTACCCTCACGTTCTGTGACACATAAGCAGGGACACAGCACAGTTATTAAACTTCGCAGGTTCATTGAATATACGCAGTGCTGCCTGTTGGTGGGAAAAAACTGAAAACAAATCTATTTGTCCAGCCTCTGTCCGTCCTTACGCCTGTGGAGACGTGTGAGCTGCGTGAAAAACATTGCTAAATCATACGCACCCAGCTACGCTTTACTGCTGGGTTCGCCATTTGCTTTCCTTAATTGGGAAAAAAAATACCTGCTCTCCAAGAGTTATAATAACTCTGCTACCCTCACGTTCTGTGACACATAAGCAGGGACACAGCACAGTTATTAAACTTCGCAGGTTCATTGAATATACGCAGTGCTGCCTGTTGGTGGGAAAAAACTGAAAAGAAATCTATTTGTCCAGCCTGTGTCCGTCCTTACGCCTGTGGAGACGTGTGAGCTGCGTGAAAAACATTGCTAAATCATACGCACCCAGCTACGCTTTACTGCTGGCTTCGCCATTTGCTTTCCTTAATTGGGAAAAAAAAATACCTGCTCTCCAAGAGTTATAATAACTCTGCTACCCTCACGTTCTGTGACACATAAGCAGGGACACAGCACAGTTATTAAACTTAGATTATTCATTCACTAGAGGCAGTGGGGCCTTTCGTTTTCCAAAAAGGGCAAAAATTATATTTGGCCTGCAGTCTTGCGCCAATTTATTTCCTGCCTGGGAAATCTAATCACTGGTAATACAGCATGCTGAGGGGTAGGGGTAAGCCTAGAGGACGTGGACGTGGACGTGGCCGAGGACGCGGAGGGCCAAGTCAGGGTGTGGGCACAGGCCAAGCTCCTGATCCAGGTGTGTCGCAGCCGACTGCTGCGCGATTAGGAGAGAGGCACGTTTCTGGCGTCCCCACATTCATCGCCCAATTAATGGGTCCACGCGGGAGACGGTTATTAGAAAATGAGCAGTGTGAGCAGGTCCTGTCCTGGATGGCAGAAAGTGCTTCGAGCAACCTATCGTCTACCCGCAGTTCTGCGCCGTCCACTGCTGCCAATCCGAATCCTCTGTCTGCTGCTCCTCCTTCCTCCCAGCCTCCTCACTCCACTACAATAACACCTGCTCAGGAGCGGGAACACTCCCAGGAACTGTTCTCGGGCCCCTGCTTAGATTGGGCAGCAGCGGTTCCTCTCCCACCAGAGGAGTTTATCGTCACTGATGCCCAACCATTCGAAAGTTCCCGGGGTCCGGGGGAAGAGGCTGGGGACTTCCGCCAACTGTCTCAACAACTTTCTGTGGAGGACGATGACGATCAGACACAGTTGTCTTGCAGTGAGGTAGTAGTAAGGGCAGTAAGTCCGAGGGAGCAGCGCACAGAGGATTCGGAGGAAGAGCAGCAGGACGATGAGGTGACTGACCCCACCTGGTGTGCAACGCTTACTCAGGAGGACAGGTCTTCAGAGGGGGAGTCAAGGGCATCAGCAGGGCAGGTTGCAAGAGGCAGTGCGGTGGCCAGGGGTAGAGGCAGGGCCAGACCGAATAATCCACCAAGTGTTTCCCAAAGCGCCCCCTCGCGCCATGCCACCCTGCAGAGGCCGAGGTGCTCTAAGGTCTGGCAGTTTTTCACAGAGACGCCTGACGACCGACGAACAGTGGTGTGCAACCTTTGTTGCGCAAAGCTCAGCCGGGGAGCCAACACCAACAGCCTCACCACCACCAGCATGCGCAGACATATGATGGCCAAGCACCCCACAAGGTGGGATGAAGGCCGTTCACCGCCTCCGGTTTGCACCCCTGCCTCTCCCCCTGTGCCCCAACCTGCCACTGAGATGCAACCCCCCTCTCAGGACACAGGCACTACCGCCTCATGGCCTGCACCCACACCCTCATCTCCGCTGTCCTCGGCCCCATCCAGCAGTGTAGTTCAGCGCACCGTTCAGCCGTCGCTTGCGCAAGTGTTCGAGCGCAAGCGCAAGTACGCCGCCACGCACCCGCACGCTCAAACGTTAACCGTCCGCATCGCAAAATTCATCAGCCTTGAGATGCTGCCGTATAGGGTTGTGGAAACGGAGTCCTTCAAAAGTATCATGGAGGCGGCGGCCCCGCGCTACTCAGTTCCCAGTCGCCACTACTTTTCCCGATGTGCCGTCCCAGCCCTGCACGACCACGTCTCCCGCAACATTGTGCGCGCCCTCACCAACGCGGTTACTGCCACGGTCCACTTAACTACGGACACGTGGACAAGCACAGGCGGGCAGGGCCACTACATCTCCCAGACGGCACATTGGGTGAATTTAGTGGAGGCTGGGACAGAGTCAGAGCCTGGGACCGCTCACGTCCTACCCACCCCCAGAATTGCGGGCCCCAGCTCGGTGCTGGTATCTGCGGAGGTGTATGCTTCCTCCACTAAAGCACCCTCCTCCTCCTCCTCCTCCTCTGTCTCACAATCAAGATGTGTTAGCAGCAGCATGTCGCCAGCAGTCGGTGTCGCGCGGTGTGGCAGCACAGCGGTGGGCAAGCGTCAGCAGGCCGTGCTGAAACTACTCAGCTTAGGCGATAAGAGGCACACGGCCCACGAACTGCTGCAGGGTCTGACACAGCAGACCGACCGCTGGCTTGCGCCGCTGAGCCTCCAACCGGGCATGGTCGTGTGTGACAACGGCCGTAACCTGGTGGCGGCTCTGCAGCTCGGCAGCCTCACGCACGTGCCATGCCTGGCCCACGTCTTTAATTTGGTGGTTCAGCGGTTTCTGAAAAGCTACCCACGCTTGTCAGACCTGCTCGTAAAGGCGCGCCGGCTCTGCGCACATTTCCGCAAGTCCCACACGGACGCTGCCACCCTGCGCACCCTGCAACATCACTTTAAGCTGCCAGTGCACCGACTGCTGTGCGACGTGCCCACACGGTGGAACTCTACGCTCCACATGTTGGCCAGGCTCTATGAACAGCGTAGAGCTATAGTCGAATACCAACTCCAACATGGGCGGCGCAGTGGGAGTCAGCCTCCTCAATTCCTTTCAGAAGAGTGGGCCTGGTTGGCAGACATCTGCCATGTCCTTGGTAATTTTGAGGAGTCTACCCAGGTGGTGAGCGGCGATGCTACAATCATTAGCGTCACCATTCCTCTGCTATGCATCTTGAGAAATTCCCTGCAAACCATAAAGGCAGCTGCTTTGCGCTCGGAAACGGGGGCGGGGGAAGACAGTATGCCGCTGGATAGTCAGGGCACCCTCCTGTCTATTTCTCAGCGCGTACAGGAGGAGGAGGAGGAGCATGAGGAGGATGAGGAGGAGGGGGAAGAGACAGCTTGGCCCGCTGCTGACGGTACACCGGCTGATTGCCTGTCATCCTTTCAGCGTGTATGGCCTGAGGAGGAGGAGGAGGAGGAGGAGGAGGATCCTGAAAGTGATCTTCCTAGTGAAGACAGCCATGTGTTGCGTACAGGTACCCTGGCACACATGGCTGACTTCATGTTAGGATGCCTTTCTCGTGACCCTCGCGTTGCACGCATTCTGGCCACTACGGATTACTGGGTGTACACACTGCTCGATCCACGGTATAAGGAGAACCTGCCCACTCTGATTCCCGAAGAGGAAAGGGGTTCGAGAGTGTTGCTATACCACAGGACCCTTGCGGACAAGCTGATGGTAAAATTCCCAGCCGACAGCGCTAGTGGCAGAAGGCGCAGTTCCGAGGGCCATGTTGCAGGGGATGTGCGTAGATCGAGCAGCATGTACATCCCAGGCAGTGCAACAGTCTTTAAGGGCCTGGCCAGCTTTATGGCTCCCCACCAAGACTGTGTCACCGCTCCCCAGTCACGGCTGAGTCGGCGGGAGCACTGCAAAAGGATGGTGAGGGAGTACGTAGCGGATCGCACGACCATCCTTGGTGACGCCTCTGCCCCCTACAACTACTGGGTGTCGAAGCTGGACACGTGGCCTGAACTAGCCCTGTATGCCCTTGAGGTGCTTGCTTGTCCTGCGGCTAGCGTGTTGTCGGAGAGGGTGTTTAGTGCGGCTGGGGGAATCATCACAGATAAGCGTAGCCGCTTCTCAACCGACAGTGCCGACAGGCTAACACTCATCAAGATGAACAAAGGCTGGATTTCGCCAGACTTCTGTTCTCCACCAGCGGACAGCAGCGATACGTAAGCAATACGTAGGCTGCACCCGCGGATGGAAGCTACGTTCTCTCTCACCATCCAAAACGGGGACATTTCTGCTTCATCAATCTGTGTCTAATATTCCTCCTCCTCCTCCTCCTGCTCCTCCTCCTGAAACCTCACGTAATCACGCTGAACGGGCAATTTTTCTTAGGGCCACAAGGCTCACTCAAATAATTTTTCTGAACAATTTTTATAAGTTTCAATGCGCTTAAAAGCATTGGAACTTTAACTTGAACCAATTTTTCGTTACACTGGGCTGCCTCCAGGCCTAGTTACCACTTAAGCCACATTAACCAAAGCGATTAATGGGTTTCACCTGCCCTCTTGGCTGGCCATGGCCAATTTTTGGGATGTACATTAGTACTGTTGATACAGCAATTTTTGTGGGCCCTCGCCTACAGTGTAATCAAATTAATTTTTAGCCCACCTGCATTACAGCTGACGTTACCTCAGCTGTGTTGGGCAATGCAATGGGATATTTTTGTGTACCGCCGGTGGGTTCCAGGGAGCCACCCATGCTGTAGGTGCACACTGAGTTTTTAATACTTCTGTACACTTCTAAAGAACCCGTCTGACTGGGGCATGCAGTGTGGGCCGAAGCCCACCTGTATTACGCACGACATTACTACCTCAGCTGTGTTGGGCAATGCAATGGGATATTTCTATGTACCGCCGGTGGCTTCCTGGCACCCACCCAGGCAGTGGGTCCACAGGGAGTTAAACCTACATGTGTCCACTTGTAAAGAACCCCAGTCTGACTGGGGCATGCAGTGTGGGCCGAAGCCCACCTGCATTACGCACGACATTACTACCTCAGCTGTGTTGGGCAATGCAATGGGATATTTTTGTGTACCGCCGGTGGGTTCCAGGGAGCCACCCATGCTGTAGGTGCACACTGAGTTTTTAATACTTCTGTACACTTCTAAAGAACCCGTCTGACTGGGGCATGCAGTGTGGGCCGAAGCCCACCTGTATTACGCACGACATTACTACCTCAGCTGTGTTGGGCAATGCAATGGGATATTTCTATGTACCGCCGGTGGCTTCCTGGCACCCACCCAGGCAGTGGGTCCACAGGGAGTTAAACCTACATGTGTCCACTTGTAAAGAACCCCAGTCTGACTGGGGCATGCAGTGTGGGCCGAAGCCCACCTGCATTACGCACGACATTACTACCTCAGCTGTGTTGGGCAATGCAATGGGATATTTTTGTGTACCGCCGGTGGGTTCCAGGGAGCCACCCATGCTGTAGGTGCACACTGAGTTTTTAATACTTCTGTACACTTCTAAAGAACCCGTCTGACTGGGGCATGCAGTGTGGGCCGAAGCCCACCTGTATTACGCACGACATTACTACCTCAGCTGTGTTGGGCAATGCAATGGGATATTTCTATGTACCGCCGGTGGCTTCCTGGCACCCACCCAGGCAGTGGGTCCACAGGGAGTTAAACCTACATGTGTCCACTTGTAAAGAACCCCAGTCTGACTGGGGCATGCAGTGTGGGCCGAAGCCCACCTGCATTACGCACGACATTACTACCTCAGCTGTGTTGGGCAATGCAATGGGATATTTTTGTGTACCGCCGGTGGGTTCCAGGGAGCCACCCATGCTGTAGGTGCACACTGAGTTTTTAATACTTCTGTACACTTATAAAGAACCCCAGTCAGACTGGGGCATGCAGTGTGGGCCGAAGCCCACCTGCATTAAGCACGACATTACTACCTCAGCTGTGTTGGGCAATGCAATGGGATATTTCTGTGTACCGCCAGTGGGTTCCAGGGAGCCACCCATGCTGTGGGTCGACAGGGACTTCACAATAGGGAGTTGTACCTGCCTGTGTCTATGAATTAAAAAGCCCGGTCTGACTGGGGCATGCAGACACCTTGACAGAATGAATAGTGTGTGGCACATAGGTTCCCCATTGCTATGCCCACGTGTGCAGCTCCTGATGGCGGTGGCACAGGATTCTATTTCTCATTGCTTCTGTACAGCATTGTGGGCTATCGCTCCGCCACTTTTAAAGAGGGTCGCTGCCTAGCCGTGCCAACCTCTGCAGTGTGTGCCTGCGGTCCCTCGTCATGGCAGACGCAATTCTAAATAGACATGAGCGTGGTGTGGCATGAGGGCAGCTGAAGGCTGCGCAGGGACACTTTGGTGTGCGCTGTGGGGGGGAGGGGGGGCGGTTGGGCAGCATGTAACCCAGGAGAAGTGTCAGTGGAGTGTCATGCAGGCAGTGATTGTGCTTTGTTGGAGGTAGTGTGGTGCTTAGCAAAGGTATGCCATGCTAATGAGGGCTTTTCAGAAGTAAAAGTTGTTGGGAGGGGGGGGGGCCCACTCTTGCCGGTATTGTGGCTTAATAGTGGGACCTGGGAACTTGAGATGCAGCCCAACATGTAGCCCCTCGCCTGCCCTATCCGTCACTGTGTCATTCCCATCACTTTCCTGAATTGCCCAGATTTTCACACATGAAAACCTTAGCGAGCATCGGCGAAATACAAAAATGTTCTGGTCGCCCATTGACTTCAATGGGGTTCGTTGTTCGAAACGAACCCTCGAGCATCACGGGAAGTTCGTTACGAATAACGAACACCCGAACATTTTGGTGTTCGCTCATCTCTAGTTAGGATGCATTTCTCGTGACCCTCGCATTAGACGCATTCTGGCCAACACAGATTACTGGGTGTACACCCTTCTCGACCCACGGTATAAACAGAACCTTTCCACTCTCATTCCTGAAGAGGAAAGGGGTACGAGAGTAATGCAATACCACAGGGCCCTGGTGGAAAAAGTGATGCTAAACTTCCCATCTGACAGTGCTAGTGGCAGAAGGCGCAGTTCCGAGAGCCAAGTAGCAGGGGAGGTGCGGAGATCAGGCAGCATCTCCAGCGCAGGCAGTGGAACACTCTCCAAGGCCTTTGACAGCTTTATGGCTTCCCAGCAAGACTGTGTCACCACTCCCCAGTCAAGGCTGAGTCGGAGGGAGCACTGTAAAAAGATGGTGAGGGAGTATGTAGCCAATCGTACTACCATCCTCTGTAATGCCTCTGCTCCATACAACTATTGGGTGTCAAAGCTGGACACGTAGCACGAACTTGCGCTGTACACCCTGGAGGTGCTGGCTTGCCCTGCCATTAGCGTCTTGTCAGAGAGTGTGTTTAGTGTGGCCGGGGGAATCATCACGGATAAGCGTACCTGCCTGTCAACTGCCAGTGCCGATACGCTTACACTCATAAAGATGAACAAAGCCTGGATTTCCCCAGACTTCTCTTCTCCACCGGCGGAACCTAAAGATTCTTTTCGCTGCAACCGGAGAAAAAAGCATTCTCTGTCACCGGAAAAAAGGCGGAATTAGCTTTGTCAATCTCTCTCAGACATTAGTCCTCCTTCTCCTAATCCTCCTCCTGAAACATCATGTCATCACGCTGAAGTGCCAATTTTTCTGCGGCCCAAAAGGCTCTGCTTACAATTTTTGAGCAATTTTTCAGGGGTACTTTTGTACTCTTGGTACACTCATTTTTCTGGCCCTCGCCTATACTGTTATCTATCTTATTTTTCCAGCCTTCGCCTACACTCATGGTACACCAATGTTTCAGGGGTTTTCCTATACTCTTGCTACAGAAATGTTACAGGGGTCTGCCTATACGTCTGCTACTGAAATGTTACAGGGGTCTGCCTATACTTCTGCTACTGAAATGTTACAGGGGTCTGCCTATACTTTTACTACAGAAATGTTACTGGGTCTGCCTATACTTCTGCTACTGGAATGTTACTGGGGTCTGCCTAAACCTCAGCTACAGAAATATTACAGGGGTCTGCCTATACTTCTGCTACAGAAATGTTACAGGGGTCTTTCTATACTGTTACTACAGAAATGTTACAGGGGACTGCCTATACTTCTGCTACAGAAATGTTACTGGGGCCTGCCTAAACTTCAGCTACATAAATGTTACAGGGGTCTGCCTATACTTCTGCTACAGAAATGTTACTGGGGTCTGTCTATACGTTTACTACAGAAATGCTACAGGGGTCTGCCTATACTTTTGCTACAGAAATGTTACAGGGATCTGTCTATACTGTTACTACAGAAATGTTACTGGGGTCTGCCTATACTTCTGCTACAGAAATGTTACTGGGGTCTGCCTAAACTTCAGCTACAGAAATGTTACAGGGGTCTGCCTATACTTCTACTACAGAAATGTTACTAGGGTCTGTCTATATTTTTACTACAGAAATGTTACTGGGGTCTTCCTATACTTCTGCTACAGAAATGTTACTGGGGTCCGCCTAAACTTCTGCTACAGCAATGTTACAGGGGTCTGCCTATACCTTTGCTACAAAAATGTTACTGGGGTCTGCCTATACTTCTGCTACAGTAATGTTACAGGTCTCTGCCTATAATTCTGCTACAGAAATGTTACTGGGGTCTGCCTATACGTTTGCTACTGAAATGTTACTGGTGTTTGTTTGCCTATACTTCTGCTACAGATATGTTACTGGGGTCCGTCTATACTTTTACCAAAGAAATGTTACTGGGGTCTGTTTATACCTTTGCTACAGAAAAGTTACAGGGGTCTCTCTATATAATATGGGTGCACTAAGTCTTCCCATCGCGGTGTTTTATCTATCTGGCACAAATACACTGACTGACAAGGGCATGAATTGTGGGCCAAGGCCAAGGTCGTTGGCGGGGTGAAACTCTCCCATGGTTGGGCACTCTGATTTCTTCCTGTGTAATACCATCTTTGTGCACTGACAGCATATGCAAGCCCAAGGAACTCAAAGACTTCCCCTTACAGTGTTGAGCTATCTGTGTGGGGACACATGGATTTCCCATTGCTATGTAACTCGGGTGACACAAGGTGGAGGCTGGGACCGAGCCTGACCCTGGGCCCGCTCACATAATCCCACAAAGACGATAGCAGCTCCTGGTTTCTTGGTCTTGTAATGCCACCTCCTCCTCCTGTTCGGGGTCATGGGATCAGCACTGGGCAACATGTATTTTCTTCCGTGTTATCACAGTTATCTGAGACACTGCTTTGGCCAAACAGGAGGAGCATTACTGCATTCATGAGACCTTCACAGCTGTACTAGCATCGGAGTCCGCTCTATGCCCGCGATTGCTGAGGGTTTGTGCAGAGGCCTATGTCCTCGGCACAGTGAAAGTCTGCCATGTTTGGGCACTATGATTTCTTCATGTTTAATACTGTCTTTGGGTTCCTTGGACTCGCCTATGCTGTGGGTGCACAAAGACTTCCCATAGCGGTGTTTTACCTGTCTGGCACAAATACACTGACTGACTTGGGTAGGGTGGGGAGTGCAGATGGCTTTCCCCTTGCATTGTCAATTGAGGTATCCGACACCTACACAGAATGAATAGTGTGTGGACACACGGATTTCCCATTGCTATGTCACTCGCGGCACCTTGGGTCACACAAGGTGTTTGCTGGGTCCGAGCCTGACCCAAGGCCCGCTCACATACTTCTTGGCCTTGTTATGCCACCTCCTCCTCCTGCTTTGGGTCATGGGATCAGCACTGGGCAACATGTATTTTCTCTCATGTTATCACAGTTATCCACTGCACTGGTTTTGTCCAAACAAGAGGAGCGTTACTGCATTCATGAGACATTCACAGCTGTACTAGCATCGGAGTCCGCTTCATGCCCACGATTGCTGAGGGTGTGGGCAGAGGCCTATGTCCTGGGGAAAATGCAACTGGGCCAGGTTGGGCCTGTGGAACTTCTTCCTGGTTAATGCAGTCTTTGGAGTGGTGAAAGCAAACGTAACTGATTTAATGAGACCTTCACAGCTGTACTAGCATCGGAGTCCGCTTTATGCCCGCGATTGCTGAGGGTGTGGGCAGAGGCCTATGTCCTGGGGGAAATGCAACTGCGCCAGGTTGGGTCTGTGGAGCTTCTTCCTGTTTAATGCAGTCTTTCGAGCAGTCAAAGCAAACGTAACTGATTTAATGAGACCTTCACAGCTGTACTAGCATCAGAGTCTGCTTCATGCCCGCGATTGCTGAGGGTGTGGATAGAGGCCTATGTCCTGGGGGAAATGCAACTGCACCAGGTAGGGCCTGTGGAACTTGTTCCTGGTTAATCCAGTCTTTGGAGCGGTGAAGGCAACCGCAAATAATTAAATGAGACGTTCACAGGTGTACTAGCATCGAAGTCCGCTTTATGCCCACGATTGCTGGGGGTGTGGGCCGAGGTCCTTGGCCCACACCCTTGGCCCAAACTTTGCCATGTTCGGGCACTGTGATTTCTTTATGCATAATACCATCTTTAAGTTCCTGGGGCTCGCCTATGCTGTGGGTGCACAAAGACTTCCCATTGCGGTGTTTTATCTGTCTGACACAAACCCACTGACTGACTAGGGCAGAAATGTAGGCCGAGGCCCTTTGCAGGGTGAAACTCTGCCATGTTTGGGCACTCTGAATTCCTCATGTGTAATACCATGCTTAAGTTTCTTAGGCTAGCCTATGCTGTGAGTGCACAATGAATTCCCATTGCGTTGCTTTACCTGTCTGGCACAAATACACTGACTGACTAGGGTAGAAATGTGGGCTGAGGTCCTTGGCAGGGTGAAACTCTACCATGTTTGGGCGCTCTAATTTCTTCTTGTGTAATACCATCTTTGTGCACCGACAGCATAGGCAAGCCCAAGGAACTCAAAGACTTTCCATTGCGGTGTTGAGCTATCTAACAACTACACAGAATGAATTGTGTGTGGACACATGGATTTCCCATTGCTATGTAACTCGCGGCACCTTGGGTCACACAAGATGGAGGCTGGGACCGAGTCTGACCCTGGGCCCGCTCACGTGCTTCCCACACAGAGTATTGCTGTATTGTGGAGATCGTACGTCAATTTATCATCGATTCTCAACAGCATTGTGGGCTATCACCCCCCTTTCAAAGAGGGTCGCTGCCTAGCCCTGCCAACCCTCTGCAGTGTGTGCCTCCGGTTCCTCCTCATCACAGACACACTTAGAAATAGACATGAGGGTGGTGTAGCTATGAAGCAAGTGTGTGGCATGAGGGCAGCTGAAGGCTGCACAGGGAAACTTTTGTGTGCGCTGTGGATGCAGGGTCATGCATGGGGTTGGGCAGTATGTAACCCAGGAGAAGAGGCAGCGGTGTCACCCGCAGGCAGTGATTGTCCTTGGTTGCAGGTAGTGTGGTGCTTAGCTAAGGTGTGTCTTGCTAATGAGGGTTTGTCTGAAGTAAAAATTATTACGGGGGGGGGGCAGACTCTTGCCCCCATTGTGGCTTAATAGTGGGACCTGGGAGCCTGAGATGCAGCCCTGCATGCTGCCCCTGCCCTTCCCTGTCCGTTTCTGTGGTGTTTCCATGACTTTCGGATGTTTTCCAGAGTTTCACAAGTCATGACCTATGCGTAGCATCGGTCATATACAAAAATGCTCGAGTCGCCCATTGACTTCAATGGGGTTCGTTACTCGAAACGAACCCTCGAGCATCACGAAAAATTCGACTCGAGCAACGAGCAGCCGAGCATTTTGGTGCTCGCTCATCTCTAGTGGTCCCACTTGTTTATCAATAAATCAAGGGCATTTGATTAGCAGCACCTGGTTGCTACTTACCCTCTTAATTCTGACAGACACAGTAACGGTGTACTTCATTTTTCACACACTGCTTCTGTATTTTGGGCTGGTTTTTGTTAGCTAAATAATGACACAGTGTAATTTGTCATGTGTTGTTGTTCAGCTGGGGTTGTATTTACCTAATTTTAAGACCTTTTAAGTATCAGATATTTTTTATTATGTCCTAATACATAAAACGCTAGAATTCAAAGAGGGTGTACTTAGTTTTTTTCTCATGACTTTAACCAGCAGTACCAGATATATAAGCTCTTACTGAAAATCCATATTGCTGGCTTGCATTAGATGTCTCGCACAAAATACAATTCTTTATAATGCATTTTAAAAGCTTTTCTGCTCTAATCCTCCTATTTACAGATCTATTGATTCCAATTGTCATTAAATGACACAGTCACAGATCATTCATTTCTCTCTTAACTGGTTGCAGAAAAGCCTTCATTTTTTCTAAACAAAGCGTGAACTGCATTTTTATATTCTGCATCTGTTGCAGATATTTTGTTCATTTATTACAAAAATTTATTTGGCTAAGCAGAAGGATATTCCATTAATTATTTATAACAAAAATAGTAACTTAATGTTTAATATGAAATAAATACATATTTTATGAATTGGCAATTATACACAAGAAAACTTCATTAAAGAATTATTTCAAGTTGACCACTAGATATTTTTTCTCTTTTCTTAGGTTTCAAGTTTAATTGCTTATGTGTTTACTAGATAAATACAATCATCATATTTGTCTATTGTTTAAACTGCTCTCTTTATGAGTTTAGTAAGGATGCTTTGATATGTAGTGGAAAATTTGACCATGGCAAAATCTACATCAAAATTTGCATGTCTTACATTTGGATGTGCATTTGCTGCAGAATTCTTGCAGATCTCACCCTAAGGCTTCTTTCACACGAGCGCATATCGGCCTGTCGTTTTCACGGCCGGCCGATATAGGCTACATTGGGGGCAAAAAACCTGGTGAACAAATGTGCCAACCTCACCAGGCTATCTCCTATTCCCCCTCCCTCCCCATCGTAGTCTTACCTGTCTTCCTCTTACCTGTCTGTGCAATGGAAGGGGGCGGGACAGGGGCATAGATAAGCATTGGTACGCCCCGCCTCCTCCCTTCGATGGCTATGGACAAGACATAGCTTCGCCCATGTCCCGCTCCTTGTCTATAACCATCAACGGGAGGAGGCGGGGCAGATCAGCACTTAGCTCCACCTCTGTCCCACCCCCTTCCATTGCACAGAATAAAAGGGGAGGAAGACAGGTGAGCCTGCATGGGTGGGTGGGGGTGGGAGGACAGAGGGAGGGAGTTTAGCAGCCACCCTGCTAAACTCCCTCCCACCTACGGCCCCTGCCATGGGCTCCCATAGGAGCCTGTGCAGCGGCTGGATGTATTCTGGCCCAAACATAGTTCCATGGTCCGGTGCCATATTGGCCGGCCGGGTGTTTTTGCCGACATAAATCTGATGCATTGGAATCCACAGCATGAAAACGTCCGGCCGATATGCGCTCGTGTGAAAGAAGCCTTAGGTCTCGGTCACACAAGTGTTTTTTCCACACATGAATAGGCAGATAAAAAGATCGCTTCTAAAAGAACCAATGAGTTTCTATAGAAGTGTTCACAGGAACTATTTTTATACGCGCAAAATACTTGCATCTGCCAAAGATAGGACATGCGAGTGCAACTTGCATCTAAGGTTTGTAGTGTGCGCAAAGATAGGACCTGTCCTATCTTTGGAGCGTGCTTTCCATGAACTCCAATGGGAGCTGGAAAACACGCACTACGCACATCTGATTGTGTGAACGGGCTACTCCAAATAGCTGGAATTCATCCATTCATGCAATCTCTTCCGCAAAGGCGAGACGATCTTTTTGCACGCCTTTTCATGTGTGAAAAAAATGCCAAAATCGTCCAAAAATTGCAAGCATGAGAAGCATTTGATTCCAATGTATCCATTCAGAAGAATGATTTTTGGCCAAGTAAAAAAATTGGGTCAGGGAAAAATAGAACATACGCAATCGTTTTCGGTCACCAGTCTTATACACAGCATGAAAAGATAGGCCTTGCCCTATCTTTTGCTGAAATACGCAGCATGCTCCCTGAGGGTGCCTACTCACTTGCGATTTTTTTTCCTGTGATGTTTTGCGTTTTTTCTCAAGAGCAATTAGTATAGAATGTGTTCTTGTCCATCTGGGGTTTTTTTTCTGTTTCTTGGGGTTTTTTCACGTAGGAACTGTCAGTTGCATATGTCTCCTTATTTTTCTCTTAATGCACCCATGATTGTCAATGGAGGGCTGCAAAAAACGCCGCGGAAAACGAGCAAAAAACGCGCGAAAACACCGCGTTTTTCACGCGCGAAAATCGGCAACGCAAGTGGGTAGGCGCCCTTAGACTTCTATGGAAGCTGGAAAAAAGGGAGGGGGGTAGTTACCCTAAGTACAATGCTGGGAAAAGAAGACAGCTGGCCCTAATTAGGCATTATTAGTCATTCTAAGGATTTCTGCTGTTCGCTGCTTTTCAACGCTTCAGCATATTTTTTCCTAAACACAGCATCTCTGCATGTGAAGGGCATAAAGTACCTGACTGAAGATCAGGACTCAATCATGGCATATCTTCATTTATGTGATTATGCGGCGTGTATGGGCGAACATAAAAACGCATAAGGTCATGTAAAGGAGACCTTAGGGTGACTTTACATGGACGTATACATTTTTGCACACTCCCAGCACAACGTATTTCTGCTATATGTGAAGTATTTTTGTTCACATATCAATGTATATTAATGTACATTTTGCACATGCAGGGCATGTTCATTTGTGCGCAGCCAACAAACACACCTAATTTAAATGGCTATTTAGCCGAATGAGTTCCAAACGTGGTTTTTTTTCACAGAATTGCACAGCATATTGTACATCTGTGTGCACAGTGTGCTTGCATTAACTCATCTCTCATAGGCTTCTGTGGAGACCCTTGGTGTGTAAATGCACACAAAAATAGAGCAGGTTCCATTTTTTTGTGCATGCAAGAAATGCATGAGCAAAATTGGGAAATGAGAATGAACGTATTGAAATCAATGGATTGTATTCTCTGCAAATTGTGCACGCAAATTTTGCACACGCAAAATGTGTGCAAATGCACCTATGTGAAGCCGCCCTAAGCAGATCCACAGCGATTCTGTGTCAAATGCAGATTTTGCTGTGGATTTTCCACCACGTGTGAAAGCACCAACATAGAACAGAGCAACAGATTGTCCTATGAGACTCTTGAAAGAATACAATCTGCTGTTTATGGATTTTTTCTCTATTTTTAAAGAGTCTTTCTACAGCTTAAATTACTTTTTATGTATTTTCCAGCAGCCCATCCTTAGACTTTTAAATAATAGGAAAAATAAGGGGGTGTGCCTTTTATAATTAGTTGGTCAAAATCAGAAAATGGAACAAAGCAAAGCAACAACATTAGGGCTTATTAAAACAGGTGTAGATCGGTTGGGTTTTCATGCCTGGCCGATATACGCTGTCTCTCTCTGCAAGGGGAGGAGGCGGGCATGGCCAGAAGCTAGTGAACTGAGCTTCCGCCCCCTCTCCGCCCCCTCTCCGCCCATTGCCACTGCTTGCAATGGGAGGGGCGGTACGAGGTGGGGCTAAGTTCCATTCATCCCACCCCCTCTCATTGCTAACAGTGGCAAGGGGCGGGAGCTCAGTGCACTAGCTCCTGGACAGGCCCGCCTCCTCCACTTGCAGAGAGCGACAGCGTATATCAGCCAGACATGAAAACCCGACCAACATATGCCTGTCTGAATAAGCCTTAAGCAATATTGGATTGCAACCAAACAATGGGTGAGAATTGAGCAGACCAGCACCTCACAAGCTATACAATTGCAAAAATTAAGGCAAGAAATATTGCATAAAATTATTTGTGTATTTGCTTGTCTAAGCAATTTGAAATGTTTTTTTTTTTTATTCATGGCCTTTTTTGGTCCACATTCTATTTAGGATGGAATTAAACAGATAAACGTTTCAGAACTATTCTGCTAAGGGCTTAAACACATGAACTTGTTTTTCTCCCATTATGCAGCTGGGACAATCATGGCCACATAACAGGACAAAACAAAACCACTGATTTCAATGGTTTCATTTTCACTGGCTGTATTTCACCTGTTAATAGTACAGGCAAGAAAAGATAGGACTTGTCCTATCTTCCCCATGTGTAGTATTAACTATGTGCAGGAAAGTTAGGGCAGATTTTTTTTTCATATATCTCTGTGCTACAGTAGAATTTGAATGGCCAGCGAAAAACTTTGTTCATGAGCAGCTAAAACCAGGCCGCAATAGACAGGCCACTTGAGTCAAGAAAACTAGGGGACAATGACCACCCCATTAATAGTTTATTAAAATAACAACACAAAATAAGTAAATAACAAGAGTTTTGTGTTATTTATAAATGTTTTGTTCATATGTTTCATGATGTTTATCTTTCTTTTTTGAAAAGTATAATAATTTTCAAACAAAATTACTCTTCTTTAACAGAATTGTCGTTTTTTTGTGATATCGTACAAGGCTGGATTCCTGCATTGACCTTTGATCGACAGTCATGCGCTAAAATGCATGATGTTCATTTAAAGGCCAAGAATGTAAACTATCACTTTTGTTGTTTTCACATGCACAAAGGTTGTGTTGTGCATGAAGAAGGAGATGGACAATGTGTGTTGCCCCCCTCTTCACGCATAGCTAACTGGAAGTCATTCATAGGTCTACAACTATATTTTACTCCGACAGTTCCGTGAAATGTTTTTTTTTTCAATTTTGCCAAAAAAACACACACATGTTTAAAATTATTTTATTAATCGCCTATTCAAAAAAGAATAATGAGGTAATGATTAATATTCTGACCATTTATGTAACCTTTGAAAGGAATTTCTATTTTTGTGTATTATTTTAACATTTTAAACTAAAACATTTTGAATATATTGGCCAAAATATATAAGCTTGCAACCCATGTTAAGGGTCCTCATTGTCTTGTAAGTCCATATAAAAAAAAAGTGTTAAAAAATATGATACGGTTTAGAGAGATCAGAGAGACCAGTTCATTGGCCCCCATAATCAGAGTCCATCTGTTATGGAACTGCTCCCTGAAGACTCAGAATATATTATGCAAAGACATGGAGACTAGATGATGCTGGTCTGTCATGCAGTGTTTGGTCAACTTCAGCTTCTAGTGGGACAGTTGCAGGTTGAGACTCTTCTGCATTCTACCCTATGACATTGGCCCAGCAAAAATGGTGCAGTACCACACACGCATTCCCAGGAGATGCGCTGCAGCAAACTTTTCACATGCCTGTGAGAATTCCAAAAGCACACTCGATGAATCGCTAGGCCCATGTGAGCCAGTAATTAAAAATATGCCTCCTGGTGTCTAACCCTCTGCTAGCAAAGGGATGCAAAATGGTAACCTTGCAGGTGTTCCTGAAGATTCCTGTAGTTGTAGATATACCGATCAGGAAATCAAAATGTAAATGAGGAACATCAACTCCAGCACTGCAAAGAGTCACCACACCTGTCATTTCGACTCTAGAGGAGGTGAATAACAGAAAGAATAAATGCAATAAGAACATAAAAACACAAAACACCTCTGGATGTTGAATGTTTTGTCCACATTTGCACTGTCTAACAGAATTAATAAATCTGCCCCATGGTATTTATGCTGAACAGTGAACAGTGTAAAAAGGAAAAAGAAAGTTAGAAACACATTTCTGACAAAAATGTCATTTTTTGTATATATAAAGTGAATACTATTATATATGTAAGGCCAAATAGCTCCAAAATTGACCTACAAGTTGGCGCACAAATTTCAAGTTCTCATTCAGCTGGTTAAATAGACAGTGGGAAAAAAAATTAAAACTTATGACTGATGGGAGAAGTATTTTGACAGGTACTTATGGTTGAAATTAGCTGTGACATTAAGGGGTCAATATGCACAAGAGTTTTGGGCCAACTATAATTGCATGAGCCGTATATTCAAGTTCCATAATAAAGCTGTGACATTTTCAGGAATATGTTTTTCCAATTTATTATTAAACCTTAACAGTCATATTAAATGCACGCTAATTTGACAATATAACATTTCTAGAAATACTTACAGCAATAAGTATACAGAATAACAATGATAAAATAATCAGAAATATATCCAAATTAAAAGAATTTGTATGAAGTCTTTTATGCCATATACCTAATCAGGCTCATAAGTTGCATATTTAAAAATGTCAAATCAAGAGATGTACTGTAGATAGTTTTAAGAAATTATCTTTGTTGCCAATTTGATTTTATTTATGCAAAATCTCTTCATTACTGTTTGCCCAACAAGTAGACTACTATAGTGTTTCCCCCCAAAATAAGACATAACCCTAAAATAAGCCTTACCCTGATTTTTTGGGGGAGTGGGCCTTGAAATATAATAACTACCCTGAAAATAAGCCCTAGCAACACTACATAAAAAAGCAATGCAATAGCAATACGAGCAGGTGCTGTCTGGGTCCCTCCCAAGCTTCCGGAGTCCTGGCACGCTTGCTTGCAGTCCTCAGTTGCCGACTAAAGATCGCTTGCTGGTAATGGGGTTCATAAACCCTGCCTCCAGCATGTGATGACTCTGATTGGTTCTTAAGCACCTAGTCTGAGCTAATCAATACAGCATTCAATGAACCAATGGGAGAGCTGTGATTGATTCTTGAGTGCTGTGGCTCAGCCAATCAATACAGCACTTGAAGAACCAATCAGACCAATTGCTTCTTGGTGACAGGATTTACAAACCTCATTACCAGGAAGCGATCTTCTGTTGGCGACTGTGGACTGCAAGCAAGCGTACCTGAACTTTGGAGACCAGCAGGAGGGACCCAGGATGGCTAGGTAAGTATGGTAAGACATCACACGAAAATAAGACCCAGTGCCTCTGTTGGGGCAAAAATTAATATAAGACAGGGTCTTATTTGGGGGGAAACGTGGTATAATGAGAATGGTCTGGAGGAAATTCTCATTTTGTACCCAGTCACTATTTAGAAAAATTGGGTAGCATTGATTCACTGAGAATATGTAAGGGACCTTTCACATGCTACGGAATTATGCAGCAGGTCCCAACCACGTCCACAGCCATGGAATTTCACAACAAATCTGTAGGTCTAACTGAGGGTTTTGTTGCAGAATTGCAAGCAGGTTTTAAGCCATTTTCAATTCTGCATCAAAATCCGCAGGTAGCCTGTGGTTTTTAGTGCAGAATTTACCATGGCTTGCAGTGTGGCATGCGGCCTATTCTGTTCCATGTGAAAGTTACCTAAAAGACTAAAGTACAGATTGAAACTAAGTTACAGCATAGGGGGGGCGTCACACAGGTGACTTTTTGCGCAGCAAAGGTCACGTTATCACACGTGTGTCTGTGCATTTTGCTGCACATTCTGCGTTTTCAGGACCATTTACATTGACACATGATTTAAAAGCCTGTGCAGCCTTAATTAGTCCCTGGTGTGCTGTCTTCCCCACAAAATTGTGCAGTTCATTGCTCATTTGATTGGGACTCCTGTAATGCCTTTGGAAGCAAATGTACAGCAAAATAGAGCACCTTGCGTGTTCCTTTTGGTGCAAAAAAAAGAGTGAGAATGAACCAATTGAAAACAATGGGATCTATTCTCTGTGCATTGCTTGCACAAACGTGCTCGTATGAAGCCGCCCTAAGAAGGTATAGCAGTAATGATAGAAAGTAGTGTTAGTGGAAGCTTAGAGATTAGTTTCAAAATATGTCTTTGGGTTTCAAATTAGTTAGTTCATATAGGCTGAGCTCGGAAATGACTGATAAACCACAAACATAGCTGAATGTCAAACATTATCTATCTTTTATTGACAGGCAGCAGTTTTTATAGAGGCACATGTCTCAATTACAATAATTCAAATTTGTCATAATTTGTTTATTACTTTTGGTTCACAATATTAATACACAAATAGGAATATGCAAGATAAAGAATTGTAACATCTAAAATGCCAAAGAAACACACGCCAGTGCAATGGGATTATATATGATTGGCATCTCGAAACATGTGCACAGGCAATGGTAAACAATAAATCTTGTTATTTGTATAGTGCCAACTAGTGATGAGCGAGCGTACTCGCTAAGGCAAACTACTCGAGCGAGTAGTGCCTTATGCGAGTACCTGTGTAACAAAAAATAGATAGGGAAAATGGAGTCCTGTTCATTTCACTAACAGTATTAAAATAATAGTTCATGATGCTCTTGTTCGCACACTGGAGGAAACAGGGATGATGGCTTACAGAAACTTCTGTCAATGACAATTTTAGCCAGGCTGCTGGTGAATATTGATTTCTTAGTAATCACAGCAAAAATGTATTTTTTAATTGTAAACCTTGAACTTGGCAAATAATTTTTCTCTTCATAAACTTCTCCAAAATAAAACTAATTTAATTGAAATAATATCCAGGTTAAGTACTCAATATTATGCTTTTAAGATCATTTTGCTGAAGTTTAGATGTACCATTAAATAAATTGCTCAGTATAACAATACACAGTAATTTATTTTCCAGACATGCCACAGCAAGTCATCGGCTGCACAAAAGTTGTCAAATTGCTCTGCCTTTGGGCTTTTTTAAAATTAGAATTAATGCATGAAAATATAAAGACTACCCAACCATACAGTCTCTCATAATTGCTTTTATTAGTCCAGTAAGTGTGTTTACGCTATACTGAAATTTCTTTAATTTAAAGTAGGATGAAAAGTTTATACTTCAGTCTGAGTCTCTTATTTTACATTTTCTACCATTATCTACATTTTACATTGATAAACACATTGAAAACCATTACAGGGAACATTCTATGATTCAGAATGTGGTGATTAACTGTACTCCATTGTATTCGGCCATACTTTGACCATAAGGGCTTATTCACATGAGCGTATATCGGCCGCCGTTTTTACCGACGGACGATATACGCTACCATGTGATGCATTGGATTCCAATGCATCAGATCACATGGCCGTATTCCCACAGCGTAGAAGTGCCCGGCCGGCAAATAGAGCGCCGGGCTCTTCTACGCCGGGCAGCAAAGATAGTCTTGGAACTATCTTTGTGCCCGGAATACATTGGCCGCTGCATAAGCTCCTATGGGAGCCAATGACAGCGGACGGAGAAGGGAGGTAGGAGGGAGTTTAGCAGCGTGACTACTAAACTCCCTCCCCCTTCTCTCCTCCTTTCTCCTTCCCTCCGGCTGTTTGCAATGGGAGGGACGGGGACAGAGCTGAACTCAAAATTTAGAAGGTTGTGGGTAGGCACCCGCATTGTATGGAGTGGAATTGATGTCTCAGCAACTATTGCTTCTATGCTTTTACACAGTGGTGATAGTCATTTGGGCACCCATCTCCATTCATAGTAAACAGACAGTCGCTCAAAGATTGGCATCTGCTTGCACATGGGGAGACAATTGCCTGAATTTGCTGCTTCCAGCAATAATTTGGGTGATAGTTGCCCAGTGTAAAGGTACCTTGAGTGCAGAAAGCTGAACATGCTGTGCTATATTAGGCTAATCCATCCAATTTTCTCTTTTAGTACTGCACTGATTTTACAGATCAATGCAGCCCAGGAGATAAGGCCCATTTACACACAATGATTGTCATTTGAACGAATGAATGACTCAATGACTTTTTTGCTTTCAAATGTTAAGCGTTTACACTAGTGATGAGCGAGCATACTCGTCCGAGCTTGATGCTCTTTCAAGTACTAGGGTACTCGAGATGCTCATTACTCGAGCCGAGCACCATGCGGTACTCGAGTCAATTCCATTTCCTTCCCTGCATGTTTAGCGCCATTTTCTGGCCAATAGACATGCAGGGAAGGCATTACAACTTCCTCATGTGACGTTCCAGCCCTATTCCACCCCCCTGCAGTCAGTGGCTGGCGAGATCAAGTGACCGCCCAGTATTTAAAGTGGTCCCACCCGCGGCTCGCCTCAGACACACACTGGGAGAGATCAGGGAGAGTGCTGCTGCTATAGGGAAAGTGTTAGTGTAGGTTCCTGTCCTCAAGGGCCACATCTGACCGCGTGCATTACTGTTGTGGCTGCTTGGAGCAGTTTTGCACAAAATTTTTTATTTTTCATCTCGGGCTGTGCAAGCCATTACAGCTATAGCGTTCTCAGTCTGCAGTCAATTATACAGAGTATATGGAAAGTACTGCTGAGATAGGGACAGTGGTAGTGTAGAATCCTGTCTACAAGAACGCCAACGGTCCTTCTTAGGGCTACCTGTGACCGTCTGAATTTTACAGGGTGTCTGGTGGGAGTTGTAGTCCATCACTATTGCACAGCTAGGCCTGTTTGCAGCCTTCTGTGTAATTTTTTTCGGCCTGGAGTTTGCATTACAATACCGCTCTCAGCGACAAAGTGTACGCAAACAATTCCATAATTAATTACAGTGGTCTGTGTCCACAGTGAATTTGAGATGCACAGCGTACAGCCTACGCAGCCACTTATAGAGGGAAAGTCATATACACACTATACAGCCTGTATTCAAAAAAAAAAAAAGCCCCTTCGTTGGGCTACCTTTCACCATTTAAATTTTACTCGGTGTCTGGTGGGAGTTTTAGTCCATTAGTATTGCAGTTAGGCCTGTGTGCGGCCTTCCTGACTATTTTTCTCTGCCTGCAGTTTGCCTTACAATACCACTCTCAGTGACAAATTGTATGCAAACAATTCCATAATTATTTACACCGGTCTGTGACCGCAGTGAATTTTAGACGCACAGCGTACGGCTTACACAGCCACTTATAAAGGGAAAGTGATATACACACTATACAGCCTGTATTCTATTAAAAAAAAAAAAAAAGCCCCATCGTTGGGCTACCATTCACCGTTTACATTTTACTCGGTGTCTGGTGGGAGTTTTAGTCCATCAGTATTGCAGTTAGGCCTGTTTGCGGCCCTCCTGACAATTTTTTTCGGCCTGGAGTTTGCATTACAATACCGCTCTCAGTGACAAAATGTATGCAAACAATTCCATAATTATTTACACCGGTCTGTGTCCGCAGTGAATTTTAGATGCACAGTGTACGGCCTATGCGGCCACTTATAGAGGAAAAATGATATACACACTATACAGCCTGTATTCTATAAAAAAAAAAAAAAAAAAAAAAGCCCCATCGTTGGGCTACCATTCACCGTTTACATTTTACTGGGTGTCTGGTGGGAGTTTTAGTCCATCAGTATTGCAGTTAGGCTTGTTTGCGGCCTTCCTGACTATTTTTTTCGGCCTGCAGTTTGCATTACAATACCGCTCTCAGTGACAAAGTGTATGCAAACAATTCCATAATTATTTACAGCGGTCTGTGTCCGCAGTGAATTTGAGACACACAGCGTACGGCCTACGCAGCCACTTATAGAGGGAAAGTAATATACACACTATACAGCCTGTATTCTTTTAAAAAAACAAAAAGCCCCTTTGTTCGGCTACCTTTCACCGTTTACATTTTACTGGGTGTCTGGTGGGAGTTTAAGTCCATCAGTATTGCAGTTAGGCCTGTTTGCGGCCTTCCTTGCAATTTTTTTTTTTTGCCTGGTGTTAGCGTTGCAATTCTGCTCTCAGCGTGAAAGTGTACACGCATAATTCCTTAATTATTTACAGCGGTCTATGTCTGCTCTATCCACCATGCTGAGGGGTATGGGTATGGGTCGAAGACGTGGACGCGGGCGAGGACGCGGAGTTCCAAGTGAGGGTGTGGGCACAGGCCGAATTCCTGGTCCAGGTGAATCCCAGCCGGCTGCTGCGGGATTAGGTGAGAGGCAGGTTTCTGGGGTACCCAGCTTCATATCACAATTTATGGGTTCACGTGGTAGACCTTTATTGCAAACAGAGCAGTGCGAGTATGTCCTGTCGTGGATGGCAGAAAATGCATCCAGCAATGTATCGGGCACCCAGTCTTCTACGCAGTCCACTGCTGAAACTCTAAATCCTCTGGCTGCTGCTCCTCCTTCCTCACAGCCACCTCCCTCTATGACAATGACATCATCTGAGCAGACAGACTCCCAGGAACTGTTTTCGGGTCCCTGCCATGAGTGGGAAAACCTGGTTCCTCTCTCACCTGAGGACCGATGCCCAACCTTTGGAAAGTTCCCGGGGTTGGTGAGGAGGACGATGATGATGATGAGACGCAGTTGTCTATCAGTGCAATAGTAGTAAGGGCAGTCAGTCCGAGGGAGGAGCGCACATAGGATTTGGAGGAAGAGCAGCTGGACGATGAGGTGACTGACCCCTCCTGGTTTGCTAAACCTACTGACGACAGGTGTTCAGAGGGAGAGGCAAGTGCAACAGGACAGGTTGCAAGAGGCAGTGGAGTGGCCAGGGGTAGAGGCAGGGCCAGAGCGAATAATACCCCAACTGTTTCCCAAAGCACCCCCTTGCACCAAGCCACTGTGCAGAGATCTAGGTGCTCAAAGGTGTGGATGTTTTTCAGTGACAGCGTGGACGACCGCCGAACAGTGGTGTGCAACCTGTGTCGCACCAAGATCAGCTGGGGAGCCACCATTACCAGCCTCACCACCACCAGTATGCGCAGGCATATGATGGCCAAGCACCCCACAAGGTGGGACGAAGGCCGTTCACCGCCTCCGGGTCACACCACTGCCTCTTTCCCTGTGCCCCAACCTGCCACTCAGATCGAAACCCCCTCTTAGGACACAGGCACGAGCGCCTCCCGGCCTGCACCCACACCCTCACCTCCGCTGTCCTCGACCCCATCCAGCAATGTCTCTCAGCGCAACGTTCAGCTGTCGCTAGCGCAAGCATTGGAGCGAAAGCGCAAATACGCCGCCACGCACCCGCAGACTCAAGCTTTAAATGTGCACATTGCCAAATTAATCAGCCTGGAGATGCTGCCGTACAGGCTTGTGGAAACGGATGCTTTCAAAAACATGATGGCGGCGGCGGTCCCGCGCTACTCGGTCCCCAGTCGCCACTATTTTTCCCGGTGTGCCGTCCCAGCCCTGCACTACCACATCTCCCGCAACATTATACGCACCCTCACCAACACGGTTACTGGGAAGGTCCACTTAACAACGGACACCTGGACAAGTACATTGGGTCAATTTAGTGGAGGCTGGGACCGAGTCAGAGCCTGGGACCGCTCACGTCCTACCCACCCCCAGAATAGTGGGTCCCAGCACATTGCTGGTATCTGCGGCGGTTTATGCCACCTCCACTAACCCCCCCCCCCCTCCTCCTCCTACTCCTACGCAATCTCTACCTCGCAATTAAGATGTGTCAGCAGCTCATCGCCAGCAGTCAGTGTCGCGCGGCAGCACAGCGGTGGGCAAGCGTTAGCAGGCCGTACTGAAACTAATCAGCTTAGGAGAGAAGAAGCACACGGCCCACGAACTGTTGCAGGGTCTGACAGAGCAGACCAACCTCTGTCTTTCGCCGCTGAGCCTCCAACCGGGCACGGTCGTGTGTGACAATGGCCGTAACCAGGTGGCGGCTCTGCTGCTCGGCAGTCTCACGCACGTGCCATGCCTAGACCACGTCTTCAATCTGGTGGTTCAGCAGTTACTGAAAAACTACCCACACCTGTCAGACCTCCTCGGCAAGGTGCGCCGGGTCTGCGCACATTTCCGCAAGTCCACCACGGACGCTGCCACCCTGAGGACTCTGCAACATCGGTTTAATCTGCCAGTGCACCGACTGCTGTGCGACGTGCCCACACGGTGGAATTCTACGCTCCACATGTTTGCCAGGCTGTATGAGCAGCGTAAAGCAATAGTGGGCGGCATAGTGGTAGTCAGCCTCCTCAATTCTTTACCGAGGAGTGGGCCTGGATGGCAGATACCTGCCAGGTCCTTGGAAACTTTGAGGAGTCTACCCTGATGGTGAGCGGCGATGCTGCAATCATTAGCGTCACCATTCCTCTGCTATGCCTGCTGAGAAGTTCGCTGCAAAGCATAACGGATGATGCTTTGTGGTCGGAACAGGAGATGGGGGAAGAGAGTATGTCGCTTGATAGTCAGAGCACCCTGAGGTTTATATCTCAGCGCGTTTTGGAGGAGGAGGAGGGGGAAGAGACAGCTGGGCCCACTGCAGAGAGTGCCCATGCTGCTTGCCTCCCATCTGTTCAGCGTGTATGGCCTGTGGACGAGGAGGATCCAGAAAGTGATCTTCCTAGTGATGACAGCGATATGTTGCGTACTGGTACCGTGGCACACATGGCTGACTTCATGTTAGGCTGCCTTTCTTGTGACCCTTGCGTTAGACGCATTCTGGCCACTACGGATTACTGGGTGTACACCCTGCTCGACCCACGGTATAAGGAGAACCTTTCCACTCTCATTTCCGAAGAGGAAAGGCGTTTGAGAGTGATGCAATACCACAGGGCCCTGGTGGACAAACTGATGGCAAACTTCCCATCTGACAGCGCTAGTGGCAGAAGGCGCAGTTCTGAAGGCCAAGTAGCAGGGGAGGCGCGGAGATCAGACAGCATGTTCAGCGTAGGCAGGGGAACACTCTCCAAGGCCTTTGCCAGCTTTATGGCTCCCCAGCAAGACTGTGTCACCACTCCCCAGTCAAGGTTGAGTCGGAGGGAGCACTGTAAAAAGATGGTGAGGGAGTACGTAGCCGATCGTACCACCGCCCTCCGTGATGCCTCTGCTCCATACAACTACTGGGTGTCAAAGCTGGACAAGTGGCACGAACTTGTGCTGTATGCCCTGGAGGTGGTTGCTTGCCCTGCCGCTAGCATCTTGTCAGAGAGGGTGTTTCGTGCAGCTGGGGGAATCATCACAGATAAGTGTACCCGCCTGTCAACTGCCAGTGCCGACATGCTTACACTCATAAAGATGAACAAAGCCTGGATTTCCCCAGACTTCTCTTCTCCCCCAGTGGAGAGCAGCGGAAACTAAAGATTCTTTTCACTGCAACCGCGGATACATGCATTCTTCTCTATCACCGGGAAAAAATGGGACATTTACCTTTGTCAATCTGTGTATGATATTAGTCCTCCTCCTCCTGCTCCTCCTCCTGAAACATCATGTCATCACGCTGAACTGCCAATTTTTCTGTGGCCCAAAAGCCTCATCTAACTATTTTTAAACATTTTTTCTAAGTTTCTAACTAAAGCATTGAAACTTTTACATGAACCAATTTTTTTTTAACAGGGCTGCCTCCAGGCTCTGTTCCACATTAAGCCACAGCGAGCTAAAATATTAATGGGTTTCACCTGCCCTCTCGGTTGAGCAATTTTTCAGGGGTACATTTGTACTGTTGGTACACTAATTTTTCTGGCCCTCGCCTATACTGTAATCCAAGTAATTTTTCTGGCCTTCGCCTGCACTCATGGTACACCAATGTGTCAGAGGTTGGCCTACACTCTTGCTACAGAAATGTAACTCGGGTCTGCCTGCCTATACTACTGCCACAGTAATGTTACAGGGGTCTGCCTATACTTCTGCAACATAAATGTTACAGGGGTCTGCGTATACTTCTGCTACAAAAGTGTTACAGCTGTCTGCCTATACATCTGCTGCAGAAATGCTACAGGGGTCTGACTATACTGCTGCTACAGAAATGTTACAGGGGTCTGCCTATACTTCTACTACAGAAATGGTACTGGGGTCTGCCTATACTGCTGCTACAAAAATGGTACTAGGGTCTGCCTATGCTTCTGCTACATAAATGTTACAGGGGTCTGCTGATACTGCTGCTACAGAAATGTTACTAGGGTCTGCCTATACTTCTACTACAGACATGCTACAGGGGTCTGCCAATGCTTCTGCTACATAAATGGTACAGGGGTCTGCTTATACTGCTGCTACAGAAATGTTACAGGGGTCTGCCTATACTTTTGCTACAGAAATGTTACTGGGATCTGTCTATACTTCTGCTACAGAAATGTTACAGGGGTCTGCGTATACTTCTGCTACAAAAATGTTACTGGGGTCTGCCCATACTTCTTTCATGTAAATGTTCCAGGGGTCTGCCTATACTGCTCCTACAGAAATGTTACTGGGGTCTGCCTATACTTTTACTACAGAAATGGTACTGGGGTCTGCCCATACTGCTGCTACAAAAATGGTACTGGAGTCTGCCTATGCTACTGCTACATAAATGTTACAGGGGTCTGCTGATACTGCTGCTACAGAAATGTTACAGGGGTCTGCCTATACTTCTGCTACAGAAATGTTACTGGGATCTGTCTATACGGTTACTACATAAATGTCACAGGGGTCTGCGTATGCTTCTGCTACAAAAATGTTACTGGGGTTTGCCTATACTTCTGGCATGTAAATGTTCCAGGGGTCTGCCTATACTTCTACAGAAATGGTTATGGGGTCTGTGTATACTGCACCTACAAAAATGGTACTCGGGTTGGTCTATACTTCTGCTGCATAAATGTTACAAGGGTCTGCCTATACTGCTGCTACAGAAATGTTAGAGGGGTCTGCGTATAAACAATAAAAACATTGAACAGTATTTAAAAACACAATAACAAAAAAATATAGAAACAATCTTTAAAAATGTACACGTTAGTTTCAAATGGGTGCCTTACGGCAAAAGGAAAACAACTGTTAGGGCGCCCACCCACTGGCGTTTGCGATTTTCGTGCGTGAAAAACGCAGCGTTTTCCCCGTGTTTTCCACGCATTTTTCGCTGCGTTTTTTGCCGCGTTTTCGCGGCGTTTTCGCGGCTTTTCCATTAATTTCCATTGACTTTCATGTGTGCATTAGGAGAAAAATAAGGACACATATGCAACTGACAGTTCCTATGTTAAAAATCGCAACGCAACGCAAAAAAAAACGCCAGTGGACAGGAGTACATTCAATTCTAATTGCTCTTGAGAAAAAACGCAAAACGCAAAGAAAAAAAAATCGCCAGTGGGTGGGCGCCCTAAGAATCAAGAACTTTGGATTATTATTACTTTTTTTAGCACTGTAGATATGAATGCCCTTCACTAAGAACATAACAGTACAATTATTTTGGTTTTAAAACGTATAAGGGTTAAAAGCAGATAGATTATAAATGGTCGATTGATCAAACATGGCAGCTGGGTTATTGTCATAATAGGCAGGAGCCTGAAAACTTGGTTGCAAAGGATATGATGGCCAAACAGGGGCTGTTCCTTGTATGGGGTTTGGCTGGTTAGCTGGGGGCACACTATGAAAATTATTGTTGGTCTGGATTTCAATCTCCTGCAGGTTATTTGACAGTAAACACAGAAGGTTTATCAGCTCTGGCATACCCACTTCTGCCACCCCAGTGCTCTGCTGCCCTACAGCTGGAAGCCATTGTTCTGCCATCAGGTTCTCCTCTCTTTGGACATCTTCTAATATAGATAAGAATATGTCATCGGGAACATCCAGCTCCTTCTCTCTTTGTATCTTGCAGACTTTTCTGTGACAAGAAGACCAACATGGATGGTTTGGAAGAAGTAGGACCAATAAAATATTAGGATGATCATCATCAAGACCTGGCCCCCCTAAGGGTTGAAGTTTGGAAGGTACTGGTTGGCATGCTGCCAGTGGAATAATGAAGGCTTCCATCTTGTTGATACTGATAATTACATATTTTAGTTTACAGCTGAGGTAGGAATAGAGCCGACTATAGAACACAGCATCCATGGAGGTCTGGGGACAGAGTTACAGCAGGCACATATCCTTGGTGGAAGCAGGCCAGATGACATCCACATACTCCCAGATTGATTCTGGACTGATGAAGCCTTTACTTGTGATTATCTTTGGTAATTCCTGACAAAGATGAGTGGTATAGCCAGAAACTTGCATTGCGAACACTTTGAAATGCTTAATAGAGAAGCCTTTCCATATTTTAGATTGAGATGAGGTGGAGTTCTGACTTTTAGTACCTAGAATATCCTTTTCATTGCTATCAAATGGCCCTCTTGTCTCAGAAAATAGTAGCTTTTCCACATAGCTGTTGTCACTTCCACTTTTGTTCTGTGGCTTTACTTTTGTCCATTGGCTCATATTCGTATCTGAAGGTTTGATTTTGCCCATGGAGGCAAAATTCAAGGTGGAGGCGCGGAACCGAGCCTGACCCTGGGACCGCTAACGTGCTTCCCACACAGACTATAGCGGGTCCTGGTCATGGTGTCTTGGCCTTGTAATGCCACCTCCTCCTGCTTGGGGTCAGGGGATCAGCACTGGGCATCATGTATTTTCTCCCGTGTTACCACAGTTATCTGAGACACTAGTTTGGGCCAAAGAAGAGGTGCCTTACTGCATTGATGAGACCTTCACAGCTGTACTAGCATCGGAGTCCGCTCTATGCCCGCGATTGCTGAGGGTGTGTGCAGAGGCCTATGTCCTCGGCACAGTGAAAGTCTGGCATGCTTGGGCACTATCATTTCTTCATGTTTATTACTGTCTTTGGGTTCCTTCGGGTCGCCTACACTGTGGGTGCACAAAGACTTCCCATAGTGGTGATTTACCTGTCCGGCACAAAGTCAATGACTGACTTGGGTGGGGTGCATAGCGTAGATGGCTTTCCCCTTGCGGGGTGTTGATTGAGCTATCCAACACCTAGACAGAATGAATACTGTGTGGGCACATGGACTTCCCATTGCTATGTCAGTCGCGGCACCTTGGGTCTCACAAGGTGTTTGCTGGGACCGCGCCTGGCCGAGAGCCCCCTCACATCCTTTCCACACAGGCTACAACGGGTCCTGGTCATGGTTTCTTGGCCTTGTAAGGCCACCTCCTCCTCCTGCTTGGGGTCAGGTGATCAGCAATGCGCATCATGTATTTTCTCTCGTGCTACCACAGTTATCTGAGAAACTCGTTTGGGCCAGAGGAGAGGACGGAGCATTTCTGCATTAATGAGACGTTCACTGTTGTACTAGAAGCATCGGAGTCTGCATCATGCCCGTGATTGCCGAGGCTGTGGGCCAAGGCCTATGTCCTGGGGGAACTGCAACTGCGCCAGGTTGGGTCTGTGGAACTTTTTCCTGGCGAACCCAGTCTTTGGAGCGGTAAAAGAAAATGTAACTGATTTAATGAGACCTTCACAGGTGTTCTAGCATCGAAGTCCGCTTCATGCCTATGATTGCTGAAGCTGTTGGCCGAGGCCTCTGTCCCAGGGGAACTGCAACTGCGCCAGGTTGGGCCTGTGGAACTTTTTCCTCGCTAATTCCGTCTTTGGAGCGGTGAAAGAAAACATAACTGATTTAATGAGACCTTCACAGGTGTACTAGCATCGAAGTCTGCTTCATGCCTACCATTGCTGAAGCTGTTGGCCGGGGCCTATGTCCCGGGGGAACTGCAACTGCACCAGGTTGGGCCTGTCGAACTTTTTCCTGGCTAATCCAGTCTTTGAAGCGGTGAAAGAAAACGTAACTGATTTAATGAGACCTTCACAGGTGTACTAGCATCGAAGTCCGCTTCATGCCTACGATTGCTGAAGCTGGGGGCCGAGGCCTATGTCGTCGGCGCAGTGTAAGTCTGCATGTTTGGCCAGTATGATTTCTGTATTGTTCATGTCTTGGGTTGCCTAGGACCCACCTATGCTGTGGGTGCACACAGACTTCCCATCGCGGTGTTTGACCCGTCTAGCACAAAAACGCTGACTGACTTGGGTAGGGGGCAGAGTGCAGATGGCATTCCCCTTGCGGTGTCGATTGAGCTATCCGACACCTAGACAGAATGTATACTGTGTGGGCATATGGATTCCCCATAGCTATGTAACTCATGCCCGCGTTTGCAGCTCCTGACGGAGGTTGGCACTTTATTGGAATGAAGATCAAACGTCAATTTCTCATTGACTCTCAACAGCATTGTGGGCTATCGCCGCCACTTTTAAAGAAGCTCGCTTCCTGGCCCTGCCAACCCTCTGCAGTGTGTGCCTCCGATTCCTCCTCATGGCAGACACACTTATAAATAGACATGAGGGTGGTGTGGCTATGAAGCGAGCGTGTGGCATGAGGGCAGCTGAAGGCTGTGCAGGAACACTTTTGTGTGTGCTGTGGATACTGGGTCATGCGGGAGGTTGGGCAAAATGTAACCCTCGAGAAGAGGCAGCGGTGTGACCCACAGGCATTGATTGTGCTTGGTTAGAGGTAGTGTGGTGCTTAGCTAAGGTGTGCCTTGCCAATGTGGGTTTGTCCAAAGTAAAAATTGTTAGGGGGGGGCCACTCTTGCCACTATTGTGGCTTAATAGTGAGACCTGGGAGCCTGAGATGCAGCCCTGCATGCTGCCCCTACCCTGCCCTATCCGTTTCTGTGGCGTTTCCATCACTTTATTGGGTTTTCCAGATATTCACAAGTGAAAACCTAAGCGGAGCATCGGTCACATACAAAAATGCTCGAGTCGCCCATTGACTTCAATGGAGTTCGTTACTTGAAACGAGCTCTCGAGCATTGCGGGAAGTTCAACTCGAGCAACGAACACCCAAGTATTCTGGTGCCCGCGCATCTCTAGTTTACATGTAAATATAATAGTTTGAAATCCTCGCCTTTTCCCTGGTTTGCTATGTAAACACTATTTATGTTGTTTTTCTCAGATGGGCATGAGTATATGGGAATAATCTCTCAGCAGATGGTTTTTAATTAGTGCAAAGAAAAAGCCATTGTCTACTGAGTCATGAGTCATTAGCTGGGCAAATAGTCACCCCTCCCTTCAAGTCATTTAAAAAACTGAATGAGTGCCATTTAAACCTAACATGAAGTGTACAAGCTAACGACTATTTTTATGAAGGCTGAAACTTAATGATAAATGGCAAGTGAATGAATAATGCATGATGGCTTCGCATTTACACTTAAAGGGGTTGTCCCGCGTCGAAACGTTTTTTTTTTTTTTTCAACAGCCCCCCCGTTCGGCGCGAGGCAAACCCGATGCAGGGACCTAAAAAAAAATCCGCACAGCGCTTACCTGAATCCTCGCGCTCCGGTGACTTCCTACTTACCGGCTGAAGATGGCCGCCGGGATCTTCTCCCTCGGTGAACCGCAGGGCTTCTGTGCGGTCCATTGCCGATTCCAGCCTCCTGATTGGCTGGAATCGGCACCTGACGGGGCGGAGCTACACGGAGCCGCTCTCCGGCACGAGCGGCCCCATTGAGAAAAGAAGAAGACCGGACTGCGCAAGCGCGTCTAATCCGGCGATTAGACGCTGAAAATTAGACGGCACCATGGAGACGAGGACGCCAGCAACGGAACAGGTAAGTGAATAACTTCTGATAACTTCTGTATGGCTCATAATTAATGCACAATGTACATTACAAAGTGCATTAATATGGCCATACAGAAGTGTATAGACCCACTTGCTTTCGCGGGACAACCCCTTTAAGATTATTGCTCACTTTCACTTGTTTGAATGAATTTTGAGCGATAATCGGTGTGTAAATGGACCTATAATGTAGCTTTTTGTTTGCACAGTACTCTTATCATAAAGGTGGCAATTCAGGTTAGATAAAAGCTGGCTGAACACTCCTTTGGCCAACAGCTATTCCTCCCAACCCCCATGAATGTTCTGCTCATTGAAACATGATTTTTTTTTTTTAATAGGGAGAGGGGAAATGCCACTGTAGACACTCCCGCCAGCAGCTTTTACCCTGTGAGAACAAAGGACAGAAGTTGGGACGCCCCATAAACATTATATCATTGTCTGGTCCCACAAATTTTTGGGGTTCAGCCAACTTCCATCTGATATATATGGCCACCTGTAGAAACTTCCTGTTTGGACAATTTTATAGAATATGCAGCATTACCAATAGAAAATGAATGCTGCACTATCTCTGTAACTATGAAAAATATACTGAGTATTATAATGCTGTAACATGGCAGCCATAGACTTCTATGAGGCTTTTCTATAGCTCTGTATATCTCTTATTTAATATGGAGGGGGGTTCTGTGAAATTCCATATGCGTCAGACAAAAAAAAATCTTGCAGTGATCAAAAGATACAAGCTATACTTTACAATCTCATATTAGTATTATTTCTAGTAAAGAATTCTGAAATACTTTGCCATATAAAGCACCATAAAGTGACATGTGATGTGCCTGAGACTTCAGTAAGAAACTATAGGAACTTCACGTGCCTCTGTATGAGTTTCCTTCATGTGCCTTTGCAGTATACATAAGTACATCAGGCAAAAGAGCAATCAGCAAAAGAGCAGAAGAGCAATCAGCTATTCCTCCTTTCATACTTTAGTACTTCTCATTCCTCTACTCTACATATACGTACTTTCTCCTATCTACTTATTGACACTATAACAGGGGAGCTATTTTGAAAGTTTATCTGCTCAGTAAATTTCATTTCTTTTCCATTTTATAACATTGATGTATCATTAAACAGGATGATGTTCTGTACACTAATTAAAAATAGACACAAATTGCTGTTCTATAACTAACAACATATCAAGTGGAGTGAGAAAACATTATCAATATGTTCCAATTTTGTATTGAAAAACATTCATGCAGAGATTCACTTGCGATGCCTAATATAAAAGCGTCACATATGATCGCAGTGAAGGAAAGTTTATGTGCTAAAAGACAAAGCATTATTTGCAGCCAACAAAGTAGGTTTCTCTTCGTAACATCAATCTTTTTGAAAAGCTATATAGAAACTTTATTGACCATAAAAATATAGAGATTAGCCAGCTCACTGCTAACAACAACACACATGTAGATTACTGATAGTGCCGGGACAGGGAGAGTAATAAACCACATCAACCTCAGCATATTGACATTAAGAGAATGGTACGGTTAAGCGCCCAAAGCTTCCTTTTTGAAATAGATCCTTTAATATGTCAATCTTAAAACCAGAATAAACAGTCAAACAGACCGCTTAGGCGTTTCGGACCAGTATCTTCTCAAACTGACTCGTGACTGTAAGTTACAAACGATGCTGGTCTGAAGTGTATAAGCTGACTTACCAACTATTTATTTCCGTTTTTTGATGGGCACAATAAAGGATATATTTTAAAGAAGAAGCTTTGAGTTCTTCATCGTACGTTTCTCTTTGGATGATTTATTAAACAATCTATTACAGATCAAAGTTTAAACATATTTTTTCTAGTTCTTACGTAGATATTCTTTGCACTATTTTCAGTTGCCTAAACTAGAATGTATATTTTCTTTTGAAGATTTTAATGCAATGGGGAATTTATTTTTCTTGCCATTTGTAGTGATGATAAGTTTATTAAAGTTAGCCAGACTAAAGTTATATTTTGGGGAATTGCAAAAATGGGCGCTTTAGTCTTTCGTACAACAAATCTTTCTGGGTGGTAAGCAATGCAATCACACAGGCACATACAGCCAGCATGGCATGCATTATTTTTAAGAATAATCTTTTTAAAAAAGTTACCATATATACTTGAGTATTAGCCGACCTGAGTATAAGCCGAATCAATAAGTTTTACCACAAAAAACTGGTAAAACTTATTGACTTGAGTATAAGCCCAGCTATACTCGAGTATATGCTGGGTAAAAAAAACCCTCCATACTCCCCTCCCAGCCAGCGTCTGTGTCCCCGGCGGCAGTGCGGCAAGCTACTAGAATCCTCCCCAACTGTCCTCTCTGCTCGGCCCTGTCATTCCCTGCTGTCAGCACTGTGATAGACTGTTAAAGATCGAGCACCGGGTGATTGGCTGGGACTCGATCCAATCACAGTGCTTCCTTTCACAGCGCTGACAGCGGGGGATTTGAAAGCCGAGCAGGAAGTTGACAGCGGGTAGAATTCTAAAGCACCTTGCCGCACCACCGCCGGGGACACAGACGCTGGCTGGGAGGGGAGTATGGAAGGGGTTTTTTTTTACCATTCCCTGACTCGAGTATAAGCCGAGGGAGCTTTTTCAGCACAAAAAAAATGTGCTGAAAAACTCGGCTTATAAATTGAGTGTTGAGTACAAAGCTTCAAATACAGTAAAGATTGCAGATACTCTGCTGTTGCACCTCTCAGAAATGGACAGTATTACAACTTCTGGCCCACCAAGCTCACAGGTGAGATGCCTGAGAGACTGTCAAACCAATATACTAATATATGAATACCTTCAAACTTTCTCTTGAAGACAAACATTGTTCAAGTAAAGTCAATTTTCTGCAGCATATTATGTGGCATGATGATGCTTCTCTTCATTTCACCCGAGTCAGAGAAAACAATGACCATGAAAAAAGGGTATTGCAGCCTATGGTCAAAACACCAAGCACTAATGCCAAAATCAAAAATCTGCCAAGAGTCAGATAGGTGTAGTTTTTAATTCAATGGAAGCTGCACCTACAATATCAACTTCTGCGCTATGGTCAACGCAATCTGCTTCCTGTGGTGTTGATTGTGACAGCAACACCATTAATCAGCTGTTGTGAGGACCGGTCATCAATAGAAAAAATCTAAAAAGTCCCAGACAGCCCCTTTAATTTTTTTTTTAATTTATTCATTTTGGCATTTTTTTGTTTTTTTATAATTTCCTCTTATCTAATGTAAAAGCATATATATATATATTTTCTATTGCCACAGTTTAGTTTACAATATATTGCAAAACTCTTTACTAAAATGGAATAAAACAGCCAAATGTACTGTGAAAAAATGTTTTATTAGCAGTTCTATCACGTATGCAAATGTTGATAACAATATGTATTCTTATGCTAATTGAGCAAAATGTATGCAATCTTACCATATTATGGTCTGCTGTCTAATGGGGTATGTAAACCAATGCAAATGTTCTTGCTGATATCTAGAATAGTACATAAAAACATAACAAAGTGCATGGGATTAAAAAAGCTACATGGTAATCTATACTCATCTATTAGTTAACCCTTTTATGATTTCAAGGCATCTGAGCCTAGGTGAGGAAAAACTAAATCATGGCTTAGCTGCTGAGCTGAATGGCTGCTTGACAACTCAGCTCCTGCACCTAGTTAAAGGAGATGTCCCGCGCCGAAACGGGTTTTTTTTTTTTTAAACCCCCCCCCCGTTCGGCGCGAGACAACCCCGATGCAGGGGTTAAAAAAACCACCCGCACAGCGCTTACCTGAATCCCGGCGGTCCGGTGACTTCAATACTTACCGCTGAAGATGGCCGCCGGGATCCTCTATCTTCGTGGACCGCAGCTCTTCTGTGCGGTCCACTGCCGATTCCAGCCTCCTGATTGGCTGGAATCGGCACGTGACGGGGCGGAGCTACACGGAGCTACACGGAGCCCCATAGAGAACAGCAGAAGACCCGGACTGCGCAAGCGCGGCTAATTTGGCCATCGGAGGCCAAAAATTAGTCGGCACCATGGAGACCAGGACGCTAGCAACGGAGCAGGTAAGTAAAAAACTTTTTATAACTTCTGTATGGCTCATAATTAATGCACAATGTATATTACAAAGTGCATTATTATGGCCATACAGAAGTGTATAACCCCACTTGCTGCCTCGGGACATCTCCTTTAACAACTACAGTTACTAACACCCAGCATGTTCTTTCTAACTCTTCATCCATTGAAAAAAACTTTCAGAAGAAAGAAACCAGATGCAAAGGCTGAAAATCTATTAGATTTCTACTTCCCTCATAATGCAGAATTGAGCCTAGATAAGGGCTGAAGCATGGTCTTTGGCAAGCTCCCTGGTGTCAGAGCCTCCTACCCAATCCTTGGGACACAGAAACAATGCAACTCCACCATGGAGGTGCAGGATCAAGCTCTGAATTGTCCAAAGGTGCTGATCATAAGAGCTTCTTACCAGAACATAGGAACGACACTGAACACCAGCTATGACCGCCGTTTTCAGCAACACCTTCAGAGCACATCTTCATCTACTCAAGCATTTCTCTTTGCCAGAGGTCCAGTGAAAGAAAGACCTAGGCCTCAACATTTAGGCCTGTTTCACAACAATATTGCATCGGTGGTTCATGCAATATCGCTGTGTTTTCTCATGGCGGTATCGCGATTTTGTATCACTACAAAGTCGCACATGGTGCTACAAGGTCACGCAACTTTGTAGCACCATGTGCAAGGATTTTAGGGAGGGGTGGGCCTTAAAATAGAAGCCCTACCCTGAAAATAAGCCCTAGCTGCATAAAAAAAACAAATACATCACCTAAGAAGCGCTGTCAGCTCCACCACTTCTTCTCCCCGGTCCCCGATCTTCCTGGTCAGGAATTTGTAAATTTCATTAACTAGCTGTGATTAGTTCATAGAGCAGCCTCCAGCCAATCAGAGGCAGCACTTCCTGGAGGCGGGGATTTTCAAATCCTTGTCCAGGAAATGATGCCTAAAAACCAAGGCCGGGGAGCTGACAGCGCTTCTAAGGTGATGTATTTGTTTTTTTTTTTATGCAGCTAGGGCTTATTTTAGGGCTTTTACCGTAGGATTTCCTACTTTAAAAGTTGCATTGCACTGCACGAA
This sequence comes from Eleutherodactylus coqui, assembly GCF_035609145.1. Classification (NCBI taxonomy): domain Eukaryota; kingdom Metazoa; phylum Chordata; class Amphibia; order Anura; family Eleutherodactylidae; genus Eleutherodactylus; species Eleutherodactylus coqui. Next base: position 240,990,416 of record NC_089841.1, on the reverse strand, counting down.
AACTGTGTTTTTATGAGATGTGATGCAACAAAGAGTAAGGCTCCATATAGAAACATGGGCTACAAAACATTGCAAGTCTCTGGTATCTTTAACAATCTGCGATTTTTTTGCTTCGCAATGTTGCATGCTACAAAACATGGCTAATATCAAGGAACCAATTGGAAAGCATGGGCTTCACATACATGCAATTTGTAGCACTGTTGCATCGCAAGAAAATTGTGTGATTTTGTTGCTGTGGAGCAGTCCAAATATCTTTTTTAATTTCCTCACCTTCTTAGATGTCTGCCACAAGCCGCATGTGTGGTAGCGGGGAACTGTGGTGGTGCATTGAGCAGGTGGGCTTTCAGTGGTACTGGAGTTAGCCATCCAGAGTCCTGGGTGGGGAAGGTTCACAGTTGGCCCATTTCATTAGTGGGTGGTGCAATGGAAGGGGATCCATCTCCACTTAGACTGCCCAGTGTGCACTAACTTCCATCCACTTGGCTTCCATCCAGCAAGGCTTCCCATCTGAGGTTTCCTTCTGATGTTCTAAAAACAATATTCAAATGGAACCGTGCATGACTCCATAGGATGTCATTTCTGAAATTGTGGCCAAAGCTGCAAACTTTGTACTCCATTTCGGTAGGTTTTTGTTTGTTTTTGGCATTTTGGTGACACAGAATAGTGTATGTCTATTATGTTCTCTTTTTATATTTCAATGATTTCATTAATTAAGACAGTTTAATCATGCATTGAATGCATCTTCATTACCTCATAAAGTTAGATAATTCTATATACGGTACAATTTTTGTTCCAGAGTTAGCCAGCTAATGTGACTTGGATGAGAGATCCAGTATTTAGCCTGCTTAAGTGGAATAGCATTATAATATGCTGATCTTAAGCACCCCCATACCTCTTCTTCTTCTTGGGGAATATATAATTGATGCCGTCACCCTCAGTTGTTTACCGTTCCAGGCAAACTTTAGTGCTTGTTTTTGGAGGAGATTTAGTATTTTATCTGGAATGAGGACTATCATTGTGTGTAAAATATAAAGAATCTTGGGTAATATCATCATTTTATATAAAAATATTTCTACTCAACCAAGATGGCTCTGTCCTCTCATAACTATTTAGTTCTTCCGGTAAGGCAGTTAATTAATGGGTTTAGGTTTAGTTCTGCTACCTTATCTAATGGATACGACAATTTTATCCCCAAATAAGGTATCCCAGACTCCTCCTGTTTAAAGGGAAATTTTTGTCTAATAATCTGCTTGAGCTTTTTGGGGGTGTTGATTGCTAGTATTTGGAATTTGCTGGCATTCACCTTATACAGGGAAATCCTTCCAAACTTGTTTAATGATATGAGTATTTCTCTTAAAGGGGTTCTGACATGAATAATTTTTTTATGCTTTAGCAGCCATTGTTCCCTGCTCTGCCTAATAGACCCAGGGAACCCATGGGTTAATGGCTGCTAAAGCATAAAAATCTTATACTTACCTGTTCTCCTGTTGTTGTTGACATCGGGGGGTCATCTCCCGGCAGCATATTAGCACTTTCTGCTTAGGTTAAGCAGCCTGACTAGAGCCACCTGATTGGTGCACGCTGTGCAGTCACGTGGTGCCGAAGAGCCAATCAGGTGGCTCTAATCAGCAGCGCTGCTTAACCTAAGCAGAAAGTGCTAGTATGCCTCCCGGCGGGCAGTCTTCTTCCTCCAGCAGCCGCGCCGCTCCGGGATCGCGCGCATGCGCAGTGGAGAGGTGCCCTCCGACAGGAGTCAGGACGGGCTGCGTCTCCACTGCGCATGCGCAGCACTCCGGAGTTCAGCTGGACGGACGGGCCGCCCACAGCAAGCACTGCTTGTGACGTGCTTGCTGTGGCGGTCCGTCCGTTGACCTCGGAAGTGCCTGACGGACGGACCAGAGCAGGAAGCGGTCTTTTTGACCGCTCCTGCTCTGCTTTAAAGGCACAGAAGAAGATGCCGGCTGGAGGGGACATGCCTGGCGATCGGGCCAGGCCAGGCAAGGTGAGTACAATTTTTTTTTTTTCATGTCAGAACCCCTTTAAAGATCTTAGTGGCTGGGTCTTCATTATTATAATGTCATCTGCAAATAATACACTTTTGTTTTGTCTGAAGGCCACTGGTATCCCAATTATATTGCTATTAGTTCTTATGAATTCTGCTAAGGGTTCCAATGTCATGATAAACAATATGGGCGATAACGGACAACCTTGTCGCACCCCGTTTGTTACATTAAAAGGACTAGATAAGACTCCATTTATTAATACTTTTGCCATTGGTTGTGTGTATAATGCTCTGATATCACTTAGTATCTTTCCTTCAAATCCAAATTTAGTCAATATTGCGAAAGCAAACTTCCAACGAATCCTATCGAACTCCTTCTCCGCATCCAGTGTGAGGAATAGAGAAGGCATTTGGCGGTCCCTCACTGTAGAGATAAAGTCAATTATGCTTCTTGTACCATCAGGGACTTGTCGGCCTTTTACAAATCCCACTTGGTTGTTATTAGAGATGAGCGAACGTGTTCTTCCGAGCTTGATATTCGTGCGAATATTAGGGTGTTCGGGATGTTCGTTATTCGTAACGAACACCATGCGGTGTTCGGGTTACTTTCACTTCCTTCCCTGAGACGTTAGCGCGCTTTTCTGGCCAATTGAAAGACAGGGAAGGCATTACAACTTCCCCCTGCGTCGTTCAAGCCCTATACCACCCCCCTGCTGTGAGTGGCTGGCGAGATCAGGTGTCACCCGAATATAAAAGTCGGCCCCTCCCGCGGCTCGCCTCAGATGCCGTGTGAGTTAGATGAGGGACAGTGCTGTTTGTACCGGAGCTGCTGTAGGGAAAGAATTGGTAGTTAGTGTAGGCTTCAAGACCCCCCAAAGGTCCTTATTAGGGCCACTGATAGCTGTGTGTTGGCTGCTGTTAGCAGTGGCAATTTTTTTTTTCTCAAAATCGCCTCTGCAGAGCGTTGCACCCGGCATTAGGGACAGAAGTGCTGCATAGGCAGGGAGAGTGTTAGGAGTGAGTGTAGCCTTCAAGAACCTCAACGGTCCTTTCTAAGGCCATATTTAACCGTGTGCAGTACTGTGCTGGCTGCTGTTAGCTGTGCTGCATTTTTTTTTTCTTCTCAAAATCGCCTCTGCAGAGCATTGCACCCTCCATTGATACTGCAGGGAAAGAATTGTGTAGGCAGGGCCACAACACAGTTATTATTCATTGAATATACGCAGTGCTGCCTTTTGGTGGAAAAAAACTGAAAATAATTGTATTTGTCCTGCCTCTGTCCGTCCTAAGGGCGGTGGACACGTGTCGGCTGCGTGTGCAACGTTTAAAAATCAGACGCACCCAGCTATGTTTTACTCCTGGCTTCGCCATTTGCTTTCCTTAATTGGGAAAAAAAATACCTGCTCTGCCAGAGTTAATAACTCTGCTACCCTCACGTTCTGTGCCACATTAGCAGGGACACAGCACAGTTATTAAACTTCTCATGTTCATTGAATATACGCAGTGCTGCCTTTTGGTGGAAAAAAACTGAAAATAATTGTATTTGTCCTGCCTCTGTCCGTCCTAAGGGCGGTGGACACGTGTCGGCTGCGTGTGCAACGTTTAAAAATCAGACGCACCCAGCTACGTTTTACTCCTGGCTTCGCCATTTGCTTTCCTTAATTGGGAAAAAAAATACCTGCTCTGCCAGAGTTAATAACTCTGCTACCCTCACGTTCTGTGCCACATTAGCAGGGACACAGCACAGTTATTAAACTTCTCATGTTCATTGAATATACGCAGTGCTGCCTTTTGGTGGAAAAAAACTGAAAATAATTGTATTTGTCCTGCCTCTGTCCGTCCTAAGGGCGGTGGACACGTGTCGGCTGCGTGTGCAACGTTTAAAAATCAGACGCACCCAGCTACATTTTACTCCTGGCTTCGCCATTTGCTTTCCTTAATTGGGAAAAAAAATACCTGCTCTGCCAGAGTTAATAACTCTGCTACCCTCACGTTCTGTGCCACATTAGCAGGGACACAGCACAGTTATTAAACTTCTCATGTTCATTGAATATACGCAGTGCTGCCTTTTGGTGGAAAAAAACTGAAAATAATTGTATTTGTCCTGCCTCTGTCCGTCCTAAGGGCGGTGGACACGTGTCGGCTGCGTGTGCAACGTTTAAAAATCAGACGCACCCAGCTACGTTTTACTCCTGGCTTCGCCATTTGCTTTCCTTAATTGGGAAAAAAAATACCTGCTCTGCCAGAGTTAATAACTCTGCTACCCTCACGTTCTGTGCCACATTAGCAGGGACACAGCATAGTTATTAAACTTCTCATGTTCATTGAATATACGCAGTGCTGCCTTTTGGTGGAAAAAAACTGAAAATAATTGTATTTGTCCTGCCTCTGTCCGTCCTAAGGGCGGTGGACACGTGTCGGCTGCGTGTGCAACGTTTAAAAATCAGACGCACCCAGCTACGTTTTACTCCTGGCTTCGCCATTTGCTTTCCTTAATTGGGAAAAAAAATACCTGCTCTGCCAGAGTTAATAACTCTGCTACCCTCACGTTCTGTGCCACATTAGCAGGGACACAGCACAGTTATTAAACTTCTCATGTTCATTGAATATACGCAGTGCTGCCTTTTGGTGGAAAAAAACTGAAAATAATTGTATTTGTCCTGCCTCTGTCCGTCCTAAGGGCGGTGGACACGTGTCGGCTGCGTGTGCAACGTTTAAAAATTAGACGCACCCAGCTACGTTTTACTCCTGGCTTCGCCATTTGCTTTCCTTAATTGGGAAAAAAAATACCTGCTCTGCCAGAGTTAATAACTCTGCTACCCTCACGTTCTGTGCCACATTAGCAGGGACACAGCACAGTTATTAAACTTCTCATGTTCATTGAATATACGCAGTGCTGCCTTTTGGTGGAAAAAAACTGAAAATAATTGTATTTGTCCTGCCTCTGTCCGTCCTAAGGGCGGTGGACACGTGTCGGCTGTGTGTGCAACGTTTAAAAATCAGACGCACCCAGCTACGTTTTACTCCTGGCTTCGCCATTTGCTTTCCTTAATTGGGAAAAAAAATACCTGCTCTGCCAGAGTTAATAACTCTGCTACCCTCACGTTCTGTGCCACATTAGCAGGGACACAGCACAGTTATTAAACTTCTCATGTTCATTGAATATACGCAGTGCTGCCTTTTGGTGGAAAAAAACTGAAAATAATTGTATTTGTCCTGCCTCTGTCCGTCCTAAGGGCGGTGGACACGTGTCGGCTGCGTGTGCAACGTTTAAAAATCAGACGCACCCAGCTACATTTTACTCCTGGCTTCGCCATTTGCTTTCCTTAATTGGGAAAAAAAATACCTGCTCTGCCAGAGTTAATAACTCTGCTACCCTCACGTTCTGTGCCACATTAGCAGGGACACAGCACAGTTATTAAACTTCTCATGTTCATTGAATATACGCAGTGCTGCCTTTTGGTGGAAAAAAACTGAAAATAATTGTATTTGTCCTGCCTCTGTCCGTCCTAAGGGCGGTGGACACGTGTCGGCTGCGTGTGCAACGTTTAAAAATCAGACGCACCCAGCTACGTTTTACTCCTGGCTTCGCCATTTGCTTTCCTTAATTGGGAAAAAAAATACCTGCTCTGCCAGAGTTAATAACTCTGCTACCCTCACGTTCTGTGCCACATTAGCAGGGACACAGCATAGTTATTAAACTTCTCATGTTCATTGAATATACGCAGTGCTGCCTTTTGGTGGAAAAAAACTGAAAATAATTGTATTTGTCCTGCCTCTGTCCGTCCTAAGGGCGGTGGACACGTGTCGGCTGCGTGTGCAACGTTTAAAAATCAGACGCACCCAGCTACGTTTTACTCCTGGCTTCGCCATTTGCTTTCCTTAATTGGGAAAAAAAATACCTGCTCTGCCAGAGTTAATAACTCTGCTACCCTCACGTTCTGTGCCACATTAGCAGGGACACAGCACAGTTATTAAACTTCTCATGTTCATTGAATATACGCAGTGCTGCCTTTTGGTGGAAAAAAACTGAAAATAATTGTATTTGTCCTGCCTCTGTCCGTCCTAAGGGCGGTGGACACGTGTCGGCTGCGTGTGCAACGTTTAAAAATTAGACGCACCCAGCTACGTTTTACTCCTGGCTTCGCCATTTGCTTTCCTTAATTGGGAAAAAAAATACCTGCTCTGCCAGAGTTAATAACTCTGCTACCCTCACGTTCTGTGCCACATTAGCAGGGACACAGCACAGTTATTAAACTTCTCATGTTCATTGAATATACGCAGTGCTGCCTTTTGGTGGAAAAAAACTGAAAATAATTGTATTTGTCCTGCCTCTGTCCGTCCTAAGGGCGGTGGACACGTGTCGGCTGTGTGTGCAACGTTTAAAAATCAGACGCACCCAGCTACGTTTTACTCCTGGCTTCGCCATTTGCTTTCCTTAATTGGGAAAAAAAATACCTGCTCTGCCAGAGTTAATAACTCTGCTACCCTCACGTTCTGTGCCACATTAGCAGGGACACAGCACAGTTATTAAACTTCTCATGTTCATTGAATATACGCAGTGCTGCCTTTTGGTGGAAAAAAACTGAAAATAATTGTATTTGTCCTGCCTCTGTCCGTCCTAAGGGCGGTGGACACGTGTCGGCTGCGTGTGCAACCTTTAAAAATCAGATGCACCCAGCTACGTTTTACTCCTGGCTTCGCCATTTGCTTTCCTTAATTGGGAAAAAAAATACCTGCTCTGCCAGAGTTAATAACTCTGCTACCCTCACGTTCTGTGACACATTAGCAGGGAAACAGCACAGTTATTAAACTTAGATTATTCATTCACTAGAGGCAGTGGGGCCTTTCGTTTTCAAAAAAGGGAAAAAATTATATTTGGCTGCAGTCTTGCGCCAATTTATTTCCTGCCTGTGAAATCAACTCACTGGTAATACAGCATGCTGAGGGGTAGGGGTAGGCCTAGAGGACGTGGACGTGGCCGAGGACGCGGAGGGCCAAGTCAGGGTGTGGGCACAGGCCGAGCTCCTGATCCAGGTGTGTCGCAGCCGACTGCTGCGCGATTAGGAGAGAGGCACGTTTCTGGCGTCCCCACATTCATCGCCCAATTAATGGGTCCACGCGGGAGACGGTTATTAGAAAATGAGCAGTGTGAGCAGGTCCTGTCCTGGATGGCAGAAAGTGCTTCGAGCAACCTATCGTCAACACGCAGTTCTGCGCCGTCCACTGCTGCAAATCCGAATCCTCTGTCTGCTGCTCCTCCTTCCTCCCAGCCTCCTCACTCCACTACAATGACACCTGCTCAGGAGCGGGAACACTCCCAGGAACTGTTCTCGGGCCCCTGCTTACATTGGGCAGCAGCGGTTCCTCTCCCACCAGAGGAGTTTATCGTCACTGATGCCCAACCATTCGAAAGTTCCCGGGGTCCGGGGGAAGAGGCTGGGGACTTCCGCCAACTGTCTCAACAACTTTCTGTGGGTGAGGAGGACGATGACGATCAGACACAGTTGTCTATCAGTGAGGTAGTAGTAAGGGCAGTAAGTCCGAGGGAGCAGCGCACAGAGGATTCGGAGGAAGAGCAGCAGGACGATGAGGTGACTGACCCCACCTGGTGTGCAACGCTTACTCAGGAGGACAGGTCTTCAGAGGGGGAGTCAAGGGCATCAGCAGGGCAGGTTGCAAGAGGCAGTGCGGTGGCCAGGGGTAGAGGCAGGGCCAGACCGAATAATCCACCAACTGTTTCCCAAAGCGCCCCCTCGTGCCATGCCACCCTGCAGAGGCCGAGGTGCTCAAAGGTCTGGCAGTTTTTCACAGAGACGCCTGACGACCGACGAACAGTGGTGTGCAACCTTTGTCGCGCAAAGCTCAGCCGGGGAGCCAACACCAACAGCCTCACCACCACCACCATGCGCAGACATATGATGGCCAAGCACCCCGCAAGGTGGGACGAAGGCCGTTCAGCGCCTCCGGTTTGCACCCCTGCCTCTCCCCCTGTGCCCCAACCTGCCACTGAGATGCAACCCCCCTCTCAGGACACAGGCACTACCCGCCTCATGGCCTGCACCCACACCCTCATCTCCGCTGTCCTCGGCCCCATCCAGCAGTGTAGTTCAGCGCACCGTCCAGCCGTCGCTTGCACAACTGTTTGAGCGCAAGCGCAAGTACGCCGCCACGCACCCGCACGCTCAAACGTTAACCGTCCGCATAGCAAAATTCATCAGCCTTGAGATGCTGCCGTATAGGGTTGTGGAAACGGAGTCCTTCAAAAGTATCATGGAGGCGGCGGCCCCGCGCTACTCAGTTCCCAGTCGCCACTACTTTTCCCGATGTGCCGTCCCAGCCCTGCACGACCACGTCTCCCGCAACATTGTGCGCGCCCTCACCAACGCGGTTACTGCCACGGTCCACTTAACAACGGACACGTGGACAAGCACAGGCGGGCAGGGCCACTACATCTCCCTGACGGCACATTGGGTGAATTTAGTGGAGGCTGGGACAGAGTCAGAGCCTGGGACCGCTCACGTCCTACCCACCCCCAGAATTGCAGGCCCCAGCTCGGTGGTGGTATCTGCAGAGGTGTATGCTTCCTCCACTAAAGCACCCTCCTCCTCCTCCTCCTCCTCTGTCTCGCAATCAAGATGTGTTAGCAGCAGCATGTCGCCAGCAGTCGGTGTCGCGCGGTGTGGCAGCACAGCGGTGGGCAAGCGTCAGCAGGCCGTGCAGAAACTACTCAGCTTAGGCGATGAGGCACACGGCCCACGAACTGCTGCAGGGTCTGACACAGCAGACCGACCGTTGGCTTGCGCCGCTGAGCCTCCAACCGGGCATGGTCGTGTGTGACAACGGCCGTAACCTGGTGGCGGCTCTGCAACTCGGCAGCGTCACGCACGTGCCATGCCTGGCCCACGTCTTTAATTTGGTGGTTCAGCGCTTTCTGAAAAGCTACCCACGCTTGTCAGACCTGCTCGTAAAGGCGCGCCGGCTCTGCGCACATTTCCGCAAGTCCCACACGGACGCTGCCACCCTGCGCACCCTGCAACATCACTTTAAGCTGCCAGTGCACCGACTGCTGTGCGACGTGCCCACACGGTGGAACTCTACGCTCCACATGTTGGCCAGGCTCTATGAACAGCGTAGAGCTATAGTCGAATACCAACTCCAACATGGGCGGCGCAGTGGGAGTCAGCCTCCTCAATTTTTTTCAGAAGAGTGGGCCTGGTTGGCAGACATCTGCCATATCCTTGGTAATTTTGAGGAGTCTACCCAGGTGGTGAGCGGCGATGCTACAATCATTAGCGTCACCATTCCTCTGCTATGCATCTTGAGAAATTCCCTGCAAACCATAAAGGCAGCTGCTTTGCGCTCGGAAACGGGGGCGGGGGAAGACAGTATGCCGCTGGATAGTCAGGGCACCCTCCTGTCTATTTCTCAGCGCGTACAGGAGGAGGAGGAGGAGCATGAGGAGGATGAGGAGGAGGGGGAAGAGACAGCTTGGCCCGCTGCTGATGGTACACCGGCTGATTGCCTGTCATCCTTCCAGCGTGTATGGCCTGAGGAGGAGGAGGAGAAGGATCCTGAAAGTGATCTTCCTAGTGAAGACAGCCATGTGTTGCGTACTGGTACCCTGGCATACATGGTTGACTTCATGTTAGGATGCCTTTCTCGTGACCCTCGCGTTGCACGCATTCTGGCCACAACGGATTACTGGGTGTACACACTGCTCGACCCACGCTATAAGGAGAACCTGCCCACTCTCATTCCCGAAGAGGAAAGGGGTTCGAGAGTGTTGCTATACCACAGGACCCTTGCGGACAAGCTGATGGTAAAATTCCCAGCCGACAGCGCTAGTGGCAGAAGGCGCAGTACCGAGGGCAAGGTAGCAGGGGAGGTGCGAAGATCGAGCAGCATGTACATCCCAGGCAGTGCAACAGTCTTTAAGGGCCTGGCCAGCTTTATGGCTCCCCACCAAGACTGTGTCACCGCTCCCCAGTCAAGGCTGAGTCGGCGGGAGCACTGTAAAAGGATGGTGAGGGAGTACGTAGCCGATCGCACGACCATCCTCGGTGACGCCTCTGCCCCCTACAACTACTGGGTGTCGAAGCTGGACACGTGGCCTGAACTAGCGCTGTATGACCTGGAGGTGCTTGCTTGTCCTGCGGCTAGCGTCTTGTCGGAGAGGGTGTTTAGTGCGGCTGGGGGAATCATCACAGATAAGCGTAGCCGCTTGTCAACCGACAGTGCCGACAGGCTAACACTCATCAAGATGAACAAAGGCTGGATTTCCCCAGACTTCTGTTCTCCACCAGCGGACAGCAGCGATACGTAAGCAATACGTAGGCTGCACCTGCGGATGGAAGCTACGTTCTCTCTCACCATCCAAAACGGGGACATTTCTGCTTCATCAATCTGTGTCTAATATTCCTCCTCCTCCTCCTGCTCCTCCTCCTGAAACCTCACGTAATCACGCTGAACGGGCAATTTTTCTTAGGGCCACAAGGCTCACTCAAATAATTTTTCTGAACAATTTTTATAAGTTTCAATGCGCTTAAAAGCGTTGGAACTGTAACTTGAACCAATTTTTCGTTACACTGGGCTGCCTCCAGGCCTAGTTACCACTTAAGCCACATTAACCAAAGCGATTAATGGGTTTCACCTGCCCTCTTGGCTGGCCATGGCCAATTTTTGGGATGTACATTAGTACTGTTGATACAGCAATTTTTGTGGGCCCTCGCCTACAGTGTAATCAAATTAATTTTTAGCCCACCTGCATTCCAGCTGACGTTACCTCAGCTGTGTTGGGCAATGCAATGGGATATTTCTATGTACCGCCGGTGGATTCTTTTTAAGAGTTTTTGTGCAAGGAAATTAGAAGCAAAGTTGGCTATAAGTTCGCTGGGGAGGTCGGCTGTTTTTCTGGCTTTGGGATAGCTGTAATTGTTGCCTGGAGCATCTCTTTTGGTAGTTTTCCCATTATCCTGGCTTTATTAAACACTTTTGCCACATGAGGGGCTTAAATAGTTTTGTGAATCTGATAATATTAATTAGAGAACCCCTCAGGTTCTGTGGCCTTGTCTTTTTTGGATTCGTTTATGATTAGGGATGAGCGAGTATACTCGCTAAGGCACTACTCGCTCGAGTAATGTGCCTTAGTCGAGTATCTCCCTGCTCGTCCCTAAAGATTCGGGGGCCGCCGCAGCTGACAGGTGAGTTGCGGCAGGGAGCAGGGGAGAGCGGGCGGGAGAAAGGGAGAGAGAGATCTCCCCTCTGTTCCTGCCTGCTCTCCCCCGCAGCTCCCTGCCCCGCGGCGGCCCCCGAATCTTTCGGGACGAGCAGGCAGATACTCGTCTAAGGCACATTACTCGAGAGAGTAGTGCCTTAGCGAGTATACTCGCTCATCCCTATTTATGATTTTTAATATTTCTTGTGGAAGAATAGGCGAGCTCAGAAAGAGGATTTGGTCTTTAGTCATTTTTCTTTAATTGTACGGGCTCTAAATATTTCCTCATTGTCTCACTGGAGGGTTGAACTGTCTCCAGGTCATCCTTTAGGTTGTATAATTGTTTTGTAGAAATTCCCTACCAAATCTGCAATATCTTTTGGGTTACAAATTTTATGCTGGAAAACAGGGTCTATTAGGAATGGAACTTTAGTTTTTATTCTTTTCAGCTTGACTCTCTGCGCCATTAACCTACTAAATTTATTATTAGATGAGTAGTATGAAATTTTTAAGGCCTTTAACTGCTTGTCATAATCTCTGGGGTCTCAGAGTTCATGTTGCTTTTTCATCAGATCTCTGTGTCGTTCTATAGTGGGCGAGTCCCTTACTTGACTTTCTAATTCTTTAATCCTTGTTAACACGGATGATATCTTCTTGCTTTATTCTTTTTTGAAAATAGCTCCCTGCTGAATCATAATATCTCTTATGATAGATTTATGAGCATTTCATAATACAAATGCATAAGTACCTGGTAAATCATTTAATTCTAAATAATCTTGCAAGGACTTCTTGATCTTTACCCGATGCACTGGCCTCCCCATTAGGTATGTGTTATTACGCCATACCTTTTCTGTAAAGACCTTAGTGAAAAATGCTAATAAAATCAGTATCTGGGTGTGATCTGACCATGAGATTGTTCCAATGGAAGCTTTCCTCATTCTCTGCACCAAGAAAAAAGTCAACAAGAAACATGTCTATTCTGGAAAAGTATCTATGTCTAGAGGAATAAAAGGAATACTCTCTAGAATGGGCATTGACACAGTGAAATGAATCATATAGTTCATTTTTGTGTATCCACAAAGACAGTGAGGATGTAGAAAACCTTCCCTGTCTGCTAGAACGGGTGTGTGGGGGGGGGGGGGGGGGGAGGGGATGTTAATTTCCTAGCCTCATACATCAGTTTATCTTTTATGTGGTAGTAATGGAGATGCACCATCACATCTCTAGGAAGGCTCTCCCCGATTGCCTTCGGTTTTCGTTTAAACAAACTGAAAAAAAGATGGAATGTGCGCCACAAGGTCCTGTTGTGCCCTTTTCAAATCACCAATCTCCAATCGCCTAAGTATAGGGAGAGCTGCAGGGTAAAAGAGGCTTCTCTCACAGAAAGAGCCCCCAAAAAGACAAAGAAACAATGGATTGTTAATGCAAAAAAGCCCTGCGCTGCCAGCGATGGTAAAAATAAAGAATTGCCTATGTTTTATAAAGTGGAATAGCAATCAAACACTTACTCTGTAGGAGGGGTGTGTGTAATGCAGAATCCCCCTCCTTGCAGTGAAGACTCCAGATACTTAAAACCAATCTTCTCACAACCGATGTGGTAGAGAAAATCCCTTTAGGTTTATTAATCCTTCTCAAGACAAATATACCGTATGTGTCCAACATACATGTATAAAACGGACAACGCATTTCGGTACCACCTGCTGGGTACCTTTCTCAAGTCATATACCATATGACCATATGACTTGAGAAAGGTACCCAGCAGGTGGTACCGAAATGCGTTGTCCGTTTTATACATGTATGTTGGACACATACGGTATATTTGTCTTGAGAAGGATTAATAAACCTAAAGGGATTTTCTCTACCACATCGGTTGTGAGAAGATTGGTTTTAAGTATTTGGAGTCTTCACTGCAAGGAGGGGGATTCTGCATTACACACCCCCCTCCTACAGAGTAAGTGTTTGATTGCTATTCCATTTTATAAAACACTAGCTGATATACCCGGCTTCACCCGAGTTAATTTGGTACTGGTGTTTATCTGGTGTTCACATGGAAAATCTTATGAAGTCGTGGTTACTTTAGAGATACTGAGGAAAAACATATGTTCACCATTTTGCATAGTTCTCTGCGTTACCCAGGAAACACCACGTGGAGGTAACCATGCGACGTTTCCTTCAAATAAAATGACATCAGGAAGTGAGAGAATTAGATTACGTACATAAAATTTGGACACTAATTCTTTTGCGCTTAGAATTGAATAATCGAGTTGGGACCTATTAACTTTTCATATTTATGACACAATCAATGCTTGTGCCAAATTTCATGTTTCTATGACATTGGGAAGTGAGAGATTTGGATTATGTACGTAAAATTTGGACGCTAATTCTTTTGCGCATAGAATTGAATAATGGAGTTGGGACCCATTAGCTTTTCCTATTTATGACATAAGCAATGCTCGTGCCAAATTTCCCGTTTTTACGACACCGGAAAGTGAGAAAATTACATACCGCACGTAAAATTTGGACGCTAATTCTTTTGCACATAGAATTGAATAATGGAGTTGGGACCCATTTGCTTTTCCTATGTATGACATAATCAATGCTCGTGCCAAATTTCCCGTTTCTATGACACCGGAAAGTGAGAAAATTACATTCCGCACGTAAAATTTGGACGCTAATTCTTTTGCGCATAGAATTGAATAATGGAGTTGGGACCCATTAGCTTTTCCTATTTATGACATAATCAATGCTCGTGCCAAATTTCCAGTTTTTATGACACCGGAAAGTGAGAAAATTACATACCGCACGTAAAATTTGGACGCTAATTCTTTTGCACATAGAATTGAATAATCGAGTTGGGACCCATTAGCTTTTCCTATTTATGACATAATCAATGCTCGTACCAAATTTCCCGTTTCTATGACACCGGAAAGTGAGAAAATTAGATTCCGTACGTAAAATTTGGACGCTAATTCTTTTGCGCATATAATTGAATAATCGAGTTGGGACCCATTAGCTTTTACTATTTATGACATAATCAATGCTCGTGCAAAATTCCTGTTTCTATGACACCGGAAAGTGAAAAAATTACATTCCGCACGTAAAATTTGGACGCTAATTCTTTTGCGCATAGAATTGAATAATCGAGTTGGGACCCATTAGCTTTTCCTATTTATAACATAATCAATGCTCGTGCCAAATTTCCCATTTCTATGACACCGGAAAGTGAGAAAATTACATTCCGCACGTAAAATTTGGACACTAATTCTTTTGCGCATAGAATTGAATAATGGAGTTGGGACCCATTAGCGTTTCCTATTTATGACATAATCAATGCTCGTGCCAATTTTCCCGTTTTTATGACACCGGAAAGTGAGAAAATTACATACCGCACATAAAATTTGGACGCTAATTCTTTTGCGCATAGAATTGAATAATGGAGTTGGGACCCATTAGCTTTTACTATTTATAACATAATCAATGCTTGTGCCAAATTTCCTGTTTCTATGACACTGGAAAGAAAAGAAATTACATTCCGCACGTAAAATTTCGACGCCAATTCTTTTGCGCTAGAATTGAATAATGGAGTTGGGACCCATTAGCTTTTACTATTTATGACATACGCAATGCTCGTGCCAAATTTCCCATTTTTATGACACCGGAAAGTGAGAAAATTACATACCGCACGTAAAATTTGGACGCTAATTCTTTTGCGCATATAATTGAATAATGGAGTTGGGACCCATTTGCTTTTCCTACTTATGACATAATCAATGCTCGTGCCAAATTTCCCATTTCTATGACACCGGAAAGTGAGAAAATTACATTCCGCACGTAAAATTTGGACGCTAATTCTTTTGTGCATATAATTGAATAATCGAGTTGGGTCCCATTAGCTTTTACTATTTATGACATAATCAATGCTCGTGCCAAATTTCCTGTTGCTATGACACCGGAAAGTGAAAAAATTACATTCCGCACGTAAAATTTGGACGCTAATTCTTTTGCGCATAGAATTGAATAATCGAGTTGGGACCCATTAGCTTTTCCTATTTATGACATAATCAATGCTCGTGCCAAATTTCCCGTTTCTATGACACCGGAAAATGAGAAAATTAGATTCCGTACGTAAAATTTGGACGCTATTTCTTTTGCGCATAGAATTGAATAATGGAGTTGGGACCCATTAGCTTTTACTATTTATGACATAATCAATGCTTGTGCCAAATTTTCTGGTTCTATGACACTGGAAAGTAAAGAAATTACATTCCGCACGTAAAATTTCAACGCCAATTCTTTTGCGCTAGAATTGAATAATGGAGTTGGGACCTATTAACTTTTCCTATTTATGACATAATCAATGCTCATGCCAAATTTCATGTTTCTATGACACCAGAAAGTGAGAAAATTAGATTCCGTACGTAAAATTTGGACGCTAATTCTTTTGCGCATAGAATTGAATAATCGAGTTGGGACCCATTAGCTTTTCCTACTTATGACATAACCAATGCTCCTGCCAAATTTCACGTTTCTATGACATTGGGAAGTGAGAGATTTAGATTATGTACGTAAAATTTTGACGCCAATTCTTTTGCGCATAGAATTGAACAATCGAGTTGGGACCCATTAGCTTTTCCTACTTATGACATAACCAATGCTCGTGCCAAATTTCCCGTTTCTATGACATTGGGAAGTGAGTGATTTAGATTATGTACGTTAAATTTCGACGCCAATTCTTTTGCGCTAGAATTGAATAATCGAGTTGGGACCCAATTACTTTTCCTATTTTGGAGATAATCTATGCTTGCGCCAAATTTCATGTTTCTACGACATCGGGAAGTTGGAGAACTTTTGGCAAGTCAGTCAGTCAGTGAGTCAGTCAGTCAGTGAGTCAGTCAGTCAGTGAGTCAGTCAGTCAGTGAGTCAGTGAGTCAGTCAGTGAGTCAGTGAGGGCTTTCAGCTTTATATATATAGATAGGCAATTCTTCATTTTTACCATCTCTGGCAGCGCAGGGCATTTTTGCATTAACAATCCATTGTTTCTTTGCCTTCGGTTTTGGCAGTTTATATATTCTATCTGCAATGCTTTCGCCTTGTAATGTTTTAGGAAGGAGGGTTTTGATTAGACCTTGCATCAAATCATTAATTCATTAATTGCTGTTGGTTGCACTGTCCCTGCTATTCCTTTTATTTTAATATTATTTTGACGGTTCCGGTCGTCCAGATCGACCATCTTTCTTTTTACTATTTCCAGCTCTTCCACTAGCTTGTAGTGGTCATCTGTCAGGGGATTGTGAGAGCTGATCACTTCTCTCATCTTGTTTTCCAAGTGGTTAATTCTACCTCCCATTTCTTTCATTGAGGTATTAATAGATGCATGCATAGCTTTCAATTCTTTCTGCAGTGACCCCCTCAGTGCTATGGTTATCTCTCTAATAAAGCACTTTGAAGCTGCTTTGTCTGAGCAGCTAATTTTTAATATATGATCATTTTCCTGCACTTCCTCTCGGATGTCCTCCTCTTCCTTTTCTGCCATAATATTATTCTTCTCCCTTCTTTTCATAGCTCCATGGGAGGTTTCCTCCTCTCCTTTCTGCAGAGTAATTGTTGCATAATCATTGCTGGGGCTCTGGGTTTCACCCCCACTTTCTCCTCTTTTCTCTGTACTCTGCCCCTTTCCCTCTCTTCTGCACTTAGTTGGGCTGATGTCCCTGTTTCTTTTAATGATATATATGGGTGGACACCTCCATTCATTCTTCTAGTTTCTTTTTCCTGGTTTACATTACTTAGTAATTCCCCTTCCCCCGAGTCTCTGTGGGCGGCATCTTGTGGTTTGCACCCCTGGCTATTGCAGTCCCTCTGGTGTCTGCTGCTTTTTCTCGCCTCCCCTGCTCTCTCTCTGCGTGGGAGGCGGGGAGAACGGGAAAGCCTGCTCTTCATCACGAGGATTCCCTTGGCTCCATCTCTTCTAGCGACAGCATCTGATCTTTGTATGTGCCCATGGCCTGTATCTCCGGCTCTCCTATGTCTGGTGCCACCGGGAAGAACTCCATCAGCCACCGTGGTCCCTCCTTTAAAGCTCTTTTCTTCGGCATCTCTGCTGCTTCCTTCATCCTCCAGTAAGTTTTCAGTTTTTCTGTCCTCCTTCTGCTACTCTTCTTTATCACTTAGGGTGGGTTCACACGAGCGAGTTTTGGTGCGTGCATACGCACACACCAAAACACACATGTATTTACAGCTATGCATTCCCTATGGTGTGTGCACATGTCTGTACATTGCAGGTGCGTGCTTGCTAAGATAGGACATGCGTGCACCATAGGGAATGCACGCATTGTTTTCAATGGAGCTGCTGCTGCTGCTGCCGATGGCTCCATTGAAAACAATGGTCTGCCAGCTCCCTGCATTCTTTTTCAGGGATGGGCTTTACATATAAGCTCTTCCCTGAAAAAGAAAAATTTGGGTGTAAAAAAAAATGCAGGCATTTTCTTCAAAGGAGCCGCTGCTGCTGCCGGCGGCTCTATTGAAGACAACGGTCTGCTGGCACACCTGAATTGTTTTTCAGGGAAAAGCTTTACATATAAGCCCTTCCCTGAAAAAGAAAAATTTTGGTGTAAAAAAAGAAAAAAAATCTTACCTGTCCGCCGCTGCTGTGTCCCCCGCGGGCTGATAGATCAGCACCACAGTGCAAGGGACAGCAGGAGAAGATGCGGCTGTGCCCCCGCAGCTGAAGGGAGGTGAGTATCTATTTTTTTTGTTTTTTAAACCACTTTTACTTGATTTTCAGGGAAGGGCTTATATTCAAAGCCCTTCCCTGGAATCAATTGCCGGCAGCAGAATTCTCTACCACAGCTGACATGTGTGACAGCTGCGGTAGAGAATTAAAGAATTCCTCTGCTGCATCTGCCACAGATGTGGCAGATGTAGCAGCACAAAATTCTTTTAACTAGCGGGGATGAAGGAAACATCTGCCGCATGCAGATGTATTCTTCATCCCCGCGGGGGACACAGCAGCGGCTGACCGGTAGGTAATTATTTTATTTACACTATTTTTAATTGGCTTTTCAGGGAAGGGCTTATGAAGCTCTTACCTGAAAAGCCATTGACAGCTGCCGGGGCTCAGCAGCGACTTCTGCCGCTGTCCCCGCCTCTGTAGCGCTGGTGAGCTATCAGCAGCCGGGAATTTAAAATCCCCGCCTGCCGGTAGCTCTGATTGTGATTGACTGAAGCACTTCAGCTAATCACAATTAGAGCTACCAGCAGACGGGGATTTTAAATCCCTGGCTGCTAATAGCTGAGAGCTACAGAGCCGGGGACAGCGGCAGAAGACGACGCTGAGCCCCGGCAGGTGAGTATTTTTTTACTATTTTAAAAGGCTTTTCAGGGAAGGGCTTATGAAGCCCTTCCCTGCAAAGCCACTGACAGCTGCCGGGGCTCAGCGGGGACTTCTGCTGCTGTCCCAGGCTCTGTAGCGCTGCTAATCTATCAGCAGCCGGGGATTTAAAATCCCCGCCTGCTGGTAGCTCTGATTGTGATTGGCTGAAGCAATTCAGCCAAACACAATCAGAGCTACCAGCAGGCGGGGATTTTAAATCCTCGGCTGCTGATAGCTCAGAACTACAGAGCCGGGGCAGCGCCAGAAGTCGCGGCTGAGCCCCGGCAGCTGAAGGGAGGTGAGTATTGATTTTTTTATTTTTTTTGCACTATTTTAAATGGATTTTCAGGGAAGGGCTTATGAAGCCCTTCCCTGAAAAGCCATTGATGGGATGCCGACAGTGGGATTCTCTACCGCAGCTGTCATGTGTGACAGCTACGGTTGAGAATTGAAGAATTCCCTTTGCTGCATCTGCCACGGATGTGGCAGATGTAGCAGCAGGGAATTCTTTTAACTAGCGGGGGTGAAGGAAACATCTGGCATGTGTTCTTCATGCCCATGGGGGTCACAGCAGCGGCGGAGAGGTAAGTTGGTTTTTTTTAGTTTTTTTTTTTAGTTTTGCACTAAAATGTTTCTTTTTCAGGGAAGGGCTTATATGTAAATAGAACATGTAATAGAATGCAGGGGGCTGGCAGAGCATTGTTTTCAATGGAGCCGCCGGCAGCAGCCGTTTTTTTTCAGTGCTGGTGAATTTTTTTTTCTAAAAGATACAGACATAAAATTGGTTCTGGTACTGTGTCTATGTGGTAAGTTTGGTGTTGTTATCCTTTTATTAAGCTTGGTTCTACTAGTGTATCTATGTTGTAAGCACAATTCTTTTACCATATCTATCTAATACATTTAGTTCTGGTACCATATCTATGTAGAAGCTGAGTTCTGTTATTGTATTTATATGGTAAACTTGATCCTTATGCTTATCTATGTGATAACCTTGGTTCTTTTAAGATATCTGTGTAGTAAGCTTGGTTCTGTTATTGCATTTATGTAATACGTTTGGCTCTGTTACTATATGGACAAACAAATATCGTCACACCAACTTCTCTAACTACCTGATGCACACAATATAGCATTCTTACTATAATACAATTGCCTACATGAGTAGTACCAACCAGTCAGAGCAATATTTAGTGTCTTAGAATAATAATGCATACTATGCACGCATAGTCATTAGTCAATGAAAACTCAAACGTGTATCGGGGAGTTAGGAGTGATAACTGTCATCCCAATGAGTGTTTGCTGAGCAGGTATGTAAATGTATAGCCTGCAGTTTTAACCTACCTCACAAATAGTGGATGAGAGTACTAAAAGTTACTGAGGAAGCATGAACTCTAAATAAGACCCTGTTAATAAGACTCTGAAACTCAATGCCATGCAGAACAATTGCTTCAACTAAGGCAACAATTGTGTTATTGTCTATTTCAATCTTATGAAAAAAGACAGAAACTATCAAAGCCCTCTATTCTTTCTCAAACCAACAGGGCTGGGTAACTACTAGTCACATCCCTTAAAACCCCACACCTAAAGCAAAAAGCCCAAACCTTGTGCACTCCAATAATTGAGGGCCATTATATACTATAGTTCATAAGATAAAGCTAATAAACTTAAAGTTCATTACTTTTTACAATCTCAAGCTAGAGCCATCTTCTCAAACTATGAGAGGAAAAAAACTAATTCCTTGAATCCTCCTATTCCAAGTTCCTTAATAATTATTAAATATGTACCACTAGGAAAATCAGCACACCCAGATAGGTTACCAAATGATTATTATTAAGCTTTCCAACAAATTATCAACATATCAATGTGATATATATATATATATATATATATATATATATATATATATATATATATTTAAAAACAAATAAATAAATATATATATATATTTATATATCAAAATGTGATATAATTGGGTTAGTTCCTGAAGAAAATCAGTTTTAATAGTCATCCTTCCCAAGCCAGGCAAGATTCCAGATGTCCCTCAAAATTAGATCTATTTCACTTTTGAAAGAAAAAATGGATGAAATCTACTTAAAAATTGCAGTGAATGCCATATCTACTAATACTAAGTTACAAGGAAAGATGCAAATAACAATTTCCAGCAGCATGTAGAAAAGACAAAATGCTAAATGGGGAATGTTATACAGATAATAATAAAAATAATAATCATTATTTATGTAGCACCAATATATTTTGCAGCACTTTGCAAATCAGAGGAAACATACACAAAAAAAGTTATGACAAAGTAAAAAAAATGATGTGCATCTTATAACAATATGGGTGTAGCCCAGCTACAAGAGCTTACAGACTGTAAAGGTCCCTTTACCCAGGGCGACTGTCAGCTGCATAAGCACCCGACAGCCATCCCACAGTCTACCGCCTGACTATTGCTTCTGTGCTTTACACAGGAGCAATAGTCATTCTGTGAATCGAGGCAGAGCTGTTGGATATTGTTTGGTCCACATGCCTCCATTCACAGTTAACAGGAGTCTCTCAAATACTGAAAGATACTACTTACAGAGCCTTACAGTTACTTAAGGCCCATTTACACACAGTGATTTTCGTTTAAACAAACAAACAAATTAACAACTTTTTTTGCATACAAATGCTGAGCATTTACACTTAAAGATAATTGTTTGAAATCCTTTCCATTTCCCTCATCAGCCAAAGTAAACACAGTATGTTGTTTGCTCAGGTGGGCATGTGTTTATGCAAGGAATCTCTGGCTGGCAGGTTTTTAATTAGTGTGAAGAAAAGCCATTGTCTTTTGCCCCATGAGTAAACAGATAGTCATTTTGTTTAGCTTTGGAAACAATCACCCCTCACCCCAAGTTGAAAGACTAAACAACTGAACAAATGTCATTTAAACCAAATGAAAAGTAAACAAACTAATGACTATTTTTACACAGGCTGAAACTCAGCAATAAATGACAAGTGAATGAATAGTGCACGATGGCTTCACGTCTACACGTAATGATTATTGCTCACTTTTGCTTGTTTGATGAATTTTAAGCAATAATCTTTGCATATAAATGGACCTTTAGTCTGCTAAAAACTAAATGACTCTGACAAGTGTCATATTTCTTGCTTAGTGCCCTGTTCATAGGCTGCTTATACGCAGGATGATTATTATCTGAATTCATTGTTTCCTGCGGTATTTCGGGCAATAATTGTCCTATGTAAAGATACCTTAAGGAAGTATACACATAAGGTATTATACAAATGTACATAAAGCTGTGCGAGTCGATCACTAGTCAGTTTTAGATAAAGAGAAGACAGAGTGGACAGACAATTACTGGCATTTTGTAGTCATGAAGGTGTGATGTCACAGAAAAAAGTATATAGTTAGGTGTCTTCACCCAAATTTACTAATAGTTTCTCCGATAGGGGCTATATAGATGTAAAACGTGATAGGACCAAGGACTGAACCCCGAGGAAACCCAACAGCAAGAGGAAAGGAAGGAAGATGTAGAGCCAGCAAATGATAAATTGAATTAGTGGTCAGAAAGGGAAGAGGAAAATCAAGAGAGCACAGTATCCTTAAGGCCATGTAATGGAGAATAATGGGGAGAATTTGATGATGAATGCTTCAGAGAGGTCCAGAAGAATCAGTAGAGAGCAGTCACCATTCAATTTAGCTGTCAAAAGATTGTTTGACACTGTAGTAAAATCTGTTTCTGTGGGATACAGAGAACAAAAACTAGACTATAAGGGGACAAGTTATCTGGGAGATAGCCTACTAAGCTAGAGTAGAGCAAACATTCCAGGAGTTTCTAGATAAAAGGGGAATTAGATACAAATTAGTAGTTGCCAGCACAAGACAAGTCAGTTTCTTTGGTAATGTGGATATACCAGCATGATGAGGGAAAATACCAGAAGAAATAGAGAGGTTGAATATTGTAGTGAGGTCACTGATGACAGCTGCGGGGAGAGACTTGAGGAGTTGCGAGGGTCACTAATGTAGATAGTAGAGGATAAAGAAGAGAGGACCCTAGAGACCTCTTCTGTTGTTGGATCAAATGCTGAGAGTGAACTAGAGTAAGCAAAGAAGGGAAGGGGATGAAAGATAATCAGGAACTGGGAAGATATTGTTAATTTTCTCTTTGAAATAAGTCACCAGATCTTTAGCTCTGAGGTCTATCATTGGGGACTATATTATAGGGCTGAGGAGGGGGTGGAAAGTGTCAAACAGTCTTTTTGAGTTATTGCATAGTGAGGAGATAAGAAAGGTAAAGTAGGCTTGTTTAGCATGGTGAAAGGCAAGGTTGTATGTTCTGGCCCCTGCCTCTAGATGTCCGGCCACGGAGAGCACCTAAAATAACTTTCTTTCCTTAAACCCCTTAACGTTGTGCAGTGCACACTGTTTTTGCACAGTGGTACATCACTGCTTTCCCCTACAGCAACACTCAGAGTACTTTGAATTCCACACCAGGGGAAAGGAGTGATGTACTGCCGTGTGAGACAGTGCGCACCTTTCAGCATCAAAGAGGTGACAAAAGTTCTCTCTGTGTGTGAAGGAAGCTATTACCAGTATAATCAGTAAGTTCTATGGCCCAACATTTCATGCAACAAAAATGGCAATCATATAAATTGTAGAAAGAGGGGGAAGGTGTCCTTTTACTAATCAGGGTCACAAAGGAGCAGGATGGGGTCCTATTATTAACTGGGGCAAGTAAAGAGGAAGTGCTGTCATATTACTGATAGGGTTCTCAAATTGCTTCCTATTAATTGGGGCACACAGAAGAGGTTCTGTAGCTAATTTGGGCTACAGTGGGGCTCTTTTTACTAAAGAGGGCCACAGTAGGGGTCCTAAAACTAATTGGAACCAAAAAGAGGTCATATATGTAGGGCCACAGTGGACATACTATTACCTGTGAGGCCATAGTGGATACATCATGACTTAGTCTGGTCACAGCCAGGGCACCATTACTTAGTGAGGCCACAGCAAGGGTCTTATAACTGACCAGGGTCGCACAGTGGTGACCACAGTGGAGGTATTATTACTAGTTGGAACACAGTAACATATTGTTACTATAGGGGGGCACTGAGAAGTTCACTAGGTTTTACATCAGCAGGATGGGGAGAGTGTGCAGAAGCAAGCCATGGCTAGAAGATATCTCAGAGGACCCAGGGAAAAGAAAAATAAATATGGACTACTCCAAACGAGATGACATCAACTGTGATTATTGTCACTATCGCTTGATTCTGGTTTTGTATTTATGTACTAAACTTGGTTCTGGTGCTGTATTTATGGCATGAGCTTAGATCTAGGGATGCATTTATGTTGTGACATTGGTTCTGGTGCTGTATTTAGGTACTTAGCTTGGTTCTGGTGCTGTATTTATGTTAAATAGAAAAATAAGAATAGAGGAACATGGTGTGACTGTCTGCGCACAGGCAGACCATGCCATCTTATGACAGCCAAGAGCCATACAATTTTGACAGTAATTTATGTGGCCATGGTTTGGCTGTGTGTGGCCAGTCGCACTGTGTTTCTAACCCTATGGGTATGTTCACACAGTAGAATTCACAGTGGAATTTTCCACATGAAATCCACCTCAAAGAACTGCCTCATAATCTGTGACGTAGTTTTTAGTGTGGATCCACATGCGGATGTGCAGAATTCAGATGCTTTTCCATGTGTTTCCGCATAGGATCTCCGCATGCAGATTTTGCTATTGACAGGGATAAATCTGCAAGCAGATCTATGCCAAGAACAACTTCAGACAAGTTTTCAGAGGCAGAATTCACGCAGAAAATGTGAGCATATTTTAAGGGTTTGTGTTATGTGCTCATTTACAATTGTAAGAAAAAAACAGTTCCACCATAGTTTTTTGTATTTGTTCATGGCTGGTTTAAATGCCCCTATTTTCCCTTAAAAAAATTGGTATCTTCTTATATGTAAAAAAAAGTATTATCAATTAAAAAACTGTTAAAAAATGTGCATTTTTTAAAACAATGAATAAGCTTTTTAATTTAATATTTACAAACTTTAAATAGACATATTTGGTATTTGCACAATTGTAACATCCTATCCATTTAATTTATAGCATATATATATATGTACGATAATGGGTATATGACATAAAAAGTATAAATTAAGACTGACAAAATAAAAATTAATAGAAACAAAACGCTAATTGGTATTTCTATAAAGTACAGCTACAGCAAACAGAAAATTAAAATGTATAACCACCATAATGAAAAAGGCCAAATTTTAAAAATTGCTTTGGTCCTCAAAGCTAGAATTGGGCAGGAATTAAAAGGTCTATGTAAGCAAAGAGCATACTACAGGCCTATTTCAATGCTAGATGATAGCAGAATGCACACAAAGGAATATCATATAAAGTGTCCAGCACTCATGGAATCCCCAAAGAATTCAGGCTTTGTTCTTAATACTTCATCACTAGAGATGAGCGAGCGTACTCGGCCACGCCCCTTTTTTGCCCGAGTACCGCGATTTTCAAGTACTTCCGTACTCGGGCGAAAAGATTCGGGGGGCGCCGTGGGTGAGTGGGGGGTTGCAGCGGGGAGTGGGGGGGAGAGGGAGAGAGAGAGAGGACTCCCCCCTGTTCCCCGCTGCTACCCCCGCGCCGCCACACCTCCCCCGCCCCCCAAATCTTTTCACCCGAGTACTGAAGTACTCGAAAATCGCGGTGCTCGATCGAGTAATTACTCGAAACGAGTACGTTCGCTCATCTCTATAATCATCACATAAAACTGGAGATAGTATATGGGAAAAAATGCATACACGGTTCAGACAAGATATTCATTTCTACTCATGGCATGTGTTTCAATGGAAGTTCAACATCTTTTAAAGTGTCATCATACAAATATTAATTTCCTTTTTCATTGTCACCAGACTGAAATAGCTTTTCTGGATCTTAATTTAAGGGGTGAACATAATAATGTTATTAGTACATCGTCGGCTCACACCGTCGGCCTTTATGCTTAGCAGCGAACCATCTGGGTAGACTCCTTAAAGCTTCCGAAGACCTGGCAGATATCTGCCATCCATGCCCACTCCTCAGCAAAGAATTGCGGAGGCTGACTACCACTCCGCCGCTCATGTTGCAGCTGGTATTCCACTATAGCTCTATGCTACTCGCACAGCCTGGCCAACATGTGCAGCATAGAATTTTTAAGCGTGTGGGCACGTCACACAGCAGTTGGTGCTCTGGCAGCTGAAACCGACATTGCAGGATCCTCAAGATGGCAGCGTCCGTGGTGGACTTGCGAAAATGTGCGCAGATGCGGCACACCTTGCTGAGCAGGTCAGACAAGAGGGGGTAGTTTTTCAGAAACTGCTGAACCACCACATTGAAGACGTGGGCCAGGCATGGCACGTGTGTGAGGCAGCCAAGTTGCAGAGCCGCGCGCCACCAGGTTATGGCCATTGTCACACACGACCATGCCCGGTTGGAGACTCAGCGGGAAAGCCAGAGGTCGGTCTACTCTGTCAGACCCTGCAGCATCTCGGGGGCCATGTGCCTCTTGTCACCTAAGCTGATTACTTTCAGCACGGCTTGCTGATGCTTGCCTACTGCTGTGCTGTCGCGCGCTACCGACTGCTGGTGACATGCTCACACTTCTTAATTGAGAGGTAGATGTGGCGGAGGAGGAGGAGGGGGGAGTTGGAGGAAGTGGCATAAAAACCTGCTATTCTGGGGGTGGGTAGGACGTGAGTGGTTCCAGGCTCTGACTCGATCCCAGCCTCCACCAAGTTCACCCAATGTGCCGTCAGGGATATATTGTGGCCCTGCCCGCCAGTACTTGTCCACGTGTCCGTCGTTAAGTGGACCTTCCCAGTAACCACATTGGTGAAGGCACGATTTATGTTGCGGGAGATGTGCTGGTGTAGGGCTGGGACGGCACACCAGGAAAAATAGTGGCGACTGCGGAGCGAGTAGCGCGGGACTGCCGCCGCCATCATGTTTTTAAAAGCCCTTCATTTCCACAAGCCTGTACGGCAGCACCTCCAGGCTGATTAATTTGGCAATGTGCACGTTTAAAGCTTGTGCATGCGGGTGGGTGGCGGCGTATGTGCGATTTCGCTCCAAGGCTTGTGTTAGCAACAGCTGAACATTGCGCTGAGAGACATTACTGGATGGAGTGGAGGACGGTGGAGGTGAGGGTGTGGGTGTAGGCCAGGAGGCGCTTGTGCCTGTGTCCTGGGAGGGGGATTGGATCTGTGTGGCAGGTTGGGGCACAGGGGAAGAGGCAGTGGTGTGACCCGGAGGTGGTGAATGGCCTTCGTCCCACCTTGTGGGGTGCTTGGCCATCATATGCCTGTGCATGCTGGTGGTGGTGAGGCTGTTAGTGGTGGCTCCCCGGCAGATCTTGGTGTGACACAGGTTGCACACCACTGTTCATCGGTCATCCACGCTCTCACTAAAAAACATCCACACCTTCAAACAACTAGCCCTCTGCACGGAGGTTTGCTGCAAGGAGGTGCTTTGGGAAACAGTTGGGGGATTCTTCGCTCTGGCCCTGCCTCTATCCCTGGCCACTTCACTGGCTCTTCCAACCTGTCTTGCTGCTACACTTGCTTCCCCCTCTGAAGCCCTGTCCTCAATAGGCTTATCAAACCAGGTGGGGTCAGTCACTTCATCGTCCAGCTGCTCTTTCTCCGAATCCTCTGTGCGCTCCTTCCTCAGACTTACTGCCCTTACTACTACCTCACTGACAGACAGCTGTGTCTCATCCACAAAAAGCTCTTGAGACAGTTGCCGGAAGTCCCCAGCCTCATCACCTGGACTCCAGGAACTTTCCAAAGGTTGGGCATCAGTCACGACAAACTCCTCAGGTGAGACAGGAACCGGTTTTTCCCACTCATGGCAGGGACCCAAGAACAGTTCCTGGGAGTCTGCCCGCTCAGAATATGTAATTTTCATTGAGTAAGGAGGCTGGGAATAAGGAGGAGCAGCAGCCAGAGGATTCAGAGTTGCAGTCCCTAGGCCGGGAGTAGTGGACTGCGTAGAAGACTGGGTGGTCGATACATTGCTGGACGCATTTTCTGCCATCCACGACAGGACCTGCTTGCACTGCTCTGTTTGTAATAAAGGTCTACCTTTCTGACCCATAAATTGTGATATGAAGCTGGGGAGCCCAGAAACTTGCCCTTTCTCCTAATCCCGCAGCAGCCGGGTGTGATTCACCACGCCCAGGAACTTGGACTGTGCCCACACCCTCACTTGGACGCCCGCTTCCGCGTCCTCGACCCTTACCCCCACTTCTCATCATGGCAGATTGAGAATAGAGCAGGGCCCAAATAAATTACCCCACTGTACAGCACTGACAACTATGGCTTAATTCACCACACACAGAGACTTGTAGATAGCGGAGGCTCTATGCTGTGACTTGAAAAAATTAACCCGCTGTCTTGCGCTGATACCTAGGGGAAATTCACTGCTCGCAGAAACTTGTAGATAAGAGAGGCTGTATGGAGTGGGAGAAGACTCTAAAGCCAGTGGATAGTGCTGGTAAATGCGGCTATCTCAACCCCACAAAGGAAAGGGTATTGTGAGACGCTCTGCACAGTGGCTGAGCTTAAATACTTTGCAGTGGCCCAGGAAATATTACAGTACTGTTTAGCGGTGAGGCCTCTGTCTAATGCACTGCAGACACAGAACGGTATAACTGAAGTAGTTTGTAGTAGGCTAGGAAATGTTAGAGTGCAGTTTCACGGTGAGAGCTGGTTGTACGTTACTGCAGGCTGGGAATGCTATTACGGAAATGCGGGGAATAGGCCTAGAAGCGTAATACAAAAGTTGGTGCACTACTGCTCCCAGCCAGCCACAAATGTAAAGCACACGGTCAGATGTAGCCCTAAGAAGGACCGTTGGAGTTTTTGCACGGAGGATCGGGACTGTATAACTTTCCCTATAGAAGTCACTCTGTCCCTAAACTCTGCGTTATGCACTGCAGGCTGAGAATGCTATTACTGAAAGGCTGGGAACAGGCCTAGATGTGTAATACAAAAATTGATACACTACTGCACCCAGCCAGTCACAACTGTTAAGCACACGGTCAGATGTAGCTCCAAGAATGAGTGTTGAGGTTCTTGCACGGAGGATCAGGACTGCATAACTTTCCCTATGGAAGTCGCTGTGTCCCTAAACTCTGTGTTATGCACAGCACACACAGAATGGTATAACTAAAGTAGTCTGCACTAGGCTAGGAAATGTTAGAGTGCAGTTTCATGGTGAGAGCTGGTTGTACGGCACTGAAGGCTGAGAACGCTACTACTGCAAGGCTGGGAACAGGCCTAGATGCGTAATACAAAAATTGATACACTACTGCACCCAGCCAGTCACAACTGTTAAGCACACGGTCAGATGTAGCTCCAAGAATGAGTGTTGAGGTTCTTGCACGGAGGATCAGGACTGCATAACTTTCCCTATGGAAGTCGCTGTGTCCCTAAACTCTGTGTTATGCACAGCACACACAGAATGGTATAACTAAAGTAGTCTGCACTAGGCTAGGAAATGTTAGAGTGCAGTTTCACGGTGAGAGCTGGATGTACGGCACTGCAGGCTGAGAACGCTATTACTGAAAGGCTGGGAACAGGCCTAGATGCGTATTACAAAAATAGATGCACTACTGCTCCCAGCTAGCCACAACTGTAAAGCACACGGTCAGATGTAGCCCTAAGAAGGACCATTGGGGTTCTTTTACGGAGGATCAGGACTGTATAACTTGCCCTATAGAAGCAGCTCTGTCCCTACACTCTGCGTTATGCACTGCAGGCTGAGAACGCTATAGTTGAAATGGCCTACATAGCCCGAGATGCTTAAAAAACAATTGGTGCACTACTGCTCTCAGCCAGCCACAACAGTAATGCACATTATAAAGAGAGCCCTAAGAAGTACTGTTGGGGTTCTTGACGACAGGATCCTACTCTAACACTGTCCCTATATCAGCAGCAGCACTATCCCTAACCTCTGTCGGCATGCGTCTGAGGCGAGCCGCGGGCGGGACCACTGTAAGTACTCGACGGTCACTTGATCGGCCCAGCCACTCACTGCTGTTGGTGGGCAGAGGGCTGGCACGTCACAGCAGGAAGTGGTAATGCCTTCCCCGTATGTCTATTGGCTAGAAAATGGCGCTAAACATGCGGGGAAGGAAATGCAATTGACTCGAGTACTGTGTGGTAATTGTCTCGAGTAACGAGCATCTCGAGTACCCTAATACTCAAACGAGCATCAAGCTCGGACAAGTGTGCTCGCTCATTTCTAGAGCTGGTCAGTTGGACTTTTGCAGAAAATGACTAGTCTGCACATATGGACCTTTTAAACTTTTTTATGTGACTTGATTTAATTCATTTTGAACAGTTTTTGAAATAGGCATGTCTGAATATTGTCAAGTAGTGTCTAAGATTTTCATATATCCTTTAATGCAAAGAAGTAATGCAATGTAGTTGCCAAAATAAGACAACTAATGTTGCTTTTAATTCAAACACCCCCCAGACAATACCAGCAAGCTTATTAAATATAGATTTAGCTATGTCAAGTGGAGTTTACTGTAGTTTTCCAGATTATCTCCTTCTGTGATTTAAGGAACGGCAATAATCCAAAAATAATTACTAAGTGACAGTTATGACATTGCACTAGAGATGAGCGAGCACCAAAATGCTCGGGTGCTCGTTACTCCAGTCGAACTTTCAGTGATGCTCGAGAGTTCGTTTCGAGTAACGAACCCCATTGAAGTCAATGGGCGACTCGAGCATTTTTGTATATCGCCGATGCTCGCTAAGGTTTTCATTTGTGAAAACCTGGGAAATTCAAGAAAATGATGGGAACGACACAGAAACGGATAGGGCAGGCGAGGGGCTACATGTTGGGCTGCATCTCAAGTTCCCAGGTTCCACTATTAAGCCACAATAGTGGCAAGAGTGAGACCCCCCCCCCCCCACTGTCAGCATAAAGATCGTTCTCCTCTGCCACAGCTGTAACAGCTGTGGCAGAGAAGAACGATGTTAGCCCATTGAATTCAATGGAGCCGGCAATACAGCTGGCTCCATTGGCAATGGGCAATGGGCTGCCGGCGATCGTGGGATGAATTGTCGGGAAGGGCTTAAATATATAAGCCCTTACTTGCAATTCATCCAGAAATGTGTAAAAATTTTAAAAAAATATACTCACCTTGTCCCGGCAGAACGATGTTAGCCCATTGAATTCAATGGAGCCGGCAATACAGCTGGCTCCATTGAAAGCAATGGGCTGCCGGCGATCATGGGATGAATTGTCGGGAAGGGCTTAAATATATAAGCCCTTACCTGCAATTCATCCTGAAATGTGTAAAAATTAAAAAAAATATATACTCATCTTGTCCCGGCAGAACGATGTTAGCCCATTGAATTCAATGGAGCCGGCAATACAGCTGGCTCCATTGAAAGCAATGGGCTGCCGGCGATCGCGGGATG
Source organism: Eleutherodactylus coqui (assembly GCF_035609145.1). Lineage (NCBI taxonomy): Eukaryota > Metazoa > Chordata > Amphibia > Anura > Eleutherodactylidae > Eleutherodactylus > Eleutherodactylus coqui. Next base: position 240,959,347 of record NC_089841.1, on the reverse strand, counting down.
AATTGTCGGGAAGGGGTTAAATATATAAGCCCTTCCTGCAATTCATCCAGAAATGTGTAAAAATAAAAAATATATATATACTCACCAGGTCCCGGCAGACGGAGTTCAGCGCGGCCGGCTGCAGTCCTCCTGAACTGCTCTGAACAGCTGTGAGTAGTATTCAGCAGCCGGGGATTTAAAATCCCCGCCTGCTGAATGAGCTGCCTCTAATTGGTCACAGCCTGACCAATCAGAGGCAGATTCCACTCACACACCCATTCATGAATTTATGAATGGGTGAGTGACTGCTGCCTCTCATCTGATTGGTCCCGCTGAGCCAATCAGAGGCAGCAGTCACACACCCATTCATAAATTCATGAATGGGTGTGTGAGTGGAATCTGCCTCTGATTGGTCAGGCTGTGACCAATTAGAGGCAGCTCATTCAGCAGGCAGGGATTTTAAATCCCCGGCTGCTGAATACTACTCACAGCTATTCAGAGCAGTTCAGGAGGACTGCCGCTGGCCGCGCTGAACTCTGTCTGCCGGGACCAGGCGAGTATATATATATATAGTTTTTTTACACATTTCTGGATGAATTGCAGGGAAGGGCTTATATATTTAACCCCTTCCCAACAATTAATCCCGCGCTCGCCAGCAGGCCATTGCTTTCAATGGAGCCGGCTGTATTGCCGGCTCCATTGAATTCAATGGTCAGTACTCGTTAAATCGAGACGAGTACCGCGTGGTGCTCGTCTCGAGTAACGAGCATCTCGAGCACCCTAATACTCGAACGAGCATCAAGCTCGGACGAGTATGCTCGCTCATCTCTACATTGCACCCATTCTTTAGAAAATATAATTAGAGCAGGACAATATCTTATATGCTTCAAAGCATAACATGTAGAGAGAGCGAGCACCAAAATGCTCGGGTGCTCGTTACTCGGGATGAAATTATCGCGATGCTCGAGGGTTCGTTTCGAGTAACGAACCCCATTGAAGTCAATGGGCGACCCGAGCATTTTTGTATATCGCCGATGCTCGCTAAGGTTTTCATTTGTGAAAATCTGGGCAATTCAAGAAAGTGATGGGAACGACACAGCAACGGATAGGGCAGGCGAGGGGTTACATGTTGGGCTGCATCTCAAGTTCCCAGGTCCCACTAGTAAGCCACAATAGCGGCAAGAGTGGGCCCCCCCCTCCCAACAATTTTTACTTCTGAAAAACCCTCATTAGCAATGCATACCTTAGCTGAGCACCACACTACCTCCAACAAAGCACTATCACTGCCTGCATGACACTCCGTTGCCACTTCTCCTTCTCCTTCAGCCTGAGCCAATCAGAGGCAGGTCTGACTCACACTCCCTTCACACCCACTGCCGACCGCGCTGAACTCCGTCTGCCGGGACAAGGTAAGTATATATATATTTTTTATTTTTACACATTTCTGGATGAATTGCAGGGAAGGGCTTCTATATTTATGCCCTTCCCGACAATTCATCCCGCGCATGCCGGCAGCCCATTGCTTTCAGTGGAACCTGCTGTATTGCTGGCTCCATTGAATTTAATGGGCAAACATCGTTCTTCTCTGCCACAGCTGTTACAGCTGTGGCAGAGAAGAATGATTTGTCTTCTATATGTTCTCAATGGGGTCGGCGCTGCTGCCGCCGGCCCCATTGAGCGCATATAGAGAAGAGAACAGGAATCGCAGATCGCAGATAGGTGCGATCTGCGATTTCTGACTATGGCCTAAGAAGGACCGTTGGGGTTCTTGAAGCCTAAAATAACCCCTAACGCTCTCCCTATAGCAGCTCCGGCATCAGCAGCACTGTCCCTGATCTCTGTCAGAATGCATCTGTGGCGAGCCGCGGGCGGGCAGATTTTAATACTCGGGTGACACCTGATCTCGCCAGCCACTCACTGCAGGGGGGTGGTATAGGGCTGGAACGTCACAGGAGGAAGTTGTAATGCCTTCCCTGTCTTTCTATTGGCCAGAAAAGCGTGCAAATTTCTCAGGGAAGAAAATGAAAGTGACTCGAACACCGTGTGGTACTCGTCTCGAGTAACGAGCATCTCGAACACCCTAATACTCGAACGAGTATCAAGCTCGGACGAGTACGCTCGCTCATCTCTAATATGTTTACAGCATGGTGTAATCTACCTAGCCAACATTTATGTAATACACTTATTTTAATTTATATTCATTTTATACCACAAATATATTTCGTAGCTCTTGGACATTGTTACCATTCACATAAGTCTTGTTCTAAATCGGGGCTGACAATCCAAATTTCCTACTTTAGTCCCATGCATGTAAGGGCAACATCATAGAAAAACAATTAGCCTAGAAGTATAATAATAATCTTCTCCTCAAGAGGAGTAGGAAAGTAAAGGAGAGGGAGAGAAGAGAGAGAACAAGAAGAAGGAGACACAGGAGAAAGAGGAGAAGGAAGCAAAGGAGGAAAAGTTGATTAATAAGAATATCTTCTTCTCCTCCTCCAGAGAAAGAAGAAAAAGGTGGAGGAACAATAAGCAGGCTTGGTGGTTAAGTGGCTAGCCTGTGTTCTTCTTCTTCTCTGAAGAAGGAAAAAGGATGAAGGCAGAAGGAACTCTGTTATCAGCACTACTGACTTGCACCGCTGGTGTTCTAGGTTCAAATCTGACCAGGAGTAACATCAGTATGGAGTGTGTATTTTCTTTTTGTGTTTATTCTTCAGGTTTTTTTTCTCCAACTCTGAAGGAGTAAGACCACATGTGGTGGCTAAGTTGTTAGCACTACTGCCTTGTAGTGCTGATGTTTTAGGTTAAAATCTGACCAATAGCAACATCTGTATGGAGTCCATGCAGATATCGTCCTTGATGAGATTTGAACCTACCTTTCTCAAGGGAAAGCCGATTTTCACTAAAAATGCAGTCACACTGTTCCGATTCTGTGAAAATCAGTGAAACTTTACCGTCTGGTCGATTACAATGAGCAACATTAGTCTCTTACTATTTTAATGTCTTGTTAATACAAGGAAGGAAAAGAAGAAGGTGGAAACATTTTTATTAATCTTCTTTGTCTCCTTCTTCTGCATCTTTCTCTTTTTTTTTTCATGGTCTTTTATCTCTTCCTCTCCTGCTCTTGAGGATAAGGATGAAGAAGAAGAAAGAGGGAGAAGGAAGGATAAGCATGGGGGCTCACCCATTAGAACTGTTGCATTGCAGTGCTGAGGTTCTAGGTTCAAATCTGACCAAGGACAACATCTGCATGAAGGCTGTATGTTCTCTTTGCGTTTAGTCTTCTCCTCCTTCAATGAAGGAAGAGCAAGTATGGAGGCTCAGTTGTTAGCAGCACTGGAGTTCTGGGTTAAAATCTTACCAAGAGCAACATCTGTATGGAATTTTTAGGTTCTCATTGTGTTTATTCTTCTATTTCTTCTTCTCCTTTGGAAAATGAAAAGCCAGCATAGGGACTCATGAAAAAATGCCCTTGCATTTCTTATTAAGAAATAATCTAAAACACTTTTCTCAGGTTTTTTTTGTTAAAAACAGGATGCTTATGTAAAAAAAATATTAAACGAGACTACATTTACCTGCCCTGGCTCCCTGCAGCTGACTTACCACACAGACTATGATGCAGAGGAAAGCTGTCATACCCATTCCCAGATGACTCACAGAGTCCTTTCACCGCAAGAGGAGAGGGGAGAGAAAGCAGAGCAGCCAGAAGAACAGCCAGTGACAGAGACGCTGCAGGCGGCGGATTGGGGAGATTCTAGGCAGCAGAAGACGGGTAGTTAGCAGCGGAGGATAGGAGGAGAAGGCAGGAAAGGAGGAAGAAAAAAGACAAACATAGAAGCACCAGAGCTGCATCCACAACACAACAGGAGGCACAGAGAGTACTCTACCCCCCCTAGTGCCATCCCAGAGAAGAGGAGACCCAGGAAGGAAAGTTTTGCACAGAAAACAAACACTAATCAGGCAAATGTTCCCAGCTTAAACACAGAAGCAGATCCAATACTTACAATACCCTTCTCCAATTGAGCTGCTTCTGAGAATTTCATTAGAGACATGCTAATGGCTCTGAGGGGGTCCCTGCAGAAAGAACTGTCAATGCTCAGCTCTTCAGTTAACTCCTCAATTACCACACTGGGAGAAAGAGTGAACCATATAGAATTCAAAATAAGCGAGTTAACCAGCTCTCACAACAAGCTAATCGATACACACTATAAGGCCTTAGTCAGACGGGCGTTTTTTTGCGTGATTTGCGCATGCGCATGAGTCTGGCGATTTTTTAAAACCATTGCTTTGCAATGGTATTGGACACATGAGCGCTTTTTATGCGCTCGTCCGATAAATTATAGAACAGAAATCGCAGATCGCACCTATCTGCGATCTGCGATTCCTGTTCTCTTCTCTATATGCGCTCAACGGGGCCGGCGGCAGCAGCACCGACCACATTGAGAACATATAGAAGACAAATCATTCTTCTCTGCCACAGCTGTAACAGCTGAGCCAATCAGGGGGCAGGTCTGACTCACACCCCCTTCACACCCACTGCAGCCGTCCGTGCGGAACTCCGGCTTCCGGAAGCAGGTGAGTATGTATATTTTTTTTATTTTAACACTTTTCTGGATGAATTGCAGGGAAGGGCTTATATATTTAAGCCCTTCCCGACAATTCATCCCACACTCGCCCGCAGCGCATTGCTTTCAATGGAGCCGCTGTATTGCCGGCTCCATTGAATGCAATGCGCTGGTCAGCTCCGGCCCGTTTCTAATGAAACACGGCTAGGAGCAGATTTTCGGGCGATTTTCGGGCACCGGTCACGTGATTTGCGGAAGCGCATCCGTCATGCGATCCGCAAATCGCGCGAAAAAACGCCCGTCTGACTAAGGCCTAATGTTGTAGAAGATTTGGAAGCGATAAAATCCAACTTGCAGATCTAGAAGACAGGAATAGACGTAATAACGTCAAAGCTGATACGAGTTGCGGAATCTGTCGCTACAGCAGAGCTTCCAGCACTAGTGCAGCATCTAATAAAAAGCTCCTTCCAACTTCCAAACTGGAGAAACGGATAATAGATAGGGCACACAGGTTGCCACGTCCCAAAGGGATTGCGAAAAACCTCCAGAGAGATGCAATTGTTCGTATACATTTCTTCCACATTAAGGAAACAATGATGAATGCAGCAAGGAAATTATGAAACCTCCCAGAACCCTTTGCAAACATAAAGCTTTTTGCAGACCTCTCTCAAGCAACTATACTGGCAAGAAAAAAATTCCAACACATACTCCTGATAAGGAGTTATACTGTTGTTTTCCTTGATGTATTCTAGGATGACATCTCTCATAAACCCCTCAAATATATTTCCAGTTATTGAAGTGAGACTTACCGGCCTGTAGTACCTAGGCTCTCTTTTAAACCCCTTTTTGTGAAGATACTTTATGTTAAGCTGCTTTCCACCGGGGGAGAAGAGAAGTCTGGGGAAATCAAGGCTTTGTTCATCTTAATAAGTGTAAGCCTGTCGGCGTTGTTAGTTGACAGGCGAGTACCCTTATCTGTGACAATCCCCCCAGCAGCACTAAACACCCTCTCTGATAACATGCAAGCGGTAGGGCTGGCCAACAACTCCAAGGCGTACAGCGTCCGTTCATGCCACGTGTCCAGTTTTGACACCCAATAATTGTATGGAGCAGAGGTATCATGAAGGACGTTGGTACGGTCGGCTATGTACTCCCTTACCATCTTTTTACACTGTTCTCTCCTACTCAGCCTAAACTGGGGAGTGGTGACACAGTCTGGCTGGGGAGACATAAAGCTGGCAAAGGCCTGGGAGAGTATTCCCCTGGCTGCGCTGGACATGCTGCCTGATCCCCGCTCCTCCCCTGCTATTTGGCCCACTAAACTGCACCTTCTGCCACTAGCACTGTCAGATGGGAACTTTAGCATCACTTTTTCCACCAGGGCCCTGTGGTATTGCATCACTCTTGTACCCCTTTCCTCTTCGGGAATGAGAGTGGAAAGGTTCTCCTTATGCCGTGGGTCAAGAACGGTGTTCACCCAGTAATCTGTGTTGGCCAGAATGCATCTAATGTGAGGGTCACGGGAAAGGCAGCCTAACATGAAGTCAGCCATGTGTGTCAGGGTCCCTCTAGGCAACACATTGCTGTCCTCACTAGGAAGATGACTTTCAGAATCCTCCTCCTCCTCTTCAGCCCATACATGCTGAACAGATGAGAGGCAAGCAGCATGGGTACCCTCGGCAGTGTGGCCAGCTGTCTCTTCCCCCTCCTCCTCCTCCTCCCCCTCCCCCTCCTGCCATAAAACTGGCAAAGGCCTTGGAGAGTGTTCCCCTGCCTGCACTGGACATGCTGCCTGTTCCTCTTGTCATCCCTGCTAATTGGCTCACTGAACTATGTCCTCTACCACTAGCGCTTTTAGATGGGTAGTTTAGTAACAGCTTTTCCAGTAGGGCTTTGTGGTATTGCATCACTCTCGTAATCCTTTCCTCTTCGGGAATGCGAGGATCACGGCAAAGGCAGCTTAAGATGAAGTCAGCTGTGTGTCCCAGTACGCAACACATTGCTGTCCTCACTAGGAGGATGACTCTCAGTCTCCTCCTCTTCAGCCCATACACGCTGAACAGATTTGAAGGAAGTAGCACGGGAACCCTCTGTAGTGTGGGCAGCAGTGTTCCCCCCCCCCCCTCTTTCTCCTCCTGCTTTATCCGCAAAGCGTCAACCTTAATGCTTAGCAGCGACCTTCTCAGCAGGCAAAACAGCGGGATAGTCATGCTGATAATGGCGGCTCACCATTTGTGTTGACCCCTCAAAGTTTCCTAACACCTGATAGATGTCAGACATCAATGCCCACTCCTCTGTGAAGAAGTGCGGAGGCTAACTACCATTCTGATAGGCATGTTGCAGCTGGTATTCAACAATGGCTCTACGCTGCTCGTAAACCCTGGCCAACATGTGCAAAGTTGAATTCCAGCACGTGGGCACATCGCACAACAGTCGGTGAACAGGCAGCTGGAAGCACTGTTGCAGTGTCCTGAGGGTGGCAGCATCTGTGGTGGACTTTCTGAAATGTGCACACACGCGACACACCTTGCTGAGCAGCTCAGACAAATTGGGGTAGTTTTTAAGAAAGCGCTGAACCACCAGATTGAACACGTGGGCCAGGCATGGCACGTGTGTTAGTCTGCCAATCTGCAGAGCCGCCACCAGGTTACGCCCATTTTCACACACGACCATGCCTAGTTGGAGGTTTAGCGGCGAAAGCCACAGATCTGTCTGCTCCGTCAAACCCTGTAACAGCTCTTGGGCGGTGTGCCTCTTATCACCTAAGCTCAGGAGTTTCAGCACGGCCTGTTGATGCTTCCCCATGGCAGTGGTGCAGCACCTCAAGCTACCCACTGAAGACAACATGCTCACAGATTGTAATTGAGAGGTGGTGGAGGAGGGGTGGTGGAGGAGGTGGCATAATAAGCTTGAGATACCATGACCAAGGTAGGACCTGCAATCCTTAGTGTGGGTAGCACGTAAGCGGACCCAGGGTCAGACTTGGTTCCAGCCTCCACCAGGTTAACCCAATGTGCCGTCAGGGAGATGTAGTGTCCCTGCCAGCCAGCACTTGTCGACATGTTAGTGGTTAAGTGGACCTTCCCAGTAACTGCGTTGATGAGGGCACGGTTGATATTCTGTGACACATGCTGGTGTAGGGCAGGGATGGCACAGCGGAAAAAATAGTGGCAACTGGGGCCCGAGTCGCGAGGGGGAGCCACCGCCATGAGGTTGTGGAAAGCCTCAGTTTCTACCAGCCTATATGGCAGCATCTCCAGGCTCAGCAGTTTGGAGGTATGCACGTTTAGCGATTGTGCATGCGGGTGGGTGGCTGCATATTTGCGCTTGCACTCTAATGTTTTTTTTATGAACAGCTGAATGGTGCGCTGGAACACATTGGTGGAGGCAGTGGAGGACTGTGCAGGTGAAGGAGTGGGTGCAGGGCGGGAGACACTTGTGCTTGTGTCATGGGAGGGGGATTGCATCTCAGTGCCAGCATGTGACATAGGGAAAGAAGCAGTGGTGTGACCCACAGGCGGTGAATGGCCTTCGTTCCACCTTGTTGGGTGCTTAGCTATCATATGCCTGCGCATGCTGGTGGTGGTCAGGCTGATAGTGGTGGCTCCCCTGCTGATCTTGGTGCAGCACAGGTTGCACACCACTGTTCGTTGGTTGTCCGCGCTCTCATTGCAAAAGCTCCAGACTTTCAAACACCTAGCCCTCTGCATGGGAGCTTGCCACGAGGAGTTGCTGTGGGGACCAGTTGGGGGATTACTTGCTCTGGCCTTGCTTCTCCCTCTGGCCACCCCACTGCCTCTTCCAACCTGTTCTGGTGCTGCACTTGCCTCCCTCTCTTAAGCGCTGTCTTCAGTAGGCTTACCAACCCAGGTCGGGTCAGTCACCTCATCATCCACCAGCTCTTCCTCTGAATCCTCAGTCTGCTCCTCCCTCACTGACAGACAATTGTGTCTCATCATCATCATCAAATACCTCTGGAGACATTACTTGGAAGTCCCCACCCTCATCACCCTGAGACTGTGAAAGGTCCAAATTTTGGGCATCGGTCATGACAAACTGCTCAAGTGGCTTATGAACCGTTGTTTGCGACTCACAGAAGGGACCTGAGAACCGTTCCTGTGAGTATGCCTGTTCTGAATCTCTAATTTTCCTTGAGTGACCAGGCTGGGAGAAAGAAGGATCAGTGTGAGGACTCACAGCTCCAGTCCCTTGGCTAGCGTGAGTGGACTGCGTGGAAGACTGAGTGGTGGATAAATTACTGGACGTGTTATCCGCTATCCATATCATCACCTGATAGCACTGTGGTGGTTTTAATAAGGGTGTGCCACGCGGACCTGCAAACTGTGAGATGAAGCTATGGAGCGTAGACACGCGGCATTCTATTTTTGCCTTAGCAGCAGGCACTGTTTCACCCCGCCCAGGACCTCGGCCTCTGCTCACACCCTCATGCGGATGCTCATGTCTACATCCACATCCATGATCTCGACCTTTACCCCTAGTGTTGATCATGTTGTATAATGCACTACGTTAAAATGCTACACAAACTGCAAGGTATTTTGCATATGCTTCAAGCCAAAAATAGACAGTGTAAAATGAGTACAGTCTTGTTATATAGTGGGGATCGACAGAACACACACTAAGGGTATTTCACGTATGCTTTAAGCCAAAAATAGTGTAAAATGAGTACAGTCTTGTTATATAGTGTGGATCGACAGGACACACACTAGGCGTATTTTGACCCTACCAAAAATCCTATTTACGCTACCCTCTATCACAATCCCACACACAGAATGTTACCTCCAAGCGTTACAAAGACAAATGTTATCCTTCATATGGAACAACAAAAGACCTAGGGTAGCGGCCTCAATATTGCACTCTTCAAAAGAGAGAGGAGGTTTGGGGTTCCAAATATCAAAGCATACCATCAGGCAAATTTGATTAAACAATTGAGGTCATGGTGCTTTCCAATGGAGGGCATCAGCTGGCCCTTAATAGGAAAGAGCATGATAGGTATAGGATCCTTTCACAACCTATTGTTAGCAGCAATGGCAGGCCTCCCCTCTCTCCCTTCAAGATACCCGACCCTAGAAACAAATGCTCTGCTAATCTTTTTTCAATAAAAAAAATCGGTGAAAAAAAAAATGTCTCAAATAATTTTGTGATTAAGTTTATACAACCTGGTGAAATTCAACTTCAATTTATTTTTATCCTTACTTTCAATATTTTTCTTTCCCTGAGAATTTTCCTCCTTGATTCTAAACATTCACCATTTGACAGGTTTCTTTGTTTGCTCTTTTAATAGCGGCTTCCATTATTTTCTTAGGAAAACCTGTCTCTCTAAATCCTTGTTCGGACATTTTACTTTGAGTTATAAAGTCCATGGTTCTAGCACATTTTCTTTTGAGATGCTTAAAATGGATGAACGGAACATTATTTTTCCATTTTTTATGAAGGCTACTGTGATAGTCCAGATAGTTTTTGCTATTTAATTTTTTTTAAAAAGTTTAAGTCAAAATTTTATTTTGCACACTAAACAGCAAATTCTAGATATTTTGTCTGTTCGTGAGTGAGATTGTTCAAAATACAACCTCCAAATACAACCTCCAAAGATTATTGTTGAAATAAATCACAAAATCACAATATGAGAATGAGATAATCTACATGGGTGAACAAAAATATGGAAACACCACACTAAATGCATGCTTTAAGTTACGTGGGATTATAAATAATTATTCAATAAGAGATGTAGAGACCGATTTTAAGTGTGGGTGATATGACACAGATGCCATGACAGATATGACACAGATGCCAAAGAAGGGCAAGAGGTGAAGTAAACACAAATTAGGAAAGCTCTCAGCCAAGCAGAGGTGAAAAGGGCAGCTCAGTGATAATGATTAAAATCCTGTGATGTTTCCATATTTTTGTCCACCTCCTGTAGGTATCTCTTGTAAACCACTATGCTACAGTTTCACTGATACATGTTAGAAAGGAATTGTTCTACAAAATTATGCATGTATGCAGTAAGTTGTCCAAACTTAAGTAAGACTGAATGCCCATGATGGTGCCTTGAGTTTGTCAGTAACTTTGGCACTCAAACAAGATATTATGAGTTAAAATAGAATGGATGCCATCCAAAATAAACTTTTTTGAGAGATGGACATTAACTTATTAAAATCCAAACAACACATAATCCATCATGTTGGCATTGGGCTTATGAAACACACGTGTAGGCAGATTTGAGAAACCAAGCATTTCCCATTACCAGGTAGCTTGATACATTGTTAGGGCCATTTTAATTCTAAATCATCACAGCTCTCGGCCTGACCCTCTCAGATTTAATGGTTTAAAAATACATTATGTTCATTTCAAGGTCACATGATGTAAACTTTGACATTGAATATCTGAACAAGTGTATGTTCAAATTTTTTAGTGAATAAAGTTTGTAATACAGGTAAACGGAGGAATCTCTCCTTGTTGTAAGTTTTATTTTGGTATGACTTTGGGAATAGGAGTAAAAAAGAAATGTGAAAATAGTGTATATCACATTTCATGAAATACCTTAGTACTTCTTTAGGATATTACCTTTCACAGTTTAGACAAAGTTAAAATGTACTACTTTTTATTAAATATTCCTTATAAAAACAAATGCAGGGCACAACGTGAAGTCGCCCAGGAGACACAGAATTACTGGATCCCGGTCAGAGACAACAAATATACATAACAAACACATCGAAAGCATATGATTCCCCATCTAGTAATTAGCATCAGAAGATATATAAATAATACACTTGATGGTCAGGTGAGTAGATGTACACCTGTATATTGGAAATATGTCCTATATCTATAGGTTTGGGTATATACCACTCAAAACTGTTTGTATAATAAGCATGTGTATAGGTTTTACTCAAAAGAATGCTACCAGTTGTAAAGAATGGTGGGGATGAATCATATGTGGCAGCTAGTCTAGAGATTGGGCTTATCAATAAGGATAGACTCTTTGTAATTAGTATTTTCTCTAGAGTAGTGAGAGAACTTTCATTGTGGTAGGACTCAAGTGCTTATGAAGCATATTGATTTCTCAACATGGTATCTTATCTTTTTAATTTTAAATGTTATCAAGCGAGATTATTCACTGTCAGTATGTATTTTTCACTTTCAGATGTTTAATAAATGATAGTAGACTCATTGTGTGTCTTTCTTTCAATATAAGTCAGTGGACAGTGGTAATTTTGCTGTGTATTTTTTATATACTTTCCAGATATTATTAAACGAAGGTAAGCTCACTGTGTATTACTTACTGTTCTAAACGCGTTTCACCGCTGGGTATCAGCGGATCATCAGGAGCCTATTGAGCTTTATGTTGTCAATATCTTTTAGGGATATCACCCAATCAAAAGTTCCCAAAACCAATCTTGATAGATGGTCAAGATAAATAGGTGTTCTGCTATCCTATTAGGCTACTAGATATGGATGTCAATCTCTGTTGCGTTACAGAATAATATGTCTGCAGCATAAATAGATAATATGCATCTGGGCCGTTAGTGTTGATTCAATTAATACATAGAGAATCGGCCAAGAAACAGAGTCAGTTCTAAATGAGCAAGGGTACTTTCATGTGTAGAGGAAAGCCCTTTGTAGAATTAGGTACCCAGATATCTAGCTTCCATATATGGAGAGAGTACCCTCTGCGGTATATCTTGCCAATTAGATGACCTACATTGGAAACTAGTACTTTAGAAAATTACTGTATTACAGAATAAATATAATGCTTTCGAGGAAACGTTACAAGTCAATGTTTTCTCCTCAGCAGTGCTTCTTTGCTCTGTCTGTGGCAGTTATTGTGTAGGTTCACCCAGTTGCAGTATGTGGATAAACCCTAATAAGATCTTGTTCTCTCAGAATATACAGTATGTCTGCTTGATGAAGTTGTATATATGACGGGGATAGACTGTAAAAAATTGATCAAAACCTTCTGTAATGTTGCATTCACATTCATTAGACAACCTAACCACCAAGCATTATAATACATGCAAGTCACAGAACATTTTATATGTTGCATAGATAATGCTTCATAGGGAACATTTGCTTGTTGCACTTCACTAGCTGTCTCCACAGAAAACCTCTTCATCATAAAGCCATTCTTTGTTCCAGGTATGAAAGCATGAAATGTTTAAGTTCCAGGTACTTCTTCATGTCATCTGTGTTGCAATTTCTCATTCTCCATTATTTCTTGTTGACTCACATATACAAAGTTTACATTCTTCATATTGTCTTTTACTCACACAACTGGCTCGGTGTCATTATTTGTTTAGTATAAGTATATCATAAAGCTATCCAAGCCGCTAGACTCTTAACAGTTCCACCAAGTTCATTACATGAATTCTTACCATGAAATGTGGCAAAGAAGTATCACTCATCTTTTTATATCTGCACACATATCTGAGAAATAACATATCTTACATACATTTTACTCATCATCCTAAACATGGAATGAGATGCTTTTGAAATATGTGTAGAGCATTATATTTCATTCTAGAATAAAGACATTTCTTAAACAAGTGCTAAGGTATTTCATTGAATGTCATATACTAGTTTTATATATTTTTTACTAATCTTACTAAAGCTATCCTAAAATGAAATTTGCACCAAGAAGAGATGGCATTTACCTGCTTTCCATATTTTATTTCCCCCAAAAATTGAAGGTACAATTTCTCAGATATTCAAGGTCAAAGTTTACATCATGAGCCTTGAAATGTAGAATGTAATATATTTTTATTATAAGCAACTGTTTTAAAGAAATGTGTGCTTCATTAGCTTCAAAACAAGCCCAAGGTGAAAGTTCTACCGTAATTAGATGCAAAGTTATAATTTTTTTGTTCACCTGGTAAGCATGAATTTCCCATTTTCTCTAATGTTTGCAAACCTACTGTATGAATATCATGTATCACTGTAAGTCACATTTGTAAATTACTCTACCATCCTACCTAATTTCCTGAAAATCTGAGATGGTCAAGTTGAAAAGTACATTTTTTTTAATGATCTTTTGGTGTAGATTGACACGTTTCTCTTTTTCATGTGAATGTTTTATATGCGTGTGCAAGTTTCACACTAGTTTTTGTTTAGTTGATGTTAGAGTCCTTAAGCATTTGCGTAGTTGTATTCATGCATTAAGCATCTATTGTTAACTGGCAATGCTATTTGTTCATTTTTGTCATGTGACTTTAGATAGGCATGCACAAAATTGACTGTCTGAACGAGCATTTGAAGTTTCTTAGTAAGCTCACTTCTGGTTTATTTGCTCCTAATGTACCGTAGCAAACTTGTAATATGTCATAACTTAGAACTCCCTAAACAATGACATGATGGCAAGTGAAGGGTGGTTTGCATATTATTTATATTTTGTTGTTAAGTATTTTAGATGACTTGTCTTTTATAAATGTTTCGGTGTTTTTGCTGCCTTTAAGGCGTTGGGCCAAACTATGTTATGGTGTCATTTTCAGTTTAATTTAGAGACTCTTGTCAGCTCCTTTGAGCCCTGTAAGCTAAGCCCGATCTTAACCAACATTACCTTACTTTCACATCTCAAGCCCACAGCTGTAATGAATTGTAGTGCTTTCATGGACTATATAGGCACGTGCTGTCATTCTATGTTCGCAACTAAGTATGCTGCTTGAAGTGTTCAATGGCAGGGTTGACAGAGAGAATGATATAGAGAAGTGGAGAAAAAATAGGCTGAGCTCCCCAGATAGGGGTATGAGAACGCAGTAAAATTAAGCAGGTGAAAAAATTGTAGAATATCACAGGTGCTAAAAGCCTAGTATGCTGAGGAACCAACAGTCTTAGGAGTGTTTAGTAAATTGGAGAAAAGGCAGAAGAAACTAAGGTCCAAGTGCAAGTGAAACTAAGGTCCGAGTGAAAAAATTGTCAGGGAATTAGGGTCCGGGTACGGGAGTCCCTGAAAACAGCCCGCAACCCATGTCCCTATGTATTGTGCCCCTAGGCTAAGCCCTAGGGCGACAACTGGGCGACAGCCCCTAGCTTAGCTAGGGAAGCGGGGCAGGTCCAAACACAAAGACAAATACCAGGACAAACAAACACAAAATCAGGTCAGACAATCCGGGTCCCCAGCTGGAGGCAACGCGATACAAAAGGGTCAGGCAAAGGCAAGTCAAGTCCAAAGCGGGAGGGTCAAAAGCAAGGGGATCAAAATTTTTTTGATTGGTTCATGCACTAATATGCTACATAACGCCAAGCGTATTTTCGCATGCACAAGTCTGTTTTAGCCCTTTTTGAGTAAATGTTTTCCTGACTTGGAGTCTACGCCCTATGTGTGAATTGGATCTTTATAAAACATATAGATTCAGTCAAAGTATAAAATGAAATGTACAAAATCTAAAAAAGCTGCTTCATCAATTTTTCTACATGTTTTATATATACCATATCTTCCTCTCATGTTCTCTAAATGTATTCATATGCTCAGCTGCATTTTACTATTATAATATGACGTAATAAAATCATTCTAATATTCATTGTACGCTAACATGTTTAATACACATGTGTTTTATGAAGCTAAATATTAATAAGCCTCTAAGAAGCTAGAATTATACATTGACATTTAATATAATTACTTATTTTGTTCACTCCTGCCAAAATAAAGTAGAGTCTTGGCAGTGTATCAGAATACTGTGCAGTAGAAAACATGAAAAAAATCAATAGAGATTTCACATTCAATAAAGACGTGAAGAAGAAGGTAGACATTCTGATTAAAAAGTTCCAAGGATAATTTAACTTCCAAGTTAGATGTCAAACTGGAGTGACACTTTAACTACCTCAAATATTCCAACACAAAGTATTTTCTTAAACATAGGTACTAAAATGGATTTCTTGTCAAAATCTCAAATGTAATTTATTTATCATATCTATTTATTTTTCAAATTGCATTTAACATAGTTTCTATGGTTGAACTAAATATTTTTCGAAGATTCAACAATACATTTACATTTATCAAAAGATGAAGCATCTGCAAGTACCTGTAAATAGGGTTCCCAAAACATTAAAGTGACTTTTCAGACATAAAAGATAACTCTGCCAAAAATGCAAAAGTTGTAAACTTCTTAACATACTTGGACCATGTTAGTCCTGGAGCAATGGGGAGGGTCCCTTAGAAAAAACAGGGCAGCCAATGATTGGGAATTTGTTAGGTCTGGCAGATGTGGGCGTCATCCTCTGAATCTGTGATTGCCTTATTTCCAGCACTGTCATGGTTAAATTGCTTCTGCCTCTTCCACCCAGTTGCACATTGTTGGTCATCTCTTCACCACTATATAGAGGCCTCAGACCTGGCAGCCCTTGCTGCAGCGTTGGTGTATGAGTTCTCATATATAAACGTGTCACAGCTGCTTTTGTTTGTTCCTGTGTTTGCAATTTATGCTTTGTCTTCAGTTTGCTCAAGTACTTCCAGCCTAGTCCTAAATTTGCTCACTCCTTGGTTCTGCAAACGGTGTGGTGTTATCCAACATCCTGACGATCAGTCCTGACAGTGTTAATCAGCACCTAGGTTCCCGTGCAGGGTCAACCTTGCCAAAGTGAATTCTCTGTTGTTGATAGGCAGGGACTAACCATCTCCTGCTTCTAGCATTGGCTAGATCCCCTGGTCACCTTGCATTCCAAGTCACATCTTCCAGCGGTGAGCATTCGAGTTTCCAGAGTCGGTTGTCTGCCCTGCTGGTCTGTTTCATCTACAGGCTAGGTAACACAGTGGATCCACATCAAACCCCTAACAGAAATTATGGTGGGGATTGGCGCCACTGGTTTTTCAAGACACCCAGAGACACACATAGTTTAGCAAAATAAAACAAAAGGCTGAAGCAAGCCATGATGCCCCACACATGCACATGGAGAGAAGCTTTTCCAGATGAGGGTCAGCAGAGGAGCATCTCTCTTTATGCCCTCTCTTCTTAGTTCTTTAAATTCAACTTTTCAGCATTCACCATGTGACATAAACAACATGTTACAGTACCTTTATTTTGCAGGTCAGTACGATTTTCGAGATACCAAATTTATATATTTTTTTTATTTCCTACTACTTTAAGATTTGCTCAGTGAATACTGCTTACAGTACTACAAAAACATTGCTCTAATTCCCCTGTGGATATTGATGTAGAAAATGTGCATCTAACATCTGATCCTATAATCTCACTATTGATCAAGAGATGAGCGAGCACCAAAATGCTCAGGTGCTCATTGCTAAAGTCAAACTTTTCGTAATGCTCGAGAGCTCGTTTCGAGTAACAAACCCCATTGAAGTCAATGGGCGACTCGAGCATTTTTGTATGGGACTGATGCTCCGCATAGGTGATGACTTGTCAAACACCAGAAAACATCAGAATGTCATGGAAACACCACGGAAACGGATAGGGAAGGGCAGGGGCAGCATGCATGGCTGCATCTAAGGCTCCCAGGTCCCACTATTAAGCCAAAATGGGGGCAACAGTCTGGCATCACCCCCCTAACAATTTACTTTGGACAAACCCTCATTAGCAAGGCACATGCACTGGCACATCTTAGCTAAGCACCACACTACCTGCAGCCAAGGACAATCACTGCCTGCGGGTGACACCGCTGTCTCTTCTCCTGGGTTACATGCTGGCATTTCTGTCCAACCTCCCTGCACTACCCTGCGCCCACAGTGCACCTAAAATTTTGCCTGCACAGCGTTAAGCTGGACTCATGCCACATGCTCGCTTCATAGCCACACCACCCTCATGTCTATTTATAGGTGCGTAATGGATGAGGAGGAACGGGAGGCATACACTGCAGACGGTTGGCAGGGCTAGGCAGCGACCCTCTTTGAAAGTGTGAGCGATAGCCCACAATGCTGTTGAGAAATGATGATAAATTGACGTATGATCATCATTCCAATCCCGTGCCACCTCCGTCACAAAATTGTCAGGAGCGGCAAATGTGGGCACAAAGGTGACTCAGGTGCCAGCACGTCTACACATCTCCAAAATGCAGCAATACTCTGTATGGGAAGCACATGAGTGGGCCCTGGGTCAGGCTCAGCCCCAGCCTCCACCTCGTGTGACCCAAGGTGCCGCAAGTTACATAGCAATGGGAAATCCATGTGTCCCTACACAATTCATTCTGTGTAGGTGTCAGATAGCTCAACACCACAATGGGAAATCTTTGAGTTCCTTGGGCTCGCCTATGCTGTCAGTGCACAAAGATGGTAATACACAGGAAGAAATCAGAGTACTCAAACATGGCAGAGTTTCACCCCGTCAAGGGCCTCCGCAAAAATTGGTTTAAGTTCAACTTTTAAAACTTTTAAAACTGATAAAACTTTTAAAAGTTTTAAACAGAACATTTTGGGCCACATAGAAATTGGCAGTTCAGCGTGATGACATGCTGTTTTAGGAGGAGGAGTAGGAGGAGTAGGAGGAGTAATAATATCCGAGAGTGATTGACAAAGCTAATTCCCCCTTTTTTTTGTGGTGATAGAGCATGCATTTTCCCCAGTTGCAGCGAAAAGATTCTTTAGGATCCGCTGCTTTCCACCGGTGGAGAAAAGAAGTCTGGGGAAATCTAGCCTTTGTTCATCTTTATGAGGGTAAGCATGTCAGCGCTGTCAGTTGACAGGCGGGTACACTTATCCGTCATGATTCCCCCAGCTGCACTAAACACCCTCTCTGACAAGACGCTAGTGTCAGGGCAGGCCAGCACCTCTAGGGCATACAGCGCAAGTTCGTGCCACATGTCTAGCTTTGACACCCAATAATGCATGGAGCAGAGGCATCACGGAGGACGGTGGTACGATCAGCTACGTACTCCCTCATAATCTTTTTACAGTGCTCCCTCTGACTCAGCCTTGACTGGAGAGTGGTGACACAGCCTTGCTGGGGAGCCATAAAGTTGGCAAAGGCCTGGGAGAGTGTTCCCCTACCTGCACTGGACATGCTGCCTGATCCCCGTGCCTCCCCTGCTAGTTGGCCCTCGGAACTGCGTCTCCTGCCACTAGTGCTGTCAGATGGGAACTTTAGCATAACTTTTTTCACCAGGGTATTGCATCACTCTCGTACCCCTTTCCTCTTCAGGAATAAGAGTGGAAAGGTTCTCCCTATACCGTGGGTCGAGAAGGGTGTACACCCAGTAATCCGTGTTGGCCAGAATGTGTCTAACGCGAGGGTCACGGGAAGGGCAGCCTAACATGAAGTCAGCCATGTGTGCCAGGGTCCCAGTACACAACACATTGTTGTCCTCACTAGGAAGATGACTTTCAGGATCCTCTTCTTCCTCCTCCTCCTCTTCAGCCCATACACGCTGAGCAGTTGAGAGGCAAGCAGCATGGGTACCCTCTGCAGTGTTGCCAGCTGTCTCTTCCCCCTCCTACTCCTCCCCCTCCACCTCCTCCTTCTCCTTCAAAACGCACTGAGATATAGACATGAGGGTGGTCTGGCTATCAAGCGGCATACTGCCATCCCCCGTCTTCTGTTCCAACTGCAAAGCGTCAGCCTTTATGCTTAGCAGCAAACTTCTCAGCAGGCAAAGCAGCGGCATGGTAATGCTAATGATTGCCACATCACCGCTCAAGTTTCTGAGGACCTGGCAGATATCTGCCATCCATGCCCACTCCTCAGTAAAGAATTGCGGAGGCTGACTACCACTCCGCCGCCCATGTTGCAGCTGGTATCCCACTATTGCTATAAGCTGCTCGTACAGCCTGGCCAATATGTGCAGCGTAGAATTCCAGCGCGTGGGCATGTCGCACAGCAGTCAGTGCTCTGGCAGCTGAAACGGACGTTGCAGGGTTCTCAGGGTGGCAGCGTCCGTAGTGGACTTGCAGAAATGTGTGCACACGCGGTGCACCTTGCTGAGCAGGTCAGACAAGTGGGGGTAGTTTTTCAGAAACCGCTGAACCACCAGATTGAAGATGTGGGCCAGGCATGGCACGTGTGTGAGGCTGCCAAGCTGCAGAGCCGCCACCAGGTTACAGCCGTTGTCACACACGACCATGCCCGGTTAGAGGCTCAGCGGCGAAAGTCAGAGGTCGGTCTGCTCTGTCAGACCCTGCAACAGCTCGGGGGCCATGTGCCTCTTGTCACCTAAGCTGATTACTTTCAGCACGGCTTGCTGACGCTTGCCCACTGCTGTGCTGCCGCGCGCTACTGACTGCTGGTGACGTGCTCACACTTCTTAATTGAGAGGTAGGTGTGGCGTAGGAGGAGGAGGGGGAGGGTTTGGAGGAGGTGGCATAAAACGCCACAGATACCAGCACCGAGGTAGGACCCGCTATTCTGGATGTGGATAGGATGTGAGCGGTCCCAGGCTCTGACTCGTCCCAGCCCCCACCAAGTTCACCTAATGTGCCGTCAGGGAGATATAGTGGCCCTGCCCGCCAGTACTTGTCCATGTGTCCGTGGTTAAGTGGACCTTCCCAGTAACCGCTTTGGTGAGGGCACGATTTATGTTACAGAAGACGTGCTGGTGTGGGGCGGGGACGGCACACTAGGAAAAATAGTGGCAACTGGGGACCCAGTAGCGCGGGACCGCTACCGCCATCATGTTTTTGAAAGCCTCCGTTTCCACAAGCCTGTACGGCAGCATATCCAGGCTGATAAATTTGGCAATGTGCACGTTTAAAGCTTGTGCGTGTGGGTGGGTGGCGGCGTATTTGCGCCTTCGTTCCAACGCTTGTGTTAGCAACAGCTGAACACTGCACTGAGAGACATTGCTGGATGAAGTGGAGGACTGTGGAGCTGAGGGTGTGGGTGCAGGCCGGGAGGTGCTCGTGCCTGCGTCCTGGAAGGGGGATTGGATCTGTGTGGCAGGTTGTGGCACAGGGGAAGATGCAGTGGTGTGACATGGAGGCGGTGAATGGCCTTCGTCCCACCTTGTGGGGTGCTTGGCCATCATGTGCCTGCGCATGCTGGTGGTGGTGAGGCTGGTAGCGGTGGCTCCCCGGCTGATCTTGGTGCGGCACAGGTTGTACACCACTGTCCGTCGGTCGTCCGTGCTCTCACTAAAAAACATCCACACCTTTGAACACCTAGCCCTCTGCACGGAGGCTTGGCACGAGTGGGTGCTTTGGGAAACAGTTGAGGGATTCTTCGCTCTGGCCCTGCCTCTACCCCTGGCCACTCCACTGCCTCTTCCAAACTGTCCTGCTGCTGCACTTGCCTCCCCCTCTGAAGCCCTGTCCTCACTAGGCTTAGCAAACCAGGTGGGGTCAGTCACCTCATTGTCCAGCTGCTCTTCCTTCGAATCCTCTGTGTGCTCCTCCCTCGGACTTACTGCCCTTACTACTACCTCACTGACAGACAACTGTGTCTCATTATCCTCATCCACAAAAAGCTCTTGAGACAGTTGCCGGAAGTCCTCAGCCTCATCACCCGGACTCCGGGAACTTTCCAAAGGTTGGGCATCGGTCACGACAAACTCCTCAGGTGAGAGAGGAACCGTTTTTTCCGACTCATGGCAGGGACCCGAGAACAGTTCCTGGGAGTCTGTCTGCTCAAAATATGTCATTTTCATGGAGTGAGGAGGCTGGAAGGAAGGAGAAGCAGCAGCCAGAGGATGCAGAGTTGCAGTCCCTAGGCCGGGAGTAGTGGACTGCGTAGAAGACTGGGTGGTCGATACATTGCTGGATGTTTTTTCTGCCATCCACAACAGGACCTGCTTGCACTGCTCTCTTTGTAATAAAGGTCTACCACGCAGACCCGTAAATTGTGATATGAAGCTGGGGAGCCCAGAAACTTGCCTCTCTCCTTATTCCGCAGCAGCCGGCTGTGATTCACCACGCCCAGGAACTCGGCCTGTGCCTACACCCTCACTTGGACACCCGCGTCCACATCCTCGACCCTTACCCTTACTCCTCATCTTGGCGGATTAAGAATAGAGCGGGCCCCAAATAAATTACCCCACTGTACAGCACTGACAACTATGGCTTAATTCACCGCACACAGAGACTTGTACACAGCGGAGGCTCTATGCTGTGACTTTAAAAAATTATCCCGCTGTCTTGCGCTGATACCTAGGGGTAATTTACTGCTCGCAGAGACCTGTAGATAAGAGAGGCTGTATGGAGTGGGAGAAGACTCTAAAGCCAGTGGATAGTGCTGGTAACTGCGGCTATATCAACCCCACCAAGGATAGGGTATTGTGAGACGCTCTGCACAGCGGCAGAGCTGAAATACTTTGCAGTGGCCCAGGAAATATTACAGTACTGTTTAGCAGTGAGACCTCGTTGTAATGCACTGCAGACATAGAACAACATAACTGAAATAGTTTGCAGTGGCCCAGGAAATATTACAGTACTGTTTAGCAGTAAGACCTCTGTCTAATGCACTGCAGACACAGAATGGTATAACTGAAGTAGTTTGCTGTAGGCTAGGAAATGTTAGAGTGCAGTTTCATGGTGAGAGCTGGTTGTACGGCACTGAAGGCTGAGAACGCTACTACTGCAAGGCTGGGAACAGGCCTAGATGCGTAATACAAAAATTGATGCACTACTGCAGCCACAACTGTAAAGCACACGGTCAGATGTAGCCCTAAGAAGGACCGTTGGGGTTCTTGCACGGAGGATCAGGACTGTATAACTTTCCCTATAGAAGTCGTTGTGTCCCTAAACTCTGCATTATGCACAGCACACACAGAATGATATAACTAAAGTAGTTTGCAGTAGGCTAGGAAATGTTAGAGTGCAGTTTCACGGTGATAGCTGGTTGTACGGCACTGCACACGGTCAGATGTAGCCCTAAGAAGGACCGTTGGGGTTCTTGCACGGAGGATCAGGACTGTAAAACTTTCCCTATAGAAGCAGCTCTGTCACTGAATTCTGCTTTATGCACTGCAGACTGAGAACGCTATAGTTGAAATAGCCTACACAGCCCGAGATGCTTAAAAAAAAACAAATTGGTGCACTGCTCCTCCCAGCGAGCCACAACAGTAATGCACAGTATGAAGAGTAGCCCTAAGAAGGACCGTTGGGGTTCTTGATGACAGGATCCTACTCTAGCACTGTCCCTATATCAGCAGCAGCACTATCCCTAACCTCTGCCAGCATGCATCTGAGGCGAGCCGCGGGCAGGACCACTTTAACTACTCGGCGGTCACTTGATTGTCCCAGCCACTCACTACTGTGGAGGGAGGGGCGGGAGAGGGCTGGCACATCACAGCAGGAAGTGGCAATGCCTTCCCTGCATGTCTATTGGCTAGAAAATGGCGCTAAACATGCGGGGAAGGGAAATGCTACTGACTCGAGTACCGCGTGGTGTTAGTCTCGAGTAACGAGCATCTCGAGCACCCTAATACTCAAACAAGCATCAAGTTTGTACAAGTGTGCTCGCTCATCTCTAATCAAAATAGAAAGGACTCCATGTTTTAAAGGGATTCAGTCATCTGGTTCATGCTTCCTGAACCGCTATCAGCATAGACATGGGACAGGAATATCGGTTGCCCCAGTGGGTGTTTTATTCTGAAAAGCTACAGCATTTCAGAATAAATAAACTTTGAAGTCTTACTTGAAGCTGAGCTCAAAGTTACAGGGATGGGCTGCACTAGCCTCTCCCCACCCACTGCATGCAGAGTGACAGCTCTCTCCCTATACACAAACAGGGAGAGAATCTGTTAGTCATCCTGCAGTAGGGGGTAAGAGACCAGCGCAGCCCACTCCCATAAGGGCAACAGGTTTCCCTGTCCTGGGTGCATGCTGCCCGTAGTTTGGGCAGCATGAATCTGATAACAGATCCCCTTGAAATGTGTCTCCCTACTTTGTCTTTAGCCACTATCACTGCACATGAATAATATCAGTCAGATCCCAAATTTTTTTAAATGAAGTAGAGGATGGTGATGTATAACAGACAAAAAATTGTGTCTGGGAGCGACAAAAATGGTGCTCACACAAAATGTGTGTTGTATCATGCAGGATGTCTAATCATTGTGTGTGGAAATTCCAGAGATGTGCAAGTATTTTTGAGATCAGAGCTTTTTATTTTTCTATTTTTTTGTTTATTTTTTTATTTTAAGTATTTATTTTTAATTGTCTTTTTTAAAATGTATCATATTTATTAATTTATCTGTTTACATTGATGATGTTTAGGTTAGTAGGAAACAAGTGATTTTTGCCTTCTCTGCAGTTACTACTGTACTTAACACATCACTGATAGTAATGTTCTTATTGTATAAGTCAATTTGATGACTCTAATCAATTATCTGTATATAGGGAGCACATCTTCTCTGCATGCCCTGCAGTCCCCTCAGCAAAAGAAATCCCTGTTACATCCTAAACGAATATATATTTCCATTGTAGCTAGTCATGACTTAGATCGGAATATCTATGTGTCACAGACAGAGGTAGTTTATGGAAACGACCATGCTGCATATTCTATGCTGTTTCCAGAACTTCCATAAAAGTAAATAGGTTACGGAAACAGCACAGCGAACTACAGTAAAAATTGTAGAGATGTAGCTTTATGAGGCCTTTGTTTATTGTGGGATGGGATGAGAGTCAGGATAAGAGTAAAGCAGTATCATTTTTATTGCAGTTCCAGGTAAACAAGGGGACGTCTAATACAGTCCACTTTCTGTAAACCAGAAACCAGAGTTTGGTGCCTGGAGATACCACCATCCAGGGGTGTAGCTGAAGGCTCATGGGTGCTGGTGCAAAGGTTTATCTTGGGGCCCCCAACTTCTCTTAACCCCTTAACACAGAGGCATAAGTTGAAGCTCCTGGGCCCCAATGCAAAACCTGTAACACGGCCCCCAACTATAATGTTTTATTCATAGTACTGGAAGAAGAGAGGCCTTATGGGCCCCCGAAGGCTCCTGGGCCCGGGTGCAACCGTATCTCCTGCATTCCCTATAGTTACGCCAGTGCCACCATCAGTATAATGCACAGTATCTGGCACTTTTCTTCCTCTTTCGATAGATTTAGAGATGAAACTGTGTCAGCTTCCTTATTCTTCTATCTATACCTCTCTTTCACCTCTGCACTAACACTGACTAACTAATAACTGAACACACTACTAACTCTCTCACTAACTGCAGAGCACACGCTGAACTTTCTAATAATAGGTGGTTATTTTGTATGGATTCTGAGTCCCCACATGAGCTTAAGACAGAGGTCTAGTGTACCTTCTAGTTAAACTTGATGGTCCTCCAATCACCTCTCCATTCTAGTACTTTTATTAAAGGAACAAATCCATTTGATGGAACTATATACAATTTTTATATTGAGGATTTGGGGTCACTGCAATAACATTAAGGCATTTTGCATTTAGGTCCACCTGTGTTCATGATGTAATAGTACATTATAGTGCAAGGAAAGTGTTAACACAGAAGCAGAAACCCAATTACTACCTTCTATAATACATTTCACAAATGCTTGAACAGGATACATCAAAACACTTCACTAAACGCATTTCAGAGATCACATAGGAGATGCAGATGCATCCTCCTCACCAATCCCTCTGGATTAGGAACTGCAGTCCAATAAATGCAATCATAGGTCTCAGAAATTACCCACCTACTGTACAATAGCATATTATCACTTATTTACTTACGCTCCTATCTTTTTTATTATGTATATAATATGTTGCCCTTGCCAGAAATTACATGTTTTCAGCAACTTTTGGAAACTTGTCATAAAATAGAAAATAGGAAATAAACTTGAAAGATATATTTTCTATGGCTGTCGATTAGTTCAGATGGTGTCTATTAAAAAAAAGGAAATAGGAAATCCACCATCTATTGCCTCTTGATAAGCTTCAAAATGCATATTGTGATTCTTCAAATATTTGAGTCTAAGTTATCATAGGTATTTTCAAAAATGAAGAAAATGTGTTGTGCTTCCCCAAAAGTGTCTGTATTGTTATTTAAGAAGCGATGTCACTGGAAACCAATACCTAAAACATACATTTTATTTTAGGAGAAAACTTTAGGCACAACCAGCATGCTGTGTTATGCTTAGTGCAAGGATTCAGTGTGCATTAGTCAGGGATTGAAAGAACACCTAAGAGAGAAGTCTTGCAGCGAGATCAGCTGACCCACTCCAATGAATCAGCTGACCCACTCCAATGAATCAGCTGACCCACTCCAATGAATCAGTTGACCCACTCCAATGAATCAGTTGACCCACTCCAATGAATCAGTTGTGACATCAGTTGCACATAATCTGTCCCAACAGTTTAGAAAACAGGAAACAATTTGTTGTTTGGTTTGGAACCTTTTGTATGCTATGTACAAGTATAATACTAAGCAGCCACTCCCCTCAATATATGGTTACTATATGATTGGTTGTTCATCGGTATTTTGCACCTGTACAATGCTTTTCTATATACCAATTTAGCTGTCTGCATGCTGAGGAATGAGGTGATGCCCTTGTATTTTGTATCAGTATATTAGTAGGTATAGATGCAAGTTCAAGGAACTTATAGAGTTTATTGGGGCAACTGACATTGAGGAATCCCTACTAAATTGAATTCCTTCATTTATCTTGGCTGCACCCATAATACCAGTAAACAAGCTTAATTAGATAAGCAAGGAAATTTTAGCAGGTCTAAAAATGCCTAATATTTATTTAATTTTTACCTAAATTAAGAAATAATTGTTAAGCTTTAAGTATAATTTTCCAGTGACATTAGTATGCATGACCTTTGAATATTTTAGATCTACTGCACATATTAAAATAATTATCTAAATATCTATCATCTAAATGATATGCCAATTATGAACACATTAACTCTGTTGTCCACAAAAAGAGAATCAGCACATCCATTAAAAAAAATGCTTGCTTTTGCTAACTCTTGAATAACGTTATGAAGGTACCCATAAGAATTAATAAAAGCCATGTGCTTTGATTCAGTGGATGAAAATCATTACGCGCCTTTATCTATGGTGGACCGTTTTTAGTATGGTGAAGCATGTACAGAATTTTTAGACCATTTCAATTCATTGGAACAGAAAACTCTCTATTTTAGGCTTCCGATATATTTGAAGCTAAATTTGTTGTCACATGGATTTGTTACATAACGTAAAGTATCAGGCAGTGACCTTGATTAATGAGCTACCTATTCTTGCATTATACAAGGTTGTCAATGAAGAAAACAGGAACACTTCAATACCCAAATCTTCCATCTGCTATTCGACTTATTCCACATTCAGAAAGTGTACCAGTTCCTACTCCACCCCAACATTATGAGCTTGAAGTAGAAAAGTAATAAAGTGTGGAAAAAGAAGAACCAAACGAGCCTTCCACATCCCATGACCCTGACTTTGAGGTAAAAGATGATACACCGCACAGACTGAGTCAAGCGGAATTGAGTGATCTCATTTGAGACCTTGACTTGTCAAAGGAAAAGGTGGAACTTCTAGGGTCAAGACTACAGCAATGGAATCTTCTCCAACGTTATGTCAGGGTCTCACAGTACAAAGAACGTCAGAGGGATCTGCTTCTTTTTTTTGAGAAGAAAAACAATCTGGTTGTTTGCTGCTACATTAATGGCTTGATGAAATGTTTGAATTGTAGCTATGAAGCAGACTTATGCAAACATGACAGCCCTCCTCGACTCAATCAAATATGTTGAACACAAGTGGAAAATCTGTGGCAATCTAAAAGTCATCGCTGTAGTCTTAGGAATGCAACTGGGGTATACTAAATACTGTTGCTTTTTATGAATGTGGGAAAGTAGGGATAAAAAAAATCACATTCAAGTTACATTCAAGTGGACTGCCCTGCAAGAAATCTTGACTCTACAGAGAAAAAATGTTTCCGAGCCTCTCGTGGACCCAAAAGATGTTCTTCTTTCACCACTTCATATAAAGCTGGATTTAATTTAAAAAAAAATTGTCAAAGGTATGAACCAGGAAGGACAAGCATTTAAGTACTTAAGAGACAAAATTCCTAGATTGAGTGATGCAAAGGTTAAGTAATGTGTTTTTTGGGGAGGCACAAATTTAACAGATTGTAAAGGATCCTGCGTTTGACCAAGCTTTGGAGGGGGAAGAAAAAGAAGCTTGGCAAGCCTTAAACGGAGTTATTCATGGATTCTTAGGCAACAAAAGAGATGATAACTACACTCAGTTGGTGACAATACTTCTGGAAAATACCATTTACTTAGATGCAATATGTCCCTTAAAATCCATTTTCTCCACTCCCACCTAGGCTTTTTCCCTCCTAGTTGTGGAGCTGTCAGTGATGATCACCAAGAAAGATTCCACCAGGATATTTCTGTAATGGAACAAAGATATCAAGGCCGTTGGATTGAAGCAATGCTTGCAGATTACTGCTGGTCTGTGTGTAGGAATGCTCCAGAACTCACTAACAAGAGGCAACCCAAAAGAAAACAATCTCATGAAGTCACTAGTAGAGTCGAGAAAACGTACTCTGCCGAGCTTGATGCTTATTCGAGTATTAGCATACTTGATGGTGCTCGTTACTCGAACGAGCATCACGCCGTGTTCGACCCTGCTTGAGTTTTTGGCTCCTTGCCGCGATGCAGCACGCGTGTCAATGGCAAATTTTTTGGCTGGCAGAGAGAGAGAGAAAGAGAGAGAGAGAGAACACACGAACCAAAAAAAAAAAAGCTCGGGACCCGGCGGCCCACATACAAAAATGCTCGAGTCCCCCATTGTAGTCAATGGGGTTCGTTACTCGAATAGAGCTCTCAAATTTTACGAAAAGCTCGACTCAAACAACGAGGACCCCAGCATTTGGGTGCTCACTCATCTCTAGTCACTACATGATTCTCTTCACAATGAACCACCTGCCAGGAATTCTTCCATCAATTTAGAACTTTTAGAATGTAACTGTCATTAAAAAAAGTTTCAAATGCACTTTCAATGTTGTTAGCATATGTAATTAAAATGTATCATTTTCTCTTCATCTGTTAAAATAACACATTTCCACCTATTGTGTATCACAGAAACTAGAGCTAATAAAAAGTTTTCTTTGTAATATTCGTTTTTCTCACCCCAAAATTAGTAAGATTTGACTCATGAAGGAAACATCCCCAAATTTTTTTTGTAGGCTTATTGTAGTGTTATTATTCTTTTTGCTACTGTTCTGTTTCTACATTTGGTTAATGCTTTGTTTCTTTGTCTCTGACTCAATAGGTCTTATACAGACCAATGACCACATCAGAAACACCTACTCAATTATGGCTTGGTCAACCTTTTTGGGGCGATCATAGCTATCAGACATCAAAGAACAGATTCCACATACTCAACAAAACCCATGCCTACTGCCGCAACTCCTTCAGTGGGTGTACATAAGTGGGAACAGATATCACAGCTATTTTCAAGCATATCCAAGGCATGCTTTATGAGGCAACAGTCTGGTGAGTTTGGGCACTTTGGAAATATGGAGAATTAATTGCTGCATTCCTCCAACTACTCCCTAGTGATCTGAGCTCAATGACACGGGTTGTTCTGTTGAAAGATAGCACTGTGGTCAAGGAAGACTTCCTAAAGACATGAGTAGAGATGGTCAGCTTAAAGGGCCTTGAAGTGTTCACCTTTAATAGATTGTAATATGATGACCAACAATCCTAGGCTATTCCAGCAAAACCTTTTGCAAGTCATGACACTTCCACCACCGCCCTGTTTAACCCCAATAATGCATCAGTGGGAAACAGCAACCATGCGGTTTATGCCAGATGTGGTCTTGTCAATCCATATGGCTCAGCAGACAGCAAAACTTGCTACTCTAGATGACCCTAAACCATGGGTCCAATGTCCATTAATGTCTTTCCTGGGGCAATGCGAGGCATTGTTGGGGATTGTGTGGGGTTATCAGGGATACCCTTGTCGATCTTCAGCTATTGAACCCCAGTCAACGCAAGGTACGCCACATGGTCAATGTGGAAATTTGTCTAAATTCCCCACTGTTGCACTTGTGGGCATTATGTGTCCTACTGCTGTGATTTTATCAGCTTAGTCTAAGATTCAACCTGTCTTGATACACTCTTGATACCATGGTTCAGGAACAGCCAACAACTGCAACTTTTTCAGAAATATTGGCACCACACCTCCAGCTATGAACAATCTGTCTGAAGTCAAAATTACTCAAGCCACCAAGTTTACCCGCAACTGCCAAATGTTGCTTTCTGCTGCAGAGAGGAAAGGTCTGAGAGCTGATCATGATGTGACGATCACGTGGTATCATGTTAATGATCACAACTAGTTACTGTAATGCACTAGCTTTTCCTGATGCAGTGATCATTCAGTGCAATATAATAATTTACTTTTAGATCTTATATTATCTCATTTTTTTTTACAATTAATTGTTTATTGAACATTTTGATAACAAGGATAAAAACACAAGCTTCTTACATAAGAGTAAAGAGGGTAGGGGAAGGAGAAGATAGTGAAGAGGAAAAAGAATGGAGAGAACAAACCGTTGAAATGATTTAAACAGTGGAAGCCAGGGGGCGTAACTATAGAGGGTGCAGGGGATGCATATAGGGAGCCCAGTAATATGAATAAAGTATTATAGTTGGGGGCCCTGTTACAGGTTTTGCATTGGGGCCCAGAAGCTTCACGGGTACAGATACAGATAGAGGGGGGGCCCCAGCTCACGTTTTGCATCAGGGCCCCTGAGCCTTTAGTTACGCCCCTGGTGGAAGCAGTAGATTTAGTAGAAAGGGACATGGAGAGCGGTCTCTCTTAATCCTATACATCACCTGGTGGAGTTGAACAGACCAATAACAATGGGATGGAAGACAGATAGAGACAAACACTCCTTCAGGAGGACATATAGCCCTAATGTTTGGTTAAAGCAATACAAATTGCTAGCTTGAAATTTCAGCAATATCCTCCACTCTATTGAAAACAGAGAACTCTGCAAACCCTTCCTCCATTGTTAGGGTATTATCTCTTTTTAGATGACTCAGGAGAACATACTAAAGGACCACTTACACAGGATGATTATCACTCAAAATTGTAAACAAAACTGTACGTTAATCATCCAGTGTAAATGCAAAAACATCTTTTACTATTTGTTCACTATTCATTATCAATGACTTTTAGTCAGCATAAAAAATATCGCTGGATCATGGTATTCTCATTCCATGTAAATGCTCCCTACTTTACATAGGTGAAGCATTGAGCGAGAAGTCAGCAAGAAGTCCATGATCCAGTGGTAAAGTTTGCCTGTCCAAATCCTCTGCACAAGCACTAATGATGTTAGTGGTGACTAGAGATGAGCGAGCACCAAAATGCTCGGTGCTCGTTACTCGGGACGAAATTATCGCAATGCTCGAGGATTCGTTTCGAGTAACGAACCCCATTGAAGTCAATGGGCGACCCGAGCATTTTTGTATTTCGCCGATGCTCGCTAAGGTTTTCATGTGTGAAAATCTGGGCAATTCAAGAAAGTGATGGGAACGACACAGCAACGGATAGGGCAGGCGAGGGGCTACATGTTGGGCTGCATCTCAAGTTCACAGGTCCCACTATTAAGCCACAATACCGGCAAGAGTGCCCCCCCCCCCTCCCAACAACGTTTACTTCTGAAAAGCCCTCATTAGCATGGCATACCTTAGCTAAGCACCACACTACCTCCAACAAAGCACAATCACTGCCTGCATGACACTCCGCTGCCACTTCTCCTGGGTTACATGCTGCCAAATCCCCCCCCCCCACGACCCAGTGTCCACAGCGCACACCAAACTGTCCCTGCCCAGCCTTCAGCTGCTCTCATGCCACGCCACCCTCATGTCTATTTATAAGTGCGTCTGCCACAGGAAAAGCAGGCACACACTGCAGAGGGTTGGCATGGCTAGGCAGCGACCCCCCCCCCCATAAAAGGGGCGGGCCGATAGTCCACAATGCTGTACAGAAGCAATGAGAAATCCAATCCTGTGCCACCTCCATCTGGAGTTGCACACGTGGGCATAGCAATGGGGAACCTATGTGCCACACACTATTCATTCTGTCAAGGTGTCTGCATGCCCCAGTCAGACCGTGGTTTTTTATAAATAGTCACAGCCAGGTCCAACTCCGCAATGGGAATTCCTGTGCACCCACAGCATGGGTGGCTCCCTGGAACCCACCGGCGGTACATAAAAATATCCCATTGCATTGCCCATCACAGCTGAGGTAATGTCATGGTTAATGCAGGTGGGCTTCGGCCCACAGTGCATGCCCCAGTCAGACTGGGGTTCTTTACAAGTGGACAGATGTAGTAACAACTCCCTGTGGACCCACAGCATGGGTGGGTGCCAGGAAGCCACCGGCGGTACATAAATATATCCCATTGCAGTGCCCTACTCAGCAGAGCTAACGTCAGATACAATACAGGTGGGCTTCGGCCCACACTGCATGCCCCAGTCAGACTGAGGTTCTTTACAAGTGGACAGATGTAGGTTCAACTCCGTGTGCACCTACAGCATGGGTGGCTCCCTGGAACCCACCGGTGGTACATAAATAAATCCCATTGCATTGCCCATCACAGCTGAGGTAATGTTGTGGCTAATGCAGGTGGGCTTCGGCCCACACTGCATGCCCCAGTCAGACTGGGGTTCTTTACAAGTGGACAGATGTAGTAACAACTCCCTGTGGACCCACAGCATGGGTGGGTGCCAGGAAGCCACCAGCGGTACATAAATAAATCCCATTGCATTGCCCATCACAGCTGAGGTAATGTCGTGGTTAATGCAGGTGGGCTTCGGCCCACACTGCATGCCCCAGTCAGACTGGGGTTCTTTACAAGTGGACAGATGTAGTAACAACTCCCTGTGGACCCACAGCATGGGTGGGTGCCAGGAAGCCACCAGCGGTACATAA
The DNA here is from genome assembly GCF_035609145.1 of Eleutherodactylus coqui. Classification (NCBI taxonomy): domain Eukaryota; kingdom Metazoa; phylum Chordata; class Amphibia; order Anura; family Eleutherodactylidae; genus Eleutherodactylus; species Eleutherodactylus coqui. Next base: position 240,927,023 of record NC_089841.1, on the reverse strand, counting down.
ATAAATCCCATTGCATTGCCCATCACAGCTGAGGTAATGTCGTGGTTAATGCAGGTGGGCTTCGGCCCACACTGCATGCCCTAGTCAGACTGGGGTTCTTTACAAGTGGACAGATGTAGTAACAACTCCCTGTGGACCCACAGCATGGGTGGGTGCCAGGAAGCCACCGGCGGTACATAAATAAATCCCATTGCATTGCCCAGCACAGCTGAGGTAATGTCGTGGTTAATGCAGGTGGGCTTCGGCCCACACTGCATGCCCCAGTCAGACTGGGGTTCTTTACAAGTGGACAGATGCAGTTACAACTCCGTGTGGACCCACAGCATGGGTGGCTCCCTGGAACCCACCGGCGGTACATAAATATATCCCATTGCAGTGCCCTACTCAGCAGAGCTAACGTCAGATACAATACAGGTGGGCTTCGGCCCACACTGCATGCCCCAGTCAGACTGGTAATATGTACCTTAACAGTAACCTCGTTGGTGGTAATGTGGTGACTGCGGACCTAGTAGCGCGGTTTTATGTAGTTGGTTTTCGGAATGTGGCCAGGATTAAGTGGGCCGTGGCGGGGGGATGGTGGTGGTGCTCTCTTGTTGTGTCGTTAAAGGTGAAATTCTTGGACTGCCACCAGACGGACCAATGCAAAGGTATTTGCCAAGAATTTTTTCATTGTTGGAGGAGGAGGGGGATGTTTTGGAGGCACTATGTGTCCTCTCCACGTGTCCGTGGTTATATTCACCTTTACAGTAACAGCGTTGGTGGGAAATGGCCTCGCCGCCATCATGTCTTTGTGAAGCCTCTGTTTCCACACCCCAGTGACATACCATTAGCAGCGGTATAGGCAGAGCCCAGAATTATTAACATTTCAGCGGTAGCATTAGGGACAGGCCCCACTAACATATCACTAGCAGCAGTATAGGGGGAGCGCAGTCTTAGTTCCATTTCAGTAATAGTAGCACTCAAGACAGGCCCCAGTAACATTCCCATTGCAGCAGTTTAGGGAGATAACAGTCTCTTTCACATTTCAGTAGCTGCAGTATAGACAAGGCCCCAGTTACATTTATGTAGCTAAAGTGTAGGCCAACCCCACACACCTTTCTGTACCATGAGTGCAGGCGAAGAACATAGAAATTACTATGATTACACTGTAGGTGAGGGCCCAAAAAAATTGGTGTACCAACAGTACTAATGTACCTCAGAAAAAATTGGCCATGCCCAATCAAGATGGCAGGTGAAACCCATTAATCGCTTTGGTTAATGTGGCTTAAGTGGTAACCAGGCCTGGAGGCAGCCCAGTTTAACGAGAAATTGGTTCAAGTTAAAGTTTCAACGCTTTTAAGAGCATTGAAACGTATAAAAATTATTTAGAAAAATTATATGAGTGAGCCTTGTGGCCCTAAGAAAAATTTCCCGTTCGGCGTGATTACGTGAGGTTTCAGGAGGAGGAGCAGGAGGAGGAGGAGGAATATTATACACAGATTGATGAAGCAGAAATGTCCCCGTTTTGGATGGTGATAGAGAACGATGCTTCCATCCGCGGGTGCAGCCTACGTATTGCTTAGGTATCGCTGCTGTCCGCTGGTGGAGAAGAGAAGTCTGGGGAAATCCAGGCTTTGTTCATCTTGATGAGTGTAAGCCTGTCGGCACTGTCGGTTGACAGGCGTGTACGCCTATCTGTGATGATTCCCCCAGCCACACTAAACACACTCTCTGACAAGACGCTAGGCGCAGGATAAGCAAGCACCTCCAGGGCATACAGCGCGAGTTCAGGCCACGTGTCCAGCTTCGACACCCAGTAGTTGTAGGTGGCAGAGGCGTCACAGAGGACGGTCGTGCGATCGGCTACGTACTCCCTCACCATCCTTTTACAGTGCTCCCGCCAACTCAGCCTTGACTGGGGAGCGGTGACACAGTCTTGGTGGGGAACCATAAAGCTGTCCAGGGCCTTAAAGAGTGTTGCATTGCCTGTGCTGTACATGCTGCTCGATCTCCGCACCTCCCCTGCTGCCTGGCCCTCGGAACTGCGCCTTCTGCCACTAGCGCTGTCGGATGGGAATTTTACCATCAGCTTGTCCGCCAGGGTCCTGTGGTATAGCAACACTCTCGAACCCCTTTCCTCTTCGGGAATGAGAGTGGAAAGGTTCTCCTTATACCGTGGGTCGAGCAGTGTGTACACCCAGTAATCCGTAGTGGCCAGAATGCGTGCAACGCGAGGGTCACGAGAAAGGCATCCTAACATGAAGTCAGCCATGTGTGCCAGGGTACCTGTACGCAACACATGGCTGTCTTCACTAGGAAGATCACTTTCAGGATCCTCCTCCTCCTCCTCATGCCATACACGCTGAAAGGATGACAGGCAAGCAGCATGGGTACCGTCAGCAGTGGGCCAAGCTGTCTCTTCCCCCTCCTCCTCATCCTCCTCATGCTCCTCCTCCTCCTCCTCAACGCGCTGAGATATAGACAGGAGGGTGCTCTGACTATCCAGCGACATACTGTCTTCCCCCGCCTCCGTTTCCGAGCGCAAAGCATCTGCCTTTATGCTTTGCAGGGAACTTCTCAAGAGGCATAGCAGAGGAATGGTGACGCTAATGATTGCAGCATCGCCGCTCACCACCTGGGTAGACTCCTCAAACTTTCCAAGGACCTGGCAGATGTCTGCCAACCAGGCCCACTCTTCTGAAAATAATTGAGGAGGCTGACTTCCACTGCGCCGCTCATGTTGGAGTTGGTATTCCACTATAGCTCTACGCTGCTCATAGAGCCTGGCCAACATGTGGAGCGTAGAGTTCCACCGTGTTGGCACGTCGCACAGCAGTCGGTGCACTGGCAGATTAAACCGATGTTGCAGGGTGCGCAGGGTGGCAGCGTCCGTGTGGGACTTGTGGAAATGTGCGCAGAGCCGGCGCACCTTTACGAGCAGGTCTGACAAGCGTGGGTAGCTTTTCAGAAAGCGCTGAACCACCAAATTAAAGACGTGGGCCAGGCATGGCACGTGCGTGAGGCTGCCGAGCTGCAGAGCCGCCACGAGGTTACGCCCATTGTCACACACGACCATGCCCGGTTGGAGGCTCAGCGGCGCAAGCCAACGGTCGGTCTGCTCTGTTAGACCCCGCAGCAGTTCGTGGGCCGTGTGCCTCTTATCTCCTAAGCTGAGTAGTTTCAGCACGGCCTGCTGACACTTGCCCACCGCTGTGCTGCCACGCCGCGCGACACCGACTGCTGGCGACGTCCTGCTGCTGCTGACACATCTAGATTGCGAGACAGAGGTTGCGGAGGAGGAGGGTGCTTTAGTGGAGGAAGCATACACCGCCGAAGATACCACCACCGAGCTGGGGCCCGCAATTCTGGGGGTGGGTAGGACGTGAGCGGTCCCAGGCTCTGACTCTGTCCCAGCCTCCACTAAATTCACCCAATGTGCCGTCAGGGAGATGTAGTGGCCCTGCCCGCCTGTGCTTGTCCACGTGTCAGTTGTTAAGTGGACCTTGGCAGTAACCGCGTTGGTGAGGGCGCGTACAATGTTGCGGGAGACGTGGTCGTGCAGGGCTGGGATGGCCCATCGGGAAAAGTAGTGGCGACTGGGAACTGAGTAGCGCGGGGCCGCCGCCGCCATCATACTTTTGAAGGACTCCGTTTCCACAACCCTATACGGCAGCATCTCAAGGCTGATAAATTTGGCTATGTGGACGGTTAACGCTTGTGCTTGCGGGTGCGTGGCGGCGTACTTGCGCTTGCGCTCAAACACTTGCGCTAGCGACGGCTGGACGGTGCGGTGCGAGACATTGGTGGATGGGGCCGAGGACAGCGGAGGTGAGGGTGTGGGTGCAGGCCAGGAGACGGTAGTGCCTGTGTCCTCAGAGGGGGGTTGGATCTCAGTGGCAGGTTGGGGCACAGGGGGAGAGTCAGTGGTGCAAACCGGAGGCGGTGAACGGCCTTCGTCCCACCTTGTGGGGTGCTTGGCCATCATATGTCTGCGCATGCTGGTGGTGGTGAGGCTGTTGGTGGTGGCTCCCCGGCTGATCTTGGCGCGACACAGGTTGCACACCATTGTTCGTCGGTCGTCAGGCGTCTCTGTGAAAAACTGCCAGACCTTAGAGCACCTTGACCTCTGCAGGGTGGCATGGCGCGAGGGTGCGCTTTGGGAAACAGTTGGTGGATTATTCGGTCTGGCCCTGCCTCTACCCCTGGACACCGCACTGCCTCTTGCAACCTGCCCTGCTGCTGCATTTGCCTCCCCCTCTGAAGACCTGTCCTGAGTAGGCGTTGCAAACCAGGTGGGGTCAGTCACCTCATCGTCCTGCTGCTCTTCCTCCGAATCCTCTGTGCGCTGCTCCCTCGGACTTACTGCCCTTACTACTACCTCACCGATAGACAACTGTGTCTCATCGTCATCGTCCTCCTCACCCACTGAAAGGTCTTGAGACAGTTGCCGGAAGTCCCCAGCCTCTTCCCCCGGACCCCGGGAACTTTCCAATGGTTGGGCATCAGTGACGATAAACTCCTCTGGTGGGAGAGGAACCACTGCTGCCCAATCTGAGCAGGGGCCCGAGAACAGTTCCTGGGAGTCTTCCCGCTCCTGAGCATGTGTCATTGTAGTGGAGTGAGGAGGCTGGGAGGAAGGAGGAGCAGCAGCCAGCGGATTCGGATTTGCAGCACTGGACGGCGCAGAACTGTGGGTGGACGATACGTTGCTCGAAGCACTTTCTGCCATCCACGACAGGACCTGCTCACACTGCTCATTTTCTAATAAAGGTCTCCCGCGTGGACCCATTAATTGTGCGATGAATGTGGGGACGCCAGAAACGTGCCTCTCTCCTAACCGCGCAGCAGTCGGCTGCGATACACCTGGATCAGGAGCTCGGCCTGTGCCCACACCCTCACTTGGGCCTACGCGTCCTCGGCCGCGTCCACGTCCTCTAGGCCTACCCCTACCCCTCAGCATGCTGTATTACCAGTGATTTGATTTCCCAGCCAGGAAATAAATTGGCGCAAGCCTGCTGTTAAACTTAGCTGGCTGCGTATGATTTTTGTTTCAGTTCTCCACCCAGCACACACGTACCCAGAACGCTGAGGACTGTCAGAGGCAGGCCAAATAGAATAGTTGCCCTTTTTTTTTAAAGGAAAGGCCCACTGACTATATTCAATCAATTAATAAATGTGTTGTGTGGCCCTGCTGTGTGTTACAGAACTGCAGTGTTGCACTGTTATTAACTGCAGCAGAGCGGTGATTTCCCAGCCAGGAAATAAATTGGCGCAAGCCTGCAGGCCAAATAGAATTTTTGCCCTTTTTTTTTTAAAGGAAAGGCCCACTGACTATATTCAATCAATTATTAAATGTGTTGTGTGGCCCTGCTGTGTGTCACAGAACTGCAGTGTTGCACTGTTATTAACTGCAGCAGAGCGGTGACTTCCCAGCCAGGAAATAAATTGGCGCAAGCCTGCTGTTAAACTTAGCTGGCTGTGTATGATTTTTTTTACGTTCTCCACCCAGCACACACGTACCCAGAACGCTGAGGACTGTCAGAGGCAGGCCAAATAGAATTTTTGCCCTTTTTTTTTTAAAGGAAAGCCCCACTGACTATATTCAATCAATAATAAATGTGTTGTGGCCCTGCTGTGTGTCACAGAACTGCAGTGTTGCACTGTTATTAACTGCAGCAGAGCGGTGATTTCCCAGCCAGGAAATAAATTGGCGCAAGCCTGCAGGCCAAATAGAATTTTTGCCCTTTTTTTTTTAAAGGAAAGGCACACTGACTATATTCAATCAATAAAATATGTCTTCTGGCCCTGCCTACACAATTCTGTCCCTGGAGTATTACTGCAGGGCGCAATGCTCTGCACGGTCGATTTGGAAAAAAAAAATGTGCAACACTGCTAACAGCAGCCTCCACAGTACTGCACACGGTTAGATGTGGCCCTAAGAAGGACCGTTGGGGTTCTTGAAGCCTACACTAACTCCTAACACTCTCCCTGCCTAACCACCACTTCTGTCCCTGTAGTATTACTGCAGGGCGCAATGCTCTGCACGGCCGATTTGGAAAAAAAAAATGTGCACCACTGCAAAAGGCAGCCTCCACAGTACTGCACACGGTTAGATGTGGCCCTAAGATGGACCGTTGGGGTTCTTGAAGCCTACACTAACTCCTAACACTCTCCCTACAGCAGCTCCAACACGATACCACTGTCCCTGATCTCTGTCACAACGCATCTGAGGCGAGCCGCGGGAGGGGCCGACTTTTATACTCGGGTGACACCTGATCTCCCCAGCCACTCACAGCAGGGGGGTGGTATAGGGCTGGAACATCACAGGGGGAAGTTGTAATGCCTTCCCTGTCTTTCAATTGGCCAGAAAAGCGCGCTAACGTCTCAGAGATGAAAGTGAAAGTAACCTGAACATTGCGTGGTGCTCGTTAAGAGTAACGAGCATCCCGAACACCCTAATATTCGCCCGAGCATCAAGCTCGGACGAGTACGTTCGCTCATCTCTAGTGGTGACCTCAGTGCTCCTGCAGTCATTTAGATGATTGTTGTTTCATGTAAAAGGGACATTTGCAATCTGGATCAGGTGACTAGCTAGGGATGATTTATATTGTGAGTGACTTCCTGGCAATATAAACAAAAGGGTAGCTTCAAGGGTGTTAGAAATGTCAATTCCTGTCATTTGTGCAGCAAACTGCAGGACTTGAAATCAGAATTTAGAGAGGGAGGATACCCCACATCACCGAGATGCAATTTTATATGAGACCAAACAGCAAATATCTAATGGATCATGGAAAAGCCTAGGAATATCAGAAGGAGGTGTACATGTGCTTTATTGATTACAGCAAAGCCTTTGATTGCATTGAACATGACAAGCTGTGGCCATGCCTAAGACAAATGGGAGTCTCACATCATCTGTGGCAATGCATAAAGTTGTTATATGCAAACCAGGTCAGGACCTCCAAAGGTAATGGTTAAGAGTTTGGAAAGGTATACAATAAGGCTGCCTCTTATCCCCTGCAGTGTTCAAAGAGGTGATTTTGAGGCAATGCAATATAGATGAATTCAACATCGGAGTCAAGATTGGTGGGAGAAACATCAACAACACAGATATGCAGATGATACAACCTTGCTGACAGAAAGTCAGAAAGATCTTGAACAACTGATACTAAAAGTTAAAGAAGGAAGTGAAAAAATAGGCTTATACTTGAATATCAAGAAAACTAAGATCATAACAATAGCCGATAGCAGTATAGGAAAAATCAAAATCAACAATGAAGAAATCGAAGAAGTTTAAGTCTTAGTGTTCCCCAGGTTGAAAATAAACAAAACAAGTTTGGAGAGCGCCAAAGGGTTCCTCAACTGGTTACATGCTGCACATATCAAATGCTGCACATATCAAGTGAGAGTCTCCCCCCAAAGAGATATAGGCCAAACACTATTAGCAAAAAGTTTATCTGTGCTTCAAGATTATGTAGCAGTAACCATATATATATATATATATATATATATATATATATATATATATATATATATATATATATATATATATATATATATATATATATATATATATATATATATATATATATCCAAAGAAGCAGATCAGGTACAAGAATGGCACTTACACAGGAGGAGGGGGTATGTCCAGCAAAAGCCCCCTCCAAGGAGTGTTGACTCCTATGCAGTAAAAGAATCTCCGAATCCAGCGTGAATGCAAATTCAGTCCTTTATTCCAGTGATAAATATGGGCAATATTGGCAACGTGTTTCTAATATATATGTAATAAAATGTACATTATGTATTCTATAGCCGGCATTCTGCGGCGCCATTGTAGCAGGCGGAGACAGGAGCGTCGCCGTGCTACGTCATCGCAGAGGTCATATGATCGGCTCCACCTAGTAAGGTGCGTCTCATGCAACGCTCGTTCTCGGTGGAATGCATGTTGCGTTCCACCTATAGTCTATGGAAAGCATGCTGCGTTCCAAATCCTCTAGAGGATGGGATAACAAGAGGGTCAAACAGGATATTCATTAAGGTATTCTTTTAAATTGATATTAGACGCTTTGCTTTAGATATACATTGTGAAAAATAAAAATACATTGTTAAGATTATAAAATGTCATCATTCCTTAAAATTCATTGTCATTATATATTTTTTTTAAATATTAAGGCATAAATAAAACATATTGTAAATTGCGTTAATATTGAATCTTAGACATTGTATTATACGATCATAGTGGAATATAATCTTGGTACCATTTATTTCCAGACAGGCTGTGCAGTTATAATAAAGGACTATAATTTTGGAAACAAAGCTGTTTCCAACCCACATTTTTTTAGAGAATAGTGCATTGCAGGCCATGCCAGCACACAAAACACTTTTTCTGCATAGATCGAGAGATTCATCAGAGGAATGCTTTTGGACTGTGCAAACTGAATAACGTCAAGTATCTTTAGAGTGTTGTCCCTTACCGGAGCAAAACCCACCTGATTAGGGTGGATATGTTTAAAGAGAAGAGGTTGAACTCTTACAGCCTTGGCATAAAGCTTCAAGTCTACATTTAGTAAAGAAATAGGTCTACAACTGGAGCAGAGTTGCAGATTCTTGTCCATTTTATGGAGAACTACAACATGGGTCCCCATGGACGACAAAGGAAATAGAAAACCATGGGAAATGTGTTTTAATGCCTTGAGTATAAGTAGGGATAGGTGGAGTAAATATATTTATTAAAATATGTCTGTAAAGCCATCAGGGCCTGGGATTTTATTTCCCAGAAGGGATTGTATTGCTAGGTTGAGTTCCTCTTCTAAAAAGGGCTGATCTAGAGTTGAGAAGAGAGATGGAGCAGGGTTGACAGAGTTGGTTAGGTATCTTGGAGGGAGGAAGGGGACAAGATGTAATTTGGGCCATCTAAATTATACAGATTGGAATAGAATTTGAGAAATTCAGCTGAAATTGCTTGTGTGGTGTGCAACACCTAGCCATCTTCATTTTTGATTGTAGGAATGTGATTGCGGGCCTGTAGCATTTTAAGGGCCCTAGCTAACTTTTGTCAACATTTGTTTCCAAACTTGTAAAATCCGCTGGAGTAAATGTTTATAAGCCTGTTCTAACAATCAAAGGGCCTCTTGTCTAACTGACATGAGCTTGTTTATTAGCTACTTCTAAAACTTCAATCTTATGGAGGACCTCCGATAGTTTATGGGCCATCTTCCGCTTCAGGTAGGAGTAATGTTTTACAAGAATGCTACAAACAACACATTTCAGTGCTTCCCACTAAATAGATTGTGTGTGTGTGTGTGTGTGGGGGGGGGGGGTCGTTTGCATGATCCAGACCAAAATTTTCGATGGAATTGACCACATCTGCTGTGCACACCAGATCAAACAATAAAGATGTATTCAGTTTCCCTTACCAAGATGGTTTTGGTAGAGAGGGAATAGAAGGGGAAAAAAGAACACAGCTTGATCTGATCACAAAATATTTCAGAATTCTGTTTCTGGGAACCAGGAGAAGACATCGTGTTACAGTTAACATGGCTGTATGAGTCATGAACTGCTGAATAGCAGAAGTAACACCTGCCTGCAAGGTGAGACAAACATCATAGATCACAAAATAGAAGCTGCAGCAAGGCCCACTTAATTGTTGAATAGGATAGGGTGGCTTTATCTGTGGAATTGTCCAGAGTAGGATCTAAAGTCAAGTTCAAATCATCACAAAAAAAGACAGTGCCCAACCTGGGCCATATGCCAGCAGTAAAGATGAAAATCCAAATGCCTCAATCTGGTAACAAAATAAGAGAAAAAGACAAAGGCAAACAATGTGCAACCAAAAAAAACAGAAGGGACCCTACTGAGGTGAACTGAGTAATATCAGTGGCCTTAGAGGAAGGCTTTCAGGTGAGGAGCAGTATGCAAAGGCCTTTGAGGTCATTGGGGTGCCAATAAGCCTAATATGTAGTAACTTGACCAGTCTGAGAGCTGTATTTGTGGTAAATTAAGTTGGCTTAGTAAGTCAGGCAGTAATCAGGTAATCAGGTAACCAGGTTAATCAAGCAAGGGGTGTAGTGCCACTCTCATGGATAAGGTCTTTTTTGAGAGGTCTGACAAGATTTGTAGCTGGCGTCCTTCAAATTGAAGCTCCTGGCCATTTCTGGTCTGGGTGAGGATCTCCTCTTTAACTTTATAAAAGTGAACCCTACAGATCACATCTCCTAGTCTGTTTGGTTCTGTATCTGGTGGGCATAGGACCCAATGGGCTTGCTTGAACTCCATAATTTTAGAAGCCGGGCCCTGAGTATTTAATTAAAAACCTTGACCAGAGTTGATGCAAGGGCTGGCATGGTGATTATCTCCAGCAGGCTGCAAATGCAAACATTATTGCACCTACTGCAATTTTTACAGGTCTTCTATATGGAATTGTAGTGCCATTATCTGCTCAGAGTATAACTGAACTGATTTCTGAATGGTGCAGTTGATCCAGTTGATGGTGTCAAGGGAGGCTGTAGTTTGTTCTAGGGTATCTACCCTCGTGGATAGAGTAGTTATGTCCAATTGCAGTTTGGCAAACTCTTGCGTACATTCATCACTGATATGTCATGAAATGTGGCTATATCATTCTTGGTAGGGAACAAAATCAATAAGGACTGAAAATCTACAAGTGTAGATCTAATTGGATGTGTTACAACTTTATCTATGGGTGGAGTGAGATTAGAAGCTTGCAAAAGGGGATCCAGCAGGTACGAGAGTCATTCTTGGAGGCAGCTGAGAAATCAGACCCTGTAGTGCATACATAATCAGGCTATCTGTGGAGACACAAAGGCAAGGAGCTGGGAACCCTAGTTCTAAGAGTGGGGACCTGTGTAAAGTTGATTGTCCATAATACTGGGGTAGTAGGACAGACCATATGTCAGATTTGTAGGGGGCCGGTGGGGCACAAAAGGCCAGGGGAGTAAGCCATGGAGGAAACACCAGCATATATGAGGCAGGCCACTCTTTTCCCCTAATCCCCACTATCAGTATCCCTGAATTGCAAAAAGTCCACAGCTGAAAGTTGAGGCCTGTCTAGGCTCTGGTAAGGCTTGTAACAGGATCTCTCTGCACCAGTGTTGAGACCTGGCTATGGTCTGAAATTCTCTTGCAGCCCTAGGAATCCTTTTGGGGGAGGCTCCTGCCTACACCTGGTCTGAAGATCTGGGATGGTCTAGATGTCTCTTAGAAACAGCTGCAGTCCCTGTGGTAGAAGGGAGCAGGCAGAGGATAGCAGGGTAAGGGGCAGAGGCCAGGAAATTGTTGAACTGCTCAGGATCATGCCCAGAGGATACTGCAGCAAAGCATGTAGAGAAGATGGAGGTAGGTGAATCAAAGTGGGAGAAGAACTCTTCGATATTGCCCCTGAAGGATGATAAGGGAGCATAGGCTTTAGTTTTATGCTTTTTCACAATCACCATGGTGCAAACAGCTGCAGTTAAGGTCTGTTTTTAGGTATGGGCGCTAAGCTGCAAACATAGACAAGTCTTCACTTCTGCATGACTAGCTACTCCCGCCCTCATTATCTAATTTTTTAACTAAAAACACTTTTTGGGATCGTGTCCACAACCGTCTTTTCCCCTCGTATTACTCGTGTGTTTCACGCATGCATGATACGCAGTGAATGGAGTCAATGAAAGTCAATGGACTTTCCTTGATCTATGCACACTGGCATGTAGACACTATGTATCGATACGCAAGAAAAATAAATTGTGTGCTCTATTTGTCTGCGTAGGTACGCAGCATGAGCCCTATACATTTGTATGGGCTGCCTATGAAACGCTGTCCATATGCAATACATTGCGTATGGACAGCATTTTCATACACATCCCCACTCACTCTGAAACAGTGCCATACGCTGTTTCTGACAGCTTTCTGCCGGCAGAGCGTATAGCTGCAATATGGGTAAAACGCTACAGGGAGACCCACATATGCTGTGGGCATGACGCCTTAGAGAGAAAATGTTGGATCAACTTGTATACTTGATATTTCTATATATACCAATTCTCAAATAAACTACATTTATTGGCTAATTTCCATTATTCATTTGATTGGTCCAACAATATGTAATTCTGTGTCAGCAACAAATCAGTCTGTGTTTGTTGTTTATGAGGCGGCTTGTAACTTTCGATAGCAGGGTGTTATTTTCTCTGCTGATACGCTATTGTTATTATTTCCACTATTTATACAATGCCAGTATTAAGCAGTGCTGCAAACAGACTGTAATCACCTTCATTAGACCATGTGGAGCTCACAAACAATATTTCGCAGTTTCACATACAAATACACAAACATACAGAAGGCAATTTCATAGAGACTGAGAAGCATAGCATAAAGCTCCTCAATCCAAAATTTGTAACATGGCTCCCCTACCATGTTCTACTTCTAATACTTACTGTATGTCTTTGTAGCAAAAAAGCCTCAGAGCTCCTTCACATATCAGAATATAGTTACCACCTATAGCTACTCATAGACACACATAGAAAAAGGCATGTGGCGACAAAGAAGAGTTTTAGAATTAGCTAAACACTTAATCCAACAAAATTCAATGTCATTCAACTGATAATTACCAATTCCCAAGTGAATCATCGGAAAATTACCAATCATTTACATAAATTTATGTGTTAAATATTTTTTTTAGCATTCTTGATGATTTTTATTTACATTTCCCCAGTCACTAACAACATTTAAAAAAAAAATCTACTCTGGCTTTCTGCCTTATAATAGGCTGACACCTCCTGTTTTGTAGAAAGAACATTTCAGCTGTCATCTCATTATCATCACATACAGGATTACACTGAAAGCTAAAGCTACTTTCACAGCGTTTTTCCATCCAGAACTGATTCTGTTTCAGGTTTCTAACTTTTATTCTGAGGACAGCATAGAGATGGAAGCTTGGATGGAACCAGGACAAAAACGTAGGTTGTAGGCTGTATTGTATGCAGCTATTGTAGCTGTGTCCAAAAATCATGATCATCTGAAGCATTGGATTCCAATGTATTCATTCAGATGAGCGATTTTTTGGATGTGTAAAAAAATTGCACTGGGAAAAATAGCACAAAGGCGACCGAAAACGGCAAATGATTTCATATGACATGTGAAAAGATAGGTCTTGCCCTATCTTTTGCTGGGATATGCTGTAAGCTCCCATAGACTTTTATTGAAGCTGAAAAAAATTTAGGGTGAGGGAGTTTAGCTGCATCCAATGCTGGGAAAAGAAGACAGCTGGCTCTATTTATGCATTGGCAGTCATTCTAAGGATTTCTGCCGACTGAGGGATTTTCGTGCTGCAGCGTATTTTTTTGCAGATATGCCGCAGCCACTGTGTGAATGGATGAGAAAATGTTAATTAAGATCAGGACAACATTGAGGCTATTCTTCATTCATGCAATTTTTAGCTGTGATTGGCCGAGCGTAAAAAACGCATGCGGTCATGTGAAGAAGGCCCTAATATGTGAAAAGGAGACCTCTTTGTTCTTGTTAGTCTTTTTAGCTGGATAGAAGAGTGTTCTCCTATGGTTCCATCCTGGTTCTATGCAGGTTTTGATGACCACTAATTCTGAAGTAATATCACCCAAATGGTCATGAATTAATTTTTAATTCATAGTTTCAACTAATGCTTCAATTTCTAGGATTTTAGCAACTGCAAGAATAATTATGTGTCCATACATTATTCTAGATTATGTTTTTGGACTACATAGCTGTACATGGAGCCAGATCAATCATACTGACTTCAATTAAGAAAAAACGAACAACCATTTATAAAACGTACAGGTTAAAGGTTAATGTGACATTGATTTACTGATTGATCCTGGGTTTTACAGGTGTGTATTACTCATATAAAGCAACCTAAATATTCCGGCTGTTTGCATATTAGAAAATTGCTAAATTACAGCACTTTCTTAGATTATCAATCAGTGGAAAATATGTAGCTTACCTTAATATATACCTAAAAGCAATGTCATCATTTTTTGTTCTCTGAAGTTACAATGTGATAGGAAAATCTATAGACTGGAAATTGTGTGGGTCCTGAGATTGAGGATGACTGAGGGACACCTTTGACACAAACAAAAATGTTTTCAGACAGTAAGTTACTAGTTGCATTGAATTAAAAAAAAATGTTGCAATATATTTCAGACTACAATACAAATTCCTTCATTTATTTTAATGCCCCTGATTCTAGTTTTGAACTTTTAGCATGTCGGGCATTTTCATCCTAATAAAACATGCCAGTTTTAACTTCTGTTTACCCAGAATGCTGCTGCCCTCACTAAAGGCCCATTTACAGGGAGCGATGATTGCTAAAAAAAATTGCTAAAAAGCGATCGCTTGAGCGATCATCTTTGCGTCTAAACAAGCGGCCATCGTGCACTTTTTGTGCACTGCTAACTGATCGTTAAATTCAGGCCAACCTAAAAAATGCTGTTCAGCCTTATCAGGAGTTCTCCATGGGTAGTGCTGATAGCATTGTTTCCCATTGGAAAACAAAGGAACTGAAAGCTGATAAGAGCCCTTGGGCTCTTAACGGCTTTCAGCTAAAGACTTAATTTGCACACTTGATTGCTATCAAGCAGCTAAGTAGATACTTAATAGTTTATGCAAAATCATTGCTCAAAGCTGTCATTCAAACTGTCGTTTGAGCGATCTTTGAGCTATCATCGCTCCGTGTAAATGGGCCTTAACTTGCATGTTTCAGCTCATCTTTATTATTGTACTGATTTACCCTTGTACAGCCCATTAGGGATTCCACAAGCCACTGATGCTGAAAAGTGTCTAATTTCTCCCTCCCTCTGCAGAATCTGATGATGGTTTTGTTCCCTAATTCACACATAGCCTCTGTGATTCTACCTTAGCTGTTGGTTGCTTTTCTCCCTACACATAGCCTGAATGAAGAGCCTCCCTGATAACTTCAATGCTTCCTACCTTCACACTCTGCTTTGTCATGTACAACAACCACACTCTTTTTGCTTCTATCTGTAAGGCTTCATGCCCATGACTGTATTTGTTTTTACGTTAGGCCAATCACGGCTAAAAATTGCATGAAAGAAGAATAGCCGCGATCAAGTCCCGAGCTTTAGTCATGTTTTCTCATCCATACACACAAGCAGCTGCAGCATTTAAAAAAAAAAACATGCTGCAGTGTGATAATTCCTTGGGTCAGCAGAAATCCTCGGAATGGCTATTAATGCTTAAATAGAGGCAGCTGTCTTCGTTTCCCAGTTTTAGATGCAGTTAAACTCCCTCCCACTCCCTTTCTTAGAAGCCTATGGGAACTTCCAGTGTATCTCTGCAAAAGATAGGGCGAGACCTATCTTTTTCAGGCACCGTATAAAATCGGTCGTCAATGTCCTATTATTCCGGAAACGATTTTTTTTACACGGCTAAAAATTGCTCATCTGAATACATTGGAAGCCAATAGCTGCGTATACACGGTTGTGTAAATACGGCCTATGGGTAGCTTCAGACAAGCGTATGCACAAATAGGCTCACCTCAGTGTAACATATTTGTGCAGTAAACAAGATTGATTTGCAGTGTACTGTTTGGTGCATACGCGTCTCCCCACTACCCCTCTCTCAACCCCCGCCCTAATTTAAAAGGCTATTTAGCCTGATGAGGTCCAAATATGTTCTTTTCCCAATGGGTTTTTCATGCCCTCCCACTGAGAGCCAGCAATATTAGCTCCTGTGCAGCAGCACGAGAGCGAATATGTGTGGGGAAGATCGTTGGGTATCGTTTTCTAAACAAAAATGGGCCTTTGGTTTGTTTTTTGGTTTGGTTTGTTTTTTTTGTTTACTTTTATATGTAGTTTTATGTAACTTAATTCATAGTGGTCGGACTTGAGACTTTAAACAATGTCTGAGGAAGGTGACATGTACAGTGTGTATTTTCTGTTTTGTATGATAGGGTTTTTTGTCTTATGTTAACAAAACTAGCATCCTCAACTAAAAAGGGTAACACTCTCTGGGAGTCACGATATGTGAGAACAGAAGGCCACAGATTATAGTTTATATCTTTGCTAGCTGTCCATGTTTGGCACAGCATAGTTGAATTACACAAATCCCACTTCTAGCTTTCTAAAATCTGCAAATAATTAGTTGTGGCTGGACTGGTGACTTTGAACAGTCTCGGAGGCCACTAACACACACTGTGTGTATTTGCTGATTCCCTGTTTGGGTTTCTTTTTGTTTTATGTTTAAAAATAAACAACCACCAATTAAGACTGGCTGTCCAGGGGTGCGGTGTCAATGCAAGATCCGTGGCGATAAATCGCATGCGGAGCTCGCATGACGCGCTTTCCATAGGATAACATATATGGAGCATATCTCCATATATGTAAATAACAGCATTGATTAGCTAATTGTATATATTATGTAAGTATTGTATATGTACTCCCGATGGTTACCAACCAATTTAGTAGCAACTAAGCAAAAACACATAAAAATTTAAAGACTACATATTTTTTAATTCAAGGAACTCCTTACAAGTTAATTACAAGTTGAAACTTGAATGGCGCTTTCCTTTTTTGATCTGTCTAAAAATTGTAATGTTATTAAATTATGATTTGTATGTTTGCTGTTTTTTCTTCTTTTTAACTGCCACAAAAGTCAGTGTTCAATAAGTAATTGATCTCTATGGGAAAAAGCTTTGACCATGACATTTATAAGTTACTAATGTCTAGAATAGACTAACTAGCATTCAGTCTTCTCAAACTTTCTTAGTTTTGACAGTGAATCATTTCTATATGACAAACTGTGATACTTTTGGTTATTTTCCCTAGTGCCATTGAGAATAAAAGAATAAGGTCAATGGGCGAGCAAAAAGCATTCATCGTGTTCCTACTGTGTATTTAAGTTTTAGCTTCAAAAGCAAACCCCAGAGGTTATTGTACCGAAATCCCAAGTTTCTTGAATGAAATTATATTATTGTTTGCAAAATATGATTTTGAAATGTTAATCTAAAAATAGTTACTTATGTTACTGCTGATAAGGGCTATGGACACCTTTCTACACTTTTATAAATCAATGAATTTTATTGAAAAATGCTTTTTTTGTAATTGGAATTAGTAAACAATTTGTAACTATTTTCCTCCTGTGGTTGCAATGTATAGTTCTACACTACAACTAAGTCCATCAATTAAACTGACTGATTGGTTTTGTACCTGCTGGGGGAGGGTTTCAAAGTCCACATTACAGCAGAAGAGGAGGAAATGACATATATAAAAGTTTCAAGATGGAAAAAGTGGGCTTGAGTATATGCAAGCAGCATGTATTATAGTATAAATTATGATTTCTATTGCAAAATCTATATGCTTGTAATTACAAGCACTGACCGCAGAGACCCAGCTCCTGTCAGCAATGTGAGCTAAGTCCCATTTGGAAACATTATTGATTTCTTACTCACTTCTGTCTCCGCTGCTGCCCATAGCCTTGCTCTTCTCACCTCTCAGCTACCCAACCCGTGATAGCAATGGAAGCAGTGAAAAAAAAATCATTAATGTTCCCGAATTAGACCCAACTCACATCGGCCAGTACTTGTGTTTACAAACAGATAGTAGCGCTGGCTACTTGTATAAATCTGTACACAAGGTGCTGAACCAGCCTGATTTCTAGTTGCAGAAATTTCTACCATAATTCTGTCTCACGTGAAAATGCCTTAAGCACATCAAAATCTTTTAGGTCAACAACCTTGGTTTTTGGTTTAAAAAATATGTAAACACTTCCCTTTGAAATTGTGTGAGCAAGGCCTAAAAAGAAGTTATGTAGAACTAAAACTGAGTAATTGGAAAACTAAAGCTGTGATCTGTTTGCATGTTTTCATCTTGGGATAAAAGTCTGCTTTTCTTTTCTAGAAATTGGACTATTTTGCTATAGCTAATAGAATTCATGAGTCTTGCTGTTTCTGGTTAAAAACAAACAAAAAAAACCCCACAGTGGCTCATTAATTAGCACTTGGCACTGTTGCCTTATAGTGCTGGGTTTCTGGGTTCACATCCCACCAAGGGCTGCATTTGAATGTTCTCCCTGTGTTTGGGTGGTTTTCCTTTGGGTACCTCCAAAAACACAAAAGGTAAACTTAGACCTTGAGCCCCAATGGGGTCATCAAGTGATATTGAGTACTGCAGAATAACTAAGCACTATATAAAAAGTGTAAAATAAATAAAAAACATGTTTTCCTACTCTTACAGAAATAGTTCAGAGGAGGTCCAGATCTAGTTTTGCATAAAAATGTCATGCCTTCATTTTGATAAAGAAATGTATATAAACTTACCGCACCTTGTTCTGACATGAAGTGGCTGGTCGGTTCAGCACATGTGAATGATATGTGGTTGTAGCCATCTTATTCTAATGACCCATTTGGTAATGTTATTCCTTCTGGTGTTATATGACCACATACAATGGTAAAGGGTTAACTCTTCCTTCTGCTTCTAGCTATATATCTCAGCTCTTTCAGTTGTCTTGTGTCAGTTAATATTCCTAGTGTACAGTGCTACTTTGGTGTAATATATTATTGACTTTTCGAATAGATGACCCAGCTTGCTTTTAACCTATAACCTTCACTTTGTTTGTATCCAATTTGATCCTTAAGTGCCTGACCTTCTGCCTATCATACTCTTATCTGAAGTCCTTCTCTAGTATTTTGACTTGGCTACTATCTGACCTGGATTTTGTCTTCTGATTTGGCTTTGTACCTCTGGGCTCCTTCTCCTGAGCAATGTATTTGCATTATGATCAAGGTAGATTTGCACACATATCAGCGCATTTTACTGGCGGGTGGGGGGGGGGGCAGAGTTTTTTGCTCACTGGACACTACCACACACTAAATAAAAGGCTAAATAGCCTAATGAGGTGCTGATGTGTTTTTTTTTTTTTTGTAGAATTGTGCAGCGTATTGCCCATTAGCACACGTATTAAGTGTGCATTTGTGTACCTCCAATAGATCCCTATGGGGACCTATGGTTCACAAATAAGCACAAAAATAGAGTAGAGTGCGCACAAAAAAAGTGAGATGAGAGTGAACTCATTGAAATCTACGGGTTCTATTCTCTACGTATTGTGTACACAAAGTTTGCGTGCACAAATATGTCTGTGTGAAGCCACTCTAATTCTCTTTAGTTCCCACTCTTCTCATCTGGGCAGTCAGTCAGCAGTCTGTGGAGATAACCTGGGGCCTTCTTGCAGCCAACCCTCCATAAGAAGAGCAAGTGTGAAGAACCTACTAGGTAGAATACTAAAACCAACCATTGTGTCTCTCCTAGGCTGAGTAGCTGGGCATTCTATGTCACAAAATGCCACTGAGCTCAAACTGGGAGAGGAGAACGAAGTGTATGTTGAAAATACCTTTCATTTTTGGATGCAATCCCAATTTTGTCTATATGTAAAGGATATTAAAAATTCTGTCAAGCTAAAATTGCATGGAAAAGGGTATTAAAAATTATTTTACTTGCATTTTTTGTATAATATTTTGTCAAAGCTGACCATTGACATATAACAGCTATCAGAAAAATAATCACTTAGCTAACAGCTTTTATTTTAACTCCAACCAAAACATGCACACTCAGCTCAACTGAGCATGCATATTTATTTCAATAGAAAGAGAGGAATACTTTGCTGCAAGACCCCTTTGACATTTGCTTATCTTTCACAGGAACAAGGGGACATGATTGCTGAACTATTGTCCGATCCCTCTTTTTGTAACATCTGTTTTGGGGAGATTGTTTGCATCAATGCACATTAGATCATCAGCTGATACTGTTGATATTGGCAGATTCAAATAACTTTTCTCATGTTTTTGGCTAGTTTTAGATTGAAAACTTTAGAAGCAGAACACATTTCTTTAGCTAAAAGATTAAATCCATTTTGTTTGAAGCTTTTTGTATGGAATTTGAAGCATTCAGTAACATAATCGTGTTTTGCAAATATTTACATAACCAATAAGAAAAGAAAGCACAGATTAATGTTGTTAATTTATTTTTTATTCTAATGCAATGTAAAGCAAATACTTTAGCTAGTAAAACCCATGGCAAATGTTATTGAACTTTTGATAGAATTAAGAAGATATAATTCCTCAGCTTTGCAATAATTCAATCAAGTTTGTTTGATTGCTTTAAATAATTAGCATTTTCTGAATTCTAGAGGTTAATTATAAACACACAATGAAGCAAAGATCAATTCGTTCAATTTACGGCTAATTGCATGTACAGGGTTTAGTCATGCTTTATGCTAACCAAATGACCAACATTTACTTTACAGCACCATGTGACGCTATGCATACAAATTTATCAAAGTTTAACTTAACATTTAATAAATTCAGAAGAAGTTCTCTGCTACAGTTAAGTTGCCTTTTCAATTGCTTTTAAATGGCTTTTATTGTCTTAAGATAAGAAAACTTGTTGCACAAGTTATCATAGTTAAGTTAAACTTTGCTACAATTGTACTCATAAATAGAAGGGATAATTGTTCACATCTCTTATGTTACAATCAACATATTTCAGTCTTAGGGCCCATTTACACTGAAAGATGATCGCTCAAAATTTGCTCAAGCGGCAGTTTAAGGGCTTATTCACATGAGTGTATATATGCTACCATCTGATGTATTGGATTCCCACGGCGTAAAAGCGCTTGGCCGGCCAATATAGCACCGGGCGCTTTTACGCCGCGCAGCAAAGATTTTACTGGAATGATCTTTCTGCCCGGAATACGGGAGCCGCTGCATAGACTCCTATGGGAGCCAATGACAGCAACTGGAGAAGAGAGGTGGGAGGGAGTTTAGATGTGTGACTGCTAAATTCTCTCCCCCTTCTCTCCTCCTCTCTCCTCCCCTCTGGCTGTTTGCAATGGGAGGGAGCGGAAAAGAGGCAGAGCTAGGCTCCACCCCTCCCATTGCTGGCCGCGGACAAGAGGCGGTGAGGGGACAGGAGCTTAGCTCTGCCCCCATCCCGTCCCATTGTGAACAGCCTGAGGGGAGGAGAGAGGAGATGAGCCGGCAAGAAGGAGGGAAGGGGAAGACTGCTTAGCTCTCTCTCCCTGTCCAATGGCATTGCGGCCTCGACATATATGCGCCTGGCCTGGGCCATCTGAACGGGTGCACAAACGTTAGATTTCTGCACCTATTTACGCATTTTTACGTCGCCTTCGGCCATGTGAAAAAGCCCTGAGTGACAGTTTTGAGCGATCACTTTGCATAAACTCTTAAGTAGCTAATTAGCTACTTAAGAATACATTAGCATGTAAATGAAGGTTCCTGATGAATACAGATGATAGCTGGAGGTCTGTTATCTGTATTCAGCTGTTTTGTTCTTGGAGCTGTCAGTGGTATCCCGCTGAGAACTCCGAGCTGGATAGCAGTTGAGAGAATACTATCAGCCCTATTCCACTGAGAACTCAGCAAGCAGCGCTGATAAGGCTCATCCTTGACTTCAGGCTGGCTTTTAAATGTCCCGCTCTAAGCGGGGATGAGGGAACTAAGTTTACAGTAAGACATTTAAAATGTGCTGTTCAACTGTCTGGGAGAGAAAGAATTCCTTTGCGGGGAACCTCTCTCTCTGCAGCAGGTAGAAAAAGAGATGAAGAAAAGCCCCGGGGGAATGCCCTTTTTCGCAGGGCTTCCCTTTATCTCATCCTGGCTGGAGTGATATCCCCACTGCGGCAAGCCTGGATCAGGAAATCCTCATAGCAGGGAGATAAAGGGCCGGGCTACGGGGCATCTCTGAGGGTGGGGGCAGAGGGAGCAGGGCTAGACAGCAGGTCCCTCTCCCTGCTCTCGGAGATTCACTCATTCTCCCATGCAGGGGAATTCCTTCTCTCCCTGCTGATAGTGAAGCCCTTATTTTCCCCTGCAGGGGAATGCCGGTATCGTGTTGAGATGAAGGGGGTGCGCTGGAGACTCCCTTCATCTCACTCTCTCTTCCCTGCAGGGAAATTTTTCCAGCTCAGCTGCTGGGGAAATCCTCCATCTCTTCTGAGATTAAAGGGGTTGTCCCGTGAAAGCAAGTGGGGTTATACACTTCTGTATGGCCATATTAATGCACTTTGTAATATACATCGTGCATTAAATATGTGCCATACAGAAGTTATTCACTTACCTGCTCCGTTGCTGGCGTCCCCGTCTCCATGGTGCCGTCTAATTTCAGCGTCTAATCTCCTGATTAGACGCGCTTGCGCAGAAGGGTCTTCTGCCATCTCTTCGCTCCGGCACGAGCCTGCATTCTGGCTCCGCCCTCTTGTACGCGTCATCGCGTAGTTCCCCCCCCCCCCGTCACATGTGCCGATTCCAGCCAATCAGGAGGCTGGAATCGGCACATGTGACGGGGGCGGAGCTACGCGATGACACGCACAAGGGGGCGGAGCCAGAACACCGCTGCTGCTGGACCGCATGAAGGCCTCCTGGAAGCGCGATGCACCGTGGGACGGGACAACACAGGCGCCATCTTAGCTGCTGAACTTTATAAGTTATTATTTCATCTCAACAGTAAGTAGGAAGCGTTTTTTAAATGGTTTAAAGGGCTGCTTTATGCTGGGGGGTGACTGGGGGAATGTGCAGATTTAAAATTTTGCAGGTTTGGCTCGGGACAACCTCTTTAAGGGAGTCCCCAGCAATGAAGAAAAGCCCTGTGGGGCTTTCCTTCATCTTTCGGAGCAGTATTGCCCTTTTCATGCATTGTGCTCTGCTGTGCTTTTAACCATGCAAATTTCCTCGTGTGAAAGGACAAATTTTACACAAAGTAACTTTGCAGAAAAATATCCATTCACGCTAAACTTTACTACTGACTTCTCAATATCATACAGTAGACTTCAGTATGCAGAATTTACAGTGCGGGAAAAGTTAGTACGTATTCAGCAATTACTTGACATGAAAGTCAATGGCCACAGAATAGTTATAGTGATCATCCCGCTGTCATAGACTTCAGTACGCGTGGGTGTCAGTTATGGGTGAACCACTATACAGTGATCTATACTTCAGACAGCAGCATAGGAATCATCAATAAATCTCATATTATCTTCAGAGGTTCAGTAGACTTCTGCACTGTTATATAACTGTAAAAACTTCTTGTCACTTGCAAGGGTAATTACTCACTATGGCTCTCTCTTGTGGTGGGACTTTGGTGGGGAAAACATTTAGGCTCACCCACTCCCATGTGCTTCACATACGATCTGGCGGTCTCTCCGTCTCCTCCATATAAGGCGCAAAGAAACTAGAGATGTCTCACTGCGCCCCTGCGGATTCTCCAGCTGATCGGAGAAGAGGGAAGATCCTCACCTCCTACTAGGGAGCCTCTCCTTCTTTGCCATTTTTGATACAGGTAAGCTGAAGGTGTTTCCTTGCATCACTGTGGGTCCTCCAACAGCATGGTGAGATGGAAGATCATCAACCTCCTACCTGTTCACATACACACCTCTTTATAGATTCATCCACACCACGTCAAATCACATAGCAAGATAGATACACTCAACATGTAACCAAACTCTCAGCAATGATTTTTTATGTAGTTAACCCTTCAGACGCTGCAGCTGTGCAACACACAGAAAATTAGACATGACAGCTTTGCACAGTGCATCTACATAAGACAAACATGTATGACAATATGGAGGGGTCCAGAATAATGTTTTGGGACACTACACTAGGGGGATGCCCAGAAAAAGCCATTGTCTACTGTGGTAGTTTGTGGATTGGCTTTTGAATGAATCATTTTGTTTAGCTGAGCAAACAATCACCCCTCCCCTGAGTTGTTTGAATGACTGCTGTTTAAACATAACAACAAGTGAATTAACTAGCGACTATTTTTATGCAGGCTAAAACTCAGTGACCAACGACAAGGGAACGAATAGAGCACAACGGTTTTGCGTTTGCACTTCACGATTATTGCTCACTTTTGCCTCTTTGATTGAATTTTGAGTGACAATTGTTGCATGTAAATGGGCCTTTAGGACTTCTTCACACTGGCGTATGTGCAACTACGCTCGCTGCTGTGGAGCGCAGTTGCACATGAACAGGGTAAAAAGACAGAATTACCTGTGGCCAAGTACTTTTCTAGTCATGAACACAACATAGGACACATGATAGTCACCATATCAATAGGCAACTTCAAGTCATAAAGCCATAGAAGAATTTGGGAGTACAAATTTATAACAACTTTTGACACTTTTCAACAGAGGGCAAAATTCTTCATGAGGATTCATGCGTGACTGGGAAGTATGACAAATCTATAGCAGAGATAACACACAGGCCTGGTGACCCCCTAACATTAATTCAGAGACCATAAAACCTTCACATCTTTATCAGTGGAATATTTAAGTATGTATTTATTTTTCTACTCATCCTGTTGTAATATTCTTTTAAGTGCAAATTAACAACACCATGTCTGTGCCTTGTCATATGTATGTGTGTATATATGCATGCCTCTTCGGATCTATTTCATTATACCTGAGGAAGAAGCCTGTGAGGTCCAAAGCTCACTGTAACATCATGTATTTTTGTTAGCCATTAAAAGGTATCATATCTACAAGTTTTCTTAGTTTGTCTTGCTCTACTGACTCACACAGCACCGAACTCTTTTCATTAATTCAGTGTAAAACATGGCCAATGAATGAATGATGAACGATAAGTTGCTTGTTTATGCTTTGTCATTCATTTCATGCAGACATAAAAATCATTGTTGATTATTTCATGTAAAAAGAAATCGTTCAGTCATTTGCAGACCATTCCTAGGCATTTCCAGACTCCACTGACAGACAAACAATAGAGTGAACTAGGTATGACAAAAATAACTAAAAATATAAATGTTTGGGCTCTTTCACACAACCGTATGTGTCTTTATGGTCGCCTATACGTGCTGTAAAATCGCATGAATGAATGAAGAATTGCCGGGCTTGAGTCCTGAACTATAGCCATGTATTTTCTGCCATTCACATGGGCCATTGCTGCGGATCGGCAAAAAAATATGCAAAAGCGCGTAAAGCCATCGTGTACTACAAAATGCTCAGAATGACTAATAATGCTTGAATCGTGCCAGCCATGTTCATTTCCAACCTTTGGACGCAGCTAAACTCCCCACCCCTCCTTTTTTTCTGTTCTATTGAAGTCTATGAGAGCTTCCTGTATATTTCAGCAAAAGAAAGGGCAAGACCTATCTTTCGACGCAGCGTAAAAAATTGGCAAACGAAAACGGTTGTGTATGTGCCATTTTTCCGAGCGCGATTTCTTTACGCACCCAAAAATTGTTCATCTGAATGAATACATTGGAATCAAATACTTCAGATCATTGCCATTTTTGGGAGATTTTTCTTTGCAGCTAAATACCAGCATAAATATGGTCGTGTGAAAAAGGCCTTTATCATTGTGTAAATCAACATTGTTTGAAAGCAAACAACTTGATCACTCACTCGCTCTTTACATCAATGAAGTGCTCCCTGTACAAAGACCCTAATGGCCCTTTTACATGGGATGACAGTCGTCTAAATGCCTGCACGAGCGATGACATCACCGCTTAGTGCTCATGCAGAGCATTTAGGCAGATGGACTTCGCTGCTGGATTACTGGGTTCTCGCTAGCTTCTCACTCAGTGCTTCACTTTCTATGTGAAACGTGACTTGAGTAATAATTTAATGTCATACCATGATGTAAGGTCATACAATTTTATTTTGTCTACAAATATCATTCTTGGCACTTGTAAGAACTGGTCCTAAATATTACCTTTCCACTCCATCCTGCACTAGCTACCCTCTCTGTACATCACTCAGTATTTCATAGGATTGTTGGCTCAGCTACTGACTAGTGACTGTTTTATTTAGCTCTATTTATGCCCCCCTTGCCAACACAAGTGGCTGGTACCCTGGGAAAAAATAGCATTTACTACTATTTGTGTTTATTGCCCAATTCCTTTAGTTTTGAAAATCTAAAAGGCAGATTTGCTTCTGTCTTACTATTTGTTTATTTGTTTTGATGTGCTATTTTATTTCTTTGTTACCTTCTGAATATTAGAGCTCTGCAGGATACGTTGACACTAAGGCCTTAGTCAGACTGGCGTTTTTTCGCGTGATTTGCGGATCGCATGACGAATGCGCATCCGCAAATCGCGTGACCGGTGCCCGAAAATCGTCCGAAAATCTGCTCCTAGCCGCATTTCATTAGAAACGGTCCGGAGCTGTCCAGCGCATTGCATTCAATGGAGCCGGCAATACAGCGGCTCCATTGAAAGCAATGCGCTGCGGGCAAGTGTGGGATGAATTGTCGGGAAGGGCTTAAATATATAAGCCCTTCCCTGCAATTCATCCAGAAAAGTGTTAAAATAAAAAATATATATATACTCACCTGCTCCCGGCAGTCGGAGTTCCCCGCTGCCGGCCTGCAGTGGGTGTGAAGGGGGTGTGAGTCCGACCTGCCCCCTGATTGGCTCAGTGCTGAGCCAATCAGGGGGCAGGTCTGACTCACACCCCCTTCACACCCACTGCAGGCCGGCCGCGCGGAACTCCGGCTGCCGGGAGCAGGGGAGTATGTATATTTTTTTTATTTTAACACATTTCTGGATGGATTGCAGGGAAGGGCTTATATATTTAAGCCCTTCCCGACAATTCATCCCGCGCATGCCGGCAGCCCATTGCTTTCAGTGGAACCTGCTGTATTGCCGGCTCCATTGAATTCAATGGGCAAACATCATTCTTTTCTGCCACAGCTGTTACAGCTGTGGCAGAGAAGAATGATTTGTCTTCTATATGTTCTCAATGGGGTCGGCGCTGCTGCCGCCGGCCCCATTGAGCGCATATAGAGAAGAGAACAGGAATCGCAGATCGCAGATAGGTGCGATCTGCGATTTCTGTTCTATAATTTATCGGACGAGCGCATAAAAAGCGCTCATGTGTCCGATACCTTTGCAAAGCAATGGTTTTAAAAAATCGCCGGACGCATGCGCATGCGCAAATCGGGCGAAAAAACGCCCGTCTGACTAAGGCCTAAGCAACTAAATTTAGTTTATGATGATTATTATTACTATTGCCAACTTCTAGTTAATATAACAAAAGTGAATATAACGAAGGTAACTATCAGTGAACAAGTACAAATGCTAGAACTTTTTTCAGATTAATTTTAATTAGTTTTATAATACTAAGCCAGAAAATTACTGTTTGGAACAAAAAAGACTTAACAAATCAAACATATCATGAATTCAAATATAGTATTCTCCATGATCCAATTATAATTATAACTCCCTGTGCCCCCCCCCCCCCAACAAAAAACAAACAAACAATGGTCCTATATTAATTTTTGCATTTAAAAACCATGCAAGGGCTTATTTTTAGTGTAGGTCTTACTTTCAGGGAATCACGATTCCATGACATTTAGGGTTCACTCAGACGAATATAGTAGCAGAACGTGCTTCTATTAGGAATCAATAAGTTCCTATAGAAGCATTCACATGATTGAATGTTAGGCATGCAAAATGGTATGCACCTAACAAAGACAGGACATGCTGGTGCAGGTTGCATGTAGCTCCGTGGAGTGCACAAAAGATAGGACCTGTCCTATGTTTGCTGCGTGTTTTCCATGGGCTCCTATGGGAGCTTGAAAGCATGCAGCACGCACCTAGGATTGTCTGAATGGGCTACTTTAAAGGGGTTGTCCCGCGCCGAAACGGGTTTTTTTTTTTTTAACCCCCCCCCCCCCCCCCGTTCGGCGCGAGACAACCCCGATGCAGGGGTTAAAAAAACAACCCGCACAGCGCTTACCTGAATCCCGGCGGTCCGGCGTCTTCATACTTACCTGCTGAAGATGGCCGCCGGGATCCTCTGTCTCCGTGGACCGCAGGGCTTCTGTGCGGTCCATTGCCGATTCCAGCCTCCTGATTGGCTGGAATCGGCACGTGACAGGGCGGAGCTACACGGAGCTACACGGAGCCCCATTGAGAAGATAAGAAGACCCGGACTGCGCAAGCGCGGCTAATTTGGCCATCGGAGGGCGAAAATTAGTCGGCTCCATGGGAACGAGGACGCTAGCAACGGAGCAGGTAAGTATAAAACTTTTTATAACTTCTGTATGGCTCATAATTAATGCACAATGTACATTACAAAGTGCATTATTATGGCCATACAGAAGTGTATAGACCCACTTGCTGCCGCGGGACAACCCCTTTAAGTAGCTGGAAGCAGCCCATTCACGTGCTCTTTAACAGCTCTATAGTCGCAATCTTTTTGCGCTGCTTGCAGTGCAACTACTATGTTCATCTTAAAGAGTCCTAACTGTTAACAATTATCACAATTTAACCCAAGGAATAGTTATCCATATATTAGGCGTAAAATATTCAACATTTTCTAAGTAAAGGTTGAGGTAGACCACCATAGAAGTCATAGCACACACAGAACTGGCTATCAGCGCCAGGTTATATAAGGGTCGGAGCAGCGGCTTGTGCTTCAACCGCATGTAGCCTGGCTTTGACAGCTGGCACAACCTTACCCCCCCCCCCCCCCCAATAAGCTACAAAGTAAAGTTCTTAAAAAAATAATAGTT
Source organism: Eleutherodactylus coqui (assembly GCF_035609145.1). NCBI lineage: Eukaryota > Metazoa > Chordata > Amphibia > Anura > Eleutherodactylidae > Eleutherodactylus > Eleutherodactylus coqui. Next base: position 240,898,522 of record NC_089841.1, on the reverse strand, counting down.
GTTTTCCCATTTATGTCTATTCGGTGCAACAATTTCACAAGTGTTACATTTTGCAAAACTTGGCTTCTCTGCTTTTTCTTTTGCAGATGCATTAAATTGCATGAACAATCCATAAGGGATTCTATATCGCACCACTGTTGAACACCTCGAAGTTCAAGCATCAGCTTAATAACTAAAATCGTATCGAAATTTTTATCGCACAATTGTATGCAAATCTCATCAAAGCCATATGTATTCATGCAGATAGTTGCTATCATGCAAAATATCTGTATTTCATCTGTACTTGGGCTGAATATCCAGGAAAATTGCAATCTTTGCGAGGGAGTCTGATTTTACAATATAACATTCCAAATAAATAGGAAAAAACAGGCAATAAAAGCACCTTTTTGTAGTCTACATATATACCTGCCAACATATGTCTCTAGTCTGAATATCCATTTACCTTTTAGTCTACTTATTACATTTTATGGCTTTGTGCTCTTTATGTGAAAATTCATTAAATCCCATTCTATGTCGTATGGAAATGTTCAGAAAATCTAAAAGAAACCCTTTCCCCTTTCACATTTTCAAGTGACAGTGTAGTGTCATTTTGAAGATTTAAGATAAAGCAGAAATTGACTTTGATTGTCTTTAAATATCAAGAAGTGTCTGGTCATAAAGAAAATCTCTTTGATCTTTTGCAAAAGAGCCGTGGAAAACCTGTCACAGTATTTTTCAAGCAATGTTCTTTTTACCTTACAATGGTCACACACTAGTTTTTTAAGCGGAATCATTTTGCTTTCCTTCAACTATTTTTTTTCTGTTGTGGTTCCAAAAACCCTTGGGTAACATTACAAATATAATGAGCTAATGAGGTAGCACAAACAGCATAAAAGACTTCAGATGAGTCATGGCCAATATATTTGGCATAAGTTAATTTAGTCATGTTAAAAAAGAAATACTGTAAACAAAAACGGTCCAATTAACTTTGGAGTATGTAATATAGAAAAATATTATTTGTTTAAAATTAGGAAAAAAAGTTAGTTTTTTTTTTCCTTCCGAGAAACAACCTGACTTGCCAAAGAGCTATGTTTGCTATTGCAACTTAAGTGCATAATACAGAGATGCAATGATGCTGCCGATTGACGACAGAGCCTTTTTTTAAACAAAACAGACCTCTTTTTCTAAGTTAAGCAACTTTAAGGCTTATTTTCATCTCTACAGGATATACTATAAAAGTGTCTGATAGATGTGGTTCTCACCTGTGGGACTAGCACCTACTTCCGGATCAAGAAGTACTGAACACGATCCCACACATTGAGGTGGCCTATGGAAATCACATCCAGGTGCGTAATGAATGGAGACATAACCTACTATGTGTGCAACGTTTTCCAATCATTTGTATGAGAGTTACATAAACATCTGAGCAGCCTCAACAGGCAGAGGGTCGGAGGCCTCCTGTTCTTGTACCCACTTCTGGAATTTGCACCTTTCTCGAGATCTATCAGACATATCTATCCTATGCATATGCCATAAATGTACAGGATGAGAATATCTGTTTAATATTATAGTATCTTTTAGGCCACCTGCACACTGCAGAGCAGGATTCCACCTGTGTGTCCGGCGTCTGCAATTACCTGCCTTTTCTCCTCTTCATCTGTACTGCAGATGGATCCAGCAGCTCGCTGTCGAACATGCGCAGTACAGATTTTGTTTTCTAATTTGTTTCCTGCATCATCGCTAGGCGACGACAAAGAAACCACAACCTGTCCGCAATTGCGGACGGGCCGCAGGTCGAACGGCTTTCATTGACTTTAATGGAAGCTGTCCAAGCAGACACTGCATTAAAATGGAGCATGCTGCGATCTTTCCTCCACACGCAGAAATCGTAATTGGTTTCTGTAAGTGTGCAGGAAAAAAATGTTTTTCCATAGCATGCTATGGACGGTATTTGCTGTGGATCCGCGGTGCGGACAACAACCACGGATTCTGCATTGCAAATCTGTTGGTATGCAGGCGGCCTTAGAATCTGTAAAATCTAAAATTTTGTAAGTAAACAGTTATTGGAAAAACACTGTGAACTGATTAGTTATCATTTATGGCAAAACATTAGAGATGAGCGAGCGCACTCGTCCGAACTTGATGCTCATTCGAGCATTAGGGTGTTCGAGATGCTTGTTACTCGAGACGAGCACCACGCGGCACTCGACTCAATTACATTTCCTTCCCTGAGAAATTGGCCCTTTTCTGGCCAATAGAAGCACAGGGAAGGCATTACAACTTCCTCCTGTGACGTTCCAGCCCTATCCCACCCTCCTGCAGTGAGTGGCTGGCGAGATCAAGTGACCCCCGAGTATTTAAATCTGCCCTGCCCACGGCTCGCCACAGACACACGCTAAGAAAGATCAGGGAAAGTGCTGCTGATGCTTCTGCTGCTATAGGAACAGTGTTAGCGTCTTCAAGAACCACAACGGCCCTTCTTAGGGTCACAGCTCACCTAGTGCATTACTGTTGTGGCTGCTGTGAGCAGTTTTGCACAAATTTTTTTTTTAATGTATATCGGGCATGCAGGCTTTAGGGTTCTCAGGCTGCAGTATGTACTTGAGTATAGGGACAGTATTGGTCAGGCAGGGACAGTGGTAGTGTAGAATCCTGTCTACAAGTACCCCAACGGTTCTTCTTAGGGCAACCTGCGACCGTGTGCATTTAACTCCGTGGTTGCTGGGAGTTGTAGTACCTGTAGTGGCTGCTGTGAGCACTTTTGCACAAATTTTTTTTTTATGTATATCAGGCGTGCAGGCTATAGCGTTCTCAGGCTGCAGTCTGTACTTGAGTATAGGGACAGTATTGGTCAGGCAGGGACAGTGGTAGTGTAGAATCCTGTCTACAAGAACCCCAACGGTTCTTCTTAGGGTAACCTGCGACCGTGTGCATTTAACTCCGTGGTTGCTGGGAGTTGTAGTACCTCTGCAGTGCACAGCCTAGCCTGCGTGCAGCCTTCATTTAGAAAAAATTTTCTGTCCGCACTTTGCGTTGCCTCACTGCAGTCTGCCTCTAAGTGTACGCCAAGAAACCACACATTTTCTACAACGCTCTGTTATACGTGTGCTGTCTCAGAAGTTCACGGTCTGCCCGACGCCCAAAGATTGAAGGTGCAATACACACTGCATAGCCTCAGCCTGCATTGCAGAGTAAAATAAGGAGATTTTTTTAAAAATTCCTTTTTACGGCTAACGCTTACCCAGTGCATTTGCCTGCGTGGCCTGTGGGACTTCACGCCCATCCAAACTACATAGTTCACAGCCTAGCCTGCGTGCAGCCTTCATTTAAACATATTTCTGTCCGCACTTCATGTAGCCTCACTGCAGACTGCCTCTAAGTGTACGCCAAGAAACCACACATTTTCTACAACGCTCTGTTATACGTGTTCTGTCTCAGAAGTTCACGGTCTGCCCAACGCCCATAGATTGAAAGTGCAATACACATTGCCCAGCCTCAGCCTGCAATGCAGAGTAAAATAAGGAGATTTGAAAAAAATTATTTTTTACGGCTAACGCTTACCCAGTGCATGCGCCTGCGTGGCCTGTGGGACTTCACGTCCATCCAAACTACATAGTTCACAGCCTAGCCTGCGTGCAGCCTTCATTTAAACATATTTCTGTCCGCACTTCGCGTAGCCTCACTGCAGTGGGCCTCTAAGCGTACGCCCAGAAACCACACATTTTCTACAACGCTCTGTTATACATGTGCTGTCTCACAAGTGCATGGTCTGCCCGACACCCATAGATTGAAGGTGCAATACACACTGCATAGCCTCAGCCTGCATTGCAGAGTAAAATAAGGAGATTTTTTTTAAAATTCCCTTTTACGGCGAACGTTTACCCAGTGCATTTGCCTGCGTGGCCTGTGGGACTTCACGCCCATCCAAACTGCATAGTTCACAGCCTAGCCTGCGTGCAGCCTTCCTTATAATTTATCTCTGGCTTTATTTAGCGTTATATTACCGTTGGCAGCCACCAACTGCGCGGCAATAATTCACAAACATTTTTACACCACTCTGTCTCTGCTTGATTCTTAATCCAGCATGCTGAGGGGTAGGGCTAGGGGCAGAGGACGTGGACACGGTCGCGGTCGAAGACGTGGAGTCCCAAGTGAGGGTGTGGGCATAGGACGAGTTCCTGGTCCAGGTGAATCGCAGCCGGCTGCTGCGGGAGTAGGAGAGAGGACAGTTTCTGGGGTCCTGAGCTTCATATCGCAATTTTTGGGTCCACATCGTAGACCTTTATTAAAAGATGAGCAGTGTGAGCAGATCCTGTCGTGGGTGGCAAAAAGTGCATCCAGCAATCTATCGACCACCCAGTCTTCTACGCCGTCCACTGCTGCAACTCTGAATCCTCTGGCTGCTGCTCCTCCTTCCTCCCAGCCTCCTCACTCCATGAAAATGACACATTCTGAGGAGCAGGCAGACTCCCAGGAACTGTTCTCGGGCCCCTGCCCAGATTGGGCAGCAATGATTCCTCTCCCACCGGAGGAGTTTGTCGTGACCGATGCCCAACCTTTGGAAAGTTCCCGGGGTCCGGGGGATGAGGCTGGGGACTTCCGGCAACTGTCTCAAGAGCTTTCAGTGGGTAAGGAGGACGATGACGATGAGACACAGTTGTCTATCAGTGAGGTAGTAGTGAGGGCAGTAAGTCCGAGGGAGGAGCGCACAGAGGATTCGGAGGAAGGGCCACTGGACGATGAGGTGACTGACCCCACCTGGTGTGATTTGCCAACTGAGGACAGGTCTTCAGAGGGGGAGGCAATTGCAGCCGCAGGACAGGTTGGAAGAGGCAGTGGGGTGGCCAGGAGTAGAGGCAGGGCAAGAGCGAATAATCCCCCAGCTGTTTCCCAAAGCGCCCCCTCGCGCCAAGCCACCGTGCAGAGGCCAAGGTGCTCAAAGGTGTGGCAGTTTTTCACTGAGATGGCGGACGACCGACGAACAGTGGTGTGCAACCTTTGTCACGCCAAGATCAGCCGAGGAGCCACCACCACCAGCATGCGCAGGCATATGATGGCCAAGCACCCCACAAGGTGGGACGAAGGCCATTCACCACCTCCAGCTTGCACCACTGCCTCTCCCCCTGGGCCCCAACCTGCCACTGAGATCCAACCCCCCTCTCAGGACACAGGCACTACCGTCTCCTGGCCTGGACCCACACCCTCACCTCCGCTGTCCTCAGCCCCATCCAGCAATGTCTCTCAACGCAGCGTCCAGCTATCACTAAGAGAATCGTTGGAACGCAAGCGCAAATACGCCGCCACACACCCGCACGCTCAAGCTTTAAATGTCCACATAGCCAAATTGATCAGCCTGGAGATGCTTCCCTACAGGCTGGTGGAAACTGAGGCATTCAAAAACATGATGGCGGCGGCAGCCCCGCGCTACTCTGTCCCCAGTCGCCACTATTTTTCACGGTGTGCTGTCCCAGCCCTGCACGACCATGTCTCACGCAACATCGTACGTGCCCTCACCAACTCGGTTACTGCCAAGGTCCACTTAACAATGGACATGTGGACAAGCACAGGCGGGCAGGGCCACTATATCTCCCTGACGGCACATTGGGTGAATTTAGTGGAGGCTGGGACCGAGTCAGAGCCTGGGACTGCTCACGTCCTACCCACCCCCAGAATTGTGAGCCCCAGATCGGTGCTGGTATCTGCAGTTGTGTATGCCACCTCCACTAAACCTTCCTCCTCCTCCTCCGCCAACGCAACCTATACTTCGCAATCAAGACTTGTGACCAGCAGCACGTCGCCAGCAGTTGGTGTCGCGTGGTGCGGCAGCACAGCGGTGGGCAAGCGTCAGCAGGCCGTGCTGAAACTACTCAGCTTAGGAGAGAAGAGGCACACGGCCCACGAACTGTTGCACGGTCTGACAGAGCAGACCGACCGCTGGCTTTCGCCACTGAGCCTCCAACCGGGCATGGTTGTGTGTGACAACGGCCGTAACCTGGTGGCGGCTCTGCAGCTCGGCAGCCTCACGCACGTGCCATGCCTGGCCCACGTCTTTAATTTTGGTGGTTCAGCGCTTTCTGAAAGGCTACCCACACTTGTCAGACCTCCTCGGCAAGGTGCGCCGGGTCAGCGCACATTTCCGCAAGTCCAACACGGATGCTGCCACCCTGCGCACCCTGCAACATTGGTTTAATCTGCCACTGCACCGACTGCTTTGCGACATGCCCACATGGTGGAACTCTACGCTTCACATGTTGTCCCGGCTGTATGAGCAGCGTAGAGCTATAGTGGAATACCAACTCCAACATGGGCGGCGAAGTGGGAGTCAGCCTCCTCAATTCTTTACTGAGTAGTGGGCCTGGATGGCAGATATCTGCCAGGTCCTTGGAAACTTTGAGGAGTCCACCCTGATGGTGAGCGGTGATGCTGCAATCATTAGCGTCACCATTCCCCTGCTATGCCTGTTGAGAAGTTTCCTGCAAAGCATAAAGGCTGATGCTTTGCGGGTGGAAACGAGGGCGGGGGAAGACAGTATGTCGCTGGATAGTCAGAGCACCCTCATGTCTATATCTCAGCGCGTGGAGGAGGAGGAGGAGGAGGAGGGGGAGGAGCCTGAGGAGGAAGAGACAGCTGGACCAACTGCAGAGGGTACCCATACTGCTTGCCTCTCATCCTTTTAGCGTGTATGGCCGGAGGAGGAGGAGGAGGAGAAGGATACTCAAAGGGATCTTCCTAGTGAGGACAGCCATATGTTGCGTACAGGTACGCTGGCACACATGGCTGACTTTATGTTAGCATGCCTTTCTCGTGACCCTCACTTTAGATGCATTCTGGCCACTACGGATTACTGGGTGTACACACTGCTTGACCCACGGTATAAGGATAAGCTTTCCACTCTCATTCCCATCTGACAGCGCTACTGGCAGAAGGCGCAGTTCCGAGGGCAAAGAAGAAGGGGAGGCGCGGAGATCAGGCAGCATGTACAGCTCAGGCAGGGGAACACTCTCCAAGGCCTTTGCCAGCTTTATGGTTCCCCAGCAAGACTGTGTCACACCTCCCCAGTCCAGGCTGAGTTGGAGGGAGCATTGTAAGAAGATGGTGAGGGAGTACGCAGCCAATCGTACCACCGTCCTCCGTGACGCCTCTGCTCCGTACAACTACTGGGTGTCAAAGCTGGACACGTGGCCCGAACTCACGCTGTATGCCCTGGAGGTGTTGGCTTGCCCTGCGGCTAGCGTCTTGTCAGAGAGGGTGTTTAGTGCAGCTGGGGGAATCATCACGGACAAGCGTACCCACCTGTCAACTGACAGCGCCGACAGGCTTACACTCATAAAGGTGAACAAAGCCTGGATTTCCCCAGACTTCTGTTCTCCACCAGTGGACAGCAGCGCTACCTAAAGGCCTTTGTCAATCTGTGTATGATATTCGTCCTCCTCCTCCGGCTGCTCCTCCTGAAACCTCTCGTAATCACCGCGAATGGGCAATTTTTCTGTGGGCCAAAAGGCTCATATAACTTTTATAAATAATATTTATCTGTTTCAATTCTCATTAAAGTATTGAAACTTCCACCTGAACCAATTGTATTTTAGACTGGGCTGCCTCCAGGCCTAGTTAAAAATTAAGCCACAGTACGCTAAGCGATTAATGGGTTTCACTTGCCCTCTGGGTTGGGCATGGGCAATTTTTCTGGGGTACATTTGTAATGTCGGTACACCAATTTTTCAGGCCCTCGCCTACAATGTAATCCAAGTAATTTTTATGGGCTTCGCCTGCACTCATGGTACACCACTGTGTCTGGGGTTGGCCTACACTTTTGCTACAGAAATGTAACTCTGTTCTCCCTACCTATACTTCTGCCACAGTAATGCTACAGGGGTCTGACTATACTTTAGCAACAGAAATGTTACTTCGGTCTGCCCATACTTCTGCTCCTGAAATGTTACCTTGGTTGGTGTATATTGTTACTACTGTAATTTTACTAATACTGGGCTCTGCCCATAATGCTTCAACAGAAATGTTACTGGGGCAGGTCTATACGGCTATAACAGAAATGTAACTAATAGTGGGCTCTGCCCATACTGCTTCTACGTTAATGTTACTGGGGTCTGACTATACTGCTACTACTGAAATGTTACAAATACTTTGCTCTCCCTACATTGCTGCCAGGAAAATGTTTATCTGCTGCTTTGCCCATACTGCTTCTACGTTACTGTTACTGGGGTCTGTCTGCACTGCTGGAACTGAAATGGGACTGGGGCATGTCCCAACTGATACTACTGAAATGTTACTGGGGTCTGTCAATACTGCAGTAACTGAAATCTTACTGGGGTCTGTCTAGACTTATACTACTGAGCTGTTACTGGGGTCTGTCTATACAGATACTACTGAAATGTTACTGGGGTCTGTGTATACTGCTGCAAATGAAATGTTAGTAGGGTCTGTCGTCACTGCTGCCAATGAAATGTCACAGGGGTTTGTGCATACTCTTACCGCTGAAATGTTACTAATTCTCGGCTCTGCCTATACTGCTGCTACTGCAATGTTACAGGGTAGTGGAAATGGAGGCTTCCCAAAGACATGATGGTGGCGAGGCCGCGCTACTAGGTACCCCAGGCGCGACAACTTTTCAGCGACGCGGTCACTGGGAAGGTGCATATAAGCACAGACACGGGGACAGGACACGTACTGCCTCAAAAACATCCCCGTCCTCCTCCTCCTCCAAAAATGAAAACATTCTTGGCAAATGCTTTTGCAGTGGTCCGTCTGGCGGCAGTCCAAGAATTTCACCTTAAACGACACAATAAGAAAGCCCCCCACCACGGCCCACTTAATCCTGGCCACATTCCGAAAACCAAGAGAATAAAACCGCGCTAATAGGTCCACAGTCGCGACCACTATCCCACCAACGCGGTTACTGGTAAGGTGCATATAACCACAGACACGGGAATAGGACACGTACTGCCTCAAAAACATCCCCGTCCTCCTCTTCCAACAATGAAAACATTCTTGGCAAATGCTTTCGCAGTGGTCCGTCTGGCGGTAGTCCAAGAATTTAACCTTAAACGACACAATAAGAAAGCCCCCCACCACGGCCATCTTAATCCTGGCCACATTCCGAAAACCAATGGAATAAAACAGCGCTAATAGGTCCACAGTCGCGACCATTATCCCACCAACGCGATTACTGGTAAGGTGCATATAACCACAGACACGGGGACAGGACACGTACTGCCTCAAAAACATCCCCGTCCTCCTCCTCCAACAATGAAAACATTCTTGGCCGAAGCCCACCTGTATTTAATCAGGCGTTAGCTCTGCTGTCCAGGGCACTGCAATGGGATTTATTTATGTACCGCCGGTGGGTTCCAGGGAGCCACCCATGCTGTCGGTCCACACGGACTTCACATTATTGAGTTGTACCTGCCTGTGTCTATGTATTAAAAACCCCGGTCAGACTGGGGCATGCAGTGTGGGCCGAAGCCCACCTGCATTTAATCTGACGTTACCTCAGCTGTGCTCGGCAATGCAATGGGATTTATTTATGTACCGCCGGTGGGTTCCAGGGAGCCACCCGTGCTGTCGGTCCACACGGACGTCACATAGGGGATTTGTACCTGCCTGTGTCTATGTATTAAAAACCCCGGTCAGGCTGGGGCATGCAGTGTGGGCCGAAGCCCACCTGCATTTAATCTGACGTTACCTCAGCTGTGCTGGGCAATGCAATGGGATTTATTAATGTACCGCCGGTGGCTTCCTGGGATCCACCCATGCTGTCGGTCCACACGGAGTTGTAACTGCATGTGTCTACTTATAAAGAACCCCAGTCTGACTGGGACATGCAGTGTGGGCCAAAGCCCACCTGCATTTAATCTGACGTTACCTCAGCTGTGCTGGGCAATGCAATGGGATTTATTTATGTACCAGCGGTGGGTTCCAGGGAGCCACCCATGCTGTCGGTCCACAGGGACTTCGCATAGGGGATTTGTACCTGCCTTTGTCTATGTATTAAAAACCCCGGTCTGACTGGGGCATGCAGTGTGGGCCGAAGCCCACCTGCATTTAATCTGACGTTACCTCAGCTGTGCTGGGCAATGCAATGGGATTTATTTATGTACCGCCGGTGGCTTCCTAGGACCCACCCATGCTGTCGGTCCACACGGAGTTGTAACTGCATGTGTCTACTTATAAAGAACCCCAGTCTGACTGGGACATGCAGTGTGGGCCAAAGCCCACCTGCATTTAATCTGACGTTACCTCAGCTGTGCTGGGCAATGCAATGGGATTTATTAATGTACCGCCGGTGGCTTCCTGGGATCCACCCATGCTGTCGGTCCACACGGAGTTGTAACTGCATGTGTCTACTTATAAAGAACCCCAGTCTGACTGGGACATGCAGTGTGGGCCAAAGCCCACCTGCATTTAATCTGACGTTACCTCAGCTGTGCTGGGCAATGCAATGGGATTTATTTATGTACCAGCGGTGGGTTCCAGGGAGCCACCCATGCTGTCGGTCCACAGGGACTTCGCATAGAGGATTTGTACCTGCCTTTGTCTATGTATTAAAAACCCCGGTCTGACTGGGGCATGCAGTGTGGGCCGAAGCCCACCTGCATTTAATCTGACGTTACCTCAGCTGTGCTGGGCAATGCAATGGGATTTATTTATGTACCGCCGGTGGCTTCCTAGGACCCACCCATGCTGTCGGTCCACACGGAGTTGTAACTGCATGTGTCTACTTATAAAGAACCCCAGTCTGACTGGGACATGCAGTGTGGGCCAAAGCCCACCTGCATTTAATCTGACGTTACCTCAGCTGTGCTGGGCAATGCAATGGGATATATTTATGTACCAGCGGTGGGTTCCAGGGAGCCACCCATGCTGTCGGTCCACACGGACTTCACATAGGGGATTTGTACCTGCCTGTGTCTATGTATTAAAAACCCCGGTCTGACTGGGGCATGCAGCGTGGACCGAAGCCCACCTGCATTTATTCTGACGTTACCTCAGCTGTGCTGGGCAATGCAATGGGATTTATTTATGTACCGCCGGTGGCTTCCTGGGACCCACCCATGCTGTGGATCCACACGGACTTCACATTAGGGAGTTGTACCTGCCTGTGTATACTTATAAAAAACCCCAGTCTGACTGGGGCATGCAGTGTGGACCGAAGCCCACCTGTATTTAATCTGACGTTAGCTCTACTATCCAGGGCATTGGGACAAACTACAGGAGCAATACAGCGCTAATGAGACGTGCACAGCTACGCTAGCATTGGAGTCTGCTGTAGGCCCGCGATTGTTGAGGGTTTGTGCAGAGGCCTATGTCCTGGGTGCAGTGAAAGTCCGCTTCCTGCCTAGGATTGCTGTGGGCCGAGGCCTATGCCATGGGCGCGGTGCAAGTCTGCCATGTTTGGCCGCTCAGATCAATTTTTTGTTCATGTCTTCAGTTTCCTAAGACCCACCTATGCTGCTGGTGCTAACTTAGTTCCCATCGCGGTGTTTGACCTGTCTGGCACAACGGCACTGACTGACTTGGGTAGGGGGCAGAGCGCAGACGGCTTTCCCCTTGCAGTGTCGATTGAGCTATTGAATGACAGCTGAGAGCTGCCTCTGATTGGTCCCTGCGCTCAGCCAATCAGAGGCAGCACTCACTCACCCATTCATGAATTCATGAATGGGTGAGTGAGAGCTGCCTCTGATTGGTGAGGGCTGTGACCAATCAGAGGCAGCCCATTCAGCAGGCGGGGATTTTAAATCCTCGACTGCTGATTACTACACAGAGCAGTTCAGGAGAACTGCCGGCCGGACGTGGCTCAACTCCGGCTGCAGGGAAAAGGTGAGTATACATTTTTTTTTTATTTTTACACATTTTAGGATGATTTTTAGGGAAGGGCTTATATTTTTAAGCCCTTCCTGAAAATTCATCCCGCGCTCGCCGGCAGCCCATTGCTTTCAATGGAGCCGGCTGTATTGCCGGCTCCATTGAATTCAATGGGCGAACATCGTTCTCCTCTGCCACAGCTGTGCCACAGCTGTGGCAGAGGATAGTGGGCAGTGCGGGGCGGTTTCACTGAAAATGCTGCTAGGTGTAGTTTTTTCAGCGAATCGGTGGCCCCGGTCAAGCAATTTGCGGATGCGCATCCGTTATGCGATCTGCAAATCGCGGGAAAAAACGCCCCTGTGACCAAGGCCTCATACTGCACCTATCACAGCCTTAGGTCTCCTTCACACAGGCATCATTTTCACACAGAATAGGCATGTGAAAAAATCTTGGCTAACTGCACGAAAAATAGCGTGAACAGGTGATTTCCAGCTATCAAGTCCCAAGCTTAACTAGCGGTGAAATTGCCCGTTCACATGATCAGGCGCTGCATGTTATCCAGCTTCAATAGGAGGCTATGGAAACTCCTGCACATCACGCACCAAACATAGGTCAGGTCCTATCATTTGACGCAACACGGACCTTAGATGTGGGCATTGCAGTCACGCATTTCCTATCTTTTTAAGGTGCGAGTTTTTTGTGCATCTAAGATTACATCATCTGAACAATTCAATAGAAAACCATTGGCTCTGGAAGACACAATTTTTTCACGTGAAAACGCCGCCCGTGTGAAGGAGCCCATACTGTAACTCCAAATGACTCTGATTTCATACAGGAGCATACACAATATTTGTCATTTTGTATGAAAAATCATACAGACCTGCTTTACTTCTAGGGAGTATAGGTCCCGAAAACAGTGTTGCATGGAAGCGAATGACAGGACAGAGAAGTGTTTGAATAAAATCGCAAAGTCATTGAGGAATTATTAATATGAGAATCCACATAAACAGCTTGTACTGCTGACGCGGGCTAGACTAAGTGCTGAAGGGCTTGTCAAAATTTAAAGTAAATTTTTAACATTTGTGTATGGAGTTGAATTTGTCTTAAGAATTTAAAGGGGTTGTCCCGCGCCGAAACGGGTTTTTTTTTTTTTCAACCCCCCCCCCCCCCGTTCGGCGCGAGACAACCCCGATGCAGGGACGTACAGAAAGCTTACCGGAGCGCTTACCTTAATCCCCGCGCTCCGGTGACTTCTATACTTACCTGTGAAGATGGCCGCCGGAATCCTCTTCCTCCGTGGACCGCAGCTCTTCTGTGCGGTCCATTGCCGATTCCAGCCTCCTGATTGGCTGGAATCGGCACGTGACGGGGCGGAGCTACACGGAGCCTGCATTCTGCACGAGCGGCTCCATTGAAGAGAGCAGAAGACCAGGACTGTGCAAGCGCGGCTAATTTGGCCATCGGAGGGCGAAAATTAGTCGGCACCATGGAGACGAGGACGCTAGCAACGGAGCAGGTAAGTAAAAAACTTTTTATAACTTCTGTATGGCTCATAATTAATGCACAATGTATATTACAAAGTGCATTATTATGGCCATACAGAAGTGTATAGACCCACTTGCTGCCGCGGGACAACCCCTTTAAAGAACTGAAGAAACAATTTCTTCTATTTCTTTATTGTAAAACTTCTTCAAAGTTTTGTAATATTGGCATTGTCTAGCTCACATTATTTATCACTTCTGCAGCGAAGGCTGTGTGTAGCTATTTTGATCTCGTCAGCTATTCCGTTCGCATGTATTTTTTTTTTTTTTACTGTTTTTAATCCTCTAACTGAAATTTTAACTCAAAATGTAATTTCAAAGCATATCTTAAATATGCGTAAAGAAAATTACTCAGTGTTTGTTTTTAGTTATACATATATTTCTATATTTTCCTTATACATTTCCAATTCCAATGAGCTCTCTGATCATCTGTGCTGGCAAAGCATGTATTCTCTGGTGGCTGCTAATGTTCCAGCTTTGAAAGAAACAGTAAATGAATTATTGTAAAAACATTATTTTGTTGCCTGGAGAATATATAGATAAAACTTTACTACATAAGCTTTACCAACATTGAATGTTTTAGTTATGGAAATTTTGGGTACATGACTAATTTAGATATTTTGAATGTAGTGCTCAAATCATCTCTTTAAAAAAAGTGTAAAATGCTAAATACGTCTAAAATAAACCCAAAGCCAATTGGAATGATGTATTTTCAGTTCACATTCTTTGACAGCTTTCTTAATTAGCATTTTTGGAAAATTAAATCAGGAAACAAAAAATCAACTTTATTCGAGGTCCAAGCACCAATCCTCATGTTTATGTTCCACATTTTTCTATTTAACCTCCTAAGAATCCCTGTGTTTAGGTTCGAAAGGACCAGACTCTTCTAGTGCTTTCACGAATATAGTAATTTTATGGTTCTATTCTTTTTCTGAACATATCAAAATTATTTTTGCTCCTCTTTTTTTCCAAGAAAAATAGGACTATTTTATTTTTTTTTTCACTGATTTTTTTACAGTTTTTTTGGGATGATTTGTAGAGAAAGCTAAAAAACAATTATAGTTCGTTATTTTTCAAATGAGTATCTTTACGGTAAAATAAAAAACAAGGATTTGTACGTTTTGATATATGATTTGTATAGTCCTCAGATTACAGAGTGGCTATGGTAATAGCTTAGGTTGATGTCAGTGGTGGATAGTTACAATATTTCAGGCATTTATGCTGCAGTCAGCCAGCTTTTTCATAAAGAGTGCACGGCCCAATTTCATGTGGTAGAACTTCCCAATTTTTCATATTTATGCCAGATACTGGTGTTGAGTATAGCAAAAACTTACCTGTGTTTGTAGCGGGGGTAGACAGTGGAGACAGGACATGGCTGAGCTCAGGCAGTTGAAGAAAGGTGAGTATGTTTTATTTATTTTTTTATTTTTTACACTAGTTTGGCTTGTTTTTCAGGAAAGGGTTTATATTTAAAGCCCTTCCTTGAAAAACAATTAAGGGGTGCCGGCAGCTAGATTCTCTAGGGAATAAAGAAAACATCTGCCGCATGTGGAAGATGTGTTCTGCATCCCCACGGGGAACATGGCAGCGGCGAACAGGTAAGTATATATATATATATATTTATATTTACACTAGAAGGGATGATTTTTCAGGGAAGAGCTTATATTGAAAGCTCTTCCCTTAAAAACAATTTAGGGGTGCCCGCAGAGTATTGCCTTCAATGGAGCTGCTAGCATGTGTGTGAATGTACGAACCTTCACACACACGTGTTTTTGCGCATGCAGGGGTGCTCACCTATGTATGCACACGCACACGCTTGTGTGAAGCCACCCTGAGGCCTTAGTCACACGGGCATTTTTTCCTGCGATTTGCGGATCGCATGGCAGATGCGCATCCGCAAATCGCGTGACCGGGACTGAAAAATCGCCCGAAAAACTGCTCCTAGCCGCATTTTAATAGAAACGGGCCGGAGCAGTGCAGCGCTGTCCAGCACATTAAATTCAATGGAGCTTATATTTTTAAGCCCTTCCCAAAAATTCATCCCACTCTCGCCGGCAGCCCATTGCTTTCAATGGAGCCAGCTGTATTGCCGGTTCCATTGAATTCAATGGGCAAACATCATTCTTCTCTGCCACAGCTGTTACAGCTGTGGCAGAGGAGAATGATTTGTCTACTATATGTTCTCAATGGGGTCGGTGCTGCTGCTGCCGGCCCCATTGAGCGCATATAGAGAAGAGAACAGGAATCGCAGATTGCAGATAGGTGCGATCTGTGATTTCTGTTCTATAATTTATCGGACGAGCGCATAAAAAGCGCTCATGTGTCCGATATCATTGCAAAGCAATGGTTTTATAAAATCGCCAGACGCATGCGCAGCGTTTTTTGCCGCGTTTTCGCGGCGTTTTCGCGGCTTTTCCATTAATTTCCATTGACTTTCATGGGTGCATTAGGAGAAAAATAAGGACACATATGCAACTGACAGTTCCTATGTTAAAAAACGCAACGCAATGCAAAAAAAAAACGCCAGTGGACAGGAGTACATTCAATTCTAATTGCTCTTGATAAAAAACGCAAAACGCAAAGAAAACAAAATCGCCAGTGGGTGGGCGCCCTCAGGCTGATACTGTAACAAAATAGAAAGTAAATAAGAATCATTTTCTGTCAACTTTATGTTGGTATCATTTTGTAAGTGTCCTTTCTTTTTTGTTGGAAGTATGTCAGAAAATGTGTAAGTATATTGGCAAGTTTTCTAATTTTGAAAGAAATATCAAAAAACTTTTTTTAGGAGACCAAATACATTTTGAAATGGCCTTAAGAGATTTTTAGTGGATATAAAAAGTCTACACATCCATGTTAAAATGTCATGTTTTTGTCATGTTAAAAATTCACAACCTTCAATGTGACCCATTAACTGTACAATTTCATGTTAAATAGTAGTCAGTAGAGATGAGCGAACGTACTCGTCCGAGCTTGATACTCGTTCGAGTATTAGCGTGTTCGAGATGCTCGTTACTCGTAACGAGTACCACGCGATGTTCGGGTTACTTTCACTTTCATCTCTGAGACGTTAGCGCGCTTTTCTGGCCAATTGAAAGACAGGGAAGGCATTACAACTTCCCCCTGCGACGTTCAAGCCCTATACCACCCCCCTGCAGTGAGTGGCTGGCGAGATCAGGTGTCACCCGAGTATAAAAATCGGCCCCTCCCGCGGCTCGCCTCAGATGCGTTGTGACATAGCTGAGGGACAGTGCTATCGTGTTGGACCTGCTGTAGGGAGAGTGTCAGGAGTTAGTGTAGGCTTCAAGAACCCCAACGGTCCTTCTTAGGGCCACATCTAACAGTGTGCAGTAGTGTGGAGGCTGCTTTTTGCAGTGTTGCACATTTTTTTTTTTGGTATATCGGCCGTGCAGAGCATTGCGCCCTGCAGTAATACTCCAGGGACAGAAGTGTGGAGGCAGGGAGAGCATTAGGAGTTATTGTAGGCTTCAAGAACCCCAACGGTCCTTCTTAGGGCCACATCTAACCGTGTGCAGTAGTGTGGAGGCTGCTTTTTGCAGTGTTGCACATTTTTTTTTTTTGGTATATCGGCCGTGCAGAGCATTGCACCCTGCAGTAATACTCCAGGGACAGAATTGTGTAGGCAGGGCCAGAAGACATATATTATTGATTGAATATACGCAGTGGTCCTTTTCAAAAAAAATATTGGGCAAAAAATCTATTTGGCCTGCCTGTCACTGTGCTCAGTGTTGTGGGTCCGTGTGTGCTGGGTGTAGTAGTTCTACAAATAAATATGCAGGCAGCTAAGTGTTACAGCAGGCTTGCGCCAAATTATTTCCTGGCTGTGAAATCACCGCTCTGTTGCAGTTAATAACAGTGCAACACTCTGCAGTTCTGTGACACACTCCAGGGACAGAAGACATATATTATTGATTGAATATACGCAGTAGGCCTTTTCTAAAAAATATTGAGCAAAAAATCTATTTGGCCTGCCTGTCACTGTGCTCAGTGTTCTGGGTCTGTGTGTGCTGGGTGTAGTAGTTCTACAAATAAATACGCAGCCAGCTAAGTGTTACAGCAGGCTTGCGCCAAATTATTTCCTGGCGTTCCGTATACGAAGTCAGCCTCCAACCACAGGCCAATAAGCGGCACATTTAATTACAGCGTTCTGTTTCTGCACTACTGCTAATACACCATGCTGAGGGGTAGGGGTAGGCCTAGAGGACGTGTACGCGGGCGAGGACGCGGAGGCCCAAGTCAGGGTGTGGGCACAGGCCGAGCCAGTTCGGTAGCCAGGGGTAGAGGCAGGGTCAGACCGAATAATCCACCAACTGGTTCCCAAAGCGCCCCCTCGCGCCATGTCACCCTGCAGAGGTCAAGGTGCTCTACGGTGTGGCAGTTTTTCACAGAGACGCCTGACGACCGACGAACAGTGGTGTGCAACCTTTGTCGCGCCAAGATCAGCTGGGGAGGCACCACCACCAGCATGCGCAGGCATATGATGGCCAAGCACCCCACAAGGTGGGACGATGCCCGTTCACCGCCTCCGGTTTGCACCACTGCCTCTCCCCCTGTGCCCCAACCTGCCACTGAGATCCAACCCCCCTCTGAGGACACAGGCAGTACCGTCTCCTGGCCTGCACCCACACCCTCACCTCCGCTGTCCTCGGCCCCATCCAGCAATGTCTCTCAGCGTAGCGTCCAGACGTCGCTAGCACCACAGTTTGAGCGCAAGTGGAAGTACGACGCCACGCACCCGCACGCTCAAGCGTTAAACGTGCACATTGCAAAATTGATCAGCCTAGTGATGCTGCCGTATAGGCTTGTGGAAACGGAGGCTTTCAAAAGCATGATGGCGGCGGCGGCCCCGCGCTACTCGGTTCCCAGTCGGCACTACTTTTCCCGATGTGCCGTCCCAGGCCTGCACGACCACGTCTCCCGCAACATTGTACGCGCACTCACCAACGCGGTTACTGCCAAGGTCCACTTAACAACAGACTCGTGGACAAGCACAGGCGGGCAGGGCCACTATATCTCCCTGACGGCACATTGGGTGAATTTAGTGGAGGCTGGGACTGTCAGGACAGTGTCCGGGATATGGGGGTCCCTGAGATATCCCGCAACCCCTGTCCCTGCCTACTTGCCCCCCTGGGCTAACCCCCAGGGCGACAACTGGGCGACGGTCCCTACCCTCACTAGGGAAGCGGGACACGGGAGACAAACAGACACTGAGACAAACAACGGTAGAATGGTCAGACAATCCGGGTAGGCAACAAGAGGGTACGCAGTACAGAGGGGTCAGGCAAAACGTAGTCAAGTCCAAAAGCAGGTGTCAGAAAAGCCGAGGTCACAAGAGCAGTCAGGATAAACGCGGGTGCAGCTGGAGAACCAAACTAACACTGGCAAGGCCTGAAAGGAAAACACACATATTTAAATGCTGTCAGTGCTCCCGCCCCAGAAGCTGATTGGGGCGGGGAGCCTGACAGCAGCAGGGCTAATCAGGGAGGTGCTGGGGGCACGCCCCCAGTCTTGCAGCACAGACCGTTACTAGGGAAGCCAGCCTGGTAGTCAAGTGACTAGAAGCACCAGCTGCCTCCCTAGCAACCCGGCGGCGACCAGTCTTACAGCGGCCCGGGGAGATCACCAGAACCGGGGCTCCCCTACGCCGCACTCCTGTAGCCCGGGTGGCAGGACCGGTGGTGCGGGCACGGCGGCCCCGAGAGTTGCAGGTTCTGACAGTACCCCCCCTTCTACGGGGGGACACCGGACCCCCATGGCCCGGTGCGGGCTTAAGCGGGAAAGCCCTGTGGAATGACTGGACTAGGCGTGGCGCATGAACGTCCCTGGCAGGGACCCACGTCCTATCCTCAGGGCCAAATCCTCTCCAGTGGACCAGGTACTGCAGCCCACCTCTAACCCGTCGGGCATCCACAAGCCTTTCTACTTCATACTCCAGTTCCCCCTGTACCAGAGAGGGAGGAGGTGGGTTCTGGGTGGGGAGAACTGGAGTCACATACTTCTTAAGCAAGTTCTTGTGAAAAACCTTGTGGACCTTCCAGGGGTCAGGAAGTGCCAACTTATATGCCACCGGGTTGATAACCTGAGAAACCGTAAATGGGCCAATGAACCGAGGAGCAAGTTTCAGGGAGGGAACCTTAAGTCTCAGATTCTTGGATGATAATAAAACCTGCTCCCCGACCACAAAAGGTGCAGAGATAGTCCGTCTTTTATTTGCGTATTTACGCAGTTTCTCTTGGGAACCCTGAAGGTTCTTACGAACCTGGGCCCAAACTGTGCACAGTTCTTCAGCGGATATGTCAGCGGCCGGATTGTTCGAGACAAAAGGAGTAGAAGGCGAGAACCGGGGATGAAACCCATAGTTACAAAAAAAAGGTGACAGTTGGGTCGACGAGTTACCATGGTTGTTAATAGCAAATTCGGCGAGAGGTAAGTAGTTGGCCCACTGATACTGGTTATCAGAGACAAACAGTCGCAGATACTGGATAAGTTCTTGATTCATCCGTTCCGTTTGTCCGTTACTCTCGGGATGGAAAGCGGAGGAAAAGGACAAATTAACGTTTAGATTTTTACAGAAGGCTCGCCAGAAGCGAGCGACGAACTGAACCCCTCTATCTGACACAATATCCTCGGGGATCCCATGTAACCGAACAATCTCCTTGATGAACATCTCAGACAAAAGTTTGGCGTTAGGCAACTTGCCAAGCGGAACAAAATGAGACATTTTAGAGAAACGGTCAACTATTACCCAAATGACCGTATTCCCCAGCGAGGATGGCAGATCAGTAATAAAATCCATGGACAAATGGGACCATGGCCTGGACGGAATGGGCAAGGGCAGAAGAGGCCCCTCAGGACGTCTCCTGAGGTTCTTCCCCCTTGCGCAAACCGGGCACGCGGACACAAATACCCGTACATCCTTGGCCATGTGCGGCCACCAATAGAGTCTGGCCGCTAACTCCAGAGTACCCCTGATGCCGGGGTGTCCAGCTAGGACTGAAGCATGTGTCTCCTCTAACACTTTCAATCTCAGTGATAACGGGACAAATAATTTACCTTCCGGAAGGGCTTCAGGAGCCGATTGTTGAGCGGCGTAAATGAGAGGTGAAAGGTCGGAGGAGACAGCAGCGAGGACCACCCCAGGGGAGAGAATGCTCTCAGGCTCCGGCTCGGAAGGTTCCGGAGAACCAAAACTCCTAGACAGGGCATCAGCCTTGACATTCTTAGAACCGGGTCTATAGGTAACAACAAAATTGAACCGAGAGAAAAACAAGGCCCAGCGGGCTTGCCGAGCATTTAACCTCTTAGCGGAATCTAGATAGGTGAGGTTTTTATGGTCTGTGAGTACCGTGATCTGGTGATGGGCTCCTTCCAAAAAATGCCTCCACTCTTCAAAAGCCCACTTAATCGCCAGCAATTCCCGGTTGCCTATATCATAGTTCCGTTCGGTGGAAGAAAACTTCCTAGAAAAATAGGCACACGGTCTAAGGTTGGTGAGAGTGGAGGGACCTTGGGACAGTACCGCTCCCACACCAAACTCAGAGGCATCTACCTCCACCACAAAAGGGCTGGACAGGTCCGGTTGTACTAGGACAGGTGCAGAAGAGAACGCCGCCTTTAGGGTATCGAAGGCCCTCAGAGCCTCAGAAGACCAGGTCCTCACATCTGCCCCCTTTCTGGTGAGGTCAGTTAGAGGTTTAGCCACCACGGAGAAGTCTTTAATGAATTTGCGATAGTAGTTGGCGAAGCCGAGGAAGCGTTGAAGGGCTTTCAACGACCCTGGCTGGGCCCACTCCGTGATGGCCTTCACCTTTTCAGGATCCATCTGGAAGTCGCATGGCGTGATGATATACCCCAAAAATGATATCTTTTGTACCCCGAAAACACATTTCTCGAGTTTAGCAAACAGCTTGTTATGTCTGAGTCGAGCTAGCACAGTCTGAACGTGAGTATGGTGACTCGGCAAGTCGGAGGAAAAAATCAAAATGTCGTCTAGATATACAACCACGAACACCCCCATGATATCCTGAAATACTGAGTTCATGTACCCCTGAAAAATGGCGGGGGCGTTACACAATCCAAAAGGCATAACTAGGTATTCAAAATGCCCGAGGGGCGTATTGAAGGCGGTTTTCCACTCATCCCCTTCCCGAATGCGGATGAGGTTGTATGCTCCCCTGAGATCAAGTTTAGAAAACCATCGGGCACCAGCGACCTGGTTGAGGAGGTCAGGAATGAGTGGAAGAGCATACTGGTTTCGGACTGTGATTTTATTTAGCTCTCTATAGTCAATACAGGGCCGGAGACCCCCATCCTTCTTCTCAACGAAGAAAAACCCGGCACCCACCGGGGATTCTGAGGGCCGGATGTGCCCCTTGGCCAGACTGTCGTGGATGTAGTCCCTCATGGATTCTCTCTCTGGGACCGTAACGTTATAAATGCGGCCTTTAGGAAGTTTGGCCCCAGGAATCAAGTCTATTTTACAGTCCCATTCCCTATGAGGGGGCAGAGCTTCAGATAGTTGTTTGGAGAACACGTCAGAAAACTCGGAGAGGTATTCTGGTAGGGGGGTCCCCTCGCAGGTGGAGATTCCCACCTTCACCGCACAAAGGTGGTTGACACAGCGGGGACCCCACTTTACCAGTTCCAACGTGTCCCAATTTACTACCGGGTTGTGCTCCCGGAGCCAGGGGAGGCCTAGGACGACGTCCACAGACAAATCTCTCATCACTAGAAAGGTGCAGGTTTCCACGTGTAAGGCTCCTATCGTAAACCTTACTTCAGGGGTAACCAGATTAACCACCCCTGCTTGCAATGGAGTGGAGTCCACTCCTGAAACCAGAATCGGAGTCTCTAAACGTAACAAAACTCCGGACAGTTGAGCAACGAAATTAAAGTTAACGAAATTAGCCGCCGCCCCAGAATCAACAAAGGCTTGCCCAGTGCGGTGGAAAGCATGAAATTCTAGGGTGCAAGGCACTAACATCTTGGACAACACAGGGAGTACCTTGGCTCCTAGACAGTCCCCCCGACGACTGCCTAGGAGCGGGAGTTCTTCCTGCCGTGGCTTCTTAGCGCAGGTAGCAATGCGGTGACCCGGCTCCCCACAGTAGAAGCAGAGGTTCTTCTTCAGGCGGTGTTCCCGTCGTTGCTTGGGGGTCATGGCTCCCAGCTCCATGGCCTCGGTGGTGGGAGGGTAAAAGGTCGGGTCAGTCGAAGAAGTAGACGTGGGGAGTGGGGTGGTCCGAGCGGCGTGTCTGGCCCTCAAACGTCGGTCGGCTCGAATAGCCAGCGACATGGCTTGCTCCAGAGTTCTAGGCTCTGGGTGGGCCACAAGTAGGTCCTTGAGACCCTCAGACAGGCCGGTCAAAAATAAGTCTTTTAGGGCGGCATCGTTCCACCGGGATTCCGTACAATGTTGACGAAATTGGGAACAGTAGTCCTCCGCCATCTTACAACCCTGGCGCAGGGCCAGAAGTTTGGAGACTGCGTAGCCCGCCCGGTCGGGTTCGTCATAAATTTGACCCAGGGCGGAAAAAAAGGCGTCAAGGGATAGTCGGGCTGGAGAGCCAGCTGGTAGCGAGAAAGCCCAATTTTGGGGCTCTCCCCTCAGGCGGGTAATTACGATTCCCACTTTCTGGTATTCAGTACCAGAGGAGTGGGGGCGGAGATCAAAGTAGAGCTTGCAGCTCTCCCTAAATGCAAAAAACTGATCTCTCTCTCCGGAGAAGCAATCCGGAAGCGTGGCTCGAGGTTCTGACATTGTTCCTGGAGCGGACGAGGGCTGCATGGGGCCTGCAGCTGCCACTTGTTCCTGTGGCTGCAAGCGGGCGGTTAGGTCCTGGGCAAGGGTCGTAAGGACCTGGACCTGGTTCGCTACAGCCGCCACGGCCTCCATCGAGGGGCTCAAAGTCGCCGGGCGGATGCAAGGGTCTGACCTTCGTTCGGCCAGTGTTACTGTCAGGACAGTGTCCGGGATATGGGGGTCCCTGAGATATCCCGCAACCCCTGTCCCTGCCTACTTGCCCCCCTGGGCTAACCCCCAGGGCGACAACTGGGCGACGGTCCCTACCCTCACTAGGGAAGCGGGACACGGGAGACAAACAGACACTGAGACAAACAACGGTAGAATGGTCAGACAATCCGGGTAGGCAACAAGAGGGTACGCAGTACAGAGGGGTCAGGCAAAACGTAGTCAAGTCCAAAAGCAGGTGTCAGAAAAGCCGAGGTCACAAGAGCAGTCAGGATAAACGCGGGTGCAGCTGGAGAACCAAACTAACACTGGCAAGGCCTGAAAGGAAAACACACATATTTAAATGCTGTCAGTGCTCCCGCCCCAGAAGCTGATTGGGGCGGGGAGCCTGACAGCAGCAGGGCTAATCAGGGAGGTGCTGGGGGCACGCCCCCAGTCTTGCAGCACAGACCGTTACTAGGGAAGCCAGCCTGGTAGTCAAGTGACTAGAAGCACCAGCTGCCTCCCTAGCAACCCGGCGGCGACCAGTCTTACAGCGGCCCGGGGAGATCACCAGAACCGGGGCTCCCCTACGCCGCACTCCTGTAGCCCGGGTGGCAGGACCGGTGGTGCGGGCACGGCGGCCCCGAGAGTTGCAGGTTCTGACAGGGACAGAGTCAGAGCCTGGGACCGCTCACGTCCTACCCACCCCCAGAATTGCGGGCCCCAGCTCGGTGGTGGTATCTGCGGCGGTGTATGCTTCCTCCACTAAACCACCCTCCTCCTCCTCCTACGCAACCTCTGTCTCGCAATCAAGATGTGTCAGCAGCAGCAGCACGTCGCCAGCAGTCGGTGTCACGCGGCGTGGCAGCACAGCGGTGGGCAAGCGTCAGCAGGCCGTGCTGAAACTACTCAGCTTAGGAGAGAAGAGCCACACGGCCCACGAACTGCTGCAGGGTCTGACAGAGCAGACCGACCGCTGGCTTGCGCCGCTGAGCCTCCAACCGGGCATGGTCGTGTGTGGCAACGGCCGTAACCTGGTGGCGGCTCTGCAGCTCGGCAGCCTCACGCTCGTGCCATGCCTGGCCCATGTCTTTAATTTGGTGGTTCAGCGCTTTCTGAAAAGCTACCCCCACTTGTCATACCTGCTCGGAAAGGTGCGCCAGCTCTGCGCACATTTCCGCAAATCCCACACGCACGCTGCCACCCTGTGGACACTGCAACATCGGTTTAATCTGCCAGTGCACCGACTGCTGTGCGACGTGCCCACACAGTGGAACTCTACGCTCCACATGTTGGCCAGACTCTATGAGCAGCGTAGAGCTATAGTGGAATACCAACTCCAACATGGGCGGCGCAGTGGGAGTCAGCCTCCTCAATTATTTACAGAAGAGTGGGCCTGGTTGGCAGCCATCTGCCAGGTCCTTGGAAACTTTGAGGAGTCTACCCAGATGGTAAGCGGGGATGCTGCAATCATTAGCGTCACCATTCCTCTGCTATGCCTCTTGAGAAGTTCCCTGCAAAGCATAAAGGCAGACGCTTTGGAATCAGAAACGGAGGCGGGGGAAGACAGTATGTCGCTGGATAGTCAGAGCAACCGGATGTCTATATCTCAGCGCGTTGAGGAGGAGGGGGAGGAGCATGAGGAGGAGGGGGAAGAGACAGCTTGGCCCACTGCTGAGGGTACAGATGCACCTTGCCTGTCATCCTTTCAGCGTGTATGGCCAGAGGAGGAGGAGGAGGAGGATCCTGAAAGTGATCTTCCTAGTGAGGACAGCCATGTGTTGCGTACAGGTACCCTGGCACACATGGCTGACTTCATGTTAGGATGCCTTTCTCGTGACCCTCGCGTTACACGCATTCTGGCCACTACGGATTACTGGGTGTACACACTGCTCGACCCACGGTATAATGAGAGCCTTTCCACTCTCATTCCCGAAGAGAAAAGGGGTTCGAGAATGATGCTATACCACAGGGCGCTGGTGGACAAACTGATGGTAAACTTCCCATCCGACAGCGCTAGTGGCCGAAGGCACATTTCCGCGGCCCAGGTAGCAGGGGAGGCGCAGAGATCAAGCAGCATGTACAGCGCAGGCAGGGGAACACTCTCTAAGGCCTTTGACAGCTTTATGGCTCCCCAGCAAGACTGTGTCACCGGTCCCCAGTCAAGGGTGAGTTGGCGGGAGCACTGTAAAAGGATGGTGAGGGAGTACGTAGCCGATCGCACGACCGTCCTCCGTGACGCCTCTGCCCCCTACAACTACTGGGTGTTGAAGTTGGACACGTGGCCTGAACTTGTGCTGTATGCCCTGGAGGTGCTTGCTTGTCCTGCGGCTAGCGTCTTGTCAGAGAGTGTGTTTAGTGTGGCTGGGGGAATCATCACGGATAAGCGTACCCACCTGTCAACTGACAGTGCCGACAGGCTTACACTCATCAAGATGAACAAAGCCTGGATTTCCCCAGACTTCTCTTCTCCACCAGCGGACAGCAGCGATACATAAACAATACGTAGGCTGCACCCGCGGATGGAAGCATCGTTCTCTATCACCATCCAAAACGGGGACCTTTTTGCTTCATCAATCTGTGTATAATATTCATCCTCCTCCTCCTGCTCCTCCTCCTGAAACCTGACGTAATCACGCCGAACGGGCAATTTTCCTTAGGCCCACAAGGCTCAGTCATATAATTTTCTAAACAATTTTTATACGTTTCAATGCTCATTAAAGAGTTGAAACTTTCACCTCCACCAATTTTTATTTTAACTGGGCTGCCTCCAGGCCTAGTTACCAATTAAGCCACATAAACCAAAGCGATTAATGGGTTTCACCTCCCCTCTCGGTTGGGCATGGGCAATTTTTCTCAGGTACATTAGTACTGTTGGTACACCAATTTTTGTGGGCCCTCGCCTACAGTGTAATCAAATGAATTTTTTGCCCACCTGCATTACAGCTGACGTAACATCAGCTGTGATGGGCAATGCAATGGGATATATTTATGTTCCGCCGGTGGCTTCCTGGCACCCACCCATGCTGTGGGTCCACAGGGAGTTGTAAATGCATCTGTGTCCACTTCTAAAGAACCCTAGTCTGACTGGGGCATGCAGTGTGGGCCGAAGCCCACCTGCATTAAACATGACATTATTACCTCAGCTGTGATGGGCAATGCAATGGGATATTTTTATGTACCGCCGGTGGGTTCCAGGGAGCCACCCATGCTGTGGGTCCCCACAGGGATTTGTAAATGCATCTGTGTCCACTTCTAAAGAACCCCAGTCTGACTGGGGCATGCAGTGTGGGCCGAAGCCCACCTGCATTAAACATGACATTATTACCTCAGCTGTGATGGGCAATGCAATGGGATATTTTTATGTACCGCCGGTGGGTTCCAGGGAGCCACCCATGCTGTGGGTGCACACGTAATTCCCATTGCGGAGTTGTACCTGCCTGTGACTATTTATAAAAAACCGCGGTCTGACTGGGGCATGCAGACACCTTGACAGAATGAATAGTGTGTGGCACATAGGTTCCCCATTGCTATGCCCACGTGTGCAGCTCCAGATGGAGGTGGCACAGGATTGGATTTCTCATTGCTTCTGTACAGCATTGTGGACTATCTCCCCGCCCCTTTTAAAGAGGGTCGCTGCCTAGCCGTGCGAACCCTCTGCAGTGTGTGCCTGCGGTTCCTCTGGCAGACGCACTTATAAATAGACATGAGTGTGGCGTGGCATGAGGGCAGCTGAAGGCTGCGCAGGGACAATTTGGTGTGCGCTGTGGACACTGGGTCGTGCGGGGGGGTTGGGCAGCATGTAACCCAGGAGAAGTGGCAGCGGAGTGTCATGCAGGCAGTGATTGTGCTTTGTTGGAGGTAGTGTGGTGCTTAGCTAAGGTATCCATTGCTAATGAGGGCTTTTCAGAAGTAAAAGTTGTTGGGGGGGCCCACTCTTGCAGCTATTGTGGCTTAATAGTGGGACCTGTGAACTTGAGATGCAGCCCAACATGTAGCCCCTCGCCTGCCCTATCTGTTGCTGTGTCGTTCCCATCACTTTCTTGAATTGCCCAGATTTTCACAAATGAAAACCGTAGCGAGCATCGGCGATATACAAAAATGCTCAGGTCGCCCAATGACTTCAATGGGGTTCGTTACTCGAAACGAACCCTCGAGCATCGCGAAAAGTTCGTCTTGAGTAACGAGCACCCGAGCATTTTGGTGCTCGCTCATCTCTAGTAGTCAGTACTCTGCTGACATTTTTTTAAGTAACCCTGATTTCCCTTATATAAAGTTGAACTCTTCTAGTAGGATTTTCCCTGCATATTTTAGTTACATTTTTCAGCAAAGCCGTGGTCTCCAAACAGCTTACAATAAATCCAAGGGATCTGATTGTTGAAAGTTATTATTCAGGAGAAAAATATTTCCATGGCGTTACACGTAACATGGAACACAGTGAAGACGATCATAAAGAAGTGGATTAAATTTGGCACAACAGTGACATTGACAAGAACTGGATATCCTTCAAAAAATTGATGAAATGACCAGATGCAAATTGGACTTGGAGGCTGTTAAGAAGCCAACAGCAACATTAAAGTAGCTGTAGGAGTTTCTGGCAAGTACTGATTGAATAGTTCATGTGACAACCATCTCCTGTCTGATCGTCTGGGCTGTGGGGTGGGGTGGCACTATGGAAGCCTTTTCTAGCAAAGAAAACCAACTAAGCCTGGCTACATTATGCAAAACCTACATCAAGTCTGCCAAATGTACGTGGGAGAACATGCTATCGACTGATAAGACCAAGGTTGAGTTTTTTGGTCACAATTCTAAAAGGTATGTTTGGCACAAAGCCAACACTGCACATTACCAAAAGAACACTGTACCCACAGTGAAGCATGGTGAAGACAGTATTATGCTTTGGGGGTGTTTTTCTGCTGCGGGAATAATGAACAGTTCCAAATATCAGCACAGCAACCCAAAGCATACTTCCAAATCAATAACAGAATGGCTTCAGCAGAAGGAGATCAAAGTTTGGGATTGGCCCAGCCAGATCCCAGGCCTAAATTCAGGGATGTTGATTTTGATGCAGAATTCCACAGGCTGATTTAGGGCTCAGTCAGACAAGCGTTTTTGTGCACCCATGTTAGGTGCGCTTATGATTCTCATCTATAAGAACCAATGCTTTCCAATGAAAGCGGTCACATGTGCATTTTTTCCATGCAAATAAAATCCGCACCCACAAAATATAGGACCTGTGAGTCCCAATGCACCTGGTCACGCAATTGTTTTCAACATGCAATGTGCGATTTTTTTCCCGTGACTATAATGCGTGACAAATTTGCTCATCTGAGTCCTTAAGCTATTCTCATTCTGCATTAAAAACCACATGGAGCCATGTGGCTTTTGGTGCAGAATTTGCCTTGACTTGCTGCAAAATGTAAAATTACGCCCATATAAAAGACTTCTAACAGGTTTTTCAGGCCCAAATGTTATTTCCCCATCAGCCTTGCTTTCCAAATCTGTGACAAGTCATAATATACTCATGTATTGGAAAATTTGCTATTCTCCCAATTTCAGAGTATGTCAAGCAACACGGGTCAACTGCATTTTTTGTAGTTCCAATGACATCCTATGTGGTTACTAGCCAAAGCTTTTTTCCATCCTTCTCAGTGTACAAAATTTGATTGGTGACATCAGAAACACTGGGCTTAGAAGTACTTAGTCATACTTTGTAGGATTGCTGGGTGGGACAAAAACCTCCTCTGAAGAGTACGTTCGCTCAACTCTAGACATTATGCATTATTTCCCTGCAGTAAGACTGAACTACAAAAAATGCATCTGATTTTAAGAATTATTGGAGCTATTAATTAGGCCTTGTTCAGATGAGCGCTATAGCCACGAGAAAAGATCACAGCTGTAGTGCTGTAAAGATTGCGTGTATAGGCTACTTCCAGCTACTTGAAGTAGCCCATTTACATGATCCGAGGTGCGTGCTGCGTGCTTTCAAGGCTCCCATAGGAGCCTATGGAAAGCACGCAGCAAAGAAAGGACATGTCCTATTTTTGCGCACCTTGGAGCCGACATGCAACTTTGCACTCGCATGTCCTATCTTATGTTTGGTGCGCTGATTCATTATCTCATGTGAACACTTCTATAGAAACCTAACAGCGCAAAAACAGTGCTCGTTTCAGCATGCCCTTAAGCTCTGTGCACCAGGATTCTGACATCCAAAAGATGCAATTTTGGCACACTTGTAGTTTATGCCAGCAATTGGTCTAGATCATAGCAAAAACCTACTCCATTTTAAAGTAGATTTTTATATGGTGCACAAAATTGCTGCTTCTTAATCCATTTGTAGCTTATGGGTGGGCGCAGGCTATACTAACACTGGTGTGTAAACTCACTATGTGAGTAAATAGGCCCCAAGTAGAGATGAGCGAGCCTACTCGGTCACGCCCCTTTTTCGCCCGAGCGCCGCGATTTTCGAGTACTTCCGTACTCGGGTGAAAAGATTCGGGGGGCGCCGTGGGTGAGTGGGGGGTTGCAGCGGGGAGTGGGGGGGAGAGGGAGAGAGAGAGGGCTCCCCCCTGTTCCCCACTGCTGCCCCCCGCTCCACCACGCCTCCCCCCGCCCCCCGGCGCCCCCCAAATCTTTTCACCCGAGTACAGAAGTACTCGAAAATCGCGGCGCTCGATCGAGTAATTACTCGAAACGAGTATACTCGCTCATCTCTAGCCCCAAGGTTTTTCTTCAATAAGTTCACGTACATATTATCAAACATTACGTAAATAGAAAATAGTATATGTCTTTTATTTTAAATATTGTTACAAATAAATATTTATAAGTATTACTAGAATATAACTACAATATAATGATATAGATGATCAGTCAGAAATAAAATTCATCTTCTGTTTCATCAATCAAAAAAACACTAAATGTTAAACTCAGGTTAAAGGCTGTCATTAGCTACAAGCGTTAATGTTTTAACCCTTTACAACCCCCTGAACAATTCCCTAGTCCACAAATGATCACTAACAGCAGTAAATAACAGGCTTTAAAGACTTTGAATAGGTCAAAATGAAATAGTGGAAATGCTTGTTTAGATGCTGCATTTCTATTTAGAATTAAGTTGCATTTATAAAAATAAAACAAAAAGCAAAACATAAATGGTTATTTTTTATAGAATAACTGCTACAGATTTCCTGTACACATTATAAAAAAGAAAGGGAAATTATTATGATCATCAATAAGTCCTTAATGTACAGAACATCCTGAATACATTAAACTTTTCACTGCTTGATGAGTTCGCTCTTACTTCATTCCTAGACATATCTCGGTTTTCCTGTTAATACACCTTCTATTATCAGAAACACAGTGCAATGTTTTTAGCCTTTACTTTAAAAAAAAAAAAGTTCAATTATTTTAATGTAATAAATGATATTTTCTAGCACTGCACTGTTAGTGTAATTGGTATCATTAATAATAGTATTAGTAGTAATTGATATAACATTTCTTAATAGCACTACTGACTCTTATGTGACAAATCTTTGTTTACTATTAAATACGTTAATTTCCACATCACTGGTGACCCATGGGCTGCATGTGAACCCTCATTTGTCTGATGTGTAATGCTCAGATCCTAGGGAAAGACAAATGCGCATCGTGCAGCTTTTTATCATCAGGTATGAATGCTACTGTGTGATAACAATTCTGCCCAAACAAAAATATCATAAGAGCTACTCTGTTTTCTCCTCTATTACGGGAAACTATATTATGTTTCTTATCTCCAAATTTATATGTACATGTGACTATATATCAGTTTTTTTCTCTTATATATGTTTGCTCTCCGTAAGCATAATGCCAAAATAAGAATAAATCACAGGAAAGGTAGTTTTATTTTTATTTGCCCATCCAGGTATCAGTTAAATAACCTATACAGTGAAAATGGCAGCCACAAGTACAGCCGTGTGAAAAAGTTATATGTGCATTTGTATCAGTTGGTTATAAAACAGGAAGATCTGAGCAGATTAATATATAGTTTCAATTGGAAAGATTCAGTATAACTTGTGCTTTATTCATTTATATCTCTGCACATTCTGAGCGGAACAGTCTAGTAAGTGTTCCTATCAGTGATTGACAGCTATTCCGGTATGACGATGCATACTGAAAAGGCTGTCAATCATTGATAAGACCTCCCATCAGACTCCCCCCTCACTTTGTCGTCTGGTTCCCGTAGGAGTCTATGGGAGCTGCCAGTGCCTATCCTATCTTGTGATGGAGAAAAATCTCAGCATTAAAAGACAGCACCTACTGTGCTTTCATTTGATGCACAATTTTTTTCATTACGTCCAAAAATCGTTCATCTCATGGGCGTGGACTGGCTGATGGTGGAGACGGTCGCATCGGGCTGAGCTCCTACTTTACCCCAGCATAAAGCGACATTCAAAGCACACCTAGAGGTGTTTCTCCCTGCAAGTGAGGAGTGCCTACTTCTAATATACCAGCAAGCCGAAGAGGAAAGCCTATAGAGGGTTTCTGATTTTTTTTTCCTGTGAGGATGGAGGAACGGGTGCAAGCTCTTAGGAACCTTCCTCCCCCGCTGTCTCTTCATCTGGAGGGGAAGGGGCGAGAAATCCTCACACAGCAGACGCTGCACAAGATGTTCCTGCTGCCGCTGGTCTCTCCCTGCAATTGAGCCCACAGGGGAGGTCAGCAACGTGTGGGTGAGTGAGAGGAGAGAGGTGGAAGCT
Organism: Eleutherodactylus coqui; assembly: GCF_035609145.1. NCBI lineage: Eukaryota > Metazoa > Chordata > Amphibia > Anura > Eleutherodactylidae > Eleutherodactylus > Eleutherodactylus coqui. The sequence goes on along the minus strand of NC_089841.1, from coordinate 240,866,483 downwards.
GAGCTGCAAATAAGCAGACACATTATGGTGCCAGCAGGTGCCCCCACTCCCGCTCCTTCTTCTTTTAAAATAAACAGCCTGATAAGCAGTTCTGCTTCTGGGAGTGAAGGATCAGCAGAGATACACCGAGTGAGGTCAGAAGAGGGCAAAAGTAATGGAAGGATGACTTTACATAAGGAGATAGGAGCAGAAGGGGGACTTTCATTAAGTATACAGCAATCTAAGATGGTCACATCTGCACACTCCAGCCCCTCCTCTCTGAGCCCAGAGAAAAAAAAAGCGCAGTCTCTGTACCCCTCTCTCCCTACAACAGGGTTCTGATGAGGAAGAGGACTTTCTTTCTGCTATCCCATCATCTAATTCTCCTGCGTCAGAGGAATTTATAAAAAATATGATTGTAGCCCCGAGAGGGTCACTACAAAAAGATGTAAAGCATATTTCCTCTGCATTTTACCACTCGCTCCAGGAAATAGGGGAGCGCACCGACCATATTGAAAATAAAATGGCGGAGTTCTCAACCTCACATAATAATTTAATTGATGCGCATTATGCTTTGCAGGAAGAGGTTTCCTCTATTCAACAGAAGTTGGCGGATCTGGAGGACAGAAACAGGAGGAATAATATCAAACTAAGGGGCGTCCCTGAGAGAATCGGTCAATTTGAATTGAAAAAATATCTTTTTACTTTCATAGAGACTCTTTTGGCAAACACCTCAGACCAAGTACGTATAATCCATAGGGCGCATAGACTTCCTAAACCAAAATTTTTATCAGAAGCGACTCCACGAGATGCAATAGCGAGAGTCCACTTCTTTCACATTAAAGAAGCGCTAATGTATGCAGTGAGGAAAACAATCACTTTACCCTCTCCATACTCCAATATTCAAATTTATGCGGATCTCTCAGCATTTACAATCCAAAGCAGAAAGGCTCTTTCCAGCATCACCACCTCATTGAGAGCAGCGAATATTCCCTACAGATGGGGATTTCCCACAAAGTTGCTAGTGCACAAAGACAACACCCATCATGTAATAGTAACTCTGGAAGAAGGTGGTAACATGCTGGCAAAGTGGGGGTCCGGATAACTGGAAAAAATACACCCACTAATACAATGCAATTCAAAAAAGTTCAGGGTACATGGTCCCGTGTCTCGCCAACTTGAAAAGTTTTAATGTGCCTTCCTTTTGAGCGTATGGATACATAACTGCTGGGTCAGCTTTAATTCAACCATTAGAAAAGGCTGAAGATGTGCAGGAGAACCTTTCTTCCCCCTCCCCCCCCAAGAATATACAGGTGTCAATACCTGTTTTACTACCTGTTTGGTTTTGTTTCTGTGTTTTCTTATTGTACAGGTACCGTGACAGCAACGTACAACTACAAAAACTGTAGCAAGGAGACAGGCTGCTGAGTATCTACTGTTCGTTTCTAGAGATGAGCGAGCATACTCGTCCAAGCTTGATGCTCGTTCGAGTATTAGGGTGCTCCAGATGCTCGTTACTCGAGACGAGCACCACGCGGTACTCATCTCGATTAAACAAGCACTGACCATTGAATTCAATGGAGCCGGCAATACAGCCGGCTCCAGTGAAAGCAATGGGCTGCCGGCGATCGCGGGATGAATTGTCGGAAAGGGGTTAAATATATAAGCCCTTCCCTGCAATTCATCCAGAAATGTGTAAAAATAAAAAAAATATATATACTCACCTTGTCCCGGCAGACGGAGTTCAGTGCGGCCAGCCTGCAGTGGGTGTGAAGGGGGTGTGAGTCAGACATGCCCCTGATTGGCTCAGCGCTGAGCCAATCAGAGGCAGATCTCACTCACACCCATTCATGAATTCATGAATGGGTGAGTGAGTGTTGCCTCTGATTGGCTCAGCGCAGCTCTCAGCTGAATGACAGCAGTTCAGCACCACAGTGCAGGGGACAGCAGGAGAAGATGCGGCTGTGCCCCGGAAGCTGAAGGGAGGTGAGTATCTATTTTTTTTGTTTTTTAAATCACTTTTAATTCATTTCCAGGGAATGGCTTATATGTAAAGTCCTTCCCTGAAAAAGAATTTAGGTGTGCCAGCGGACCATTGTCTTCAATGGAGTCGCCGGCAGCAGCAGCTGCTCCATTGAAGAGAATGCCTGCATTTTTATTCTTTTTTACACTAACATCTTTCTTTTTCAGGTAAGGGCTTATATTTTTAAGCCCTTCCCGAAAATTCATCCCGCACTCGCCGGCAGCCCATTGCTTTCAATGGAGCCAGCTGTATTGCCGGCTCCATTGAATTCAATGGGCTAACATCGTTCTTCTCTGCCACAGCTGTAACAGCTGTGGCAGAGGAGAACGATCTTTATGCTGACAGTGCGGGGGGGGGGGTGTCTCACTCTTGCCACTAATGTGGCTTAATAGTGAGACCTCGGAGCCCGAAATGCAGCCCTGCATGTTGCTCCTCGCCTGCCCTATCCATTTCTGTGTTTTTTACATGACTTTGGTGATTTGCTAAGATTTTCACAAATGAAAACCTTAGCGGAGCACCAGTCATATACAAAAATGCTCGAGTCGCCCATTGACTTCAATGGGGTTCGTTACTCGAAACAAACTCTCGAGCATCACTGAAAGTTCGACTCGAGTAACGAGCACCCGAGCATTTTGGTGCTCGCTCATCTCTATTCGTTTCTCATGTTATGTTTGATGATTGTGTCGCTAATTTAACTGCGCAAGATCTGTTCGTGTGCTTGTGTGTATGTAATGGCTGTTAAGATATTATCATATAATGCTAGGGGTCTAAATTCACCGTTTAAAACAGCAATGTTGTCGAAAGATGCGAAGAGACAAATTCTGATGTGTTCTGTATTCAGGAGACACATTTTGCAAAGGCTGTGTCCCCAAAATTTTCTAATAAAAGATTCCCGCAAATATTTATGGCTTGCGCAAATAAAAAACACGCAGGGGTTCTAATTGCTTTCAAAAAGAATATTGACTTTGTGTTGAGTGAAAAAGTTCTAGATCCAAAAGGTAGATTCATAATTATAGTTGGCAGTTTAAATGGGCAAACAATTACTTTGGCAAATATTTATGCCCCCAATAGTGCACAGATTTCTTTTCTGAATAAATTAGTATGGAAAATATAAGAAGGGAAACTATTAATCTGTGGCGATTTTAATATTACACCCGACAAATCAATTGATTTCACAGTGGGACATAGAACGGCGCCCACATTGAACCCATGGCTCCACAAGGAGAATTAATGTGATACATTTAGATGTTTAAACTTCTCGTCCAATGAATATACATTTTACTCCCCACGCCACAAAAGGTTCTCGCTGATAGATCTCTTTTTGGTAGATAGATGAACCCTTCCCCTAATTCAAGCATCCGTTATTGGTACAACTACCTGGTCAGACCATTCACCCATTTTATTGAATGTTAAATTAGGCCTTACTCATCATAATACAAGAATTTGGCGTAATGATGTGAGTCTACTTAAATCCCTCAACAATCAAAGGATAATTAATCTCCGATGCTTTAAAAGAATACTTTGACCTGAATTCAGACCCAACAATAGGAAACAGTACCTTATGGAATGCGCATAAAGCAGTTATCAGGGGAATTATGATAAAAATCAGTTGTCAGAACAGGAAAAGCAAGTAGCAACGTATGGTAGAACTTCTTGACAAAATAAAACAATTAAAACAAAATTTACAAGGCCCTTCTAGAACTGATCTTACAGAAGATTTGATGTCACTTCGACGCAAGCTGAGAGAGATTCTGCTAGAGGACTACAAAAAAAATTCCGTATATTGGAAAGCTAATTTCTATTCAAATATGGACAAACCTCCTAAATTAATGGCTAACATTACCAAACCAAAAAGGGTGAAAGCTAAAATTCCATACGTGTTTAAAACAAATGACCCTCTAACCAAAGTTTCCCATCCTCATCAGATAGCAGAGGAATTCAGGGCCTATTATGCCAAGCTTTATAATTTAAAAGAAGATCCCTCGGTTCCCCAACCCAGTTCTGATATTATAGATAATGTTTTGGAGAAAAATGTCCCTCCCTACTTTAGGTAACAAAGCTCAAGAATTAGACAAACCTATCTCTTTAGCAGAAATAAAAACTATTGGCAAATTGAAAAATCACCAGGGCCTGATGGGTTCTCAAACGAGTACTATAAATTATGTGCCCCAAATCTCACTCCATATCTAATAGGAGTATTCAATGATGCAATGATAAATGGATTTTTGCCTGCAGAAATGCTGCAAGCAACTATCGCCACAATTCCTAAACCAGATAAACCCCTTACCACACCATCTAATTTTAGACCAATATCTCTCCTCAATTCAGACACCAAAATCTACTCCAAAATCCTTGTCGAAAGACTCTTAAAAGTCTTGCCAGAGGTGATTCATAAAGAGCAAGTAGGTTTCACTAAGGGGAGGCAAGCAGCATGGCACGAGGAGGACGATAAACCTGATAGCAATGATAGAGTCGAGTCGGGCGCCTTCTCTCCTCCTTGCCCTGTTTGCAGAGAGGGCATTCGATAGACTACACTGGGAATTTGCATTTGCAACTCTTAAAAAATTTGGAACGGGACCCCGATTTTTACAAGCTGTCCGTGCCCTGTATTCTTCACCATCTGCAAGGGTGTTAGTAGATGGCACTCTATCTTCGCTATTTACAATTACGAACGGGACACGGCAGGGATGCCCTCCTTCTCCCCTGTTGTTCATTATGATAATCAAACCCTTGGTGGAATTAATAAGAATCACTCCTGAGATACGGGGAGTTCCACTTGGGTTCAGACAACATAAAATTGGACTCTTCGCGGATGATGTTCTCATGTCTTTGAAAGATCTCTTAAACTCTCTGAGAAAACAAGCAGTAACTATAGAGATGTTCAGCAAAGCTTCGTATTATAAACTAAATGTAGATAAATCTCAAATACTAGCCAAACAATTTAAGCTAGACATTCAGAGCGAGTTTCCCTTTTAATGGCAATCTGAAATCCCATATTTGGGCATAAAACTGTGTTACCCATTGTCCAGGATTGTTTCAATTAATCTGGGCCCTTTGTTTTCCACTACTCAAAAAAGGTGCAAAGATTGGGGAGGATGAAGCACTCCTGGATGGAAAGGATAGTGCTCTACAAGATGATAATATTGTCCAAAATTTTATACTTCTTCTTAATAGGAGGGTTTCAAAAACAACTACTGAGCTATATTTGGAATTATAAGAGACATAGAGCTGCTTATATAGGGAAAGTGTTAGAGTAGGATCCTGTCTTCAAAAAACCCAACGGTCCTTCTTAGGGCTACTCGTTATCGTGTGCATTACAGTTGTGGCTGGCTGGGAGCAGTAGTGCATCAGTTTTTTTGTTTTAAACATCTATCCTTCTGCAGAGCATTACAGCTATAGCAGCTCACTCTCATGGCTAAATAGTATGCAAATATTTCATGGCGCACTGCAGAACAGCATTTCAGAGATACTATTCTCTGTGTTGGGTGAAGTTGCCCCAGTTATCAGCACAATCCACTGGCTGTGTAGCTTTCTGCCCCTGTGCAGACCATCGCAAAATAGCCTTCCCTTGGGTATGGTGAAGTTGCCGCAGTTATTAGTACTGTCAACTGGCTGTATAGTTTTCTGCCGCCGTGGAGATCGTCGCACAATACCCTTTCGCTGGGTGTTGTGAAGTTGCCCCTCTTATTAGCAATGTTCACTGGCTGTTTAGCTTTCTGCCCCTGGGCAGAGCATCGCACAATACCCTTTCCTTGGGTGCGGTGAACCTGCCGCAGTTACCAGCACTATCCACTGGCTTTCTATTTTTCTCCCACTTCATACAGCCTCTCTATTATATACAAGTCTCTGTGAGCAGTAAATAACCCCTGTGTATCAGCGCAAGACAGCGGTTTAATTTTTTTCGGTCACAGAATACAGCCTTCGGTATCTACACGTCTCTGTGTGCGATAAATTAGACACAGTTCTCAGTGCTATACGGTGGGGTAATTCATTTTGGTCCTGCTCTATCCTTAATCTGACATGATGAGGAGTAGGGGTGAGGGTCGAGGACGTGGACGTGGACGCGGCCGCGGGCGCCCAAGTGAGGATGTGGGCACAGGCGAAGGTCCTGGGCCAGAAGCATCACAGCCAGCTGCTGGAGGATTAGAGGAGCGCCAAGTCCCTACGCCCCACAGCTTCCTATCACAATTTTGCGGGTCCGCGTGGTAGACCTTTATTACAAGACCAGCAGTGCAAGCAGGTCCTGTCGTGGATGGCAGATAATGCATCCAGCAATGTATCAAACCCCCAGTCTTCTATGCAGTCGACTACTCCCGACCTAGGAACTGCACCTCTTCATCCTCTGGCTGCTCCTCCTTCCTCCCAGCCTCGTCACTCCAGGAAAATGACAGATTCTGAGCAGGCAGAAAATGACAGATTCTGAGGAGTTTGTCGTGACCGATGCCCAACCTTTGGAAAGTTCCCGGAGTCTGGGTGATGAGGCTGGGGACTTCAGGCAAATGTCTCAAGAACTTTTTGTGGTTGGGGATGATGAAACACAGTTGTCTGTCAGTGAGGTAGTAGTAAGGGCAGTAAGTCCGAGGGAGGAGCGCACAGAGGATTCGGAGGATGAACTGCTGGACGATGAGGTGACTGACCCCACCTGGTTTGCTAAGCCTACTAAGGACAGGGCTTCAGAGGGGGAGGCAAGTGCAGCAGCAGGACAGGTTAGAAGAGGAAGTGGAGTGGCCAGGGGTAGAGGCAGGGCCAGAGCCAAGAATCCCCCAACTGTTTCCCAAAGCACCCCCTCACGGCAAGCCTCTGTGTAGAAGGCTAGGTGTTCGAAGGTGTGGATGTTGTTTATTGAGAGCGTGGACGACCGATAAACATTGGTGTGCAACTTGTGTCGCACCAAGATCAGCCAGGGAGCCACTACTACCAGCCTCACCACCACCAGCATGCACAGGCATATGATGGCCAAGCACCCACAAGGTGGGACGAAGGCCATTTACTGCCTCCGGGTCACACCACTCCCACTTCCCCTGTGCCACAACCTGCCACACAGATCCAATCCCCCTCCCAGGGTGCAGGTATGAGCGCCTCCCGGCCTGTACCCATGTCCTCACCTCAACGGTCCTCCACTCCATCCAGCAATGTCTCTCAGCGCAGCATTCAGCGGTCGCTAACACAAGCGTTGGAGCGAAAGTGGAAATACGCCGCCACCCACCCGCATGCACAAGCTTTAAACATGCACATTGCCAAATTAATAAGCCTAGAGATGCTGCCGCACAGGCTTTTGTAAACTGAGGCTTTCAAAAACATGATGACGGCGGTGGTCCCGTGCTACTCGGTCCCCAGTCGCCACTATTTTTCCCGGTGTGCCGTCCCAGCCAAACACCAGCACATCTCCCGCAAAATAAATCGTGCTCTCACCAATGCGGTTACTGGGAAGGTCCACTTAACCACGGACACGTGGACAAGTACTGGCGGGCAGCGCCACTATATCTCCCTGACGTCACATTGGGTGAACTTGGTGGAGGCTGGGACTGCTCACGTCCTACCTACACCCAGAATAGTGGGTCCTACCTTGGTGCTGGTATCTGCAGTGTTTTTATGCCACCTCCTTCAAACCCTCCCCCTCCTCCTCCTCTGCCACCTCTACCTCTCAATTAAGAAGTGTGAGCATGTTGCCAGCAGTCGGTAGCGCGCGGCCCGGCAGCACAGCTGTGGGCAAGCATCAGCAAGCCGTGCTGAAACTAATCAGCTTAGGTGACAAGAGGCACATGGCCCCATAGCTGTTGCAGGGTCTGACAGAGCAGACAGACCTCTGACTTTCGGCACTGAGCCTCTAACCGGGCATGGTCGTGTGTGACAACGGCCGTAACCTAGTGGCGGCTCTGCAGCTTGGCAGCCTCACACATGTGCCATGCCTGGCCCACGTCTTCAATATGGTGGTTCAGAGGTTTCTGAAAAACTACCCCCACTGGTCTGACGTGCTCGGCAAGGTGCGCCGCGTCTGTGCACATTTTCACAAGTCCACCACGGACTCTGCCACCCTGAGGACTCTGCAACGTCGGTTTCAGCTGCCAGAGCAAAGACTGCTGTGCGACGTGCCCACACGCTGGAATTCTATGCTGCACATGTTGACCAGGCTGTATGAGCAGCGTAGAGCAATAATGGAATACCATCTGCAACATTGGTGGCAGAGTGGTAGTCAGCCTCCGCAATTCTTTACTGAGGAGTGGGCATGGATGGCAGACATCTGCTAGGTCCTCGGAAACTTTGAGGAGTCTACCAAATGTTAAGCGGCGATGCGGCTATCATTAGTGTTACCATCCCACTGCTTTGCCTGCTGAGAAGTTTGCTGCTAAGCATAAAGGCTGACACTTTGCAGTCGGAACAGGAGATGGGGATGACAGTATGTCGCTTGATAGCCAGACCACCCTCATGTCTATATCTCAGCGCTTGCCTCTCATCTGTTCAGTGTGTATGGGCTGAAGAGGAGGCGGAGGAGAATCCTGTAAGATATACTCTCAGTGAGGACAGCAATGTGTTGCGTACTGGGACCCTGGCACATATGGCTAACTTCATGTTAGGCTGCCTTTCCTGTGACCCTTGCGTTAGACACATTATAGCCAACACGCATTACTGGGTGTACACCCTTTTCGACCCATGGTATAAGGAGAAACTTTCCACTCTCATTCCCGAAGAGGAAAGGGGTACGAGAGTAATGCAATACCACAGGGCCCTGGTGGAAAAAGTGATGCTAAACTTCCCATCTGACAGCGCTAGTGGCAGAAGATGCAGTTCCAAGGGCCAAGTAGCAGGGGAGGCGCGGGCATCAGGCAGCATGTCTAGCGCAGGCAGGGGAACACTCTCCAAGGCCTTTGCCAGTTTTATGGCTCCCCAGCAAGACTGTGTCATAACTCCCCAGTCAAGGCTGAGTTTGAGGGAGCACTGTAAAAAGATGGTGAGGGAGTACGTAGCAAATCGTACCACCTTCTTCCGTGATGCCTTTGCTCCATACAATTATTGAGTGTCAAAGCTGGACATGTGGCATGAACTTGTGCTGTACGCCCTGGAGGTGCTGGCCTGCCCTGCCGCTAGCGTCTTGTCAGAGAGGGTGTTTAGTGCAGCTGGGGGAATCATCACAGATAAGGGTACCCACCTGTCAACTGCCAGCGCCGACATGCTTACTCTCATAAAGATGAACAAAGGTTGGCTTTCCCCAGACTTCTCTTCTCCACTGGCAGAAAGCAGCGGAACCTAATGATTCTTTTTGCTGCAACAGGAGAAAAATGCATCCTCTATCACCACAAAAAAAGGGGGAATTACTTTCATCAATCACTCCTCCTACTCCTCCTCCTAAAACAGCATGTCATCTAGCTGAACTGCCAATTTGTCTGCGGCCCAAAAGCCTCTGTTTAAAACTTTTTTACAGTTTTTAAAAGTTTCAAAAGTTTTTATAATTTAACAGAAACCAATTTTTTCGGAGGGCTGCCTCCAGGCTCTGGTACAATTAAGCAACAGCGAGTTGTATCTTTAAAAAATGTTTATGGGTTTCACCTTCCCTTCGCGGTTGAGCAATTTTTCAGAAGTACACTTGTACTCTTGGTACACCAATTTTTCTGGCCTTGCCTATACTGTTATCTATCTAATTTTCCTGGCTTTCGTCTACAATCTTGGTAACCACATTTTGTAAGCTGTACGCCTATACTCTTGCTACACCAATGCTTCAGGGGTTCGCCTACACTCCTGCCTACAGGAATGTTACAGGGGTCTGCTTATACTCTTGCTACATAAATGTTACTGGGGTCCGCCTATATACTTGCTACTAAAAGGTTTGAGGGGTTCCCCTATCAGAGCATCAATCCCATACAAAAATGCTTGAGTCCCCCATTGACTTCAATGGGGTTCGTTACTTGAAACGAGCTTTCGAACATTACGAAAAGTTTGACTCGAGCAACGAGCACCCGAGCATTTTGCTGCTCGCTCATCGCTAATGCTGAACAATCCTTCCACCAAGTTATTTAGAAATACATTAAAAAGAATAGGGTCCAAAATTGACCCCTGTGGTACCCCACTAGTAACTTTGACCCAATCAGAATATGTACCATTTATAACCACCCTCTGCTTTCTATCACAGACCTATTTACTTACCCCCTTACACACATTCTCACCTAGATCAAGCATTGTCATCTTATATACCAACCTTTTATGTGGCACAGTATCAAACGCTTTGGAAAAGTCCAGATACACAAGATCAAACGTCTCTCCCAGTCCAGTCTAGAATTTACCTCTTCATAAAAGTTGATCATATTAGTTTGACAGGAGTGACGCCTTATAAACCCATGCCGATACGGCATTATGCAGCCATTTTCCGTGAGGTACTCTGTGATAGCATCTCTTAGGAACCCTTCAATCATTTTACCCACAATAGAAGCAAGACTTATCACCTGTAATTTCCAGGATTTACTTTTGATTCCTTTTTGAATATCGGTACCCCATTGGCTATGCACCAATCCAGTGGAACATACCCATCACTATAGAGTCCTTAATTATAAGAAACAAGGGTCTGTGTATTGCATTATTTAATTCCCTTATAATCCAGGGGTGTATGCCATTGGGACCCGGTGGTTTGTCAATTTTAATCTTTTTTAAGATAGCTCTGCATTTTTTCCTGGGTTAGACATGTGAAATTTAGTGGAGAGTCTACATTATCACTCTACACCTAATTTTCTCTATTAAATAGAGTTGCTTTCTCCACATCAGATTCTACAATTTCTCCTACATAAATCCTGCATTAATTTAAAAGGAACCTATCACCTCCGAATACCACCAAGTTATGGTGATGAACGGAGAGGTAACGGGGCACCCGAGGATGTATTTTTCTATAACTTTAAGCATAAACTTCTATGGGAGAGCATGTGTGCAGCATTCAAGATAAAGGAAGAGAAGGCAGAAAGAAAGTAGTCCCTGCATCAAGATTTTCAAAATGACAAGCTCTCCCTGGTTTGTATTTAGAAGGCTGGATAAGTCTATTATGGTTTTATAACAAAAAAGGAAAAATTAAAAATTCTTGATATAAAAATAAGTTTAATCAAATTCTGATATTTTTCAGTATTGATTTTTAAAGATGCCTTAGAACTAGTTAGCTGGAGTGCAGTAGTTCACAAATTCCATACTCCAATCTCATAAATCTCATTAATTACTTTTTCCTATAATTCTATTTCAGTTAACAAGAAATGCAGTACATTATGTTATTGCAAGAGCTTTTTTAGGACATTCATAACATTTTTTTTTTCACTTATGAATTGTTCTGTGTCAAAAGCTGATGTAATTTGGGTTCCATTAAACTATGCGCATGAAAGTAATTGTGAAACGTACACAATGTGCGTAACCTTTTCATGGCCAGGGGTGTTTTCGACTTGCATTGTTGACTAGAGCAAAATTGCTGAATTCTAAAGAGAATTTTGAATTTTGTTTCTTAATGTATTCATTTTTGTTTTTCTGCAGAACACAAGAAGCTTCCTGATTCTTCCTAGTTATAGTGAATATCTTTTTATTTTGGCAGAAGTAGGGAAAAAATACACTGCTCATTTTGGAAGTAGTTGGTTCGGTCCTCGACATCCCCCCCCCCCCCCCCCCACACAATAATGAATCCTCTAATTCTTCTGGTACCAAGAAAACAGCCAACATTTTTTTTTAAATAAATGATCTTTACAGACATTTTCTGGACAACAAATTGGGGCAAAGTTATTTTTGGTGTTTCAGTAGAATTCTAGTGTAAGTTTTACCTCCTTGGGTACAAATTAATTCACTCAGGTTTACAATTGATTTGCACAGATTTCGCATGGACGAGCTCCATACATCTCAATGGAAGTATTTAGTCTGCAATACATCCTCAATTACATTGAAGATGCATTGCGGATTTGTGGGTGGATACTTCTCAGGTTGCTTGGAGACCAGGCAGGCAGGTGGGGGATGGCACCATTGGGCTTGCGATTTTTTTCAGCGTGGACGATCCATTGTGCATCCGCGTACATTCACCCGGAAAAACTCTTGAATCCGCGATTGTCCGCAAGCATTTTAAATTAATTACTGTGATGAATTGCAGGTCTCCCGTGGCGGAAATACGCACTTGGAATTCGGGCGTGCTGTGTGCAGGCAGCGTTACCGTTTACTGTATGTCAGATCTGCAAAATAGCAAATAAATTAGGATCTTTATTTACAGCAGGTTGTCCTGAAGTGGTTAGACTTTCTAATGCTCTCTCACCATTTGGATTCTAAGCCACAATGTCATGAATTGCATGGATTCTTATGCATAAATACGCTTATGTTGTTCCTGGAAACATTGGGACAGATTTACTACTACTTGTTAAAGTTGTGCATCTGGGACCTATGGTTCTACAGGTTTCCTTGTGCAGACCTTCACAGGTAGGGGTTAATTGAGCTGGCTGGGTGTGGTATTTTCCATCAGCCAATCCCGCTTGTCTGCAGCAGATAAATACCAGCAAACTCTTGGGAGAGATTGCTGGTCATTTTAGTACTTTAGTGTTGTACCCTGTGTTGAGCCCACTCAGAGCTGGTGTGAGATGCTTGTCTGTAGTGTCCCTCTCTCCTCCTCTGAAGATGGTCTAGATACCTGCTGTCCCTCCCCTTCTTGCATTTCTGGGGTGCATGCGTTGTGTAGTGTGTGGTATGGTGAGTGCACAGGTGCAGGCGGCTCCGCACGGGGGCGTGGCATTTAAGTGTGCCAGGTGGACATAACATAACGACCAGCCTTACCGTTTGCTGCAGGCCCCTGTGCGGTACATGCCTGTGTTTTATCCCTTTTCCTGCTGACTGTCTGGCGTCTGCACTAGGCCATATGGATAAGTCCTGTGCTTGCTATGTCAGCAGGAGGTAGTTCCATCTTTTCCCCCTCTGGGCTGTGCACTCTTTCTGCAGACTTCTGTGACTGGGGCCGGTTGTGTAAGGCACAGAGGTCTTGTTTAGAGATGTACATTGGTTTACTCTATCCCATTTTTGCCATCTTTTCCTTGGTGTTGGGGCCTTTATAGATAGATCCTGTACACATGTGTGGTTAAGAGGAGTTGCATATATATTTTTTTATGCCCAAAGGGTCCTGTGGCTCCTTTTTGAAAGGGAAGGTACTGTTAAGGTTGTGTCTGGGACCTGTGTTTCCTTATGCACACTTTCACAGGTAGGGATTAATTGAGCTGACTCGGTGTGGTATTCTCCACCAGCTAATCCCCCTGGTCTGCAGCAGATAAATACCAGCAAACTCTTGGGAGAGATTGCTGGTCATTTTATATATCACTGTGTCTATCCCACTCAGGTAGTGTGGTGCATACTCGTCTGCATGCCTCTCTCATCCGCTGAAGACAGTCTGGAAACCTGCTGCCCCCCCCCCCCCCTTTCTCATGCGTTCTGGGCTGTGTGCATTGTGTAGTGTGTGGTAGGGGGACCACACAGGTGCAGGCGGCGCGCAGGTTTCTCCCTAGCCCTGAGCAGGTGCAGCCTCCAGACATATGATGTCCTATGTGTGTGTCAGATGGGTGATGCCTGACAATGTTCCCTATGGCAGCACGGTGGCTGACTCTCTATTCCCCTGGTGGGAAGACACTTAGACTAGCTATGGCTGTCCATCTGTATACATGTGAGCTCTGGGTGAGGTTCCTGTTATATGTTGTATGCACAACCATGTGTGTTGGTGTGAACAGCGACATGTGGTCTGTCTGTGCAAGTGGACAGACATGTGCTTTATGTCCAGTTCTGTGTTAAGTGTGTGTGTCCTGTGTGTGTTTAGTGCTTCTTTCCAGGTTCTTAATCAGGGATAGCTAGGCCACCAGATGAAGACAGTGGGGCTAACCTTAATGGGATGAGCACCCCACTTTTAGGCAGGGGGTCCCCAACTTTCCCTGATTAGTAAGGGACAGGGGTCCTTCCATCATTGCCTGGAGAGGTGTAGTTTGTAGTGCATGTGTGAGTATTTGCGGTTTAAAATAGGACACGTTTGCGTCCATTCTGAGGAGTGGTGCTTTAGTGCGCCCATCGGACTTAACACTACTGTCTAATATTTAAGTTGTGTAAATCTAGGCAGTTAGGCTTGTGTGCAAAAGTTATATTGGCTTATACTGGATGATAAATCTAGTGCATCTTTAGGCTAGGTTTATACCAACTATTTGTTAGGTTAATTTATGCCAGTTTTTGCACCAACATGTTGGCATACCTTTGCAGCACAAGTTCACCTTTAGGCACAAGCTTTTCCTGCTAAGCCTTTCCCATTTATTGGATTTGGCAAAAACTGTCAAAAATACATCCTAACTGTAGTGCAACATATTTTAGACAGTTTACTGCAAACCAAGTACATTTGCAGTAGCACAATCTTCTTCAGTGTCTGCAAACAAACATAGCATCACTGTTTCCAACAGTCCCTCAGAGATCTTCATAGGTCAAGGTCATAAAACATGGCGAACTTTGGAGATAAAGGGATTAGTCAAGATCAGATAAATTTGGGGCCTGGGTGTAATATAAAATAGCAAAATAAGCATTATTTACCTGTTGAATCTCCTGTCATCTTGCATCTTCTCTCTGCTGCTCCCCACCTGTCTTTATCTGTAGCACTTTGGTGGTGATTAGAGATGAGCGAGCACCAAAATGCTCGCATGCTCGTTGCTCAAGTCGAACTTTTCATAATGCTCGAGTGTTTGTTCCGAGTAACAAACCCCATTGAAGTCAGTGGGGGACTCGAGCATTTTTGTATGGACCCATGCAAAAGGTGATGACTTGTGAAATACCTGAAAACATCAGAGAGTCATGGAAACACCACAGAAACGGATAGGGAATGTCTGGGGCACATGCATAGCTGCATCTAAGGCGCCTAGGTCCCACTATTAAGCCAAAATGGGGGCAAGAGCCTGGCGGTCACCCCTCTAACAATTTACTTGGGACAAACCCTCATTAGCAAGGCACACCCGCTGGCACATCTTAGCTAAGCACCACACTACCTGCAACTAAGGACAATCACTGCCCGCGAGTAACACCGCTTCCTCTTCTCCTGGGTTACATGCTGGCATTGCAGTCCAACCACCCGCATGACCCTGCGTCCACAGCGCACACAAAATTTTCCCTGCACAGCATTCAGCTGCCCTTATGCCACATGCTCGCTTCATAGCCATACCACTCTCATGTCTATTTATAGGTGTATAATGAATGAGGAGGAACCGGAGGCACCCACTGCAGAGACTTGGCAGGGCTAGGCAGCGACCCACTTTGAAAGTGTGGCCGATAGCCCACAATGCTGTTGAGAATTGATGATAAATTAACGTACAATCATCATTCCAATCACCAACACCACAGAAACGGATAGGGAATGTCTGGGGCACATGCATAGCTGCATCTAAGGCTCCTAGGTCCCACTATTAAGGCAAAATGGGGGCAAGAGCCTGGCGGTCACCCCTCTAACAATTTACTTGGGACAAACCCTCATTAGCAAGGCACACCCGCTGGCACATCTTAGCTAAGCACCACACTACCTGCAACTAAGGACAATCACTGCCCGCGAGTAACACCGCTTCCTCTTCTCCTGGGTTACATGCTGGCATTGCAGTCCAACCACCTGCACGACCCTGCGTCCACAGCGCACACAAAATTTGCCCTGCACAGCATTCAGCTGGCCTCATGCCACACGCTCGCTTCATAGCCATAACACTCTCATGTCTATTTATAGGTGCATAATGGATGGGGAGGAACCGGAGGCACACACTGCAGAGGGTTGGCAGGGCTAGGCAGCGACCCTCTTTGAAAGTGTGGGCAATAGCCCACAATGCTGCTGAGAATTGATGATAAATTGACATATGATCATCATTCCAATCCCATGCCACCTCCGTCACAAAATTGTCAGGAGCCGCAAACTTGGGCATAAGGGAGACTCAGGTGCTAGCACATCTACGCATCTCCAGATTGCAGCAATGCTCTGCGTGGGAAGCAAGTGAGCGGGCCCAGGGTCAGGCTCGGTCCCAGCCTCCACCTTGTGTGACCCAAGGTGCCGCGAGTTACATAGCAATGGGAAATCCATGTGTCCCCACACAATTCATTCTGTGTAGGTGTCAGATAGCTCAACACCCAATGGGAAGTCGTTAAGTTCCTTGGGCTGCCTATGCTGTCGGTGCACAAAGATGGTATTACACAGGAAGAAATCAGAGTGCCCAAACATGGCAGAGTTTCACCCCGCCAAGGACCTCGTCCTCGGCCCACATTTCTGCCCTAGTCAGTCAGTGTATTTGTGCCAGACAGGTAAAACAATGCAATGGGAAGTCGTTGTGCACCCACAGCATAGGTGAGCCCCTGGAACCTAAAGAAACTATTACACATGAATAAATCAGAGTGCCCAAACATGGCAGAGTTTTACCCCGCCAAAGACCTCCGCCTTGGCCCACATTTCTGCCCAATTCATCCTTTTTATATGTCAGATAGCTGAACAATGCAATGGGAAAGCCTTTGTGCACCCACAGCATGGGCGAGCCCATGAAACTCAAAGACAGTATTAAACATGAAGAAAAGAGAGTGCCCAAACATGGCAGAGTTTCACCTCACCCAGGACCTCGACCCACACTTCTGCCCTAGTCATTCAGTGTATTTGTGCCAGATAGGTAAAACACCGCAATATGAAAGTCGTCTGCGCCCTATCCAAGTCAGTCAGTGTATTTCTGCCAGACAGGTAAAACAATGCAATGGGAAGTCTTTGTGTACCCACAGCATAGGCGAGCCCCTGGAACCCAAGGAAAGTATTAGAGATACAGAAATCAGAGCACCCAAACAAGGCAGTTTCACCCCCCCCCCCCCCACAAGGACCTCGGCTCACACCTTCATTAATCGTGGGCATAAAGTGGACCCCTGTAACTGGACTCGGATGCTAGTGCAGCTGTGAACATCTAATTGTTCGCTCCTTTTGTTTTGCCCAAACCAGTGTCTCAGATAACTATGGTAACACGAGAGAAAATACATGTTGCCCAGCGCTGATCCCCAGACCCCAAGCAGGAGGAGGTGGCATAATAAGGCCGAGAAACCATAACCGAGGTAGGACCCGCAATACTCTGTGTGGGAAGTACGTGAGCGGGCCCTGGGTCAGGTTCAGTCCCAGCCTCTACCTTGTGTGACCCAAGGTGCTGTGAGTTAAATAGCTATGGGAAATCAATGTGTCCCCACACACTTCATTCTGTGTATATGTCAGGCAGCTGAACACCGCAATGGGAAACCTTTGTGCAACCACAGTATAGGCGGACCCCAGTAACATTTCTGTAGCAAGAGTATAGGCGGACCCCAGTAACAATTCTGTAGCAAGAGTATAGGCAGACCCCTGTAATATTTCTGTAGCAAGAGTATAGGCAGACCCCTGTAACATTTATGTAGCAAGAGTATGGGCGGACCCCAGTAACATTTCTGTAGCAAGAGTATAGGCGAACCCCTCAAACCTTTCAGTAGCAAGTGTATAGGTGGACCCCAGTAACATTTCAGTAGCAAGAGTATAGGCGGACTCCTGTAACATTTCAGTAGCAAGAGTATAGGCAAAGCCCTTTAACATTTCTGTAGCAAGAGTATAGATGGACCCCAGTAACATTTCTGTAGCAAGAGTATAGGCGGTTCCCTCAAACCTTTTAGTAGCAAGTGTATAGGCGGACCCCTGTAACTTTTATGTAGCCAGAGTATAGGCGGACCCCAGTAACATTTCTGTAGCAAGAGTATAGGCGGACCCCAGTAACATTTCTGTAGCAAGAGTATAGGCGGACCCCAGTAACATTTCTGTAGCAAGAGTATAGGTGGACCCCTGTAACATTTCTTTGCAAGAGTATAGGTTGACCCCAGTAACATTTCTTTGGAAGAGTATAGGTGGACCCCAGTAACATTTCTGTAGCAAGAGCATAGGCGGACCCCAGTAACATTTCTGTAGCAAGAGTATAGGTGAACCCCTCAAACCTTTCAGTACCAAGTGTATAGGCAGACCCCTGTAACATTTCTGTAGCAAGAGTGTAGGCGAACACCTGAAAAAATTAGGTTACCAAGAGTGCAGACAAAGGCCAGAAAAATTAGTTAGATAACAGTATAGGCAAGAGTCTGAAAAATTGGTGTACCAAGAGTACAAGTGTACCCCTGAAAAATTGCTCAACCGCGAGGGCAGGTGAAACCCATAACATTTGCTAGCTGTTGCTTAAATGGTAACAGAGCAGCTTTCGATCCAACGTTTGCTGGATGGAGTGGAGGGGTATTTGGGTATTGGATCTGTGTGGCAGGTTGTGGCACAGGGGAAGAGGGAGTGGTGTGATCGGAGGCGGTGAATGTCCGTCGTCCCACCTTGCGGTTTGCTTGGCCATCATATGTCTGCGCATGCTGGTGGTGGTGAGGCTGGTAGTGGTGGCTCCCCGGCTGATCTTGGTGCGATGCAGGTTGCACACCATTGTTCGACGGTTGTCCGCGCTCTCACTAAAAAACATCCACACCTTTGAACACTTAGCCCTCTGCACGGAGGCTTGCCGCGAGGGGGTGCTTTGGGAAACAGTTGGGGCATTCTTGGCTCTGGCCCTGCCTCTACCCCTGTCCACTTCACTGCTTCTTCCAACCTGTCATGCTGCTGCACTTGCCTCCCCCTCTGAAGACCTGTCCTCAGTAGGCTTAGCAAACCAGGTGTGGTCAGTCACCTCATTGTCCAGCAGCTCTTCCTCCGAATCCTCCGTGCGCTCCTCCCTCAGACTTACTGCCCTTGCTACTACCTCACTGACAGACAACTGTGTCTTATCATCCTCATCCACAAAAAGCTCTTGAGACAATTGCCGGAAGTCCCTAGCATTATAACCCTGACTCTGGGAACTTTCCAAAGGTTGAGCATTGGTCATGACAAACTCCTCAGGTGAGAGAGGACTCATGGGCAGGGAATTACATGCCACCATTACAAACTAAATGGGACACCACTTGGTAACAATGACATGGAAAAGGGCGATTTTCGTTAACTGTAAGCTTAACTGGAGCAACCAGTGTCAGGCAGCTGTTGCCAAGGCAGATAGTATCATAGAGTAAATCAAAGGGGGTCTTGGGGCATATGATGAGAACCTTTCTCTTCCTGTTTATAAGTCACTGCTAAGGCCACACATGGAATACTGTGCGCTGGTACTCAAGGAGAACATATTAAAGCTGAAGCTGGTACAAAGGCGGGCAACTAAAGTAATAAACTGAATGGATACACTACAATACCCAGAAAGGTTATCAAAATTGGTATTTTTTAGTTTAGAAAAAAGATGGATGAGGCCAAAATGGATAACTATTAATAAATATATGAGGGGTCAATACAGAGATCTCTACCATCATCTATTTATACCCAGGATTGTGATTGTAACAAGGGGATTCCCTCTATGCCTAAAGGGAAAGAAGGTTTCTACACCAACATAGAAGGGGGTTATTTTCTGTAAGAGCAATCAGACTATGGAACTCTCTCCTCAGAATGTGATGAAGGCAAATTTGATTAAAAAAGTTCAAGAGGGGCCTAGACGTCTTTCTTGAGCAATAAAATATTATGTTATAATCATTAAAAACTTCAAAAGGATTGTTGATACAGGGATTATTTTGATTTCCAGATTGGAGTAAGGAAGTAATTTTTTTTCTCTTAAATGGAGAAAATTGGCTTCTACCTAATAGTTTTTTTTGCCTTCCTCTGGATCAACATTGGAGGGTAATATGCTGAACTTGGTGGAAAATTCCTTCCTGACTCCAATCTGGCAATCAGAATAATCCCTACTATTCTAAATTACTTAGTGACTATAACATGTAATGTTGTAACACTCAAGAAAGGCATCCAGGTCCCTCTTAAACTCTTTTATTGAGTTTGCCATCACTATTTCTTCATGCAGAGAGTTCCATGGTCTCACTGCTCTAACAGTAAAGAACCCCCTTCTGTGTCTGCATAGAAACCTTCTTTTCTCCAGTCATAGAGGTTACTCCCTTGTTACAATCAAATTGAGGGGAAATCTACTATCGTCAGATTATAGACAACAAATCGGGTTAGATTTGGTATTAAAATGTAACAGTTTTAGGGCACGAATTCAGCCAGAAAACTGCCTTATACTGTCTGTGCCACATTTATCATGACACTTTTGGGAAGCCATGTCTCTTTGTCCAACAAGTTATAAAAAAGGGTACGAGGCCTAAATGAGCCATAATGCATCAAATCTTGCACAATTTTTGTCATAAACTAAGGCAATAATAGGTGGTATAAAGCTAGACTAGACAGTCTAAAGATACGCCAGTTTTATCATTCACCAGAGTTACTGCAGTAAATATGGCACATATAAAGACTGTCTATTCAAATTTGCATAGTTGAACTGTTGGACAGGATTAGTAAATCTGCCCAGTGTGTGCATGACTATGTTTAATTATATCTATATGTCTAAATTATCTCAAATGTATTAATTAGTTGCAAATGTATATACTATAAAATATAGCCAATTTTATTATTTACTACTTCAATATAACATCAGCTGAACACAAATGCAGTAATCAGAAATAAAATTTTAATTGTCACTTAAAGGGCATGTTGGTAATATTTTATTGTAATTAATGCATGGTTTACTAGCTTTTAACCTACATTTTATCATACAGAAATGATTGTCGTAAAAGGTCAAAGATATTTATTTATGTACTGTATTTAGACATTTTTATCCTTTCACACCATGAAAGTTCAAGGGTGCTTTACAAGTCTTTGACACACTTGCATATTTGGAGCCATGTAATTCCATGAGCAGCTCAATGGACTCTTGAGGACTCTTTCCTGAGGACAGCCTGAGGACTCTTTCCCATGAGCGGATATACGGCGACGGTGTTTTTAATTTTCCCCACCTGCTCCGTATAAGCGCCTGAATGGGCATTTTTCTGCGATCACGGACAGCATTTTCTCGTCCATTCACATGACCACTATTTTTAGCGAAGAAATACGCCGCACCCCAGAAAACCCTCGTTCTGCCAAAATCCTCGGGATGCCTTCCAGTGCCTGTATACTGTAGAGGCACCTGTGAGTTTTTTGCAGGGTTAGATGCTGCAAAAAATGCCTCCCCCTCCCTTCTTTTTCCCTGCTTCCATAGGAGTCTATGGCACCTGCTGGCATATATTGGTCAAAATAAAGTTCCAGAACTATCTTTTTGGCCACCATATATATGCCTGATATATTTTGGGCGCTTCTGTTCCATCTTTCATGATGCTGACGTATTTATGCACCGTATAATCGCCCATGTGAATGAATGCATTGCAAACCAATTCTTTACATGGGTAGCATATATACACCCAGATGTGAAAACATGCTATATATGCACTTGTGGGAATAAAGCCTAAGACTGCATACATAGATGTTTTTGCAAATGAACATGATTGTCTATGTATCTGGGTGCAACTTGCATTACAGTTAGGCCTTAGTCACACGGGCGTTTTTTGCCGCGATTTGCGCATGCGCATGCGTCCGGCGATTTTATAAAACCATTGCTTTGCAATGGTATCTGACACATGAGCGCTTTTTATGCACTCGTCCGATAAATTATTGAACAGAAATCGCAGATCGCACCTATCTGCGATCTGCGATTCCTGTTCTCTTCTCTATATGCGCTCAATGGGGCCGGCGGCAGCAGCACCGACCCCATTGAGAACATATAGTAGACAAATCATTCTTATCAGCTTTGAAAATTTCAGATTTTGATAAATTGATAAATTTCAGATTTTCGTGTATATAACTTCATGGAAAATAAAAATGAATTTCATCTTCACAGATGTAAGCTCATCAACTATAGTCAAGGAAAGAGGGCCACCAAATTAGCTAAATGGGTTAAAGCCAATGAAACAAAAACTAGAATCTCATTCCTATTTGACTCCTGTAATAACAAAATCATCAACTCTCATGAAATCCCAGAGGAATTTGTACACTACTATAGCTCGCTCTACAACTTAAAAGACGACCAGAACATTAAACACCATAACCCGCAGCTTAATTAGGAATTCTTAAGTGGAATCTCTCTCCCTCTTCTCTCAGAATCGCAATCCATATTCCTTAACAAAGAGATCTCCCCACCAGAAATTAAAGATACCATAACTTCCTTAAAACTAAAAAAGGCCCCCAGATCTGATGACCTATCCAGTGAATATTACAAGAAGTTTGCAAACATTTTAGCCCCATAACTCTTAAAAATTTTTAACCATGTTTTCCTTGCAGGATCTTTGCCTCCAGAGATGTTGAGTGCCCTGATAGTCACGCACCCCAAAGTAGGCAAATAACACATGACCCCTGCAGATTTCAGGCCTATCTCACTTCTCAATTCCAATCTGAAAATCTTTGCTAAAACTCTGGCTAAAAGGCTAAATAGTATTTTACCAAGCCTAATCAAAAATGACCAGGTGGGATTCATTAAAGATAGACAGACTTCAGATGCTACCAGGAGATTTTTCAATCTGGTTGAGGTGGCTAAATCTCGTCAGATCCCATCTCTGCTTTTATCTCTTTTTTTCACCATTCATATTTTTATTGGGGAATTATCAAACATATACATCTCAATGTACTGTTCAAGTATATGACTGTAATAGATAATAACATCCGTATATATTCTCTTGATGTTGGTAACATTTATAGCTCTCTATTAAATCAGGCTTCTGCTTCTATCTCATGATGCTGAGAAGGCATTCAACAGAGTGCATTGGGGTTAGTTGAGAGCTGTCCTTGAAAATTTTGGATTTGGGGGAAAATTTCCATTAGCTACAATGGTCCAGATTCTTCACCTAATGTCAAGGTATATTCCGCAAGCTTTATGTCCAAAACCTTCTCAATTAGTAGCGGTACTAGGCAGGGCTGCCCTATGCCCCATTGCTATTCACCCTCTTATAGGCACCATTTGCGGAACACATCAGGTCATCCGCAGAGGATTTAGAAATTTGACAAGCACTAGAGAACATAAAATTGGCCTTTATTCATCTGAATGGCAGCCATGTAATGCCCAACTTCCCCTACAGTGGCACCTGCAGTAGAAATTCCTTACAGGCTGTAACTTTCCCTATCAAAATTAGACATTTGCCATGAGGATGCCAGGCGCAGGACTTTGATATAATCTACTGATTACTGTGATGCCTGAACTTCATAAAGGGTTGTGTTTGATTAAAGAAATGCTTTAATATACTCAGTAGTTTAAAACTATGTTATAATTTAAAGTAAATACTTGGAGGTGACTGATTCTCTACTAGAAATTAGCTACTGGATTGATAGAATTTTCAGTTATAGCAAAGTCAACTTGATTAGCTTTTTGTCTCCTTCAGTTTCAGTAATTTAACTTTTTAGAAGAGATAATTGATCCACCCACTCTTTTTTTATATCTTGCAGTTTTCTGACATGCTATTTGAATTTCTATTCATTCTTACATTTAAATGTGTAATATTAAACATTTATTTAAGGTTAAATTTTTATGATAATTCAATGACTATTTTCTAGATGAAAAATATCATAAAAGATCTGATGTCTTACTACATATGTAAAACCTTTTTTTGTGGTGGAGGGGGAATGGACTCAGCTTAATTAGTACTTAAGATTGTATGTAAGAGTAGCGGATCCTGTAACTGAAATGTCTACTGTAAATCTGAATGTAAATCAGTGAATAGTAAATTGTTTATTTCTTATTAGACCTTCACAAAGGACAATTTTACAAAAAAAAAAAAAAGGCTGATAAAATGAAACCTTACCTTTATTTAAATATACAAAAAGAGGATTTATAACTGTGTAAAGGGAGCAAAGAATGGAGGGAAACTCTTTGGGGTATAATAAATCCAGTGACTATCTAGATTCTTACCATACATTAGCCTTGGAAGCAGAACATCTGTTAGTTCCAACAGACAGAACACATCTTTCTGCTACAGAGAATACAGTAAACTTAATGTACACTGACCTTGTAATTATCTATAACTAGTCTTGTCTATATGTGACAGGGAATAGGGAGATGCTAGATATGGAGAATCTTGACAGGGACATTTGCATGCTAGAATTTAGGAAGTTAAGCTATTAAACTGAGTTAGCAGGATTTTCTGGAACTAAAGAATGGATTGTCTGTTTGACACGCCCCCCCCCTCCAGACTACGACACACAGCCACACACAGACAAGTCCTAGTTACTGGAACAACATTGAAGAGGCCATGGCTCTCTAGCCAGTGCCACAGGTTGGACCCTGACTTGTCCAACCCTAACCAATTAATGGTCTATCCTGTCTTATTATTTTAATAAACAAATAAGTTAAACTTCTTATTTTTATTCTTTGGTGGTTTTTATCTTTTAATGTAAATGATTAGCTGCTGTAGAACATTTAGCAAGAGGATATTAACGGTCTTTCATTATGGTATAAACTTGATTATTATTTTATTAATTTTCTGTTTATATTAAATAGTGCTTCATGGCATAACACCATTATTTTGTATAATCTTTATTGTGGTGTGTAAAATATTAATTGTATAGCGGTATTTGCTGAAAACCTATATTAACAGGGTACTATAAGGCTGTCTCGTGTTTTTAACTGGAATAGCAGATAATCTTACAATTTATAGAGTGTAATATTACCTGCAATGTGTCTCTACTCTAATTATGTCAACGTGCCTCCAGATGGAATTTCCAGCAAAAGAGCACTTCAAATGCAAATTGTCAGAGCTCTTAATTAAAAGGAACTATGTACACTAATACAAATAGTGCTATGCAAAATTATTTGGTAGCCTTGAAAACTGCTTAGTTTTTGAATAGTGTAAAGTCAAGGGAATATAGCTCTTGAAAATATTTACTTATTTGTAGATGAAATGTTCAAACTCTAAATGGTTTATAGTTCTATAAGGGGAAGCATGAAGATAATCTTTCTTTAATATTTCTTTTAATTGTAAACATAAACTTTATCAGAACTAACCATATTTATAGAAATCCAAAAATTACTATGGGGAATGAAAAATAATACACTTAAAACAAAAACATTCTCACAAAAACATTGTGAGCAGGTATTAATTGGAACATTTGAGGATGCATTTAATTTTCAATTACTAAAAGTACAAATAAGTTGATCACAGGGTATATCACTGATGGCAACCACAAAAATCCTGTGTACACAGCCAACAAAGAGAAAAAGAGTAATTACACAGATCTCTTGTTTAATACTCGCTCATGGGTCCCACTTCAGAAACAGAAATATTATTTGTAGTTGCTCTCTTGTCTGCCTAACAAATGAGTGAAATGAATGAGGGGCATACTCAAATAACGTATTTTTTAAAAATGGTTTTAGAAATCCATATTTAGAAGTCCAGATATCAGAGTTGTAACTAGGTCTTCATACACCCAGTGAAAAGATACAGTCACCCCCCCCCCCCCCCCCAACAATTAATGAACTAATTATTATTGTTTTTTGTTTCTACATTGTGGAGTTCAGATTTGGACCTTGGGGTATAATGCCCTACAGTGTAGTTTTTAGGCAGCCACGATGCAGCTAATATCTGTGTTGAATTGCATGTCGGCATAGTTTGTAAATTGATTGTTTTTGGCTGTGGGACTTTGCAGGTAAAGCCGCTATTTACCTGAAAAATTGTGCAATCATTTAGCAATCATTTTGAAACCAGGCCAAACAGTGTCTCGGCATGATTCTCAACTGTACTGTGAGCATGCCGCTCTGTGGCCGTACTCTAAGGGTTGCAGCTAAAAGCTCATAGAGCGAAAACTCAGTTTGGGGCAGTTTTGTGCAACTTCCTTTCATGGCTGGCGTCAACATTCCATCTGTAACTTTCTATTGGATCATTGGGTCTCTTGGCTGAGGTAAATTTAAATAAAAATCCCTGTCAGAAACCCACATGGTTGCCACTGATTTCTGACAGGGATTTTCTTTTGTTAAAGCCATAGATCCACATGCAGATTTAGCACAGTCAGTGCTTCTTCCTGTGGATTTCAAGTTTGCGTGCCGATAAAATCCATGTTGTAAACACGAAAGCATAGTTTCTAAAGATGAGCGAACACCAAAATGTTCGGGTTCGCGTTATTCGAAATGAACTTCCCGCGATGTTCGGGTGTTCGTTTCGAATAACGAACCCCATTGAAGTCAATGGGCGACCGGAACATTTTTGTATTTCGCCGATGCTCGCTAAGGTTTTCATGTGTGAAAATCTTGGCAATTCAAGAAAATGATGGGAACGACACAGCAAGTTCTCCTCTGCCACAGCTGTAACAGCTGTGGCAGAGAAGAACGATGTTAGCCCATTGAATTCAATGGAGCCGTCAATACAGCCGACTCCACTGAATGCAATGGGCTGCCGGCGATCGCGGGATGGCAGCTCTCCTGCCCCTGAGCCAATCAGAGGCAGCCCTCACTCACCCATTCATGAATTCATGAATGGGTGTGAGTGAGGGCTGGCCTCTGATTGGTCAGGCTGTGACCATTCAGAGGCATCTTATTCAGCAGGCGGGGATTTTAAATCCCCGGCTGCTGAATACTACTCACAGCTGTTCAGAGCAGTTCAGGAGAACTGCAGCCTGCCGCGCTGAACTCCGTCTGTCGGCACCAGGTGAGTATATATATATTTTTTATTTTTACACATTTCTGGATGAATTGCAGGAAAGGGCTTATATATTTAACCCCTTTCCGACAATTCATCCCGCGATCGCCTGCAGCCCATTGCATTCAGTGGAGTCGGCTGTATTGCCGGTTCCATTGAATTCAATGGGCAAACATCGTTCTTCTCTGTCACAGCTGTTACAGCTGTGGCAGAGAAGAAGGATTTGTCTTCTATATGTTCTCAATGGGGTTGGCGCTGCTGCCGCCGGCCCCATTGAGCGCATATAGAAATGATTTCTCAGGGAAGAAAGTTAAAGTAACCCGAACATCCGAACATCGTGTGGTGTTCGTTACGAATAACGAACATCCCGAACACCCTAATATTCGCCCGAGCATCAAGCTCGGACGAGTACGTTCGCTCATCTCTAATAGTTTCTCATTAAAACTAATGAAAGACTTCATATGTGTTTGGATTTGATGTGGAATTGGCACAGATTCCACTTCAAATCCACAGTGTAAAACACCATGTGAATATGGTCTTCGTAACCCAACGCTGCAGCAGGAGCAGCCAGGGGTGTTACTAGAGTCTTAAAGAACAGCCAATTATTGTAACTCATTTGTTAGCATTGTGGCTTTCAAATCTGAACAAAGGCAATATCTGTATTTAGTTTTCCCAAGTCCATGCAAATGTTACCCTTGTTGAGATTTGAACCTAGGACAGAAGCACTAAAAGGCAACAGTGCTAACAACTGAGCTACATCCATGGATGCATGGACGCATACGTGAATTAAATTTTTAAAATGACTTCATTTGCTAAAAATCAGGTTGGGATAACCTGATCAAATTTTGCAAAAATAATCCTACAAAATCCCTGACTCTGTGCAAGTGTACCTAGGAGAATTGATGCTATTTTGAATGTAACAGGTGGTCACGCCAAATATTGATTTGATTTTGATTTCTCTTTCATTCATTCACTTTGAATTTTGTTCATTTGCAAAAATGAGCTATAAACATTTCTATTTTTGAAAGGATTCTTACTTTGCAGAATTTTTTCCACACCTGCCAAAACTTTTCCACAGTACCGTACAGAGAAAGAAAACAAGAACAGTTGTTGATGATTTATCTATCCTCCTATTTTTTGGCAAAGGTAGAGAAAATATTGTTAATTGGCAATTTAAGCTGATAAAAGACTGCATTCACACTAAAAATTACTATAAGCTGATTTCATACAAAGAGTAGGCTTTTAGGGAAAATAACATGCTTTGCAATGTCCACCTCTTCCTTTCCCCCTGTGAGCTGGTATCATGATTCTCCCTGTTTATCCATGTTGAGTCAAGCACCTCATCATCTTCCACCACCTCTTCCGCTTTGTCATCCTTCTCCTCTTGATTGTACTTTATGTTACAGTGAGCACCGAGAGCTGAAACTTCTGTTTCCACATCCCCCTGAGTACACATTGCCTGTGTGGAGCTTACCAGGCACACTGACGCTCTCCAGAGGAAAAAAAAAATGGTCAGGCATCAGTGCATTCATTGTCTTAGTCTACTCTTTTTGCTTGTTTGGAATGACCAGTTGATATCCATGACACTAAATGATCAATCAGCTTCTCAGACTGATCCATGTGGACTGATTCAGAATGTGCTTCGGGATTAGGCACATGGTAAAGTAGAGGGGGGGGGGGGGAGCCTACTGATGCAAACTGACTGCTATGTGCCTGAGACTTTGAAGAAAAAGGGTAGTGGTATTTGAGGCATAAACATAAAATAAAAAATCTTGCTATTTGTATGGCGCCAACTTATTCCACAGTGCTTTCAAGTAATTTACTTATTGTCCGCCACCAAGCTGGGTACTCATTGTACTAACCTCGGAAGGATGGAAGACTGTCGACCTTGAGTTGGCTACCTGAACCACGCGTGGATTGAACTTGCAATCTTCAGGTCATGAGTACCTTAGCACTCTACACCACACGAGGCTCTACTCTGCAATGTTACCAAATCTATGAGCTGCTCTACATGCTGCAGATATAATGGAAGTGGGCTTGTCTCGCCTCCTGCAGAATGTGGAGCTCTTGCTTCAGTTGGAGCCACTTGAAGTGCAAAGTTAAGCCGTCCTTTACCACCTCCACCACCACCAACCCTCTGCTTTCTTCATGCTTCCTTTTTATTTATTTATTTTGCTTATTTAGTTTTTTGGGGGGGGTTCATTTCTTAGTGTCGTTTTATGTAACTTTGCAACTAACTTTGCAGTTTGCAGAAAACCGCTACTAGCTGCATAAGGTTTGTAAATAATTCATAGAGTCTGGACTGGTGACGTTAAACGATCTCTGAAGCTGCAGACATGCATTGTGTGCATTTGCTGTTACCCTGTTTCTTTTTTCTTTTATAGTAACAAAACAAGCACCCCTAACTAAATAAGCTGCAATCCCTAGGAGGCACAATATGTGAAAACAGAAGGCCACAGAATATATCTTATTTCTTTGTGAGCCGGCCCTGTTTGGTGCTGTGAAACTGAATTCCCCAAACCCCATCGTTAGCTGCCTAAGGTCTGCAAATAATTCATAGTGGTATGACTGGCAATGTCTGAGGCCATAAACGGAGAACTCCAAAGCGTATTTTGTCTGTCTGCTTTGCTGCTATATACATTGACAGCAGCAGTAATGTGTCATCTATTACTGTACAGACCATGTTACGTGTAGAAAATTTCATGCAGGAAAACGTGTCATCCACGCTTGCTTGCAGAATAAAATATATAACCTTCCTTTATTTAGACATATTTAAAATTGCCAGGTATACACATCTCTGGACCAGACGCGTATCGGCTGCACAGAGCCTTCGTAATGCAGTTTTTTCCTCTGCCCCCCCAATATAACCCTTGTATACAAGCTTTCATACCGGCAGCAATATATACACTGTGAAATATCTGTCCCTAACAACAGACTATATGTTATTGGCATATAAACATGATGTAACTTATTTATCCTGTGCTCAACTGTAAAATGTACACTGGTTAGACTGTGTCTATATTATATATGACTAGGTCTTCGGATACAGGCATCCAATGAAACTGCTGCCCATATGTAAGATGCATGACTTGTTTGGTGACATCAGCAAGGCACCCTGGCTACTGACTGGCTGCATGCTGACCACTGGCATTATGGGAAATTTGATTTTCCTGTGATTTTCACCAAAAAGCTGTTCAGATTAGCCTGATTTGATTTTGCGAAAATCAGGATGATTTTATGGCCCTGCAAAATCAAGATAAGCAACACTAGTCATAATTGGTTGTACGTATGCTGTAGATAAACATGCATTGATATGTAGTACCCCAGAGTTGGGAACTGTAGCACTTTCTGTGTTAACTCAAGTCTTACAATCAGTTCCTGGTGGGATGTGCGAGAAGTGTGAAAAGTTATGATGTTATTGTTCATATTCCTCACTGTAATATGTGTTCTGGCAATATTCTTCAGCCCCTGATAAGTACAGGTCACCCAGAAACAGTCAGGGGAGTATTTGGCCAGCCCTATCAAAGAGTAGATAGCCTGTGATTGGTAGCTTAAATTCCCAGTACAGGTTAAGCTAGTGGGACAGTATAAAAGAGAGGAGTGGGTGGAGTTAAGTTAGTCTTCCAAGTGCAGAGCTAAGTTTAAGCTTGAGAGAGGCCAGGGAGGAATAAGAAGAAAGCCAGTGCTGTGGGAAGTGGAACTTCAAAGTGTGAGTAACAAAAGAAAAGGTGTTCTGAAGTGTTAGCAGTGGAGAGAGAGAGAGAGAAAAGGAAAGGAGTTTGTCCAAAAAAGAACCACAGCAAAAGGCTAGTATAGACAAGCAAGCTAGAAACAGTCAGCTCTTTGTAATCCCAGCCAGAGAAGTAAAGCTGGAATATAAAGTCAGGGAGTGAAGAAAGGGGAAATTTAACTCTCACCTCTCAAATCTAAGTGAAGTGTTTTTCTAATGTCAAGTTGTCCTCATCTACCTCAAGCAAATGTAAGTCAAGTTGTTTTACTGCTGCTAAGTAAAGAACTCTCCCTCTCACAGCCAATAAAGTGTTAAAGTGTTTTACCAGCTAAAGCCGGCTTCCTGGAGTAACTTCTACACCATCTACGCCATCTGCAATGACGTACCGCATTATACACTCCAGGCAAGGCCTACCACCCCCATTTTTGTTCAGTTCTCCACTTTTGCATTTATTATTTTTGTTCAGAGCGGGTTTCTACCCATAGACAGACTGGCGTCATGACAAAACAACATCTTCCCCTACTCAACTTTGCGGATATCGCCTCACTGGAGTATCACCAACTTACCCTGCCTGCCCCAGTGGGCAGCATGCAATAAGAACTGCCAAAATTTACCACTATGTAGCACCATATTTACCACCTTTCCATTTGGAGCAGCAGAGCCACCGTGACTCCCATTTTAGTTTCTCTAGCTACTTAACCCCTCCTAGGTCTGGCGCGCTGCAGATACATCACAGAAAACATGCTTTAAGTCATTCAAAATTATTGGAAAAAAATAATTTCCTTCCTATTATGTGATTTTACTGAAGCATTTATATAATCATTGTTGCTGTAGTCTGACTATGCCAGAATATTTATAATCTGAACTGACAAGAAAGTTGGAGGTTAACAATGAATTAATAATATGCTCCAAAAGCACTGGTGTTGTACTTACAATTAATCTTTGACAGACATTGTGCTATGCGTTTTTGCTAGACAAACTGAAGAAATTTGAAAGTCATACTTGAATGTGCATCATGGAAGATGATTAAACAATGATTTAACTATATGTGAACAGTGATAAATATGAAACATGATTATATAATGATCCATTAAATATTAATTGCTTGGCTATGAATCAGTTTTTCTCAATGTCTTCTGTTGCCATCAGGATAAATGCAGACTTGTTGCAACTTAAAAAAAATGCATGCACTTGATGCAGAAACAACTCCATTCAGATATGTGGAATGTTTTAGTCACTAAAATTTCTGTAATATTTTAGTTATCAAACAATAAAAATGTAAACAATAAGATACTCTCTTCTTATTTTTCATGAAAATGTTATCCCCTTCATGACCAATGAACATACTGTATATGTATGAAATTCATCACTGTGCAGGGTATGTAGCAAGTTCGAGATTTAATCTTGCCCCATATGTGATGGGTTCCTGTTGTGTGAAACGGCTGATATCTAAATTCAACAGACTGATTGTGGCTGTTTAACCTCTAAGGGCTCGTTCAGATGAGCGTGTGTTTTGTGCACGCATAATGCACACCTCTAAAATAACCAGTGGCTTTTGAAGTGCAAAATGGCATGTACCTAAAAAAGATAGGGCGTGCACTATCTTTGGTGTGCTTTTTGTAGGAATTTCCATTGACTCCTATGGGAGCAGGAGTTAATGAAAACTCCTGCGATGTCAATAGCTTCCTAATGTAAACTCCTTAGTCCCCGCAGGGATGAGGGGACTCCCCGAGGGTGCTGTTAATCCCCACAGGGAATCCCCTCATCACTGAACACTGTGACAGCACTGTCACAGTATTCAGTGATGATGGGACTTCCCATGTGGATGGAAGAATCCCCTGCCACAGCTGTGGCAGAGGAGCACAATGATATCCCATTGTTTTCAAGGGGGCAAATGTTGCTGCCGCCCCATTGAGAGCAATGAGATGAAGGCAACCCCTGCAGTGTTTTTCGGAGAGGGGCTTGAAATATAAGCCCTTCCCTGATGATAACCCCTAGCTGCATGAAAAGAATTTTAAAAAATAAGCGCTGTCCGGCGGCTCTAGGGCTTTTTCTCTCCCCGGCACTGTTCTTCATTTCTTCTGGCCGGGAATTGAAAAATCGCCCCCTTCTAGAAGCTCTGCCTCATCCCAGTGTGCCCCAACACTAGTGTGATTGTTCTCAGTCAGAGAAACCAAGTTATCTTGTAAATATGATATCTTTTAATTTGTTAGCCATTAAAAGGTGTCATATCTACAAGATAACTTGGTTTCTCTCACTGAGAACAATCACACTTTGCTCTACTGGCTAACACCGTACAAAACCTTTTTTTTCATTTTATCAAACACTAAAAGCACAAATAAATGCAGGCACTGAATATCATCCCAGTTTCTTGTTATAAGCACATATATTATAATAGGAGATTATAGGAGAGTCACAAAGAGCATTATACGTCAAACAAAAGGTGCTTTTTTTGCAAAGAGGAATTTTAAAAAAGATTGAAAGTAACAGCCCGTAGAAGCGTCCCATAGGGTGCATCATAGTAAATTCATAAATAAAGGGACCTACAGAGCTCTGCCAAAATGTATACATTGCATAAAAAATAAAAATTAAATAATGTTTTTATTTTTTTTCCTCCTTTTCCCCTTTTTTCTTTTTTCCCTTCTCTTTTTTCCCCCTTCCTTCTCTCCATAAAATATATAGTGTTTATAGAAAGAGACAACCATAATATAACAAAGGCTTTCAGGATATTTCGTCCAATTTTTTTCATCCAATCCAAATCTCGTCCAATCCATAGATTTTGCCCATTGCTTTTCTTATCCAGTAGGACATTTTGTCCAATTTCTTTTGTCCAATCCACATTCCGTCCAATTGCTTTCCTCATCCAGTAAAACATTTGACATTTCGCCATTAATACTTTATGTCACACTTAAGAAAAGAGATGTGTGTTCCCTTCTCGAACATATAGTCTACATGAAATCACTGTCCGAAGCACGACTTTGGATGCCGCCACCTCTTGACCTAATACTATAGTAAAAAAAGTTGTAATTTCAAAACTTTTTAAGTGATCACAGTGAAATGAAATGCACAAGGGGATACCTCCCTGATGTCCCCCACTTCTGATGTGTGTGTCACCTCTCCTGCGCCGGTAAAATGGCGGGTGCAGGCACAATAACGCTAAAGGCACACGGAAGAGATTTACGGCGAAATGTTTGCAGCAGATATTCTGATGAAAATCTGCCGCAGCTTCCCTGTCTGTGAGTCCATACTATATGATGCGGAAGTAGAGGCAGGAAAGACCATGGCTGAATCCCCTCCACTCAATGCCAGAGCATTGAGAAGGGGGGATTCCACAGCAGAGTCATCATATAAATTATACCACCTAAATAAAGCACAATCAGTGGCGAAAAAACAATGTCAGAATTTGCAGTTTTTCTATGTTAAAGTGACACGTCACTTTAACATGGAATAACACGTCCCGCAAGGTTTTACGCATTTTGTAGACATAGAGAGCTGACAGAGACTGTTTATGGCTGTGTATTATATGCACACGGACATACGCAGTGTGACTTTTTTTTTGCATATGGACAGCATATGCACAGCATATCATACGCAGCCTGTACAAAAGTATAGGGCTCAAGTTACGTGGTATGCAGAGAAATAGAGCATGCCATAATCTATTTCTCATGTGTATCTACACGCATTTCCTACACACCATTGACTTTCATTAACTTCATTCACCGTGTACCATGTGTCCATGCAACACACACGTAATATGCGGTGAAACACTGTCACAGACATGACCCCTAAGTAGTAGGGCTTAATGAGGGTTTTTCTTTTTCAGAATTTATATGATGGTTTTCTAATAGAGATGAGCGAGCACCAAAATGCTCGGGTGCTCGTTACTCGAGATAAAATTATCGCGATGCTGGAGGGTTCGTTTCGAGTAACGAACCCCATTGAAGTCAATGGTCGACCCGAGCATTTTTGTATATCGCCGATGCTCGCTAAGGTTTCCATTTGTGAAAATCTGGGCAATTCAAGAAAGTGATGGGAACGACACAGCAACGGATAGGGCAGGCGAGGGGCTACATGTTGGGCTGCATATCAAGTTGCCAGGTGCCACTATTAAGCCACAATAGCGGCAAGAGTGCCCCCCCCCCTCCCAACAACTTTTACTTCTGAAAAGCCCTCATTAGCATGGCATACCTTAGCTAAGCACCACACTACCTCCAACAAAGCACAATTACTGCCTGCATGACACTCCGCTGCCACTTCTCCTGGATTACATGCTGCCCAACCTCCCCCCCCCCCCCACACGACCCAGTGTCCACAGCGCACACCAAAGTGTCCCTGCGCAGCCTTCAGCTGCCCTCATGCCACGCCACACTCATGTCTATTTATAAGCGTGTCTGCCATGAGGAGGAACCGCAGGCACACACTGCAGAGGGTTGGCACGGCTAGGCAGCGACCCTCTTTAAAAGGGGCAGGACGATAGCCCACAATGCTGTACAGAAGCAATGAGAAATATAATCCTGTGCCACCACCATCAGGAGCTGCACACGTGGGCATAGCAATGGGGAACCTATGTGCCACACACTATTCATTCTGTCAAGGTGTCTGCATGCCCCAGTTAGACTGCGTTTTTTTATAAATAGTCACAGGCAGGTACAATTCCGCAATGGAAATTCCGTGTGCACCCACAGCATGGGTGGCTCCCTGGAACCCACCCGCTGTACATAAATGTATCCCATTGCAGTGCCCTGGACAGCAGAGCTAACGTCAGATTAAATGCAGGTGGGCTTCGGCCCAAACTGCATGCCCCAGTCAGGCTCGAGTTTTTTATAAGTATACACAGGCACGTGCATCTCCCTAATGGGAAGTCCATGTGGACCGACAGCATGGGTGGGTCCCAGGAAGCCACTGGCGGTACATAAATATATCCCATTGCAGTGCCCAGCACAGCTGATGTAACGTCAGCTTTAATGCAGGTGGGCAAAAAATTAATTGGATTACACTGTAGGCGAGGGCCCAAAAAAATTGGTGTACCAACAGTACTAATGTACCTCAGAAAAATTGCCCATGCCCAACCGAGAGGGCAGGTGAAAGCCATTAATCGCTTTGGTTAATGTGGCTTAATTGGTAACTAGGCCTGGAGGCAGCCCAGTTAAAATAAAAATTGGTTGGGGCGGAGCCTGACCTCCGAGCGCGATGGCTGCCTAAGACCAGCGCTCCGTCAGTGAGACGTCCCGACAGGGTCCTACCTCAGCGATTTACAGCGATCATGCCGAAGACAGCAAGGGAAAGGAGCGGAGAACAGCAGGGCACCCCCCGAGCGCCGAAAACTCAAGTAGGGATGCAGCGCTTTCTAAAAGAACGGGACTCCCGGTCCCCGCGTTCCCTGTCCAAGATGGCGCCGACCCACGAGGCTGCAGACTCTGCTCATAGTAAGGAGAGGGGAGGGGAGTCCTCGTCGGACGAAGAAGAGGATAGCGCTGTTATTTCTAAGGGCTTCATGAAACAACTGCTAGCGGATGCTCTGCGGCCCCTGATCTCAGACCTTGCAGAGATTAAGGAGG
The DNA here is from genome assembly GCF_035609145.1 of Eleutherodactylus coqui. Taxonomy (NCBI): domain Eukaryota; kingdom Metazoa; phylum Chordata; class Amphibia; order Anura; family Eleutherodactylidae; genus Eleutherodactylus; species Eleutherodactylus coqui. The sequence continues at coordinate 240,830,632 of NC_089841.1, read as the reverse complement.
ATGTCAAACACCTGGGGCGCAGAGTTGAAGAGCTGGAGGAGTCCTCCTCCGCCATTACAGCGCATGCCAGTGCAGTGGCCCAGGTTCTCAAAGAACAACATGAGTACCTTAATCGCGCCCTGATCTCTCAAGAGGACTTGGAGAACAGAAACAGGCGCTGCAACGTCCGTATAAAAGGGCTCCCCGAATCGTTTGACGGAGAGTCCCTCCATAAGGTAGGAGCCGAAATTTTTGATCTATTGCTGGGCTCGGAGGGGACTATACAGATGGGCATTGAACGCATCCACAGGGCGCTTAGGCCCCCTCCCACTACAAACGACCCACCCAGGGACATTATCTGTAAATTGTTTTCACATCAAGATACAATCGCCATTTTAAACGCTGCTAGAGTGCATAACGGGTGGAAATATAAAGACCATGCCATACAATTCTACCAAGATCTAGCGCCCTCTACACTTTATAAAAGGAGACTTTTGCGGCCACTTTTGGAGGCTCTGAGGGCCAAGAACCTGCGTTACTCCTGGCTATTCCCTTTTGGACTGGGGGTTTCTGTGGGAGGTCGCAGGCTCACAATCAGAACCCCAGAGGATCTACATAATGCTTGGCCCCTACTGGATATCCCCCCTATGGATCTGCCGTGCTGGCTCCCACTCCCGGGTTTTCCTAATCTGCCCAAACTCCCGCCGCCAGACACCTGGCAACGGCCCTCCAACTCAAAATCGCCTAAAGGGAAGAAGAAGAAGGCAAAGGAGACCCCCAGTAGCGGCGACACTTGAAGTGTCCGAACGGTGCTGTTTTCTGTTTATTCTTCCCCAGGCGGCTTCGCGTAAGGCCTGGAATTATGTTTTCAAGTACTCTGAAATTAAGGACACTAAAGGTTATTCGTGTTCCGAACTTTGCTCTGCCCTTTATGCATCGAAAGGGAATATAATACTTACCCTCGTGGATGGTTGTCTCTAAAATATGTTCTATTTTGTTATTATGTCAATGCTTTCGTTTTGTTCTTGCTCCTCCTAGACCCAGCTCCGCTGAGACTCAACTCTCTAAACCTCTCCTATGATCGTTTCTTCGGAGAGGACCCTGCGGGACCCCTGGCGGTTCAGGCTATCCTCATTTGTTCGACCCTTATCCTTATAAGGTTCGACCAATCCGCCTCACTCCCCCTTCCTTTTGTCTGTTTGTTTTTTCCCCTCCTCCTCCTCTATACACCTCGGTCCCCTGTGGGTAGAAGACCTAGTCCCCGCGGGGCCCCGAGGTTCTGTCTTTAGGGAGGGAGCGGACCCGCGCCCCCTCTTCTGCAGATAGTGTCCCCCTCTTCCCTTCTGTTCCTGTGTAGTCGATCCCCCCCCCTTTCTTCGCCCGTCCATCCTGAAACCTACCCCTCCCTACCTCCACCTACCCATCAGCTGATCTCGTACATTAGCCAAGCAAAACCAGACACAGGAGAAATAGGGGCTTCTCTCCAGCGCTTTCATTTGCATCTGAGTAACTCCTTTTTTCTCCCCTCACGTTCTCCAGAATTAAGAAGCATCGAGCGGTTATCGAGATGGTCGACTCTTTGAGATGGTCCACTTTTAACGTCAAGGGGCTGAACTCTCCATCCAAAAGACATCACATCGCTCTGCTCCTGAGAAGGTATGGAACGAAAATTGCTTTTTTGCAGGAGACCCACTTCAGGGGAAATAGATGCTTATCCCTACCGGGAAGGCAATATGCGCAGGCATTTCATAGCACGCACCCGACATCCGCCACCAGGGGAGTCTCTATACTCTTCCATCACTCCATAGTCTTCACATGTGAAGCTCAACTTTCAGACTTGGAGGGGAGGGCCCTCTTTCTAAGAGGCAAACTACTTAATCAGAAAGTGACTATTGCAAACCTATACTCCCCTAACACAGGGCAGGTACCATGGTTGATAAATCAGCTAGATACCCTTAAGCAATTTGCCGAGGGGCCAATTCTCCTGGGAGGTGACCTAAATCTAACCCTTAACCCCATCTTGGATTCCTCTACCGGGAGATCCCATATATCCCAAACCAAACTTAGAAGGCTTCATCGAGCCCTCTCGGAATTGGAATTGGTCGACGTTTGGAGACTCTCCAACCCGACTACGAAGGATTTCACCTTTTACTCACACGTTCACTTTTCCTTTCAGCGCCTTGATTATATATTCATTTCATCATCACTATTAAAATCCTGCACCGGCACCAAAATCGATCCAATTCTGGTCTCAGACCATGCCCCATTACACGTTAATCTGGATCTTTCCCCGCCCCCTCCCCGGGAATGGTGTTGGAAACTAAATCCATCACTTTTAGACTCGGAAGAGGATAAACAACAGCTAAACTCCCTTCTAGACGAATTTTTCCATTTCAACAAATCACAGGAGGTCTCGACCCCTACGATTTGGGAAGCCCATAAGGCCTATGCAAGGGGCCTTTTAATCGCCTTGAGCTCCAGGGTTAAAAAGAGAGTACAAAAAAGCATAGACGACAAACTGCAGCAAATAACTAAGCTTGAACAAGCGGTTAAGAGCTCACACTGCAAGGCCTCACTGGACAAACTTACCTCCCTTAGGAAAGACTTGAAAAGGGACCTGGATTTGAGGTTTAACAAGAAACACCTTCACTTACAAAAAACTGTCTATGTCCAAGGTAATAGGGGCAGCAAATGGACCTCCTCCCTCATCAAAAAAGCTCATAAAAGAAACCACATCAGCTCAATAAAAACCAGCAATGGTTCCCAGGTAACATCGTCTGCGGATATAGCCGCAGAGTTCCAAAGTTTCTACTCCCAACTTTATAATATCCATCAACCCCTCTCTCCCGGCGAGAAACAAGCTGCCCATACAAGAATACAAAATTTCCTGACCGGGTTAAATCTCCCTAGTCTGGACAGGGAGGCGGGTGCGGCCCTAACGGGCACCGTCTCCTCTCAGGAGATAGAGGACCTCCTGTCTTCTTCCCCGTCGGGTAAAAGTCCAGGCCCAGACGGTCTTCCGGCCACTTATTATAAAGCTTTTAAATCTTGCCTAATCCCCCAGATAACAGAATTTTTCAATTCCCTTCTCAGCGGAGAGTCGCTACCCAAACAAGCGCAGGAAGCGCACATTACGCTGATCCACAAAGAGAATAAAGATCCAGAGGCCTGTGGAAGTTACAGGCCTATTTCCCTCATCAATTTCGACGTCAAACTATGGGCAAAACTCCTTGCAAAAAGGCTAGAAAAATATATCCCATCTCTTATTAACATGGAGCAGACTGGCTTTGTCAAGGGCAGAGAGGGTAAGGACAGCTGCTTCCGGCTGCTCCATGCAATACGGCAGGCCCAAGTGCTAAACACCCCATTGGCTCTAGTAAGCTCAGATGCCGAAAAAGCCTTTGACCGGGTGAATTGGCTATACATGCGCTCGGTTCTCTCCCATTTTAAAATACCCTTGGCCTTTGTCACCGCCATCTTCTCTTTATATTCTGCACCATACGCTAGACTTAAGATAAATGGCACCCTCTCACCGCCCTTTAATATTAGCAATGGAACCCGACAGGGCTGCCCCCTGTCTCCTTCGCTATTTATTCTTGCTCTAGAGCCGTTCCTTCAGAGGATCCGACTGGACCCCAGTATTCACGGTCTGAGGGTGGGGCGGGAAACCCTCTCGTTGGCTGCCTATGCAGACGATATTGTCTTTCTGGTCACGAACCCCGAGGAGGGACTGCCTCACCTTATCACCCTCTTAGAAGATTTCGGGGTCATCTCGAACTTTAAAATAAATTACTCTAAATCAAAAGTTTTGAACGTGTCGATTCCAACTAATAGGTTCCGAGCTCTGAAAACAAACTCCCCCTTTTCGTGGACTAACACAGATATTGACTTTCTGGGCATACAGCTCACAAAAAGAGTAGAAGACCTGTTCGCGGCCAATTTTTCTCCTCTCCTGTCTAAGCTGAAGAATATTTTAAGATCTTATGACCTCCCCTTCCTTTCGTGGCTGGGGAGAAAGAATATTTTGCAGTCTTATGTGATACCATTAGTTTTGTATAAACTGCGACTCCTCCCGATTCATATCCCCAATTCTTTCTTTAAGTCCCTGCACTCGATCATACTGAATTATGTCTGGAGAGGTAGGAGACCCAGATTAGCCCACAGTCTGCTAGTAAGGAGGAGGATGGATGGGGGGATTGACTTACCTAATCCAAGAGACCTATATCTGTCCACCCAATTAGGGCACTGGATGGAGCTGGTGCTTCCGTCTAAGGACCATTTGGTTCGGGAGCTTGCTCTAGCCTCATACGGACCCGCACTCCTTCAAGACCTATGGTTCCCTGCGCAGATTATAAAGAAACATAGGAAGGTCTGCCCTCTCCTCAGGGGAGCTATGGAGACCTGGCAGAAGCTTGGTGACAGGTTGGCACCACCTCCATCTCCTCTTACCCCCCTAAATACCCTCCATAAGATAGTCGGGCTACACTTAGACCCCTGCTCCGCCGACTGCTGGCAGCTCCTCTCGGACAGAAAAATAAGTGATATTCAGACGAGGGCTCACATGCCTCATCCAAATATACTTCAAGACTTACTGCCCGGCCATAATCTATCCTTTCTAACGTCAGCACATATGACAGAAGTCATTAAAAAGTTCCTGACCCATCACAAGTCGTCTAGACCACTAACTTGTTTCGAGAGATTCATGACTAAAGACAGAGCCCCCAGGAGGAAATTATCTGACATTCGGAAACAGTTTATTTCCCCTTCACAGAACACCAAACCGGCGTTCGTCACCTCCTGGGAGAAGGAGCTTAAGATCTCTCTTTCAGAGAGGGACACTAGAATCATACTGAAGTATTCTTTTGGCGCTTCGCCCTGTGTCACTGCACAAGAGTCACATTACAAACTGTTATCTCGCTGGTATAGGACTCCTCAGTGGCTCTCTGATCACAAATTATCTCCTCAGGACACCTGTTGGAGATGTGAAGCTGCAACCGGTTCATATCTTCACCTATGGTGGGAGTGCCCGGTGTTGAAGCCCTTCTGGAGGGATGTCGGGGGCGTGTTGAGTAGACTTGCCCCGGGGCTGGTACTTTCCCCTGAGGTGGTCATCCTGTGGAAGCCGTCGTCCGCCTTCCACCCGCAGAAGCATAAACTTATCGCACTATTATTGGATGCGGCGAAATCTCTCGTCCCTCTTCTCTGGCGCCGCCCGGACCCCCCTTCCCTTGACATGTGGAGAGCGAAAGTGGACCTCCTCTCAAACCTGGAGGAACTATCTAGCTACTCCAGAGGATCCCATGGGGATTTCCTGAAAACCTGGAGCCCTTGGCGCTCTATTAGGGACTCGCTGTCGGGGGGGTCGGGCGGTTGCCCGGGGGGGGGGGGGGAGGGATGAGCACCTCGCCGCCTCTCCTCTGTCTCGGATGGTAGAGTGAGGCCCTTGATTGCGTCGGAGGGAGGGGGGGGGGGATCTCCCCCCCCCCCCCACTTGTTTGGTATGTTTCTTTACAGATTTTCCATCTCTGGGACTTTGCCCTTGACGGACCCGCTCTCTGCTGATTGGGTGGTTGCTCTCACAAAGAGGATGGCTGGGTACGAGATTAGCCCCCCCCCCTATCCCCCCCCCCTCTTGCTTCCCCCCCCCCCTTTCCTATTGTGTTTGTCATGCCCCTACTGTTCTACCCCCCACTATTTAGGACTGTTTTGAATGTTTAAGGGTGAATTCTTGAAAGATTTACTGCCCTAGAAGCAGGATCACCCTTCCTTGGTGGCTTGCCCACACTGTTGTTATTTAATGTCTCTGGTTTTCATATGGTTGCATTTTCCATTGCTTACTCTCGACTCGTTTCCGGATTGCCTATGTAACCACCTTCTCTAGCTTCGGAGACATTTCAGTTCTGCCTGTATATTATTTGTTTGTAAGATCTTCAAATACAATAAAAATTGATAATAAAAAAAAAAAAAAAAAAATTGGTTCAGGTGCAAGTTTCAACGCTTTAATGAGCATTGAAACGTATAAAAATTGTTTACAAAAATTATATGACTGAGCCATGTGGGCCTAAGAAAAATTGCCCGTTCGGCGCGATTACGTCAGGTCTCAGGAGGAGGAGCAGGAGGAGGAGGATGAATAGAATACACAGATTGATGAAGCAAAAAGGTCCCCGTTTTTGATAGTGATAGAGAACGATGCTTCCATCCGCGGGTGCAGCCTTCGTATTGCTTAGGTATCGCTGCTGTCCGCTGGTGGAGAAGAGAAGTCTGGGGAAATCCAGGCTTTGTTCATCTTGATGAGTGTTAGCCTGTCGGCACTGTCGGTTGACAGGCGGGTACGCTTATCCGTGATGATTCCCCCAGCCGCACTAAACACCCTCTCTGACAAGACGCTAGCCGCAGAACAAGCAAGCACCTCCAGGGCATATAGCGCGAGTTCAGGCCACGTGTCCAGCTTCGACACCCAGTAGTTGTAGGGGGCAGAGGCGTCACCGAGGACAGTCGTGCGATCGGCTAAGTACTCCCTCACCATCCTTTTACAGTGCTCCCGCCAACTCAGCCTTGACTGGGGAGCGGTGACACAGTCTTGGTGGGGAGCCAGAAAGCTGGCAAAGGCCTTGGAGAGTGTTCCCCTGCCTGCGCTGTACATGCTGCCTTATCTCTGCGTCTCCCCTGCTACCTGGCCCTCGGAACTGCACCTTCGGCCACTAGCGCTGTCGGATGGGAATGTTACCATCAGTTTGTCCGCCAGGGTCCTGTGGTATAGCATCACTCTTGAACCCCTTTCCTCTTCGGGTATGAGAGTGGAAAGGTTCTCCTTATACCATGGGTCGAGCAGTGTGTACACCCAGTAATCCGTAGTGGCCAGAATGCGTGTAACGCGAGGGTCTCGAGAAAGGCATCCTAACATGAAGTCAGCCATGTGTGCCAGGGTACCTGTACGCAACACATGGCTGTCCTCAGTAGGAAGATCACTTTCAGGATCCTTCTCCTCCTCCTCCTCAGGCCATACACGCTGAAAGGATGACAGGCAAGCAGCATGTGTACCCTCAGCAGTGGGCCAAGCTGTCTCTTCCCCCTCCTCCTCATGCTCCTCCCCCTCCTCCTCAACGCGCTGAGATATAGACATGAGGGTGCTCTGACTATCCAGCGACATACTGTCTTCCCCCGCCTCCGTTTCCGAGTGCAAAGCATCTGCCTTTATGCTTTGCAGGGAACTTCTCAAGAGGCATAGCAGAGGAATAATGACGCTAATGATTGCAGCATCCCCGCTCACCATCTGGGTAGACTCCTCAAAGTTTCCAAGGACCTGTCAGATGGCTGCCAACCAGGCCCACTCTTCGGTAAAGAATTGAGGAGGCTGACTCCCACTACGCCGCCCATGTTGGAGTTGGTATTCCACTATAGCTCTACGCTGCTCATAGAGTCTGGCTAACATGTGAAGCGTAGAGTTCCAGCGTGTGGGCACGTCGCACAGCAGTCGGTGCACTGGCAGATTAAACTGATGTTGCAGGGTCCGCAGAGTGGCAGCGTCCGTCTTGGACTTGCGGCGCACCTTTCTGAGCAGGTATGACAAGTGTGGGTAGCTTTACAGAAAGCGCTGAACCACCAAATTAAAGACATGGGCCAGGCATGGCACGTGCGTGAGGCTGCCGAGCTGCAGAGCCGCTACCAGGTTACGGCCGTTGTCACACACGACCATGCCCGGTTGGAGGCTCAGCGGCGAAAGCCAGCGGTCGGTCTGCTCTGTCAGACCCTGCAGCAGTTCGTGGGCCATGTGCCTCTTCTCTCCTAAACTGAGTAGTTTCAGCACGGCCTGCTGACGCTTGCCCACCGCTGTGCTGCCGTGCCGCGCGACACCGACTGAGGGCGACGTGCTGCTGCTGCTGACACATCTTGATTGCGAGACAGAGGTTGCGTTGGAGGAGGAGGAGGAGGGTGGTTTAGTGGAGGAAGCATACACCTCCACAGATACCAGCACCGAGCTGGGGCCCGCAATTCTGGGGGTGGGTAGGACTTGAGCGGTCCCAGGCTCTGACTCGGTCCCAGCCTCCACTAAATTCACCCAATGTGCCGTCAGGGAGATATAGTGGCCCTGCCCGCCTGTGCTTGTCCACGTGTCCGTTGTTAAGTGGACCTTGGCAGTAACCGCGTTGGTGAGGGCGCGTACAATGTTGCGGGAGATGTAGTCGTGCAGGGCTGGGACGGCACATCGGGAAAAGTAGTGTCGACTGGGAACCGAGTAGCGCGGGGCCGCCGCCGCCATCATGCTTTTGAAAGTCTCCGTTTCCACAAGCCTATACAGCAGCATCTCCAGGCTGATCAATTTGGCTATGAGCACGTTTAACGCTTGAGCGTGCGGGTGCGTGGCGGAGTACTTGCGTTTGCACTCAAACAGTTGCGCTAGCGACGTCTGGACGCTGCACTGAGAGACATTGCTGGATGGGGCCGAGGACAGCGGAGGTGAGGGTGTGGGTGCAGGCCAGTAGGCACTCGGCCCTGTGTCCTCAGAGGGGGGTTGGATCTCAGTGGCAGGTTGGGGCACAGGGGGAGAGGCAGTGGTGCAAACCGGAGGCGGTGAACGGCCTTCGTCCCACCTTGTGGGGTGCTTGGCCATCATATGCCTGCGCATGCTGGTGGTGGTGGCTCCCCAGCTGATCTTGGCGCGACAAAGGTTGCACACCACTGTTCGTCGGTCATCAGGCGTCTCTGTGAAAAACTGCCACACCTTAGAGCACCTTGGCCTGTGCAGGGTGGCATGGCGCGAGGGGGCGCTTTGGGAAACAGTTGGTGGATTATTCGGTCTGGCCCTGCCTCTACCCCTGGCCACCGCACTGGCTCGGCCTGTGCCCACACCCTGACTTGGGCCTCCGCGTCCTCGCCGGCATCCACGTCCTCTAGGCCTACCCTTACCCCTCAGCATGCTGTATTACCAGTAGTGCAGAAACAGAATGCTGTAATTAAATGTGCCACTTATTGGCCTGTGGTTGGAGGCTGACTTCACTTACGGAACGCACAGCAGAGCCAGGAAAGAATTTTGCGCAAGCCTGCTGTAACACTTAGCTGGCTGCGTATGAATTAGGACAACTACCCCCAGCAGAGACCCAGTACACTGAGGACGGTCACAGGCAGCCCAAATAGATTTTTTTTCCCAAATGTTTTTGGAAAGGCCCACTGCCTATATACACTAAATATGTCTTCTGTCCCTGCCTCACCACTACTAGCCCTGCACTATGTAAAATTACTGCAGACTGTTTCACTGTGGACAGGAATACAGCGGTGATGTAACAGGCAACACAGAGCCAGGAAAGAATTTTGTGCAAGCCTGCTGTAACACTTAGCTGGCTGCGTATGAATTAGGACAACTACCCCCAGCAGAGACCCAGTACACTGAGGACAGTCACAGGCAGCCCAAATAAATTTTTTTTCCCAAATGTTTTTGGAAAGGCCCACTGCCTATATACACTAAATATGTCTTCTGTCCCTGCCTCACCACTACTGGCCCTGCACTATGTAAAATTACTGCAGACTGTTTCACTGTGGACAGGAATACAGCGGTGATGTAACAGGCAATACAGAGCCAGGAAAGAATTTTGTGCAAGCCTGCTGTAACACTTAGCTGGCTGCGTATGAATTCGGACAACTACCACCAGCACAGACCCAGTACACTGAGGACGGTCACAGGCAGCCCAAATAGATTTTTTTCCCCAAATGTTTTGGCAAAGGCCCACTGCCAATATTCAATCAATATGTCTTCTGTCCCTGCATCACAATATGTGTTCTGTCCCTAAGAAGGACCGTTGGGGTTCTTGAAGCCTAAAATACTCCTAACACTCTCCCTATAGCAACTCCAGCAAGACAGCACTTTCCCTGAACTATGTCAGAATGCATCTGTGGCGAGCCGCGGGAGGGGCCGATTTATATACTCGGGTGACACCTGATCTCGCCAGCCACTCACTGCAGGGGGGTGGTATAGGGCTTGAACGTCACAGGGGGAAGTTGTTATGCCTTCCCTGTCTTTCTATTGGCCAGAAAAGCGCGCTAACATCTCAGAGATGAAAGGGAAAGTAACTCGAACATCGCGTGGTACTCGTCTCGAGTAACGAGCATCTAGAACACGCTAATACTCGAACGAGTATCAAGCTCGGACGAGTACGTTCGCTCATCTCTATTTTCTAATATTATTTTGATATGTTCTGTTATTGATCAATCTATGATTAATACTAACATCTTTATCTATGTTTCATGAGAGTATGGATTACAGATTATTATTGATTTTAGATTAATACTGAATATTCATGGGGCCTTGTTCACTGTCTGGTTTGACTGGGACAAACTTTTTTGCTGATGGTTCCTGTATTGCCTGGCTTAATCTTGGGGCACTCTGTTTTGCAAGTTACAGTAGTAATAGTGACCCTACTATGGGCCCCAGTAGTAATAGTACCCCATTACTAACAATGGTCCCTGTAGTGTATCTTCATCTGGGCATCAACCCAACAAGTGTTTTGCTCACTCAAGTCTGCAGCTAAAGTCTAGCAACAGCCACTGCTAGAATCAGTCTGTGACCCCTGACCTCTCCCCCTGGTGCCTGCGGCAGTGTACATGGCAGCATCTGCATGCAGGAATGCAAACTCCAAGGGAAGAGGTCAGAGGTTACAGACTGATTCCAGCATAGTGCCCGCTGAACCAGAGCTACAGACCAAGTGAATGAAATGCTTGTTGGGTAGCTGCCTGGTTGACTCTGGCAAAAATTTTTACCAAAAATTAATATGGCTGGTAAAAATAAAATATCAACCGGTTGACAACCTGACGCTACCACTCTGAGTTCCTGCAGATTGCCGCCTGAGGTGCAGGCTCAGGTCGCCTTATGGTAGAGGCACCACTAAATGCGCATTAAGTCCTGAATACAGTCCATGAGATACGTTGGTGGGTTGGAGACAGGGGCTAGAAACAGAGAGCCCAAGTGGTGCTGAGAAGCAAGGCCTAAGTGTCAAGAAAAATAAATATGGTTCCATATTGCAGCAGGTATGACACCCAAATAAGGAAAATACAGCAATTGGAATAAAGTTACCTGGAGTGGTTACACAGCGCTGCAACTCGATATAAAGCCTAACAATTGGAGAAGCAGTCTCCCCAATGGATTAGAAACACCTCCATAATCAGGACAGTAGAGTGGCAGAAAGAAGGGAATACTCAGTACGCTAAAGACGGGAGAAGAAGTAAAGTTATATTAGCAACATGTATCAATGCCACACAGGCATCTTTATTTGGCCTTTATGAACCTCTTACAGACAAACACAATATTTGGTTTCTTACTATTTACCAGTATTATTGGTCAGCCTTTTTCAATTGACTGCTTTGTTTGCATTCCTTTTGCATATGTACTCATACATCACTTTGTTGGTTTCAGTGTTTTCAGCTCTTTGTATCTTAATGTTACTTATTTGTCTTCATTCTAATTTTTTACTGATATTTTTTTACTAATTCGTTACTCGTGCCGCAGCACATTTGTTCTCATTAACTCTCCCATTAATTGATTTCCTACCAGTACTAATGGCCAATTTACTGTTTGTCTGTGCACTTGTTCCTACCATTTACCAGTATTAATGGCCAATTAACACTTTTGTCTATCTTTTTTTGCATATGCACCTGTTCTTTTGTCACGTCACTTTATTATTTGCCTTTACAATGTAATTCTCTAGCTGCAGTGGTTTAAATGACCTTTTGCTCATGTTACATGATCCGTCTTTTGCACTCGCAGCACTCCTGGAGTAAAGTAGGTGGTCCTTCTCGGCTTATATGTGAATAAAGAAAACAGACAGTGGACAGAGCCTTGGACTAATGTCAATTAAGTTCCTAAGGGGATAACTCTTTAATGGGATCTTCTTAACCTCTCATTGAATCCACAGTGGTGGAGGGCAGCATATGGACAAAAAGAAACCCCCCCAACAAGTGGGGCTAAAGAGAAAATTAGAATAAAACGTACACACTCAAATGGGGTCAAGAAAAAATTTATAAGAACTTACTTGGGAAGGGGGAGATCCTCCTAATGGAGAAATAGGGTGAATCGCCTCTCTTAGATGCCAAAGTGGCTGCTGAGGAAAAAATCCACGTCCCCTCTTAAAATAAGCCATTCGTTCCTGGAGGACGTAGATTTCTTCCTCAGCAGCCACTTTGTGATCCTAGGGAGATTCACCCTATTTCTCCATTAGGAGGATCTCCCTCTTCCCAAGTAAGATCTGGTACATTTTTTCTTGATCTCATTTAAGCATGTATGTTTTATTCTAAGCTTCATATGTGACTACAGTTTCATTACTTTAGGCCTCGTTCACACGAGCATGGTTTTAGCGCTCTGGTAGCATTGCTAAATAAATTGCATAATGCTTGGTAGAAAATTGCATGGACGGATGATTTCCAGCTATTAAATCTCGATCTTGCTGTGAAATTGTTCGTTCACACGATAGGAAGGTGTGTGGTGTGTTATCCAGCTCCCATAGGAGTCTATGGAAACTCCCATGCATCATGCACCAAAGATAGGTCAGGTCCTATCTTTTCTCGCAGCATGGACCTTAGATGCAAGCTTTGTATTTGTTAGATTACATTAGATTCTATTAGACACAATCTTTTCACCCGCCTCTAATGCACTAAAACCATGCTTTTGTGAACAAGGCCTTAAACTATTATGCCCCTAAGCTCTCTGAGTCTCCACTCAGCTTTCTGCATGTGTCTGTTATAATAAGGCTGCTTTCACACCTGTGTTAGGGCTCAGTTCAGGATTTCTGTGCTGTATTTGGAAGAAAGCAGACATGTTTTCCTAACCCTCAACAGCCTCTTTTAATAAATTGGTGTGTTGCAATGGTCTGCATCATTTAAAGAGGCTGTCTCATGAAAAATATTGTTTATACTTAAATCCAGCCTATGATTTTAACATATATTTTTTGTATTTGCCCTTACTGAAAAAATGGTTGTAGAATCAACTTAGTGGCACTGAGTGGGTACATAACTCTTTTCTAGCCTCCTGAAAAATGTTATCTATATGGAGCTCTACTGAGGTATGTGTGAAAGTTATGTCTTGTTTTTACATGCTGTAACAGAAAAAAACATTTTTGCAATTTGCTGAGAGAATTTGATAATTTTCTCCTTTTGTAGATGCTCTGCTTGTTTTTGCTGTCACTATAGGAAGCTGTGAAATGTTTTGTGCATTTCTAGAACAAAAAAATTGTCTTACCGTTAATTGAAAGAAATATTTCCCCTTTCAGAGCTCCTTTATTCACACTGAATTGTGATTCATCTTTTACACAAAAAAAACTATTAAATGTGAAGCATAAAAAACACCTAAAATGGTAATTACTTTTGTTTAACAAAGTTAGGCTCATTCAAAGTCATGTTTACGTAGCCAGTAAAGTGGCACTTAAGATCTAAGTGGTTCTGTATGATGAAGACACGGAGACTCCTTGTGCCTCCTTAGAACACTATTACTCCTCTCAGATCAATGCCCCTGTGAGTAAATAACTCCGCAATATTGTAAACAATGGAATATGCATCTAGATCGGAGAGTAAATAAAACATGTTTTGTTAAAAATCAGCTTACGGCCTCATGCCCACGGCCAGGTCGGATTCTGACTGCAAATTATTACAGTGGAATCAGACCCGGTGCCCCCCAGAGACCCTATACTCACCTGTCCGGATCTGCGGTGAGAGTCTTGGCCGGCGAGCCGAGGCGCATGTGCAGTACAGTGCATGATTCGCCCGCGCTGGACTGTGACGTGGATTCTCGTGGTACTTCCGCTGTGCTTACAGTGGATGTATCGCGGTGTGGAAAATCACAGTTAATTGCTGCTCTAGGGCTAGAATCATTTAACATAGCAGATGCATGGATGGCTATTGCTGCAGAATTCACGGCGGGCGTCTGGCAGTGAATTCCTTTGCGATAATCGGTCCGTGGGCATTAGCCCTAAGGCTCAAAATTTATCCAAAAATGGCAGCAGAAGCATTCAGGTGCAATAAAACAGGTATTATTTCCTTTATTCTATCCTCAGTAATCACGCAATGTTTCGGCCGTTACAAACAGCCTTTGTCAAGCATGTTACAAAAAACCACAACCCCCCTTAAATAGTTTAAAACAAGGAAAATACAGGCATAACATTGGTTACCAGATTGTTCCTCCTACCACTTAATCAGCTGCCAGCTGCGCCGTAGCTGCTCTTGTGTCCAATCCAGGACAAACAAGGATCCAGAGTCCTCCTCCCCGACTGGGCACACCATCACCAAAGCCTCTGCTTCCATCTCCAGCGTCTCCGTGGGAGCAGCGTGCCTGCGCCGACTTCCTGATGACGTCATCACGCTCCCTACGTTCAGTCACTCCCTCAACAACCTGTGACCACGCCAGCACGTCGTATCCAAGCAACCGCTACACAAATCACAGTGCAGCCCTGTGTATCTAGGGCGGTTCTACAAGATCGCATCCTAGAACCATATCCTAGCGTCCGTTGTGTTGATCCTCACGCCGAATGATATCTCAGCGGCTCTTTCACAATGTCTCAACATTGCGCTACCTTATTTGATCCCCGCAACCTCTGCACTAGACATTGATTGGAAGATTTGGATCCGTCTCCTGTTTAACGGCTGTGCAGGGAAAGCCTCCCCTTGGATAAGGGTTTGCTGTAGTGCTGCAGGTGCTTGAGTGTGTTTATTAGCCCTAAGGCTGGCTTCACACTGATGAGAAAATCATGCGATATTTGTTCGTCGCAAATGCAAAAATCTTGCACAAATATAAACCCCATTTTTTGAATGGGGTCATATACATGAGCAATGTTTTCCCACATCCCTATGTGGGAAATAAATGGGGTCATCCCCTATCTTTGTGTGTGCTCTCGCATTGCATCTCCTATTGTTCTCAATAGGGCTGGTGGTAGCATTACGCCATGTGCTAGGTGCACGCGGTGCAATGCAAAGGTTTCCCCATTGGAAATAATAGGAGAAACTCTGCATTCCTCCACAGCTGTCAGCTGTGGCAAAGGATCGGTTCTTCCACGAATAAGGTGCAAGGTGGTTTTGAAGCAAAAATGCTTAACATCCGTGGGGAAAGACGAGCGCAAAATTAGGCCATGATGCATGGCCCGATATCGTGCTTCCCTGTGTGAAGTTAGCCTTACAAAATGTATACATATACATATATAATATGATATGGGCATTAGGGTCTTATCCAGCTTCCATATCATTTATGGGAAAAGACAACTTCCCCTTGCAACGAAATGCATCCCGTAGTTTAATTTCAATGTTTTAGATGTTCTGGTTGAAAATTTAAAGGAACATTGTAGTAAAGAAACATTTTTTTTATCACTGCATCTTCGCCTGATTGACTGTCACACTTTGGATGACATTTTGTATACATTGTTCTCAGTTCTATGTTGTTGGGCCTCCTGTCTGATACAGACAAAATCTTAATTTTTAGATTTTACCCTGCGGTTTAATCTTCAATGCTGTATGATCAATCTCATGATGCGTCAGTAAAACGTTGCAGAAGCAACTGGAGCTAGTTTCATTCATGATTATTATTACCCTTTATATTCCTTAACTAAGCTAGAGACAATAAGTGTATAATCAAAGAAAATCAACTATTTAACAATTTCATAGGAAATTTCTAATAGAGGAGAGCAAACTGAACTTGCAAAAAGAACATTTTGGTTGAACTTTACTTAAAATTCAGTTCGGATAGAACCCAGATCTCAGTTTGTTTCTGCTGGACTGGTAGTAAAAAAAAAACAACCTAAAATTAGTGTTGAACACTGCATAAGAGACCTTGAAATGATGGTGGTAGTGGCATGGTACCATAGTTAGCATTGCTGCCTTGCAGCACTGGCTCCCTAGGTTTAATTCTGACCAAGGACAACATCTGCATTGACTTTGAAAAACTCCATGCAGATGATGTCCTTTTTCAGATTTGAACCTAGGAATCCAGCGTTGCAAGCCAATAAGGCTAACTTTTAAATCACCACACTAATTTTTCCCTCTCCAAAAAGGAAAAGAAGAACAAGAAACACAGAAAATATACAAACTCTATGCAGATATTGTTCTTGGTGAGATTTAAAACTAGCACTTCAGCACTGCAAGGCAATTTGACACTGTTTTCCTTTTTCCCAGGAGGAGAAGAGTTGGAACAATTAGAAGAAACAGTGCTGCAAGGCAATAGTACTAACTTCTGATCCACTATACTTCTTTTTCCTTTTAATGAGAAGAATGAAAAGAAGAAGAAAAAAACACAGAGAGAACCTTCAAATTCCATAGTTTGTATATCAAACAAAGCTAAGGGTCACAAAAATGAACTTGGCGAGAGTATTAAGGACTAGATTTATGACACCAGAAAAAAACTGGGTTACAATAACTGGAACTAAATGAACATAAATTTTTAACACAACTTCTGAATATCTAATAGCTGAGATCAGGGGCTTAAAAAATATAGCATAAAATTAAGCAAGAAGTCTTGTTATTAAGACAAATAGAAGAGGTGTCAAACCGCAATGAAGTAATTATTATGGGAGACTTTAATTATTCGGATATAATGTGGGAAGACAAAGCCTGCAAATTTCACAATGGTGATAAGTTCTTGAGAACAATTAAAGGCAACTACCTCAACTACTTCACGCAACTGGACCTCAGAGACTATAGAACAAGTTTAGAGGCCATAAGCCAAGCCAAAGATCAGAGACTATACAGGCCAAGCTAAAGTTCAGAGGCTAGACAAGCCAAGCCAAAGCTCAGAGGCTATACAGGCAAAGCCAAAGCCCAGAGACTAAGGCCAAGCTTAGTAACCATAGGCCAAGCCAAAGCCCATAAGATGTGCCAGCCAATCCAAAGCTCAGAGACTATACAGGCCACGCTCAGAGGCTGTGAGCCAAATTTAGAAGCCATATGCCAAGCCAAAGCTTAGAGGCTAGAAGCCAAGCACAGAAGCTAGAGACAAAACTCCTAGGTGTATTTTAAGTCTTTTTGTATGTAGACGTTTGCAACCTTTGCAATTTTTTTCTATGGAAGTCAATTTGGTTATTCTGCTAATTTCCTATAGGCATCTGAACTTCTTGAGAAATCAGAATTTAAAACCAAATCAATCAATAATTAAAATATTAAAATGAGGGGGGCGGAGCCTGACTGCTGAGCTTAATGGCTGCTTGAAACCTGAGCTCCTGCAGCAAGGCGCCCACAGAGGTCCTCTACAGCTTCTAATACCAGCGGCCATGGGGAAAACCGGCAGAGAGAAAGGCACAGAGCAGCTGGGCACCCCCCGACCGGTGAAAAATCAGTCGGGAATGCAGCGGTACTTAAAAGAACGGGCGGCTCGTTCCCCGCACCCAGCACCTAAGATGGCATCGGCTCACGAGGCAGCCGCAACATACAGTAAGGAGGGGGAGGGAGAGCTCTCTTCTGATGAAGAAGATAGTGAAAGTATCACCAAAGGCTTCATGAAGGAGCTGATTGTAAATGCCCTGCACCCAGTTCTGTCAGAACTAGCAGAAATAAAAGAGGAGGTGAAGCACCTGGGTCGCAGGGTAGAGGACTTGGAGTCCTCCTCAGCAGCAATCTCTTCCCATGCACTAGCTATGGCTAAAGTGCTTAAAGACCAGCACGATCACATAAATCAAGTGCTAATCATGCAGGAAGATCAAGAAAATCGCAGCAGGCGCTGCAATATTCGCTTTAAAGGCATTCTTGAATCCTGGGCTGCCGACTCCCTTTCAAAAGTAGCCACTGAAATTTTCAGCTCTTTGCTAGGCGTGGAGAGAGCGGCATCCATAACAATAGAGCGCATCCACAGGGCACTCAGACCCCCCCCCCTCCTCATCGGACCCCCCGAGGGATGTCATCTGCAGATTACTCTCTTTTCAAGACACCGCAGCCATCTTGAAAGCTGCAAGATCACATAAAGACCTGAACTACAAAGATTCTACTATACAGATATTTCAGGACTTATCCCCCTCGACGCTGGCGAAGCTTCGCCTTCTACGCCCCCTGCTGGAGGCTCTGAGGGCGGAGGGAATAAAATACTCCTGGCTGTTCCCGTTTGGTATTGGCATCACTCACAATGGTCGCCGACTAAACATCCGTTCGCCAGACGACTTACGCAAATGCTGGGAGCACCTTCAAATTGCACCTATTGATCTGCCCTGCTGGCTACCTCTCCCGGAACTCCCTAAGCTTCCAAAACTGTCTCTCCCGGAAGCCTGGCAGCTGGTAGGTACTCCCAAATCGCCGAGAGAGAAAAAGAAGAGGTCTAAGGACCCCCCACACAATGTGGACACTTGAATTGAGTAGCCACATTTATTTTTGGTTGCATTATAGCACAGACATTTGTGTGGCCCGAAGACCTCTCCGGCTGCTCGGAGAAGACCCAGTGTATTGGTGAAACACCCCAGTTGAGTTGTTTGATCTTGATGCCGCACGCGTTCTGCTTTACAAGAAGCGGCATCCGTTTCTGGCTACCAAATTTGAAGAGTGTGTGTTATGGAGTTTGTAATTCTACAGATCTGCTTTCCTTTCCCCAGAGAGCTGATGTACTTTAAAGTTTATTTTTATCTTTTATGCTTTATGCCCATATGACCTCGTGGGCGCCTGACTGTTCAGGCTGTTCTCGCGGTTGTCTGTCCTCCGAAGTAGAAGTTCAGACAACTAGCCCCCCCAGTCGGGAGCGAGGCCTCGTGTTTGGACCTCGCCCTATCTGTTTTCTTAATTCATAATAGATACTTGAATTGTTTTGTATAAGTGTTCTTGTACCACCCCCCCTCCTTTCTTCCCTTCTCGTACCTTCCCACCCCTCTTACCCTTCCCCCTACTCCCTGTATCTTCGTAGCGGGACTGATTGCTTTCTCTACCAATAGACTCCAACCACAGCTAATTTATTCCTTTTCCCTCCACATTTGGGCGATCACTCTGACTGCATGCCGGGCTCCTTTGCCGAGGATACCTTCCTGCGTAGTACAACACTAAACGTCAAGGGGATCAACTCGCCTTCCAAGAGACACCAGATTGCTCTTCTCCTAAAGAGGTATGGATCTAAGATTGTTTTCTTGCAGGAGACCCACTTCAGGGGAAACAGGCACCTATCTCTCCCGGGCAAACAGTTCCCGCAGGGGTATCACAGCACCCATCCTACTTCAGCCTCGAAAGGGGTCTCCATCCTCCTGCATAAAACCGTTGCTTTTTCATGTGAAGCCCGCCACTCTGACCAGGAGGGCAGGGTCCTGTTCTTGAGGGGATATTTAAATCACACAAGAATAACCCTTGCCAATCTTTACGCCCCCAATACGGACCAGATACCATGGTTAATTGGACAGCTGGAAGCCCTAAAACACTTTGCCATTGGTCCGATTCTCCTGGGAGGTGACCTGAATCTTGCCTTAAGTCCACTACTAGACTCCTCTACCGGTAGGTCCCAAACCCCCCAGAGGAAAATAAGAAAGCTTATCCGCACCCTGGCGGAGATGGAGGTAATTGATGCATGGAGATGCTTGAATCCCACAACGAAGGATTACACCTTCTACTCGCCGGTCCATAAATCCTTTCATCGCATCGATTACATCTTCGTTTCCCCTTCCCTCCTACAAATTACGAAAAGAGCCAAGATAGACTCTTTCCTTGTCTCAGATCATGCGCCTGTGCATATTGATCTAAAACTACCAGACCCCTCTCCCAAGGAATGGCGCTGGAGATTAAATCCATCCCTTCTTGATTCAGAGAAGGACAAGAAACAACTGAATGACTCTTTGGAAGAGTTCTTTAGTATTAATACTTCAGAGGATCAGCGATTCCCGATAGTGTGGGAAGCCCATAAGGCCTTTATTAGGGGACTTCTAATTGCCCTGGGCTCTAGAACCAGAAAAAAACAACAGAAAGAGATTGATGACATACTACAGCTAATTGCTAAATTTGAACAAAAGGCAAAATATTCAGAACTCAAGGAGTCACAGGACAAACTCACTACACTAAGAAAGGAACTTAAACTACTACTGGAAGCCAAATTTAACAAGAAATGTCTCTTTCTCAAACATGCTGTCTATGTCCAGGGCAATAGAGGTAGCAAGTTCACCTCGGCCCTTATTAAAAAAGCTCACTCCCGGAATAATATTAAAACTATTAAAACACAGGATGGTCACCAGGTCACCTCTACAGCAGAAATAGCTCTGCAATTTCAGAAGTTTTACTCCCGCCTTTATAACCTCCATGAGCCACCCACCCCACTGGCTAAAGCCAATCTTATATCACGGATTGACTCCTTCTTAAAGGACTTAAATTTACCTAAAATCCCCAGTAACGAAATTTCTGCCCTCTTAGCCCCTGTAACTACCCAGGAAGTGGAGGACCTGCTTTCCTCTTTCCCGGCTGGGAAAAGTCCGGGCCCGGATGGATTCCCACTCATTTATTATAAATCGTTTAGAGGAACACTAGCCCCTCGGTTAGCCCAATTATGTAACTCACTTTTACAAGGTAATGCCCTGACAAAACAGGCACAAGAGGCCCACATTGCACTAGTTCACAAAGAAAATAAAGACCCGGAACAGTGTGGAAATTACCGCCCTATATCTCTAATAAATTTTGATTTGAAACTTTGGGCCAAACTGCTCACAAAAAGACTTGAAAAGCATGTCACAGAATTAATCAACCCAGAACAAGCGGGTTTTGTTAAGGGTAGAGACGCTAAAGATAACTGCCTGAGACTTTTACACGCTGCAAGGTACGCCCAAACCAATAACATCCCATTAGCCTTTCTAAGTACTGACGCAGAAAAGGCGTTCGACCGTGTGAACTGGCTGTACATGGAGAGGGTTCTTCTGCAGTATAATATACCCCCGAGCTTCGTTAGTGCAATCCTCTCCCTGTATGCCATGCCCCATGCAAGGCTCAAAGTAAATAATACCCTCTCCCCCCCTTTCAACATCAACAATGGCACCCGTCAGGGTTGCCCTTTGTCACCTACACTTTTTATATTAGCTCTAGAGTCCTTTCTCCAAAAAGTCAGAAACGACCCTCTGATCCATGGTCTAAAAATAGGCAAGGAGACCCTGTCGTCTGCATCTTATGCGGACGACATAGTATTCCTTTTAACAAAGCCGGAGGATAGCTTCCCGAGACTCACCACACTCCTGGAGAAGTTTGGATCCCTGTCGGATTTCAAAATCAACTTTGGCAAATCCACTGCGTTAAATATCTCTATCCCCGCCACCCGATACAAATTGCTTAAATCCAGCTCCCCCTTTACATGGTCGGAGACGGGAATAGATTTCCTTGGTATTAGACTTACCAAAAGAGCGGAGGATCTCTTCTTAGCTAACTTTCCACCCTTAATAACTAAGGTTAAAAATCTCTTACGTACATATGAACTACCGTTCATCTCCTGGCTAGGTAGAAAGAATATATTGAAGGCATATGTCATCCCCATTATACAATACAAAATTAGACTACTCCCAATATTCATTCCAATGGCTTTCTTTAAGAGTCTCCGGTCAATCTTTTCCAGATATTTGTGGGGTGGGAGGAGACCGAGACTGGCTCACTGCTTACTGGTCAGAAAACGCACGGAGGGAGGTGTGGATTTTCCCTGTATTCGGGAATTCTACCAAGCCAATCAACTAAAATACTGGACAGAGCTCTCCTATCCTACTAAGGATATTCTCATTCAGATGCTTGCAAGGAGCACATACGGTCCCTCATTTCAGGAGGTTCTTTGGTTCCCTGATAAAAAGAAACTCAGAGGTCTGGAAACCAACCCGCTTCTAAAGGGCCCCGCGGAAATATGGGATAGTATGAGAGAGACCTTGGCGCCCAAACCCTCCCCATGTACTCCAATGCGTGCAATTTACAAGTTACTGGAGGTACCTTTGGATCCCTGTACAGCGCAGGTCTGGGGGCTGTTTGCGGATAAATGCATCCATGACGTGATGCTCTTGGCTCATAGGCCCACAGCAGAGATTCTAAAAGAACTTCTCCCCAACCAAACACTACCCTTTTTAGTGTCCTCACACCTCGAAAAAATGCTTAGCATTTTCCTTAAAAAATTCAAGTCATCTAGACCTTACACTCCGTTCGAGACCGCGCTTAAGGGACGCTCGGGTGCCCTGAAGAAGGTTTCTTCTATACGTAAAAACCTAATTTCCCCGCCCAGGGACACAAAGCCGATGTTCCTGACCTCATGGGAAAGAGAACTCCGAATCACGCTCACCCAGGAGGAAACGAAGCTTATCCTTAAAATGGCCTTTGGCCTCTCTCCGTGTGTCACCTCCCAGGAGGCGCACTACAAACTATTGGCAAGGTGGTACAGGACTCCACAGTGGCTATTTGACCATAAATTGGCTTCACATGACAAGTGCTGGAGGTGCGACTCATTCCCTGGCTCCTACGTACATATTTGGTGGAGCTGCCCCCTTATTGTTCCCTTTTGGAAGGGAGTGGAGGGTGTTTTGAAAAGGTTTGCTCCAACTCTAAGCCTTTCCCCTGAGGTGGTTCTCCTGTGGAGACCGTCCCCTGCCTTCCACCCTCTGAAGCACAAGCTGATTGCACTTATGCTAGACTCAGCCAAAGCGCTGATTCCGCTCATGTGGAAAAAACAGGACCCCCCAACGGTGTCTCTTTGGAAGGATAGGGTTGACCTATTATCAAATCTAGAAGAGCTTTCTAGCTGGCATGCTGGTACGCACGAGAGCTTCCTAAAAACCTGGAACCCCTGGCGTAGGATCAGAAATAGTATATAAGAAATAAGTCCCATGGCTTGGACGCCGGGCGTGCGTCGGGATGGTCGCCCCATTTCCATCCCTGAACTATGCATATCCAGTGGTATTTTGTACGAGACGCTCCTCCCCTTCTCCCTTCTCTTGCCCCACCACATCCAGACTGCGGACGCACAGAATAATGGTCACCGTAAGAACCCCATCTCACACTAGAGATAGGGGTATTCCGCTATCAACCGCATTATGTAACTGGAGATACTACTCTCACCTGCTATATTCTCCCTACTCCCCCCCCCTTCCCTTCTTTCCCTCCCCCCCTTCTACCCTATATCACCCCCCCTCCCCCTCCCACCCACTCCCTCCCCCACACTGTTTTCTGTTGAATGGGCCAGAGATTTAAAGTAAATCCTATTGGATTGCACTGGAACTCCTATTCTACAGATAACCCCTACCCTGTTATCACTATACTGTATGCTATTATTGTGGACCTCAGAGTAACAGCATTACTTCTGACGCTTATAAATAGACAGTATTGCTGTAAGAATGTGCTTAGGACTATGCTTATATGGTCTTGTGACGATTGTATTCTCCCCCATGTAATGTTATTGTTAAAATCAATAAAAATCTGATTTATAAAAAAAAAAAAAAATATTAAAATGATACACAAATGCATGACCATGGAATCAGCATAAAAACAAATAGTCTGCAAACAAGTCAAAGCCTGATGACCTCTTATATGTGTGCTTACTAGAGATAAGTGAACATACTCGTCCGAGCTTGATGCTCATTCGAGTATTAGGTGACTGCTGCCTCTCATCTGATTGGTCCCGCTGAGCCAATGAGAGGCAGCAGTCACTCACCCATTCATAAATTCATGAATGGGTGTGTGAGTGAGATCTGCCTCTGATTGGTCAGGCTGTGACCAATTAGAGGCAGCTCATTCAGCAGGCAGGGATTTTAAATCCCCGGCTGCTGAATACTACTCACAGCTGTTCAGAGCAGTTCAGGAGGACTGCCGCTGGCCGCGCTGAACTCCGTCTGCCGGGACAAGGAGAGTATATATATATTTTTTATTTTTACACATTTCTGGATGAATTGCAGGGAAGGGCTTATATATTTAACCCCTTCCCGACAATTCATCCCGCGATCGCCGGCAGCCCATTGCTTTCAATGGAGCCGGCTGTATTGTCGGCTCCATTCAATTCAATGGGCTAACATCGTTCTGCCGGGACAAGGTGAGTATATATTTTTTTTTATTTTTACACATTTCTGGATGAATTGCAGAGAAGGGCTTATATATTTAAGCCCTTCCCGACAATTCATCCCGCGCTCGCCGGCAGCCCATTGCTTTCAATGGAGCCGGCTGTATTGCCGGCTCCATTGAATTCAATGGGCTAACATCGTTCTTCTCTGCCACAGCTGTTACAGCTGTGGCCGAGGAGAATGATCTTTATGCTGACAGTGCGGGGGGGGGGGCTCACTCTTGCCACTATTGTGGCTTAATAGTGGGACCTGGGAACTTGAGATGCAGCCCAACATGTAGCCCCTCGCCTGCCCTATCCGTTTCTGTGTCGTTCCCATCACTTTCTGGAATTTCCCAGGTTTTCACAAATGAAAACCTTAGCGAGCATCGGCGATATACAAAAATGCTCGAGTCGCCCATTGACTTCAATGGGGTTCGTTACTCGAAGCAAACTCTCGAGCATCACTGAAAGTTCGACTCGAGTAACGAGCACCCGAGCATTTTGGTGCTCACTCATCTCTAGTGCTTACCTATTAAGGTAGGTACAATCGTGCAACATTTTAGCACATTTTATAGTTAGGATATAAACTAATTAATGACTGTAAATAGAGAAAACAATTAATTGCTTTAATTCCATGCAAATGTAGCATAAGAGGAAATATATGTTCCTGATAACATCTACAGCTGCTTGCAATAAAATTAATCATCAGCACATGATAGATTAACAATATCCAGCAACTATTAAAACTATTTCTATTCAATGACAGTTTAAAGAAAATATGGACAGAGATGTTTTTGCCTTATTATAGGAAAAGGTCAGCAGCCAAAAAGATACATGGGATTATCCAAATACATTACCTATGCAGAATAAAATGATTCACAGAATGTGAACACCTCAGATTTATGATGCAGTGCCATTTTTTCTTGCTGTTCATTTTAATAGACTTTACCAAATAATTGCTCTTTCAAAATAGCCCTGAGCAACAAAACAACTTTGTCCTTTAAAAAGCCAATGGAATCCCTAAGTACCTGCCTTGAAACTGAAGTACAAGCTACAAGATATTTAACCTGAGGGTTGAGAACATCCATTAACAGAACCTGTGGAGAGAGAAAATCACTTTGCAACATATATTCATGGTTCCCTTTCAAATTTATTTTCATAAAGACCCATATGAGTCTAAAAAGTATATGCTAATGATAGGTTGTTATCTTTTTAAGGGAAAAATAGTAAACTAATGCAGAAAGGGTTTATTTAAGTATAAACAGTTAATTTTCATTATGTGACATTAACCTTATAAGAAAACTAAATATTTCATTTTTTACAATTTCTTATCCGTCCATTGGTAATCATTTTTTTTTTTCAGATGTAGTTGTATGAGGCCTTGATATTTGTTTTCAAGGGGAATGCAGATTTATTTTTTGAGATTTACTGATTTTCATTAATAATTTATTTGATATTTTGAGTTATTAGGGTCATTCTGGATCATATATTTGTGGACGTTATTGGAGAAATTATGTGGATGAAATCTTTCTTTTCTGGAGAGAAAAAAAGAGGCACACCAAGAAAAACAGACCATAGGTGAAAAAGGTAAAGGTATATGGCTTGAACACACAAAAATATCAGTATCATACAATATTGAAAAATTTTAACCAGAATGTTTTAAATAGTAAGAATTTGTTTTGGTGGAAGCGACAACATATTGAAGACCATTTGTTCATTTTTCCCTCCTTATAATCTTGCCCTATAATTATGTAGTTAAAGGACTTTTGTAATTAAGATCAAGGTGTGCTTGCTGGGCATAACTAATTGAGCAGAGACAAATATTAGCATTCTGAAGCAGGGCAATAGGCATAGGACATATCAAGGGTTGGAAAGCACAGCTTCTTGATAATGCAGCTGTCTTGAGTTAGAGCAGTACATTGTGCAATTATGTTAAATATGTTAGGTATGAAATAGGGATGAGCGAGTATACTCGCTAAGGCACTACTCGTTCGAGTAATGTGCCTTAGACGAGTATCTCCCTGCTCATCCCTGAAGATTCGGGGGCCGCCGCAGAGCGGAAAGCTGCGGGGGAGAGCGGGGAGGAACAGAGGGGAGATCTCTCTCTCCCACCCGCTCTCCCCTGCTCCCCGCCGCAACTCACCTGTCAGCCGCGGCGGCCCCCGAATCTTCAGGGACGAGCAGGGAGATACTCGGCTAAAAGCACATTACTCGAACGAGTAGTGCCTTAGCAAGTATACTCGCTCATCCCTAGTATGAAACCTTTAAGGCTCCTTGAGACGGACCTATTTGGCATGACTTTTTGCATGCAAAAATTGAGCGTGCAAAACAGAGAATAGAATCCATTGACTTTAATGGGTCCATTCTCATTTCCACGCAAAAAATTGGACCTGATCTATTTTTCTGTGTATTTGTGCACCAAGGGCCATATAGAAGTCTATGTGAGGTTGTCAAAATGCGCTGTGCAATTGTGTGAAAAGAGAATCGTTTCAATTTTCACCAAATTGAATCGGGTTAGTCCAACCCAATTTTTGACAAAAAATAAGGGAAAGTCGAATTTCCCAAAATCTTGCTACACAAGTCAAAATTCAGCCAATCAGAAACCAGGGTGCTTTGATGATGTAACCAAATGTGTCATATATCTTGCATATTGGCAGTAGTCACATTTACATGCCTATATAGAACATGGTATGTTTTTTAGGGAGAGATATACTGCAGAGGATATATATGTGAAAGCTGCATACCAGCAGAGAAGTTAAACGGGGTTGTATTAGAAGGACCAGAGAATGAAGCTGTGTGTCATTCATATGCCCATATAAAATATGGTCTGTTTTGGGGAAGAGATATTCTGCAGATGGAATGTTGCTGCTGCTGTGCAAGCTTGTATACTAGCAGATAAGTTAAACAGGTATGGCATTGGAGGGACAAAAGAAAGAAGCTGCATTGTATTTCTATGCCTATACAAAATGTGGTCTGTTCATTAGGAGAGATATTTTGCAGAGCATAAATTTCTGCTGTGGTCACAGTATATAGCAGCAAAGCAGACAAACAAAATATGCTTTGGAAAGGAGAACATTGCAGTGCTGAGATTCTAGGTTCAAATCCCATCAAGGGAAAAATCTGAACTTTAAAAAAAATCACGTTGCCATTAGACATATTTGCACAGATAATTTCTGGAGTTCATATTCTTGTTATTTTGCTTTTTTTGGTGGTGGCTCAATTGTTAGCATTACTGAATGGCAATGCTGGAGTTCTAGGTTCAAATCTGCCTAAGGACAACTTTTGGATGATGTTTTTAAAAGTCCATCCAGAGGTTCTGCTTGATGGGAATTAAACCTAGGATCCCAGCACTGCAAGGTGACAGTGCTAACAACTGAGCCCCATCTAATATAAAAAAGCCTACAGGCTTTTTCTTGCACCACACTTTGACCCCTTTGCATTAACTTTGGTGGATGATTTGGTGTCATTAGATTTGGTACATCCTCACCACCACCATAAAATTAGTGTTTGATACATTGAGTTCCTATGTAAAGTCTAGTGGCGCTGTTGCCAACAGTGCTGCTAGGGAGAGTCAAGCATTGCTGGAAGATGTTCATATCAAGTGCTTAACAGTTTGACTGTTGCCATGTCCACAAAACATGGAAGACCAAGCCATGGATGATGAAGAGTTCAAGGGCTACGCTCAGATGGAAGTTGGTACACTGAAAATGCAGTTTACCCTGAAGCCTTGCTAATTAAAATCACCAGTTCGTAAAACATTTACAACCATTTTTCTGAACATTTTATGTTCACGTAATGAACATTGGGTCCATTTCGTTCATTGAAAAAAAGAGGCACACATTGGAGGGATTTATTTAAGCAAAAATCAGCTCATTTTTATTACCTGGTTGAGCACGATGAGCAATACTGATGGAGACATATAATGGCTAGTCTGCATAACGGCACCTCTGCATTAGCTGCTAATGCAGATTTTCTGATTGGCTGATGCAGGGAGCATTAAAAGGAATTTCCTACTGTGTCTCAGGAGGAATCTCAGGAAAGCATAGTGAGAGAAAAGGTGTTGCTGCTGGTGAAATATCAGGCTCAAGAGAAGCTGAGAGGCAAAAAGACTGCAGAGATTGACATAGTGGCGTGCAGTGGGAATAGTCTGAATGGAATGACAGCAAGGTAGGAAGTGTACTACCATAAGAAGCTTGAGCGAAACGCGCGTCAGGGTGCAGGTTATAAGGTTGGCACTATTGATATGCTCATGTTCTTATTATTGTCCTGTGCGTGTGAATATGTAGTATTTTATATGCTTGTTTTATAATTGTCATTATTGTAGACATGATTGTAATAGCATTGGATAATCCTTGCATACACAAGTCTTTCTGGACATGACATGCTGAATGCCTTCCTTTTTTTGATCCATTATTTTTTCTTGTTTGGAAACTTGTTTCTTCTTTAATGTGATGTTTTATTATTATTCTATTAAATAAAATTTAAAAAGTTCCTTTTATTGAGGATTTGTATGCTGACCTCTTTTTTGGCTACCCATTCTGTTGCAGAGCGTGTATTGATGGTTATGATACACTATGCAACTTTGATTTATTGTATTGTAGTAAATTATGTGGTACATGCCATGAAAGCAAAACACAAAATATTGCAGAATTGGGTCTCTTTTCCTACCTCACCAAAAAAGTTTAATCCATTAAAGACCAGGCACTGTCAATTTACGGCACTTGGTCCCGGGCTTAAAGCTCAGCCATATGTAAAATTATGGTGGGGATTAAAGCATCCTGCTTCTGAAATCAATCAGAAGGAGGACGAGTTGTCAGTAGAGATGAGCGAACGTACTCGTTTCGAGTAATTACTCGATCGAGCACCGCGATTTTCGAGTACTTCAGTACTCGGGTGAAAAGATTTGGGGGGCGCCGGGGGGTGGGGGGAGGCGTGGCGGCGCGGGGGGTAGCAGCGGGAACAGGGAGCCCTCTCTCTCCCCCTCTCCCCCCCACTCCCCGCTGCAACCCCCACTCACGCACGGCACCCCCCGAATCTTTTCGCCTGAGTACGGAAGTACTCGAAAATCGTGGTGCTCGGGCGAAAAAGGGGCGTGGCTGAGTACGCTCGCTCATCTCTAGCTGTCAGCTGTTAGTGACAGCCTGGAGGAGGAGGGAGAAGTGGGTTTTAACCCTTTCTGCCTCCTCCTTTCTTCAGTACACATTGCTCAATGAGCAATATGTACTAAAAAGGGAAAGTGGAAGTGTTTCTTCCACTATGCGAGCCCCGGAGTCACATGACCATCAGGATTCCCTACCACAGCAGAGCTGCAGGGTCATAGCAGACCCTGATCAGCTCTGCCAGTGACTATTGTCACTACCACATTGCTAAAATCCCTAAAAAGTGTCTGGTCCTTAATGTACAAGCCTGGTCCTTAAGGGGTTAAAGTTTTTCAATATGTTACATGTAACGGAGGGGCGTGGCTTGGAGAGAGACCGAGACGGCCGTGTCTAGATAGACTCCGCTCGGCAGCATCGCTCAGCAACTTTTACAGCGTTCCGGAGGGCTCGGTTTACCTTCATCTGGCAAGAAGAAACTCCAGGGATCATGGCAGCATCCAGAAGGAGAGCTTCCAAAGCTCACCCGACGCGCTTGGAGGAGTTCTTTGTCCCGTGCGCTCCTCACCCTGTAATGGCGGCGGAGGAAGAAGATATGCCTGAAGCTGGCGCTCCGGTAAGAGGAACCCCTGACTCCCTAGAAACGCAGCCCCTATGTAACGTGGACATTCCTAACGCTAGGGAACAACCAGGGGGACCGGAACAGAGAGAGAGGGAGGCCAAGGGTGAATTTAAACAGAAAACGGGACCCCTTCCCGGCCGCAGCACAAAAAACAAAATGGCGGCGGCGTCACTGCAGGGAAGCCATCCTGCTTCAGCTTCCAGCAGCCCAGCCAAACTACGCCAGAGAATGTCAGAGGACATGGGGGAGGAGAGCCTAGAGGAGGGTGCCCCTCTGACTACAAAAGAAGGAGAAATTGGCAACTTATCTGCCACAGAAAGACCTGCCTCGGAATTATACATTAAGGAGGCTATTATGGCTTTAAGGCATACGATCCAAACCGACCTAAAAAGCCTCACCCAGCATGTAGACTCCTCAGTGCTAGAAGTTAACAACAGAATAAACAACACAGAGCATAAAATGGAGGAGATGGTCAAATCTCATAATGACCTCATAGATGCGCATTATGACCTGGAAGGTCTGGTCACCAAATTACAGAATAAAATAAACGACTTTGAGGGCAGAAACAGGCGCAACAATGTTAAAATAAGAGGTGTCTCTGAAAAGATCACGAACAACGAATTAACGGAATATGTTGTGCGCCTGACCCAAAAAGTTCTTCCAGACATCCCTGAGCAAGAGCTCAAGATCGACAGGGTGCATAGGCTTCCACTGCCAAAATTTCTGAAAGAAAACAGTCCGAGGGACATTATTGTGCGTTTCCATTATTTTAGCACAAAAGAGGCTCTCATAATCACCGCAAGGAGATTGGGGGTCTTGCCGAGTCCATATACAGACATTTATCGATTTATCCCAAGCTACGATGGAGGCGAGACGAGGTTTTGCAGGAGTGACTCTAGCCTTGAGAGAGGCGAAGATTCCATATAGGTGGGGTTTTCCCACCAAGATTATTGTATCAAGGGAAAATTCCTCACATGTTTTTCTTGATCCTGCTTCTGCCAAGTCTACCTTGAAATTGTGGGGCATTAAAGTAAAAGACTCTTCGTCTTCTCGCTCCGACAATGACCCCGGAAAAAATCAAGTAAGAGGCGCTCGAAACAGCTAACTCTCTTTAACGACATACGAAGGAATGAAAGTCTGTTGAAGTGCTGACTGGTACGTCAAATCTGTCTATTGAGCCCTGCCGCAATATGTTTCCGCAGGTTTTGAGTGATGCTCTACACTCTCCCGCGAACTGTTGTTCCCCAAAACAAGACCGCAAGCTTTTGCTTGCCTAGTTTTCTGTAGCATGTCTTATTGCTTTCTTTTAAATGTCTGCAATGTGCTAATGTTTTCTAAAGCTGTTTTTTATAGCTGTACTTTTCTCTGCATAAGCAGATCCTGTTTCTCTTGTTTTGTTTGTAGTTTTGTGTTGACAGGCATCGTCAACTACGCAGGCTCCCTAGCTCCTAGCTCCGTACCGCTATCTATGGAAATATGGCGTTGAAGATACTGTTTCTGAATGTTAATGGATTAAATTCTCCGAACAAAAGAAGCGCCGCCTGGAAGGAGGCTCTACGCTGCAACGCCGATCTAGTATGTATTCAGGAGACACATCTGCTTGAAATAGATAGCTTCCGTATGTCACATAAGAGATTTCCCCACGTGGTGTTGGCTTGCGCCCCTAAGAAGCAAGCGGGGGTGTTGGTCGCTGTTAGAGATTCTATATCGTTTAAAATTGACATCCAAGTATGCGACCCTAAAGGCCGTTATATAATATTGGTAGGCACTCTGAGAGGTTCACAGGTTACACTAATTAATATTTATGCCCCCAACACGAAACAAATCTGCTTCTTAAATAAACTCATGAAAAAAATGTATAAAGTAGCTAAAGGCCCGTTGATTCTCTGCGGGGACTTTAACTTAGTGCCTGAAGGCAAAGTAGACTCCACTCAAAGTCACACAAGGAAAGATATCCCTCTTGGCCGGTGGATCCGTAAGATGGCTTTGTTCGACACTTTCCGATGCTTAAACGCGTCGGCAAGAGAATACACGTTTTACTCTCCACGACACAAGACATTTTCACGCATAGATTTGTGTCTGGTAGATAAACAACTAATTACCTCCGTGTCAGGAGCAGCCATCGGAACGGCCACATGGTCGGACCATGCCCCCATAACAACGTCAATTCATATAGGCAACTCCCGTCAGGGAGCCAAGGCGTGGAAAAATAATTTATATCTTATGAAAATCCCGGAATACAAAAAAGAGATAGAAAATAGTCTGGAAGAATTCTTCGCCCTGAATGACACTCCTGATGTAGATTCAAGTATTCTTTGGAATGCCCATAAGGCTTTTATAAGAGGAGTGCTCATAAAGCTGGGCGCCAAGTATAGGAAAATGAAACGTGACAAGACTGAGTCCTTAGTGACCAATATGCAACTTCTGGAAAGGGAACTACAAACAACCCCATCCACAGCTACCCATAACAAGTTACTTAAAACAAGATTAGAACTCCGTAAAACCTTACAAGGTGACTTTGAAAAAGAAATCACTATAAATAGAGCTAACATATATTCTTCATTAAATAAACCGACAAAATTAATGGCCAACTTAGTCAAAAAAAAGATAATCAAATCCAACATCCCTTTTGTGTGGAACTCTAAAAAGAAAGAATTCAAAATATCCCACCCGAAACAGATTGCAGATAGATTCAGCTCATACTATAGCGACCTGTATAATTTGAAAGAGGACACTTCCGTAAAACAACCACAGAAAGAGGAGATAGAGGAGTTCCTAAATAAATTAAAGCTTCCCAAAATTACCAATTCACAGATGGCTGAACTTGACAAAGAAATGTCCCTAACGGAAGTTATAGATACTATCTTAATAATGAAAAACCAGAAAGCTCCCGGCCCCGACGGCTTCTCAGCCGAATACTATAAGATGTTTCAGAGAGTGTTATCCCCACATCTAGTAAACCACTTCAACCTGGCTATGCGAAGCGGTATGTTCCCGGCGGAGTCCCTCCAGACAACTATAGTAGTGCTGCCCAAACAAGGTAAACCCCCTGATGATCCGTCCAACTTTAGGCCAATTTCTTTATTAAATACGGATGTAAAAATATACTCTAAAACCCTTGCAAGGAGACTTCTGGAAATTCTCCCAGAAATTATCCACCCCGACCAGGTCGGATTCGTGAAGGGACGGCAGGCACCGGACGGTACACGTAAAATAATTAATCTTCTACATTCTTTGAAAACCTCCCATTGCCCAGCGATCTTGCTCGCACTCGATGCCGAAAAGGCTTTCGATCATGTCCACTGGGACTATACATTCAAGACACTGGAGAGGTTTGGCATAGGGGTGGGGCTACAACGAGCTATCCGAGCCTTGTACTCCATGCCCTCAGCTAGGACGTTGGTAGACGGGACTCTGTCTGGGCCGTTTAAAATAACTAACGGCACAAGACAGGGCTGTCCGTTGTCCCCTATATTGTACGTTCTTTCGATCGAACCGCTGGCGGAAGCTATTAGATCATCGCTTGAAATAAGAGGGATTCCCTTAAATCTCCGCCAACATAAGATCGGACTTTTCGCGGATGATGTGGTTCTCACCCTGTTGCATCCGTTGAGCTCTCTGAGAGCGGCCCAACAAATCCTGCAGGAATTCAGTAAAGTTTCGCAATATAAACTTAACATAGATAAATCCATGATCATGGGGGTGAATGTCCCAAAGGACTTAAAAGATTCTATAAGAAAAGAGTTCCCCTTTGAATGGCAAGAAAATGACCTCCCCTACCTGGGAATATGTCTGTCCCCTAACACGGATGATTTGGAGAAGATTAACTTCCCCCCACTGTTGACCTCTATACAGAAGGAGGTAGATCGCTTGGCGAGGCTCAGGCTATCGTGGTACGGTAGAGTTATGACATTTAAAATGAAACTACTGCCCAAAATTCTGTATGTTTTTCGGGTCCTGCCGATTGATGTCTCTCCGAGTACGCTGGCCAAATTCCAGAAACAAATATCAAACTACATTTGGGCGGGTAAAAAAACCCCGTCTGGCACTACCTATATTGGCCATGCGCCGGTCCATGGGGGGAGCGGATATTCCTAACGTGGAAAAATACTTTAAAGCTACCCTCCTGAATCAGACTGGAGGCTGGCTTCTACGGGAGGATAGGATGGGATGGGCTGGCATGGAAAGCAATTTTGCAAGGCTCAGCTCATGTAAACCTATGCTTTTGGCGGCGTCCCTAGAAGCTATGGTGAGTCGCCCGAATTTATAAAAAAAAACCCTGAAAGTCGACATAAAACATCTCTCCCCCACCACGGCCGCTTCCCTTAAGGTCTGGAGTGATTTAGCTGAAAAACTAGCCTCCTACGACACGCTGGAGTCCCCACAGATTCCTCTTGAGACTTTATGTCTGTTCCTCCCAGACCTGGCTTTGAGAGATTGGAGGAGTAAGGGCATAGCAAACGTGTCGGACTTAATGTTGGGTAATGTGGTAAGACCCTTTGAAGCACTTATTTCAAAGTATAATCTATTCCCACAGGATCTGTACAGATACACAAGAATAGCTCATTTTATATCCA
Organism: Eleutherodactylus coqui; assembly: GCF_035609145.1. Taxonomy (NCBI): domain Eukaryota; kingdom Metazoa; phylum Chordata; class Amphibia; order Anura; family Eleutherodactylidae; genus Eleutherodactylus; species Eleutherodactylus coqui. Next base: position 240,796,405 of record NC_089841.1, on the reverse strand, counting down.
AATCTCAAATACACGTAATTAGGATCCCACATGAAATTACAAAAAGAATCTCTTCCCGCCCTGTATTGGAAAAGTCAGAGACCAGGACCTTTTATGATATACTAACAAGTAACAATATTCCAGCCAAGAGAGTCCACATGTTAAATTGGGAGAGAGAATTGAAGGTAGACATCTCAATTGATAGCTGGAACAACGCATTTAGACTAGCTGGGAAAGCTACTAAAGGGATGGGGGTCCTAGAAGTACAAATAAAGATTAATATGCGATGGTATTTTACGCCAGCACTAATTTGTAACAGATTCCAAAGAGGAGACGGGACCTGCTGGAGAGAGTGTGGGGGTAAAGGTACTCTCTCCCACATATTTTGGTCTTGCCCTAAGTTGAGGGATTACTGGTGCAAGGTACTAAATTTACTAGACACAACCCTGCAACTCAAGGTCCAGAGGAAGGCGGAGTGGATTTTGCTGCTGGTAGGCTTGGAGGGACTCCCCCCTCCGGCTAGAAAATTAGTGGGACACGCCCTAATGACTGCGAAAGTCCTAATTGCAAAACACTGGAGGAGGTTAGACCCACCGGTGTACCGCGAGTTTGTTGACAAAATGGCCGAACAGAAGGTGTTCGAGAGATGGTTGGCATTCAGAGAGAATAGTATACCGAAACATGAGGAGATGTGGAGCGTGTGGAGGGAGCCCATATAACTAGCTATAGCTAATTACCCCAAGATGCCTTTTTTTTGTTCTTACTGTGTTACTGTTATTTTATGAAAATCTTGTTCTTTATATATATTTTATGATGCAAGCCGATGGGACTAAGGTTATGTAGGTTGATAATAGGTGTGTTAACAGATCTCATCAGACTTTAATACCTACATGTATACAGAAAAAGTTTCACCTTGTATGTTTATAAGGGAAAAAATACTGAGGAAGAAAAGCCCAAGACGGGTTAGAATATTGACGTTTACATTGCTATGATTGATAGTTCTGTCTTTCATGTATTATATGTTTATGTGATTTTCATGCTCCTCAATAAAAAAATTTAATGAATTAAAAAAAAAAAAAAAAATGTTACATGTACCATAAAAATTGTCTACAGCGGGTTCATTGATGAAGAAAAGGTTATGGATCTTATAAAATGGGAATGAAAAATCGCAACAATAAAAACATTTTGAATGTCAATTAACGTATTAGTAAGTAAACCCCATGGCTTCCTCTTTAAAAAGGCATAAAGCAAAAACAATAATACTGATATTCAGGCTTACACCTGACAGTACACTTTAGTTTTCAGAGAAACCATAATTGTCTCTCAGATTTAGAAACTGCTGTAATTGCTGTTGATTTGTTGCTTACTGGTAGTGCATTTATGACTACGCTCATTTTACAGGTAATATAGGAGGTAGCTGATAATTATGGTTTAGGTGCCCTTTAATGAATAATCAGTTAATCATTGCAATAAAACTGCTAATGCTTATTACCGTGGACTATGCTCTCTGTTGTTTAAGGTCAGTTATCAAATGCTACTACTAGAAAAAAATAATAAGGTGCGATGCTCTTGATGAAAATTAGTTAAATTAACTGGTGAAATAAAAGTTAACACAGGTCATCTGTTAAGCTTACCGCGCAGTGTTTAGTGCTCAAAGTACAAAGCACAGTACAGTGGGTTGTGAGAAATTGTTACTCATTGCTTTAAGCAATCAGTCATGCTTAAAACACACAACCACGCACACTATATAAAATATACAGAGTGTCCCAAAAGTCAGAGGGGTATTTAAATGATTTCATGACTTTGTTGTTGGAATAAAACATTGCAAACACATGAAAGAGGCGTCAATTGAAAAACAAAAGTGAAGAAAAAAGGATGGGTAGAGCAAAACCCAAAAATATGACAAAAAATGTATGTAATGAAAGAGGGGAAGAAAAAAAGAATCAGTGCCTCCTGAAGCACCTCACTAGAGAAATGACTGCCTCTATCACTTTCTATCACTTCAGGGATCCCATACCTACATACCACCTCAGATAGCAGCTTCTTAGCTATGTTTTTTTCCTGTAGCTTTTGTCACAGGCCACAATTCCAGCAATCCTGAAAATACATAAATACAGACAAATACATACTCATATTGGCCCAACTTGAGCAGTTGGATGAAGTTCACTTGCACTTTCTGGGTAATAAGTCTGTAGAGAAGCTACATTCACTGCTGATTATGACAGGTGCAGATAGTGCAAGGCAGTACAATCTTTGTCGCTGCAATGTTGAATCCTGGGGGCACCCAATATGACGATATTACAATGCACATGGCTTACTTTGTGAGTGCGTTGTGCTGTGCACTAAATGGGTTATCAAAGAGTATAGTTTCTTACCAACTGTTTAGATGTTCTTTTCACTCTGTATCACCTTTTACACCTTCCATTGTTCTTTTTTTCATTTCTGGGAGATTGTTTTTGCAAAAGATATAGAATAGACTGACCCACACTTTTCCTTACCACCTGTGCTACCTGCACAGGCAAACCTGGGAGGGACAGAACAGCCACTGCTTTGGTGGCCTTATTTGCAAGCCAATTCCTTTTGGCTTCTGAGGTTGTTTCCTTTATGTGAGGCTGGACTTTTATAATGGCCACCTTCTTTGTTAGCTCTAGGGTTTGAACAGATGGGATACAGATTCTGTATTTTTGAATTGTTTGCCCAAGGATTTAACAAGATCTTTACTCTATGAAAAAAGGCCCATAATTGTGGGCAAATCCAAAAGAATACCTAAAGTCCATATACCTGAAGTTCATATTATTTGCAGATTTACCTTCAGCCATCTTACATGCCTGATTGAGAGCGTTCTGCTTCAGCTCTTTGGCTAACATTTCAGGTGGGAGTGGTTACCGCAGTAATGCTTCATTTTGCATGGTGTTCGCATAGCCTGTCTTGTAAGACTCATGTCTGATTCTTCTTCTTGTCTAATTAAGAATCACCTAAACTGCATTACATACCAGTGGAAATAAATCATTGTTCAAGGCTATGTATGTGGCCCTATTTTTGGAGCTACTGCAGTAACTACAGTTTTGATGTAAGAAAGAGCCCTCTGATAACTGTATGCAACTGGTCTGTATTTTGAGCTGTGATACTGATCTATAACCCCTTGTGCATCAGAAGATAAAATGGCTTGTTTTAACACACCTTTGTCCTCATTACAATTTGTTAATATGATTACAAGTAAAACCCCCCAAAACAGTTAATATTTTTTATCGTATATGTGAACACGCATCACTTTTATTCAAGTCAATTGGAGACAAATTTCTTAGTTTCTTTTTTAAGCTTATATGTGATGTTTGCATCAAGTAAGCGCAAAAAATGGGTTGTCATGTCAGAGATTTCTCCTTTCAAAGCCCCGCCTCTTTTATCTCCTCCCTTCCCTCTACATCACTAGTCAGCACTTGTTCTAACTGACCTATGTCAAAAGATCTGGAGCCACCAAATTGTGGCCCAAAGACTGGACAAGATCTGTCTTTATCACACTTCTAAATAAAGGTGATGCTCAAGAATGTTCCAATTACTGCACCGTAGCCCTCATATCTCACGCAAGCAAAATTCTTTTAAAGATCATACAAAAACGCATTGCGACGATTGTTGAACAGGAACTGCCAGATGTTCAAGCTGGCTTCCACAAAGAATGTGGCACCAGAGACCAAATCGCAAACGTGCACTGGATCATGGAGAAAACCTGGAAGTATCACAAGGATGTGTACATGTGTTTCATCAACTACAGCAAAGCTTTTGATTGTGTCAACCATGACAAGCTTTGGAAGTATCTGAAGCAAACGGGTGTCCCAGAACATATTGAACAACTTATAAGGTCACTTTACAACAGCCAAGAACAGCTAATGGAAACAGGATTGGTTAGGAATCGAGAAAGGCATATGGCAAGGCTGCATTCTATCACCTGTCCTTTTCAATCTGCACACAGAAACAATCATGAGGCAATGCAATTTGGACAAATTAGAAATCAGAGTCAAAATGGGTGGCATAAATATCAACAACCTCCGATATAAACATGACACCACCCTGCTTGCGTAAAGTTAAAAAGACCTGGAATACCTTATCCAATGAGAGCAAAAGGAAAGCGAACACATGGGACTGTATCTCAACAGCAAGAAAACAAAAGTCATGATCATGGTAGGCAACGGTACAGTGAACATAAAAATTAACAATGAAGAAGTCAAGACAGTCCATGATGTCATCTTCCTTGTATCCAAAATCAATAACAACAGGCAATCTAGACCTGAGATCAAGAGACAGATTATACATGGTAGGAATGGAACACAAGGAATGGAAAAGATCTGGAAAAGCAAGGGTACTAACATTGCAACAATAAGCAGACTGGTCAATGCAATCGTCTTTACCATATCGATGTATGGCTGCGAAAATTGGACACTCAGAAAAACAGAAGGAAAATTGATGCTTTTGAACTCTGGTGCTGGAGGAGAATGCTACAAATAGCTTGGACTGCCACGACAACGAACAAGGTAATGTTAGATCATGTCAAACCGGAAATATCACTAGAGGGTAACATCAGCAAACAGCGGATCTTTTTTGGACATGTGATGAGTGCTAACTCACTGGATACAGTACTGATGCTTGGCAAGGTCAGTGGGAAGAGAAGATCAGGACGACAAAGAACAAGATGGCGAGATACAATTAGGGCCACCACCAACATGTCAATCATGTAATTGAAAGAAGCCATGAAAGACAGAAATGTGTGGAGAACATGGATTCATAAAGTGACCGAGGGTTGGATGCGACTGAACGGATAATCAAATCAATCAAAGCTTTCACATAGCCAGATGCAGTGAGTTTTCCTCTGCCATTCATCTACAGCCATTTACTATGTTAGTGAAATGAATATGACTCCATTTTTCCCTATCCATTTTGTATGTGTCAATGTTTGTACTTTTCCTTTAACAAGATTTGCTCAAATGTATGGAAGAATAAAAAGGGACCTTGGAGATTAGAACAGTCCAAGGTCCTAGATTGAAAGGATCTGGTCATAGCGTCCTGTTCTCCCATTTCTCTCTAAATAACTTGTTTACAGTTACTGTACTTTTGTGTTCTGAGAAGCTAATCATGTATGATTCTATTGTGCCTGTTTGCATATTTTTTGGCCTTTTAGATGTTAAATACTTTATCTTGCATATTCATATTTGTGATTATGTGTTATTGACCAATGTTAATAAATAAATTATAATAAATTTGAATTATTGTAATCAAAGTATGTGCCTCTATAAAGACTGTTGCCTATCAATCTATGAATAGATAACTTTTGATCACGTCCAGTTGTGCTGTGGTCAAAGTTATTTCCTGGGCTCAGCTATCCTCTAATTGAATTTGGACCCCAAAAGCATACCACATAGCAAATAGAGCAAGAGTGTAGGCGAACACCTGAAACATTCGTGTACCAAGAGTATAGGCGAACATCTGAAAAAATTTGGTTACCAAGAGTGTAGGCGAAGGCTAGAAAAATTAGATAACAGTATAGGCAAGTGCCTGAAAAATTGGTGTACCAAGAGTACAAGTGTACCCCTGAAAAATTGCTCAACCGCGGGGGCTGGTGAAAACCCTAAACATTTTTTAAGGATACAGCTCAATGTTGCTTAATTTGTAACAGAGCCTGGAGGCAGCCCTGTAAAAATGGGTTTCTGCTAAAGTATCAATACTTTTGAAAGTTTAAAAAATTGTAAAAAAATTTAAACAGAGCCTTTTGGGCCGCAGAAAAATTGGCAGTTCAGCGTGATGACATGCTGTTTTAGGAGGAGGAGGAGTAATAATATCCGAGAGTGATTTACAAAGCTAATTCCCCCTTTTTTTGTGGTGATAGAGAATGCATTTTTATCCTGTTGCAGCGAAAAGAATCATTAGGTTCCGCTGCTTTCCGCCGATGGAGAAGAGAAGTCTGGGGAAATCCAGATTTGTTCATCTTTATGAGTGTAAGCATGTTGGCACTGGCAGTTGACAGGCGGATACACTTTTTATAGTGCTCCCTCTGACTCAGCCTTGATTGGGGAGTGGTGACACAGTCTTGCTGGGGAGCCATAAAGCTGGCAAAGGCCTTGGAGAGTGTTCCCCTGCCTCCGCTGAACATGCTGCCTGATCCCCACTCCTCCCCTGCTACTTGGCCCTCGCCTTGGAACTGCGTCTTCTGCCAATAACGCTGTCAGATGGAAACTTTAGCATCACTTTTTCCACCAGTGCCCTGTGGTATTGCATCACTCTCGTACCCCTTTCCTCTTCGGGAATGAGAGTGGAAAGGTTCTCCTTATACCATGGGTCGAGAAGGGTGTACACCCAGTAATCCGTGTTGGCCAGAATGCGTCTAACGTGAGGGTCACGGGAAAGGCAGCCTAACATGAAGTCAGCCATGTGTGCCAGGGTCCCAGTATTCAACACATCGCTGTCCTCACTAGTAAGATGACTTTCAGGATCTTTCTCCTTCTCTTCAGCCAATACACGCTGAACAGATGGGAGGCAAGCAGCATAGGTACCCTCTGCAGTGTGGCCAGCTGTCTCTTTCCCCTCCTCCTCATCCTCCTCCCCCTCCTCCTGCTCCTCCTCCCCTTCCTCCTCCTCCAAAACTTAATGAGATATAGACATGAGGGTGGTCTGGCTATCAAGCGACATACTGTCATCCCCCGTCTCCTGTTCCAACCGCAAAGTGTCGGCCTTTATGCTTAGCAGCGAACTTCTCAGCAGGCAAAGCAGTGGGATGGCAATTCTAATGATGGCTGCATCGCCGCTCACCATCTGGGTAGACTCCTCAAAGTTTCCGAGGACCTGGCAGATATCTGCCATCCATGCCCACTCCTCAGTAAAGAATTGCGGAGGCTGACTCCCACTCCGCCGCCCGTGTTGCAGCTGGTATTCCACTATTGCTGTATGCTGCTCATACAGCCTGGCCACATGTACAGCATAGAATTCCAGCGTGTGGGCACGTTGCACAGCAGTCGGTGCTCTGGCAGCTGAAACCAACGTTGCAGGGTCCTCAGGGTGGTACTTGTGGAAATGTGCACAGACGCGGCACACCGTGCTGAGCAGGTGAGACAAGTGGGGGTGGTTTTTCAGAAACCGCTGAACCACCAGATTGAAGATGTGGGCCAGGCATGGCACGTGTGTGAGGCTGCCAAGCCACCACCAGGTTACAGCCGTTGTCACACACGACCATGCCCGGTTGGAGGCTCAGCGGCGAAAGCTAGAGGTCGGTCTCCTCTGTCAGACCCTGCAACAGCTCGGGGGCTGTGTGCCTCTTGTCACCTAAGCTGATTAGTTTCAGCATGGCTTGCTGACGCTTGTTCCCTGCTGTACTGCCACGCCACGTGCTAACG